>NC_092828.1:55718291-56420057 GCF_039878825.1 Excalfactoria chinensis
CAGTTAGAAGCCATGCTGGAAAATACCTGCATGGTTGAAGTGGCAAGATATTTTCAGAGACACAAAAGTACTTTAATGTAAGTTGGACCTAGCAAAGAGTCACTGGATATGGTGCAGGGCTCACCAATGAGATATTACAGGTATGACACTTTCCCCTGGAGCAAGGGAGCTTATTAGTCTGTAAAATACTGAATTGTTGCCAGCTATATGAACTCCAAATTATTTTATTGTGTGTAAATTTGTGTGGGTTTCTATGATCTGTATGGCTGTAGATACACCAGTGCTGTTTATACTTCTAATTTAAAGATACAACATGTTAAAAGTTTTCTGATATGCCTTTTTATCTCTTACATTTAAACAACCCTGTGCAGAGGTACCTTTCCTTCAGAAAAGTTTCTGGCTCAGATAATACTTGGAAAGTAAGAGCAAAGTCTTTTTTTTTCGTTGACTGGTTTCCATTTTAAATTATTTTCAACATCTAATTCAAGCCTGCTGGGCACTCCTCAGTCCTGAATTTTGAACCTCTGGGTAACTTGTTAGTATTGCAAGAAAATTCTTACAGAAGTCCCATGTAAAGGATTTCGATAAAGGAATTATGACAGTAGCCAGCTTCATTTATTATATTTGTTTTTGCACCTGATCATTATGGAGTTGGGAAATCAGCATATGACTATTGCTGTTCATCTAAAAACTAGAGCTGGGTATGCTCTGTTGCATTTTAAAGAGATTCTAGTGTTAATTTCCTGAATTGTTTGCAAAGCTGGAGAATGCTTTGGTTGGTTATTTGTTGCCAAATGGCAAGTTCATGAAATGCAGAAACATACAACATAATGTCTCTGGAAATTCTCATGTCATACTCGGATTAAATTACTTTAAACAACTCTTACCATTTTCTAAAAGAACTGAATAATTATTAAACTGAATTCCATCAGTGTGCACAGGTTTGCTGGAAAGAAGAGTAGATAAAGCATATGTTTACATGACTGACAGAATCAAAGGTTTCCCTACACAGTTTTGCAAATGGTGATTATAATTTCATGTTAATAAGATGCAGGAAAATGTACTGGAAGAGTAGTGCTTTGCTGCTTTTGTCACAGTTTCATCAAACTGATTTTGTCAGCACTGGAGCATAACCCTTGCCACATCAGTTTGAGTGCTCATTAGGCAGCCGATTTGTCTGAATCCTCATTAAATTGATTAACTCATTTACTTATGGATGATGACATGTTATGTGGTACAGGAATGGCGGTTAGAGACAAGAATCGAGTCTCACATTGACTTGCTTAGTATTCTGTTTTTCTTTTTTTTTTTTTTTTCTACAATAAATTGCAGTGCTGATACTGTAGCATCAGTGATTTACTATTTGCAGAGGTGTGGCATCAGCTGAAGGGTTCAGCATGCGTTGTGTGAACTTGTACCTACTGGTAAACGACTGACAGCAGTTTAGAAGCTTAGGTTTATAGCTTGCTTTAATTCCTTGTTAATTCGATTGAGTACTAGATTTTCTCATAAAAAACCTAAAAAGTGTTCTTCAAGATCTATTTTAATGTAAATTAAATAATGAAGGGAAACAAGTTAAAAACGTATGGTTGTACGTTTGGAAGAGAGAGATGTTGGTGGTACGGTGGTAGAGGTTGGTCAGCGATGGTGATAGAGACAGTGGGTCAAATCTGCTGGTGCATATTTTCACCAGTGTGGTATTCAGGCTCTTGCCGTTGCTGATGAGAATGCATAGCTAATGGTGGTGACTGCATTGAAAAGCAGTATTTTGTGGCTGAGAATTTGCTCTATCAAATAGTGTTATTCTTTTTGTATCTGTTGTTGATCCCGTAGAAATAAGTAGGAGGCATTACTTCTTGAGTGACCTAGATAGTAAGTATGAAGATGTCCATTGCTTTGAAGAAGGAGAGTTCTTTTGATGTTAGCAGAGTCTAATATAAGCCTTAGTTATAGACTGGAACAGCACTGGACAGCTGTAGTTTGCAAAAACAGTTTGACCTCTCTAAATGAAGAACTGGAAGCAAGAGGCAGTTAAATATTGTCTGAAGTACTAGAAAACAAGAAACAAGACATTTTCCAAGCTAAAAGAAGACATTCTTAACATGAAACTAGCAGCTAAATGAACCTTTGGAGCTTTTAGAGGTATCCTATTCAGGGATTATGGTTTCCAGACAAGATATGTTGTAGAACTCAGGTACTACTGAGAATTTGATGTAGCAGACAAAAGAAACTTTTTAAGGGCAGAGGAACTTTCCATGGAAAGGGAACTGGGAAAAAGGTACACCTTTGGGAAATGTTTCCTTGAAATAATGACCAGAGTGGGAGTGATAATTTTTCTAGGGAGATCCAAAAAGAGAGGACATCTCACTGCCCTTCTGTGAAGGAGGTTCCTGCCACTGAATTAAACTGGAGGAGAATTTCACCCACATTTTCATTTATTTTTATAGGAACTCAGAGTTTCTTTTTCAGTAGATTTTTTATTTCTGAGTTGTCATTTGTTGTACTTTGTTAGGATATGTTCATGTTTGGAAAGATGAGCAAAATTTGCAAAAACCATTTCTGGGACCCAGTTTGAATTGCTGTTTCTGTAGAATCATTTTAGGATCATAGAAATTTTGCAAAATTGCACATAAGTCATAGTTAATATTCAAAGAGGAAATTGGTGATCAGAGTTGAATTACAGTGATCTAAATTTTTCTACATCCACCTATTTCCCCCCAGTCGCCTGCTCTGACAGTAATATACCGCTTCTCTAATGGGGCTTGCATTTGAAGATAAGCCTACATGTAAACAAATTAACTTTTCTTAAATGGAGAGCCATTTCATTTGCAATAATGTACCAATTCATAAACTCTCACAAGCATATTTTTTAAAAAAAGAAAGATAAATGACCCATTGTATAACACTTACTATTAGACAGACTAGATGTCCCTGTGTTCTGAGAGATAAGACTCTTGTATTATTACACCCTAATAAAATGAGTTAATGTTTTAGTATCAGAGATAAAAGGACAGTTGGATATATTTAATAACCAAACTGAGAAACACTTAATTTTAGTTGTCTGTAGCAATATAACACAAATTCCCCTGTAAAACAAATTGCACTTTTGGAATATACTTTAATGTGCATTCGACAAAGGAGAAAATGAGGTGATTGAAGTTCAATTTGTAGCATGTTATTAACCATTTCCGCTTGACTAGATGAGTAAAAGGATAATGGATGAGGGTTTTATTATTGCCTTTCTGCTAAAATGAAGTGGTGTAAAAGATAAGGTGATGAGATTAATGAACATAAGGAAAAGGCGTAATCAATCAAACTCCAACAGGGAGATGAGATGACAGTACTTAAGATTTGTAAGGATACATATTTTAAAAAGTGGATTTTATCAACACCAGCATTTTGTTTAGGTGGAATGCAATGAAGCAGATACCTGCCGATTTTAGTTATTTTTGTACATTGTTTATGCTGCTGTATATTTGAGACTTCAGCCACCGATGAAAGTTGAGATTTTAAACCCATATTTTTAAAAACTGCAGTTATTAAATGAGGACAAACACAACTATTTTTTTTTTTTTTTAAAGCAGGAACAGTGTTTTATTTATCAGTTCTTCACTGGTGGAGCACTCTCAGATGCGTTTGGATGAGTCACTTCTACTCCTTGTTTTATGTCTCATGTTTTGTGACCTCATCTTTTGAGAAGGTAGTTTTCATGAAGTCATGAATAAGTATAAGTACACGTTCCTTTTCGTGCAAGAAATGCTCAGACATCAAAATCCATAAGATTTCAACTCTTCGATTCTTGAATAGAAAACAATATCTTATGAAGACTAATCTGCGGAAGTTTCTGGATAGAAACACATTCCTAGTTGTAGGGTGACAATTTTGTGTTTCAGATCTCAAATGCAGCACTTCTTGCCTTTGATACATATCTTAGAATGACTAACTTACTTGCATATCTATATGTCTATATTGCTAACAAGTTATGGAAATAAGAGTCCTCATCTTAGCAAATGATTTGTTACAGGTATTTTTAAATGTCACTTACGATAGGATCCTAAATTGTTTAAATTACTTGCAAGTACTTCAGCTGTATTTAGTCATCATGGAGTGACTTCAGTATCCTAAAGATGGGTCTTCTGTGTTAAACTACACTTTTTTTTTATATATTTTTTTTATTTTTTTTTTTTACAAAAGAACACTGAGCTGCAAACTAAGTCACATAAGAGCGTAGCATGCCTTTGCAATATCATTTTTTTTTTTTCCTCATGCCTTCAATTTCCCACTTTTTATAAGAAGTGTCTACCTCAGTCAAGATGTGGAGCTGACTGGGAATGGAGCTGCTATCCAGTTGTTTTTGTTTCTTGTTTTTTTCTCCCTCACTTAATAGTTTAAGGAGGGCTTCCTTCAAATACATTTAATTTGCGTAATGAGTTGCCTTAAGTTCCTTTTGCAAATGAAATAAGCACGGACAGGCTAAATTATTGTATTTTCTCAAGGAACTGTTAGTTCTTGGCAGTGCTTTGCACAGGATGGATAGGTTATTGCTGTGAGGTTAAGTCTGTCTAAAAAGCCTTTTACAATGCTTTCTTCCCCTTAGACTTCAGAATTTATGAAACAGACTGTTAGATATTGGCTAGAACTTGGTGCTTTGTAAATACTCCCACATTAGTTCTGATTTGTTCTGCCTTTTAGGAGAACTTCCAGTTGTGCAAAACAGTATTGTGGATTTTAAGATAAACGCGTAACACAGCCCAGATCGCAGTTCTTCACGAGAGCTGATATTTTCTCATAGGCTTCCAGTTCCCTCTTCTCCTCTCATCTGCACAGTTTTTTGATAGGCCATTTTTTATTGGACCCTCAGGAGTAGCAAGTTTTAGATTTAATACCCTGGAGGGAGTGGCAAGGCAAATCGTGTTGTTGGATCAATTGTTCAACTATCCCCAGACTGCTGTCTGTGTATGTTGTATCTGTATCACATTTCCCAGCCTTTCTTATCAATCATTTGGACAAGATATGCAGTTTAATTTTTTATTGCATTTTAAAAGTCAAATTGGGGTTATCAGAGAATCACAGAATCACAGAATCGTAGGGGTTGGAAGGGACCTCTAGAGATCATCGAGTCCAACCCCCCTGCCAAAGCAGGCTCCCTACAACAGGTTGCACAGGTAGGTGTCCAGGCAGGTCTTGAATATCTCCAGAGAAGGAGACTCCACCACCCCCCTGGGCAGCCTGTTCCAGTGCTCCGTCACCCTCACTGTAAAGAAGTTCTTGCACACATTCGTGCGGAACTTCCTATGCTGAAGTTTCAGCCCATTTCCCCTAGTCCTGTCCCCACGCACTACTGAAAAGAGACCAGCCTCGCCACTATGGCTCTGACACCTCAGGTATTTATAAACCTGGATCAAGTCCCCTCTCAGCCTTCTTTTCTCAAGGCTAAACAGACCCAGTTCATTTAGTCTCTCCTTATAGGGGAGATGCTCCAGGCCCTTCACCATCTTTGTGACCCTCCGCTGGACTCTTTCCAAGAGATCCCTGTCTTTTTTGTACTGGGGAGCCCAGAACTGGACACAGTATTCCAGATGAGGCCTCACCAGGACAGAGTAGAGGGGGAGAATCACCTCCCTCGACCTGCTGGCCACGTTCTTTTTAATGCACCCCAGAATTCCATTGACCTTTTTGGCTACAAGGGCACACTGCTGGCTCATGGCCAGCCTGTCGTCCACCAGGACGCCCAGGTCCCTCTCAGCAGAGCTCCTCTCCAGCAGGTCTTCCCCCAGCCTGTACTGGTGCATGCAATTATTTCTACCTAGGTGCAAGACTCTACACTTGCTTTTGTTAAACCTCATCCTGTTTCTTACTGCCCAGCTCTCCAGCCTGTCCGGGTCTCTCTGAATGGCAGCACAGCCTTCATGTGTGTCAGCCAATCTTCCCATCTTCATGTCATCAGCAAACTTGCTGAGGGTGGTCATTATCCCCTCATCAAGGTCGTTGATGAAGATGTACAGACCCCTGGGGGACGCCGCTAGTCACAGGCCTCCAGCCGGACACCGCACTACCAACGACAACCCTCTGCACTCTGCCAGTCAGCCAATTCTCTATCCACTTCACCATCCACTCATCTATCTCATACGTCCTCATCTTTGTTATAAGGATGCCATGGGGGACCGTATCAAAAGCCCTACTGAAATCAAGGTAGACTACATCTACATCTCTCCCCCCGTCCACCCCGCTAGTGAATATAGTTATATTAAAGTTTATTAAAGTTATATTATAGTTATATTCTTGTTTTGTTACTCCACTATCCTAGATGTGATTGCAGACTTCATATTAGGTATGTTCATGGCTTAATTAAGCTTGGAAGAAGGTCTGTACTCATAAGAATGCTTTATAGCCAAATTTGAACTATTTTGTCAACTATGAAAATGTTAATCAGCAGTTACTTTATAAAACCTATTCACATTGCTCTTTGTTCTTTGCAAATGTGGTTCATTTTAATTGGTCAGATTCCTTACTTGGGTGATCTTTGGAGAATCTTTCTTGTAGGCCATAGCAAAACCTTTGTCAGTGAATGATTATACCTTTTACTTGAGGAATGACTCTGCTTTTACAGGTATATGCGACAAATGTAGGAATACAGACAGTGAATGTGAGGCATGCTTATGCAGGCCTCAATTAAAAAAAGTGCATGGGGGGCACGTCTTCTGGTAACTAAGAGTGATTTCCATACCTTGTTGTCATATCTGTATTCCTATTTAGTACACAGAAAATGAACTAGCAAGGAGAGAAGCAGTCCTTGAGCAGTGGAGAGTTTATAAGCAGCACTGTCTTCTGTCCCAGCTTCTGAGAGTGGGAGGGAGAATTTCTCTAGCATTAAACACTCTACAGTTCTGGGATGTGGGGCAGCTACCAGACATCCCAAGTAAGGCAAATGTATGTAATTACACAGCAGCCCCTGCAGCTGCTCCAGAATACTCAGAGGGAATTTGGTTCCTGCAGCAGTCTAGAGATTGTGCAGCACAAAGGTGGCACTAAGCCATTTTTACATTCCCATCCCTTTGCAAGCTGCACCTTCTGTGCCATATCTCTCATAAAACATAGCACAGAATCTTTTAATGTAAACTGCTGGATTGGCAGCTCTGGAGTCTGACTTTTCTCTTTGCCTTCATGAGGCACATCTGTTCTTTTACGAATGGGCTTGGTTCCCATTAATGACCTGATCAGATGCAGTCTTTTATGATGACTGGTACTCTAGCTTCCTGCCAGATGTGTGGGGGTGGCTTTTTGTTTTTGTTTTGTTCTGATGAAGGGATATGAGGAGGAGTTTACAGGACATCAATAAAAAATCCTTCTTTTTGACAATTAAACTTACCTTTTTTTTTTTTTTTTTTTTTTTTTATTATTTTTTTTTTTCATTGTCCATTTGTTGTTTTCTCCCACCTGCCTTCTCCAAGATCATATCAAAATGGCTGATGCTGGAAAACTGCCAGTATTGCAGGTGCTTTATCTCCCTTCTTTTTTGTAGCTGCTGTTCTGCTTGCACATGTTATGGCTTGATAGGTCTTTGATAGGTGTGTATAGGAGCAGCCCGTGGGAAAAGTTATATCCCAAAGGTGGTTCAATAGGCAGGTGCAAGGCACTGCAGTGAGAAATCTAACATGACTATTCTGTTTTGCTGTTCAGAACAGGAATTTGAAGAGACGATTAAAACAAACATGAAGCTTATTTTTCTAAAGAAATCTCAGTGGCTGAAATACAATTAAGAGCAAAGACAGCAAAACCAAGTGAGCTTCTATATTGTTTTCTGTGATCTGTTTTTGAGAAGCATGCTCCTGTATATTACCTTTCACCATATCTAGTTATTTTGCTGTGAGTCATTAGTCTGGCAATTGTCCTAGTTTTCAGACTCTGTACTCCTTAGAGATCAACTGATATAGATGGATAGAGATTATCTACAAGGTTTTTTTGCAGTAGGAATTTTATAAAACAAGAGAGACTAATTGTAAGTTTTAACTTAAAAACACAACAAAAAAACCTTGCATGCAAACAAAGAATCTCTACATTTTTATACCATTTGTCATTAAAAAAACAAATCTGTTCGATTCCTTCTCTAACTTTATTTACTTTTAAACAAGAGAGAGCTTTTAGGGCTCTTCTTGAAATACCTCAAATACTTTTAAAAGGCTTTTTACTGCAGTAATGTTACAACAGCATGTGATTGGAGCCGGTAAGCAGAAGCAAAATGAGTATAGCAGAGTAGTGCAATTTGTTCAAAATTCAAAAGGGATGAAATTTTCTGCTAAGTGCTGTAATTTTACTTGTTACAACTTTGTCAAATAACAGAGAGAAGATGCTTCTGATATGCAAGCAAAAATTAGTAATTTTCAGAAATACAAAAAGAACCCGTCCAAAAACACTCCAGCATGAAGTTGTAGTTGAGAATAAGAAGACAGTAATTTCCACAAAATCAGTTTTGGTCATCTGAAAAACGGATTGACTAAAGCCTCAAAGTTATCTCAGTGAGAGTGATTAATCATTGATGATGAGGCCATATTCTTGCAACTTGCTTTCTGTAATTTTACTGCACTTGTCTTATATGAAAAACAAAAATAATTTTGCGGTGTAAAATCTTTCCAGAAAAAAAAACAAAACAAAACAAAACAAAAAAACAAACAACAAAAAAACAAAAAAAACCACCCTGATCACAGTGTCTTTCAAAGATGTCCTATACTGGACAATTAAGATACAGAATTACTGAAAATAGTTCTTGCTGCTGTTCTTCCAGAGGATTTTAATAATAGGGTAGCGGAATTGCTAAGTCAAGACCTTAAGCAGTGATGGAGCACCTGGTGGGAAGGCAGGGCCAACGCAGGGAAACTCAGGTGCATGCAGTGTATCTGAGTGAGCAGAAGAGGTGGAGCCAGGATCTACCCCTTCCCAGACTTCATTTAAGAACTGGCAGTGGAGGTGAGAATATCTTTTGCTGGAGGGATCTGTCTATCTGAGGCTTGCTAAGGGTAGGCAGCTCTTTTCATTCATTTTTGCTTAAGTGACTGCTGCAGTTAGGCTACTTTTCATTTGCTGTAACCAAAGACTTTATCACCCCACTATTATTAAGGTGCTTTCTTTCTCATTATGGAGTTACTCTGGGTAATTTCAGAGAGGCACACCTGAGTGTCTTCCTCATAAACTGCTGTAAAGATTCATCTGCTCTCCTGTTTCCATTATGAAGTCTTTTGTGTGATCAGATTTGGGTGTCTTTGCAAAATTTGGATTGTGGTCGTACTACCTTAGTAGAGTTTTTGTTTTATGATCACTTTAATGAGTAATAAAACACTTCCAAAACAATCACTGATAGTGTATCACAATCTGAATTTGTGTTTTGTTTTTGCTTAAATCATGAGATCCTGAAGTAAAATTAAATGATCCATTTTCACTAAGACCAGAGTTCAGAGTATCTAAAGGCTCCTGTTCTTTGTCTTTTAGTTTTTATGCTAATAAACTCAAAAGGAAGCAAGTAACAAGGTAGAAAGATCTGTGCTGATATGAAGTTTTATAGCTAACAATGAAAACAGGGAGTTGTGTGTAGCTTTTGAAGAGGTCTAGACACCTGTTCCTCAGTTGCTTAGGTAAACGAATGGCAAGTGAAGTTTCCCAAAATTCTGTCTCACTTGAGGCAGCTAGTCTGAAATGCATCATTGCATCTTTCACTACTTTTTTTCTTGGCATGCAAACTGAAATAAAAGTAGCTTGTTTTTTTGTTTTCTTTTTCCTTTTTTTTTTTTTTATTTTAGTGTTTAGACAGTATATATTTACATGACACACTAAATGAATAAGTCTTCAGATTCAATGCAGTGCAGTAAGGAATTATGGTGTCTACCGGTTTATATGGACATCAAGACTAGCCAGAATTATTAGAGTGGATTGGAAGCACTCTCCAAGTTTTGAAACTTGTGATGTAATGAAGAAAAATATGAAGAAATATTCTACTTACCTGATGTGCTAGCCATTGCTAAAGACAGGACCCTGGTGTTATTTGTACACTGAGTTTGATTTAGCATGCTATTTTCTGCTATTTTGTAGTCTCTTACTCATATTAACATTTCAGTATGTGTATACACACAAGTGTGAACCTAAGTATGTGTGTGCCAGTGTGCTTTCATAAGGGTATTTCCATCCCTGGTTAATTTAAACCATAATATACAAGCAGGTTGGAATCCACACAGCCCCATTCATCAGATGTGAACTGTGGTGCATGTTTTACTTGCACCTTTCAATGATGCTTATCAGAGAATCTGAGAGTGGATGCAAGTTGAAATAGCCATTTTTTCAGAAGATGCTATCTGAATCATTTGGAAATTTTTAGATTTTAGTTCCTTATGGCACACTGTCTTGGTTGTGTGAACTTTTTGCGTCTTCCTCTTGATGAGCAAATCCTTGCTAACGTAAATCAGAATGTAACAGCCTCACTAAATCAAGAGAGCAGTTGACTCTCCCAAGACTGTATGAATTCTTGCATTTCTAGCTCTGTTTTATGATAAATCTGCTTTTTTTTTTTTTTCTTTCCCCCCCCCCCCCCCCCCCCAAGTAAACCTTTATTTCCCAAATAAAGGAAAATTCTCATATCCTTATCTTTGTAGGGCTTGGAGAGCCACTCAAGCCTTTATTTGTTTTCTTCTTGTTGAACTTCTGCTTTTTAGTCTGCTTAATTTAACTTATATTCTGGTCTTTAGCAATTCTATCTTATTTAATCATCACAGAAAACAATGTTTTCTGCCTCTGGTAGTGAACCACTGTTGATGTTCCTATCGAAGTGTTAGCAAAGGTAATCAAAAGGAGCAAAGAAATTACGAGGTATTGGAAGCAGTGGGAAGGAGTAAGATAGCTGGTACTAACTTTGGTAACAGTGTTTAATGATTTATGGGCACATGCAGAGTGTTGAGAACCTCATAGTCAAATCAAAAGAATGAAACCTGTTATGGATAGAGGCCTTCCTGATATATATGTATATTTTTTCAAAGACAGATCTTGATGATCCTGGTGAAAGTTATCTGCAGTTAGTGGAGGAAGACTGCTTTCAGAAAATCTGCATTGCATAATTTTTTCACTTTGAAAAACAGCTTTAGTGTCAGGGTAAAGACAGAAAATATAGTTGTGCATCCTCTATTTTAATCATCTGGAAAGTATTTTTCATGTCATCACACATGTACTGATCTGTGGCTCGTGACGGACATTATTCATTTCCACAGAAATTGTGCTTTTATTTGTATATCATTTTTATTTTTAGATCTATTCTGTAGTTGGGAGCAGTTTCTAAGTTGTAACTAATGATTAAGCTATTTACAGATCCCGTGGCTTTAAAGTGTATCAGGCTAGCATAAACAGTGTACTGTGAAATAAGAATTTCAGCTTGTGGTAAATCTGTCTGTCCCCAGCAGCTTCAGGTGAAATAATTTTAGCCTTCTAAAGCACATCAATTTGCTAGTCTGTGGTTCATGTATCAAAGAGCATTCTATGAAAATATCAATATCATTGGTTAATATAAATGAAATTAATTTTTAAAGGTGGGCTAAAGGTTGACATCTGAAAAATTGCATTACTTTGCAGAAGAGAAATTTCTGTCTTCTAGTGAAATTTCAGGTCAGAAGGGCAAGTAATTTTCACAATCTTCAATGGGAACCAGTGAAATATGAACTTCATTGTCACCTAGCCCCAAAGCGATAAGATAAAATGAGCTGATACATCATTTGCTGTGGTTTTATCATCTCCTCCAGTAATTGGAAGAGAAAACATAAGAGTCCTTTACCACCCCCCCCTCTCCAATCCCTTCACCACCCACACCCAGGCATAAGCCATTTTGCTGTGATCGATACAAAGGTCACAGAGTATTTATTTATTTATTTAATTTTTTTATGCTGGGTAAAACCATCTAGTGGAACATTAAAGTAATGAATATGTTTAATTGAGTTTGTCACCCATGAAAATGCTGAACAGGATTGTGTAGCAGACTGTGCGCTCACAGGAGGGACTGGATGGAGGACTACTATTTGAGTGTGGATTTCAGGGGCTGCATGTATATGTATCTATTATTTTAAAAGAACATCTTAATCACTATTTTCAAGAAATTTAAGAAATATGATAAGCTTTGAGATTTATTTTAAAAACATTTGGATATTAAACATTATGAATTTTGGATGTATTTAAGTGAACAATACAGTAAGACCCTGTCACTGCATATGCTACAGCTAGGAAACAAGTAATGTTTGGATGGTAGAATCTGATTACATGTTTGCAAAGCTGAGTTTGTGGTGGAGATCCAGATTCCTACTGAACTGTGAATCAGATTTTGTATCCTATACATGCTCTAATTTTGCTTTCCTGAACAAAAATGATCCCAAAGGACTTAGAATGCTACCAGAAGACTGTATTTGTGTACTTTCTCTTTCAGATGCAATCAAACTTAAGTGCTAATTAAAAGCAGTTTGTTTGTTTGCTTTTTTCAATATCTAGATGAATGTGCATCATAACGTTTTTAGGAAAAGATCTCAAGAAGAACTGTTGTGAGATGCACGAATATGCATCAGCTTTTTAAATAAGCTATTTAGTTTTTATTTTACTCACAGCAGTTAAATTGGCTGGCACATTAAAGTAATGTAATTATTCAATTGCAGTTTCAGTTCTGTAACCCATTTGCAGACATAATTACTTTTAGCATGTTCACATTTTTAAGATCAATAATACTTTTCTCTAAAATAGAATATACAATAGCTGATTTGTTTGCTTAAATTGTAAAACAAAATGTTCATCTAGTCCTCAGAAAAATACTGCTTTCCTCATTCAGGAGGCAGCTGAAGGGGTGTTTTCTTGTAACTGTTGCATGTAATCTCTTACAGGAGGCATTGTTTGTAATCAGGGTTCAAGAGGGGTTTTGAAGAAAAGGTAAAGTGGGGCGTTTCAGTTCAAAAGTGTATAATGAATAGCTTTCAAGTGAGCATTTTCATGTTGGGAAATCAACTGATACCCAACTATGAACTGTGAGAAAATGATTTGTTTATGTATGATCTTAATTAGCAATCAGCAATATTGTATCTGAGTTTCCATGCAACTCTGATTTAAGTCTCCTCTAAGTGAAAACTGAAGTTCATCTCTTGTGCACTTGGTGGACTTCTTTCTTCCATGTAGCTTGAGGGCCTGCAACAGGAATGTGAAGGACTGGCTGCATGTTCGGGCCTCATTTCTAGTATCTGAAGTAAATAAGGACTTCATGCAAAGGTGAAAGCAATTTTGGGTTTTAAATAGTGATGTCATTTCATTTCTTCATCTGGTTTACCGAAGTTGTACCATGGAGTAGTTTGTGTAATAGGATGTTTGGAATTGTGGAACCATATGTGGTTTATTTCTTTACTTTCAAGTGTTTTTAACTGAAATGGTACTGTGAAAGTTGTATTTCCTCCTGCGAGGTGCAGTATCTTCTGAAATAAATGAAACGTGCTGTAGATTAAATTCCAGTCTGATGTTTTGAATCGACTGAAATTCTTTAAATACCTGTTTGTGTGGAAAAGGAGGTTCTGTTTGTGCTCGTTACATTAGATTGTTTCAGAAGTTGGTCTATAACTATTACTGGAACAGACAATAAGTGAAAATAAATAGAAGTGAACTCAGAGCATTGTACTGAAGGGTAAATGAGATGCTTGGTTTCTGTGATATGTGGCTTAAGAGTTGGAGTGGGTAAGAACAAGAGTAGTTTAGTAGTTTTTGCAAGTTGTAATTTTGAAACTGAAATTATGAAATGTGGTAGCACTAATTAGAAAAAAAAAATCCCTTTATGAAAATTAAAATTCTTAATTTAAATCTTTAGTCAGTTTCTGCAACTAGTAGGTTCTGTTAATAAAATCGGCTATCTGGCAAGGAAAAAAGGTTCAATTTGATTTTTATAAGGAATCTTCACCAATGCACACATGAAAGCAGTGTGTTTGTGCCCTGGATCTTTCATCTTGTCTGCTGGGCCTGCTAAGCACAGAGCAATGGTAATGATGCAGTTTCCATGGCAACCGGTTCATTGGAGGGCTAGACCTCTGTCTGGGGTGCTGTCAGTATGCGAGGGGTTCAGAGAACAGTGTCCCAAAGAAGGGCTGCTTCCACCTAATCCAGTTTTAATTGAACTCCAGAGACTTTGAAGTGAAGCTGCGGACCAGGCAGTTACTGTTCCGACTGGGGATGGAGGCCTGGCTCAGCTAGGCCTCAGCTGCTCTCACTCCTGATAACGGCTGTTAATGAGCGGCCTGAAGAATTGCTCTAGTGAGGACCGCTATCATGTCTACAGTGCAATCCAAGTTTGGGCTGTAAATCCTGGTGTTTCAGTAACTTCCTCATGGCTGTATGAGGTGCCCAGCATAAACCAGCTCTGCTGTTTTCAAATTCATGCATTTCCTTCCAGTTTGGGGTGGGGGTGGATATGGGGCTTTTTGCCATTTGCAGTGTTTCCGCTTCCTCTACAAATGTTAGTCCCACTGAGTAAAAGTAATAATTACTCAACATGCTGATTTTTCTCACAGTATCTGTGTAATAAGGTTGAATATGAAATGTTCTGATTTATGTTGTCAATCAGTTATTTCAAGTGCTATTACAGAAATGCAGGAAGATGATCCTGATTGTCTCTAAAAGCAATCATTGAAATTATAAGCTCCAGTTTTCGGGTCTTAACATGAACAAATATCAGCAAAAGTACTCAGATTTTTGTACACAGGCCCCACAACTTTGTCTCCTTTTTCACCTTCTAGGATGTTGTGCTCTGTAAAGGATATTTATATGCATGTGACAAAAAAGCCAATAGTACTGCAGAACTATAAGGATCTGCCAGCCAGGGGTGCTGGGTTATGGATGTGGCATGGAGATGATGAGCATGGCCACACTTTGATAGCTCCCCTTTGGAAATTATTAGTAACCCTAAGCAACATCTGTTCCTTTCATCACATTCTAGGAGTTTAGTTTCAGAATAATGGCACATTTTTTTTCTTGCTGTGTTCTTGGAGTGTTGGGAGAGGAGAAGTTGTCTGTTGCACTTGCACTGGGAAGGAAGGTGTGAGATTTTCTAAAAAGGAAGAAGATATGAGGCATGGTTTGCTTAGTAAACTTGGAGCTTTTTTTTTTTTTTTTTTTTTTTTTTTTTTTTTTTTTTTAGGGCTTCTGCTCTTTGTGCTAAAAAAACCTGATTATCTTCAAACAAATATTTCATGTAAGGCAAAGTCCTCCTTGGTTTAAAACCTATAAGCAAGTGATTGTGTTTAAAACCAATCTCACTTACATAAAAGGCTTGAATTTCACTTTTCTGAGTTTTTTTTTTTTCTTTTTCCCTTTCTTTTACTTATTCCCAATGTATCTCTAAGTGGAATTGTTGTAAGAGTGATGGTGAGTGATTATACTTAGATCTTCTGTGGTGGATTTATGTTTGAAGTGTTTATGTTTACTAAAATGGACAAGTTTCAGATATTTTCTTTTGCTTCTGCTTTGTTAATTTGGGGCCCAACAGCATCCAGTGTTGCTGCCCTTAACACTTACATAATTAAGCATTGAAATGAAAAGGAAAAAGTGAAGAAACAAAGAAACAGAGTAGCTGAGGACTAAAAATGAGATTAGTTTGAACTGTGAAGGCAGACTAAGCATCTGTGTCTGTCAGATGGGATGACAGGAATTGTAACAAGTTACTTTGACAACCGCTTACTCCATAGAGAGATTATGCTGAGTTCATTTGCAGGTTTGTATTTAACCTTAGCTGACAAAATGATACTTAACCTTTTATACAGACAACCTTTATACTTCCAGAATTAATGAATGTTGCCTTAACGATTAATGTAAGGAATGGTTTTTCTTCCTTAAAGACATTTTTTTTTTACTTTGTTACATTTCTCTTATCACAGTGCTAAATTGAGTGTGGATACATCTGATGGTACTAGTTGTTCACTTCAGAATATGCTTTTGTATTTTACAGCCTTTCTTGCTGTTTCTGAAACTCCCATGGAAGATAATTGACTATCTTTAAAGGAAAAATAAGGTCAAATTTTAAAAAGGGTTTGGTATAACCAGACAGTTGAATTTAGGCAAAAGAAATCCATGGTGGCCTCATAGCATTATTTTAAATATGAGCAACTTTTAATTTTCCTGTAGGTTTTGCGTGTGTTTGGTAGAATCCATGCTTGTGCATCTGTTTCTCTTTCAAAACGTGTTACTTATGCTGATAACATATTTAAACATACTCTCTTACATGTTCAATTTCTACTAGATTCTGGCATATACAGAAGGACTCCATGGAAAATGGCTCTTTTCGGAGATCCGAGCTATCTTTTCCCGACGCTATCTTTTGCAAAATACAGCACTGGAGATATTCATGGCAAATAGAGGTATTGTGAGTTTAGAGAAATATCAAGTATTGTTTGATCCTGGAAACATATTCTTTATCTTTGGCTGCTTACTCATTCCCTTTTTGTTATGGATTTTGTAATCAGTAGAGAGTTCTGGATTAAGTGCCTCAATATTTAAGTTTGTATATTTTTGAATTACAGGGGTTTTTTTGTGTTTTTTTGTTTGTTTGTTTGTTTTTTCTTTTTTTTTTTTTCCCCTTCATTGAGGAATTATTTTCAGACGTGATAAGTGGGAATTAGTGATACTTCACTTTCATGTGTGTCTGCATATTTACTTGGCATCCCCTGAACACTATTGTTTAAGGCGTACACTACCTCTGATCTGTTATGCTTGAAGTTTTTTCTCCTTCCTTGGAAGGGAGGGGGGGTTGGCAGTTGTTAGTTATACAAAGAAAACAGAATGAAAGAACTGCACTAGCAGACAGAACCAGTGACTGATTTAGCTTCATTCTTTATTTCTGGTAGTAATATTATTGTATTCTAACATTTTTAAGCATAGTCAGTTATGCAGTAATCTACAGCTTTCAGGTATCTCTGAAATACTGCTGTGCTTCCGTTTACATATCAGTTAGACCTCATTGCAACTCTAAGAAATAAATTTGGGCTTAACCCTGCTTGAGTATGAACTTTGTATTTATTTATCAGTTCCTTTCTCAGATACACAATAGATGCAAAATATAGCGAGTTAAAATTTTGGACAAGTTTCTTCTGCTGTTATCTCCTTGTAGATTTTAATTTAGATTATGTGATATCTTTACGATTTGAACTAAGATTCTTCAGTCACTTACAGTCCTTTTGTAGTGATAATGAAATTTTAAAATTAAGTTTTGAAAACTTAGTAGGTGCTAAGAGGGCACTTCTCAAATGTAAAACACTTTTTTCTCCTCTGTAATCATATTAGATATTTTTGTCCTGAAATCTTTATATGTTTTATAGGTTAACATTTTTAATACAGTTAGTATGACAGTCATCAAGTTTTGTCTTAGTTTAAAATGAACTCTCATCTTGCATATTGCTGTTAAGGAATCAGACACAGATTTTGCAGATCCTGTCTGGGAGTGCATGTTGTCCACCAGTATGTTCATCATGTGCATAAACACTTCCTTACTTAGGACCCACTAGTTGCACTTCATGAAGTTGAAAATGTTTCCTGGTGACCTCAATTGGATTACGTAATCACATTTTTAGTTTCTAATTTCATTAGTGTCATTCTGTTATTTCACACAAAATATGAAGATAATATTTTGAGAAATGAATATATCTAGAAGAGGTCTACCCATTAAGCTAATATATATATAACTATCCTTTTTGAATTAATCCAAGTTAGTTTGTGTATACCCATAGGTTTAACTTCTGTTCAGAAAGTAGAACAACTGCAGGCCTTATGAACTTGCTAATTTCAGTTGAAATTCCTCTCAGTGGAAAATAGAAGTAATTTTGGAAAGCATATGTAAGTGTATCGATAGTAATCTGAAGGAAGCATGTCTTGTTTTCTATCTGTTCAGCACTTGATTATTTGAAGAGAAAAGCTGAAATAAGTAATACAAAATAGCATTATATTTCAACTCTTATGTTCACAGTGGGTGTCATGTTCAACTTTCCTGACCAAGCAACAGTGAAGAAAGTGGTTAACTGTCTACCTCGGGTTGGTATTGGGGCTACCTTTGGACTACCTCAGACCAGGTATTTAACAATTTGAGTTAATTATATCTGTGAGGTCTGAGTGTTTTTATTTTTTCATCAAACCAACCTGTATGGTTTAAAGCATTTATACCTACAAACATACAAAATATCCCTGCTGGTTCTGCATGCTTTTTAGAATGTGTTATTGTAACAAAAAAAATTGGATTTGGGATTGTGTGATTTCTATCCATTACAGAGAAGGGATCTTCTTTTTGTCAATAAGACTTAATGTGCTTAAGGAAAATAGAACTTGTTGCCAATCCACTGAAATGGGTTAAAGATGGGTTGTAGTACTTGATTAGCTTTTATGACAGTTTGCAGTCACATTAGCTTGACTGTAACATCCTTGAATTCTCTGTAGTATTTAAATGCAGATTAAAATGATTATTCCTAATCAGAAGGATATTCTAATCATGTGTAGACCAATATCAGCTGAAGAGCATGTGAAGTATTAGTAAGGTATATGTCATGGGTTACCTACATTTACCTGTGCCCGTGACAGGGGCAGCTGCTCCATAGGGCCCCCGGCCTGGAAAGGAAGGGAAAAAGGGAATGGGAAAAAGAACAGCGACAGCAATCTAAGGAGGAAAACTTATTTTACTAAATATGATATTGGAATACAAGATAACACAATATAATACAATATGATTGAGGCTAATAAATTGGACAAAACAGAGAGAGAGAGTCCCTGAAAACAGAGAGGCCTACTGTGAACTCTAGGCGACATGGCTGGAACGCTTCCCATTCTCCGAGAGTCCAAGAGAGAGAGAGAACTCCAGTCTGGCCACGACGTCCTCTGGGATATGTAGTTCTCCTCCAAGAGCTGAATACTTGGGATGCCATCATTCCACGAAAAAGGAACATGAACCTCCCAATGATCCATACTGCACATGATGTTATGATGTGGAATATTGACAGCAACACTACAAAACCATGACAGTATATCTTTTTGCTCTAGAGTACAGGGTTCAAATTTGTTTCGAGTAAGTGGGAAATCGGTACTTTCATGTCAGACTTTGTGTTTGGATTGCCAAACTAAATACTTTCCTGCTTTTTTGTTTGTTTGTTTTTTTGTAGTGGTAGTAGATGATTTGGTCTTGATTACAAGGTATCTTTAGGATTAAAGTCAGCAGCATAGTTTTATGTTCACCAAGGCTGTCCCCCATGTCTAATTTGATTGATTTCCTCTTGCATTTAAAATATGTAAGCTTCAGGTATTTAAAATAGCAATTTGATCTAAATAGAAGTGTAGCATAGAACTAGTAGAAAGAAATGTTCTATTGCCACTAAAACTTTCTTAAGTAAAAAAGGAAGATCCTCCAGGTTTTCCTATTATTTTTCTCCAATGTTTACTTCTGTTTTTCAGACGCATTTCTTTGGCTAGCCCACGACAGATTTTCAAAGCTTCTCATATGACCCAGCGATGGCAGCACCGAGAAATTTCCAACTTTGAATACCTGATGTTTCTAAACACAATAGCAGGTAACACAGATTAGTATAAAAGTCATGAATGGAAGCATTTAGTTAGTGGTGTCAGGCTTAGCAGTTATGAGGCACGGCTAGTTTTTCCCCTTTGAACAAATAACTTTTCCTATCATAGAATCATAGAATCACAAGGTTGAAAAGGACCTACAAGATCATCTAGTCAAACCGTCCTCCCTTTCCCATGCCTACAGAAAACCACTAAACCATATCTCCTCGCTCCCTATCCAGATGTCTCTTGAATGCTGACAGGGATGGTGACTCCACCACCTCCCTGGGCAGGCTATTCCAGTGCCTGACCACTCTTTGATAGAAAAAGTTTTTTCCTTATGTCTAGTCTAAACCTCCGCTGGTACAATTAGTGGCCATTTCCTTGGTTTCTGTTTGTTGTCTGGGAGAACAGGCCAGAGTCCTCTTCACCACAACCTCCATTCAGGAAGTTGCAGTGCAATGAGGTCTTGCCTGAGCCTCCTCTTCTCCAGACTAAAACAATCCCAGCTCCCTCAGCTGCTCTTCATAAGAATTGTACTTTGTTGCCCTTCTCTGGACATGTTCCAGGGCCTTGATGTCTTTCTTGTAGTGAGGAGCCCAAAATTGAATGCAATACTTGAGGTGTGGCCTCACCAGTGTTGAGTACAGGGGGATGATTACTTCTCTGCTCCTGCTGGCCATGCTATTTTTAATGCAGGCCAGTACGCTGTTGGCTCATGTTCAGTTAGCATCAACCAGCACCCCCAGGTCCCTTTCCTCTTCACAGTCATCCAGCCACTCAGCCCCAAGCCTATAGCACTGCGTGGGGTTATTGACACCAAAGTGCAGGACCTGGCACTTGGCCTTGTTGAAACTCAGCCCAGCTATCCCGCCTATCCAGGTCCCTCTGAAGGGCCTTCCTACTCTCAGGCAGATTGGCCCCACCTCCCAACTTGGTGTCATCTGCAAACTTACAGAGGGTACGCTCAATCCCCTCATCTAGGTCATCAAAAAAGATATTAAACAAGATGGACCCCAGTACCAACCCCTGAGGACCACCACTTGTAGTGGGTTGCCAGCTGGTCTTAACTCCATTAACCACTGTCCGCTGGGCATTGCCCTCTATCCAGTTCCTTACCCAAAGGAGGGTATATGTGTCCAGGTCACGGGCAGTCATTTTCCCCAGGAGGATACTGTGAGAGACCGTGTCAAAGGCTTTGTTGAAGTCTAGGTAGACTACATCAACAGCTTTTCCTTCATCTACCAGCCTGATCACCCAGTCGTAAAAGGTTATATTCCCTGCTGCATCAAGTAAAGAATGGACATTTTCCATGGCTCTTCTTTTACCACTGATATATTTGTAAGAGGATTTCTTATTTTCTTTTACTGTAGTGGCCAGTCTGAGTTCAAGTTGGGCTTTTGCCTTCCTAACTTCCTCCCTGCATACCTTAGCAAATTCCCTGTTATCTTCCTAAATAGCCTGTCCTTTCTTCCAGAGGACATGGACTCTTTTTCTCCCAGAGTCTCAACAATGCTTCCCGGCTCATCCACACTGGCTTTCTTCCCCTATGACTTGCAATACAGTGTTCAGGGACAGCCTTTTCTTGTACCTGTAAAAGTTTAATTTTGAAGAGCATCCAGCTTCTTGGACCCTCTTACCTTTAAGGAGGGACTCCCAAGAGACCCCTGCAACAAGTGTCCTGAACAGGTCAAGGTCCGCCCTCTGGGAGTTCAAGATAACAGTTTTGCTAGTCACTCATCTGACATCTCCAAGATCAGAGAATTCTACAATTTTGTGGTTCCTCTGCCCAAGACAGTCCCCAACCTTCATGTCAGTCACTAGTCCTTCACTGTTAGTGAAGAGCAGGTCTAGCAGGATACCACCCCTGGTAGGCTCTTGTACCTGCTGCTTAAGGAAGCAATCTTCCATGCTCTCTAGAAACCTCTTGGACTTCTTTCTCCACTCTGTATTATATATGTGTGTATATATATATATATCATACATATAAATACACATACATATATCAGGGAAGTTGAAAAAACAGCCTTTCCCTTGAGTCTTTTAAGAGTGGACAAAATGAAGACAACATATTCGTGTGAATGAAATTCTGTGACAGTTTCTAAAGACGAGATAAAAAAAGAAGTGATGTTACAGGTGATGTGCAATGTGTGTATGTATTGTGTAGGTGATATATTTTGGCTTTATTGGAAGAAGGTTTTTCATTTTAAAGATAGACGACAAGATGACAATAGAAATTTGATAGAAAAAGAATGTATTTAACTGTCACTCTTAACTGCTTGCAGAAGTGAGATGAGCTGTACTGTTTTAAATACTAGCAGTTTGAAAACTTTTTAATTATCCTTTTCAGTAAAGCAAACTAGGGCACTGAAATGATAAAGGATCTAAAGTAAATTACAGTTAATTTGAGGAGCTCATAAAATTATATAGTTTTATCTTCCGAGGTTGATATTTTAGTTAAGTGGAAGTCCCTTAATTCAAGCTGTTGTTTTTTGTTGTTTGTCAGGTCGCACTTACAATGATTTAAATCAGTACCCTATTTTCCCTTGGGTTCTTACCAACTATGAATCAGATGAGTTGGACCTCACGCTTCCTAGCAACTTCAGAGATTTGTCAAAGGTATTTGTCATCATATATACCTTTTATTTTTCCCTTTGTTAATTATCACAGAAATTTTCAGTCTTATTCGCATATTTTGCAGTGTTTGCTGCTTTTGTGGAAAATGTAAAGGAAAAATTTTAATTAAAACTTGTCCTTTTAACAAACATCATCAATACAAGATGGTAATGTAATAAAAAGAAAATAAAAAATGAAGGTAGTTTTTAAAAGTTCTTATTTTCAGGTAATTATTGATGAAGCCAAGCGTAGATCTGCTTGAAAATCTTCTGAGAATTTATTTTTTCACTTCAGATTTAGTAACTCAACTTTTGTAAGGTATTGTGTTTCTATCATACATATATATATGTATCTACAGGTATATGTTTCTATCTGTGTATGCGTACATATATATATTTTCTGACTATTCCATACCTTTTGCATATACATTATTATATATGATATATACAGTAACTTATTACAGGTTTTAGATACAGATCAAAAGCAAATGATATTTTATGTCCAAAGTCAAAAGGTACTCAGGTACTGTCATTGTAGTATTTTCTAATAGTATTATTCTGTTTAACTAAGTCATGAACTCAGTGCTTTCTCAGGATATCTGACTGATACAAATCTATAATCATCAGTAAACCTACACACACAGTTTGCATTGTAACAATTTTTCAAATGTAAATAATATTTTAAAATAATAAGAAATTATTAGAATTGAATGAGTGCTTTCTTAATAGTTTCCAGGCAAAAAAATATAAAAAATCTGAAGATAGTTTACAGCTAAAAATATCTGTCACCAGTATTGATTGAATTTTAAGAATTTAAGTATTCAAAATATAGGAACATCAATCTGCAAAATTTAAGGGCTAAGCTGATACTGAGAAGAAATGCAAAGATAATAAACTGCAGAATGCAGACATAATGTCTAAAAAACAAGACTTGAATTTCTGTCAGAAAAATAATTAAATCCAATAATGGTGTTTACAAGAAGTTAAATACAAAGTTTGAAGACTTTGTTGCTCAGTCTGTGGTGTAGCAGAAAGAGCTTTACCAGTAGCACTATTTTCAAAGATGCTCTGTAGACAAGGTCATGTGTGTTGAGTGGTTTTAAACTTATGTGAGAGTCCAGGAATTTGATTTTATTTCATACTACCTACCTGTTCATTTACTATATATATATATATATATATATATATATATATATATATGTATATGTATATATATATATTTTTTTCCCCCCATGTTACCCATATAGAGAAACTGGTGATTGGCTGAATCATGTTTTAGAAAAATCTGAAAACTTAAAAGTGCCTGTGTATCAGCTCTGTGTATCTTGAATTAGTGCATTAAACAACTGTACATAAAATAAATTTTATTAATGACTTCTTTGATTATATTAATTTTGTAATCTGAGTTTCCTTTAATTTTTTGTTATATTGTACTGAAAATACGATGCCATTAATGAAATAATTCTAGACATAAAAGGACTGCCCAACTATTATACTTCTGAGGAATCTCCTTTTAATTGTATTTTAACTTGAAAACTTATCAACTCAGATGACATTGTAGTCCTTACCTTTCCCTCAAAACCCTGAAATGGAATCATAGAGTGGTTTAAATTGGAGGGGACCTTAAAGCCCACCCAGTTCCAACCCCATGGTTGCCACCCACTGGATCGAGCTATCCAAGGCCCCATCCAGGCTGGCCTTGAACACCTCCAGGGATGGGAAATCTGCTGCTTCTCTGGGCAGCTTGTTCTAGAGTTTCACCCCCTCTGAGCAAAGAATTTCTTCCAAATGTCTAAACTAATGCTTCTCTCTTTTTATTTAAAGCCCCCTTTTCTGCTAGTATCAGATGGTGTAAAAAGTTGCTCTCCCTCCTGTTTGTAAGCTTCTGTCAAGTGCTGGGAGGCCATGATCTTCCCAGAACCTTCTCTTCTCTGAACTTAAACAAGCCCAGCTCCCTCAACCTTTCTTCATGAAAGATGTGCCCTTCATAAGACAGGTGCATAAATAGAACTAAATGCAAAGTGGAACAATTTGTCTCACTTCAGGTTAGGTACCAGTCTTGCCTCTGTTAAGAAGTTGGATAGTAAACCCTCCATTTCTCTATATGATTTTTTAATAACATAATTTTAATAAAATTGTTAAGAATATTTTGATAGTTCTTGAGAGTGCAACTTTATCCCTGAACGCTTAATTGCTTTTCTAAAAAAAGATATCATGCCTTTATATGTAATGAAAATCTTTGTCATACCTACCTCAGATTGTAGAAGTGTAGGTTTTGGTTTAGCGTCTAGGCATTTATAACACTATAAACTGCACAGTTTATCTGTCACAAAGTTTTAAATTTAATGGATCTGTGACAACTATCTGAAAATATTAACCATTGGCACTTTGCTAATTTACAACTATGAAAATGTTTGACTGTAAAATATATTATGATATTTTCATTGTTATACAATTGCCTTTAGAGTAATGCGTCAAAATAAGTGATAGTTAAGTATTATAGCATGTCTACGGTTTTGGATTGGTAAAGGTTTTAAAAATATTTAAATATATTTCACTTAACATTTTACATAACTTTAACAATCCTACTGTGGGACTTGCATAGTTATTCTGGTCATGTAGGTAAGCATTTGTAATGTAAATATTTTTGCTTTTTTTTTGGTTGTTAAGACAATTAAAATTGAAGATTTTTTTTTAGAAATTGCAAGTAAACATTATGTATCATAAAGTGACAAATAGGAATAACAGTTTTGTTAATATATCAGCCACAGTTAGTAGAGATTTAAAGAATTGTAGTGCGTAGGTTAAACCAACACTTTATTTAAGCAATTTCTTATGGAACTGTTTTGAACATCAGTCACACAATGATAAACCAAAGCAACTGAAATGGATTGTGGTTAATATTACTGTCAGTCTG
The DNA here is from genome assembly GCF_039878825.1 of Excalfactoria chinensis. NCBI lineage: Eukaryota > Metazoa > Chordata > Aves > Galliformes > Phasianidae > Excalfactoria > Excalfactoria chinensis. Next base: position 55,743,393 of record NC_092828.1, read on the forward strand.
ACAAACGCTCCTGACAAATGCCAGGAGTGCACTGCCAGTCTGTTACCCTGCCTTCACTTCAGTGTTTATTTCTTAAGAGGTCACTATGGTTTGGAAAGAGTATTACATATTATATGTATAGCTGCATATATTTTATTTATACAGCAGACAGTTTCCCACCAGAATGTGTCACATTCAGAAGCACACTTTTTTCTTTGTTCACTGGAAGCAATACATTTTAATGTGTTTCTGGACTTGAGTAAGGGAACAAAAAATGTAGTGAAAATACATAAAATACAAGAGTTATCAAAGCATGATTTTACATTCTCAGAAGTTTGTTATAAGATCTTCTATGCAAATAGCTGTTGATAATTTGTCTTTTAAAATTTTTGTAAGATCATAAACTGACACTACTAGAAGAAAAGAATACCATTCTTAAATCTTATTTTCTCTTCACCATAGCTACATGTGTACACACTAGTATTTTATTCTCAGTTTCACCATTTTTTTGCAGTACTTGATCAGTCATCATCAATTTTATGTTGGCTGTTATGTAAGTATTTAATTCCATTCCAGCCAAGTGTGTGTGGGGAAAAAACAAAACAAAAAACATGCGAAACCTCTCACCTTCATCAAAATGGGGTTTTTAATTGGTATGTGAGACCCAATGATATCAAATACACATTTTAATTGCTATGACAAATCAGACTAGGTTTTTTATTTTAATGTAAAATTCATTGTTGAGTGTTCTTCAGCATATCAATCTCAATTGTGTTACAAGCTGTGCATATCAAGAGCACAAATTCAGTGTGTATAACTTGTGCTTGAATATCTCCCAATGTGAGGAGGAAGAGAGGGGGAAGAGGATGAAATTTGCTTGCTTATCTCTAGTTAGTTTTGGCTAGGAGATAGAAAGCAGTAGCTGTTTTGATCTGCATCTATTGTACATCTGCAAATTTAAAAAAAAATGGCTAAAGGAGCATTAAAACTTGCAGACATTCTGTGATAAATGTTTTCCTTGTAGGATGTGTTAAATGACATTTTATTCATCTCAAACTCCCAACACGGGAGTCAATATAGTGTCCTGAACTGATTAACTCACGAGAATTTCTTAGTGTCCTTCTAAGCACAAAACTTGTTCCAGAATTGGACAGTGAAAGAAAGTGAGAAGAACAAGATAGTAAGAGGCCAAAATTGTTTCAGCGCTGATGGTTTACTTTGATAGTCATTTGCAACTGGAATTTGGACACTGAAACCTGTGACATTTATCACTGTTGAATCAACAAGTTCCCTTGTTACTGCCTTGCAGTAAATTCATCATCAGTATCTTTAACAAAAGATAGCACTTAATTGAAAATATTTCAAACCAAGACAGGATAAGCTCTGAAAGAAGGTGTGGATATTTTTCCTATTGCTGTAGCTGTATATTTGAGCTCCACACCTGCTTGTGCAAAGTGTTTTTCAGAGCCTAACATTTGTCATAATCATGTTAAATAATATTTGAAGGGAAAGGAAGCATTCAAACAGGAAGAAGTAGTCTAAACAGTATTTTGATTTTTAGGTATGCATGTGTTGGTACCATTTAAAAAACCATTATAATGGAAAATCTAGGTGAGAGAACAAACGAGGAAACAAAATTACGAATGGTCACACGGCTGTGTAAGCTAATTGCTATCTGTGCAGCACCACGGTCAGACACCCCGCGGAATGAGCCTACCCGTCGGATGGGGCGCTTCAGCACCACGGACAGGGACCGCGCCAGCCGAACGCGAATTTTTGGGGTTAGATTTTTCGTGCTGATATCTCAGAGTCTCATGCAGCATCTATTTTGGACGTTTTTCTGAATTTTCACGCATGATTTATTGCTTATTTCTCTAACGGCGACCTGCTGAGACTCAGTCCTCATCTAAGTACGTCTTTGCAATGATTTATCTAAACGTTCCTTCCTAAATCCTTAGTTTAGATAGAATTTGTTAAATATTTTAGGATTTTCCAGTGCTCTGTTACACTGACATAACCATCGTTCTTTGAGTTTCTTTTTTTCTTATTTCTTTTCATTAGTTGGTTATATTCTCTTTATCAAGTTGTCTTCTTAAAGCATGTATAAATGGGTGAGAGTGCATCTTACTACCATTCTGTGGTTTTTTTCTTCCTTGTTTGCACTTAAGGTCTGTTCTGTGCTTACTCAAAAAGAATTAAGAAAAAATTGTTGTTGATGTTTTAAAATCTTGCTTTTTTGCAAGTAGCTGTAATCTTTTGTAAGACAAAATATTGTAAGATGACAATTTGGCACTACTAGAAGACTTCTCTCCCTCAAGGAAAGGCAGTTTGTAATATACAAATGAAGATAAAAATAGCAACTCATAATTCATAGCGAGCATTCAAAATACTGTTGTTTATTTGTATCTGATGTTACTCTCCATCCTACTCTTGTTCAAATGACCTGAATGTATAGAGATTCCTAATTGGAAGTGAACTGGGCATGGTTCATAACCCTTAAAATGATCACAGAAAACCATGGAGCTCATGTCTGGCTTTAAAATATACTAGCAATTAAAATAAAGTGATTTTACACACGTGTTTTGGGCAATCACATTAATATGGAGGAAATAAAGAAGGCAACAATTGTTTGCTGTATCTTTGTTATTTTTTTTTAATTCTGGGAGAAAGAAAATGAAATACTTACCAGATTCCAAGTAGATGGAAACAAGGTTTTCACACAGTACACAGCTAAGCTTTGAAATTTGTGGCTTCAGTTTAATGTAGATAAAATTTTATATGAAGTTTTATTGAAAAAACACCTGGAAGAAAAATGCATTCAGAGCAATAAATATACAAGGGCTACTCTGAAAAGCAATGCTTCCTTTTTTATTCTGTTTGCTTATGATGTCAGAGGTGGATGTTGGTGTGGTATGGCATTAGAAGTTGAACCTTTCCATCAATATTCTGTTACATTCATCAGCACTTTCTGAATGTTGATGGAGACCAAAGAATGGATATGAGCTCAGTGAGACAGTGGGTAGTGTGTTTCAGCAGTGGTAACAGTGGCAGTGATGCAGATTTTTTTGAGCATATAAAAATACAGGCTCTTGTTGATTGAGGTAGAAAATGCATAGCTAATGGTTGTGATGATGTTGAGAAAAAAAAAGTGTTTTGTAGCTAAAAGTTTTTCTTTGTCAAATGGTGTTATTGTGCTCTTTGTTGTAATAAGCAGGTAATAATTATGAAGCATTACTTTCAGAGTGTCCTACCTCATGTTGTTGAAGAAGAGGGTGAGAGGGCATGTGGAAATGTATCACTGTACGATTCTCCTGTTTTTCAGTTTTTCATAATTTATGATTCCTTCCCATTAGAGATAAAAATGTTGTTTCACAATTTATTTGGACTTTCCCATTGTGAACATGCATATATTTTTTATGTGCCAGACCAGTAACAAATTACTGCTATTTTCTGAAGTTACTGCTACGTATGATCATTTCTATGGAAGTGAGATTTTTTTTTCCATCTTTGTATATGGTTTCTGGGTTTGTTAAGCTGTCATAGACAATTTGTCAGTCTGTTGGGAAAACATGTTGTCTATACAACTGTTGCTATGCTTTAGCTGTAGTAATTTTACAAGTTTATATACTCAGCTTAATTCTTTAAGGTCATTGCTTTTGTTGATGTGACGTTGTTTTATGACTTTTAATTACTGTGTATTTTATGTCTAGTCTAAATAGTTTTTCTGTCTGAGTGCAATAGTGTTAGACTTCTCTTTAAGGGCAACTTCTGGTTTATAAAAACATTCAAATAGAAAAACTAAAATATGTGCAGAAAACAATAAACAAAAAAGAATTGCTGGTGGAAAGTAGTGAGAAATTGGAGATGTTTGTATTGCTCTTCATTTCAGCTAACCCCTTTTAATATTATGATGTGGTTTATTACACTGCTTTTTGGGGGGCATCAACAGAGTTGGAAAATCTTCTTAATTTTAGCATATAGGAGGAGAGAACATGCTACTCGGTGGAACAGAGAATGGCAGACTCTATTCTTATCTTCTGTACCACTCTGTTATTCTAAGTCACCAGCTTTGGTTGTTATAAATCCAACTATTACGACTATCACAAAAACGTGGAGTCAGAGTATCCCAAGTACAGATTAGTAAATAATTCATTTCGCTGTTCTGGGTGCATAAAGTATTTTTGGGTTACCAATAGCCAAGGAGAGGATTTTATATGTAAAGCCAAATGAAAGCAAACAAGAAGAGGAAATGTAAAATATTTCCCAGCACATGGAGAATTCCTGATTTGAGTGCTGATCTCCATCCAGGTTCTCCTTTAACTTAAGTAACTGTAATTTGCTGTTACCATCTCATTTTCTGGCATTATATTTGTAGGTCTTAATGCTTGTACATGATGGACAACATTTATTTTGTGTGTCCTAATAATAGTTAGTCTGCATAAAATAGAAATTTCTGTCAGCTTTTAGCTTCAGGTCCTATGATTTTAGTAAAACTGAAAAGGAATGTTTTTATTTCAGATTATTTTGTATGGACCTGGTGTTAAGTATTGATTTCTGAGATAGCGTCTTCTGTTGGCAGAGGAGTATGGTCTGTGAAGGAAAGGCAGTGATTTGGAGTCAGCTGCCATGATTCAAGTGCATGTAGCTTCTCGCTAAATACTATTTTTGGAAATCCATAAAGGGATTTTTTTTCTTTTCTTGTTTTTTAATAAGTAGATGATGCAGAGATTTCTTGCACTTAGTGTCATGGACAGTATATGCAAACAGTTGTTTTTGGCTAGCAGGGTTATTTTGTAAGTAATGCAACTGCAGTGCCATATCCTCTTCACCTCTGGCAAACAGCCTGATTTCTCCTCCTGATTCACAGAGACATATAACTTGCTTTCTTTTGAAAGACTGGAAAATGTAGTAGCTCCCTTCAGTTTACCTTCCTAGTGGTATTACAGTGTAGTCCTATCAACTGTGCACAGTGCATGAAACATTCAGTTTTGCTGAACTTTAAACTTTACATAAAAGCATGTGTGTTTAGTTTTGGAATCTGTTAAGTAAGTTATAGCATTTGATGCTAGCGTTATCAATGTGAAGACACAGGAAAAAAAGGAAACCACAGAGATTTTTTCCTTTAAATTCCAGTTCTTTGGAGAGTTTAGGTGGCTTAAGATGTATTTTGTGAATTTAGTCGATGCATACCTTTTTTTTTTTTTTTTTTTGTGCTAAAAATTGAAATATAATCCTTTTTTTTTTTTTAACTTTGGTCTTCGGAAATCTATTATACTTTGCACTATTAGCATTTTGTATAGACAGACACTGTAGTTGTTAGACACTTTTAGATCAGGTTTTCCTACTGGCTATTCTTGTCTCAAAGGTATGGTATGAGCTCTTTAAAAATCCTAATAATTGACTACATAATTCAGTGGTAATTTAAAGTGTCTATAAATATGCGCACAAATACTCCTTATTTTACTTGAACACAACTAATTTCTGCTTTTTTTTTTTCCAACTCCTTTTTTTGAATTCTTAGTTTCCTTAAAATTTGGAAACTCAGAAAACTTAGTTCAGAAAAAGAATTCTGAAAACATAATGTGATCAGGTATGTTTTTTGAAAAAGGAATTTAAGAGAAAGCTTGTAAATACAATCAACTGTTTTTAAGCAGTATATTTACTTAACAAATGGCTCAGTGGTTTTTGGATACATTCATTGTAGTAAATTTATTTTAGAAACAAAGAGATAAGATGATTGTGGCATTTTATCCCATATGCAGCACATTGGAAAATGCCCACAGACCCTACACGTGATAAAAATGCTGATCACAGTCTGCTGATTATACTTGTCACTTAGATGAAATAGCTGCTGGGAAATAGTTCTCTGCACCCTAACCTGTGTGTGCAAGTCTTAAGTGAGGTGGCTGGTGGCCAGTAGTGTAAATAAATTAAAGATGTATCTTAGTGAAAAATTCATTTGCATGCCAGAATAACTGCAAGTTTGTTTTACTGGAGTGCCCTTGACTAGCTTTTGTTGCAATCATGCTCACCAAGATTGTATATCTAGATATACTGAGTATTTTAATGTGAAATTGTAAGAGAAGGGCAAGTCCTAAAGTTCACCTTGTTTAATATCTTGCTTCTGTGAATAGCCAGTAGCAGGAACCTAGTGAAACAAGAAAAGAGAGAGAGCATACAAAGCATCATCCTTCCCTGCAGATAACTTGCAGTATCTGGCAGGCAGAAGTTTAAAGACTTCATAAACTGGAAAAACAATTTGCACAGTGTTTAATGGTGACTGGAGGTCTTGTGATCTTCTTTTCTTCTTAACCTGTTTGCATGTGTTTTGCATTGCTTCCTGCAGCAGTGATTTCAACTTAATTACATGAGAACATACAAATGTCTTTGTTTTGTAATTTGAATAATTATGGAATTTTAAATTTAGTGTACTGTCTCTGAAGTAATGAAGTCTTGTTTTTTTGCAGCTCTTTTCTTTACATGCAAATGATTTAACTTCAGGCCTACATAATAACCAGAGGAGCTATTCTCCAGAACTTGTTTTACATTTTCATCCTATTTGATTCCTTTATCCCTGCGAATTTTCAAGTGTTGTAACTTTGAGATGCCTGTGTTCAGAGTAATGGATTAGAATTGTAAGCATGAGCACAATGACCTATCAAGATGCTTAGCATCATTAAACAAACATCTAGAGGATGGCTCAACGAGTCCACCAGAGATGTATGTTAACCTTAGTGATTAGAAGTGAAACCAGTTCAGTTATATACATTGCATATCTTGATGTAAAAATTAGTAAAGTACAGTCACTAGTGTTAATGAATTTTACAGGGTTTCAGTATTGCATATGCTAAAAGTACATAACCACAGGATTTCTTATTTCTCTAAGAAACCACATGAAGTTCTAGTAGCTGCTTATGTTGTGTCTCTCAAAAACAGTGTAATGAGTTACTGAAATATCATTTACAATAACATTAAGGACTGTACATATGTTTCTCTAAAAGTAAGGCCTCCTATGAATTTCTGTGGAAACTCCAATGAGGAGCTATTTAAATGCTATTTAATTTTATTAAATTAAATGCTATTTAATTTTTGTATTTGTATTTGTTTTGTATTTGATAATTTGTTCTATTTTTCAATATAATTATGACCATTAGCTGTGCATTTTCACCAGCTATCACAGGAGCCTATAAGCTGTGCTTGTAAAAATCTGCATCAGCAGAGGTGACCCTACTCTAATGTGCTCAAATCCACTGTTTGATCTCCATCAATGTTAAGCAAGCATAAGGAAATTTCAATGTGTGCCTTTTTTTTTTTTTGCATTAAGAATTTCATTGGCACACCTTTGTTACATACACTCTTCCATGTCAGATGATGCCATTTTTTTATACTGTGTGTCTGCTGCCATCTGTTGCATGGCAACAAAGTGTAATGGAATATTGATAGGAAGCTTAAACTTCTACTGTCATGTTACTGATGCCATAAGCTAGCAGAATAAAACAGGAGGCATCACTTGAGTTTAAGTTAGAAATGGAGGGGTAAAAATATGTTATGTAAGTGCTCACTGAGGCAGATTATAAAATTTCTGACAAGTTCTGTCCCCTAGCTTCTGCCAAATTTTGATGTTTGAATTCATAGTTTCCCCTTCTTAGCCCAATCTTGGTTGTAGGATGCAGATATCAAACTCATTCTTTAAGAGCTGAATTGGTAAGGGTTTGTTTTCTCCTTGGTAGATTGTTTTCTTGCTTTTAAATCTTTCCCAAAGGCGCTCAAGGATCTATTTGGTAGATCAGTGCAAGGAGATCAAACTGTTCAGCAGGTGATTGGGTCTGTAGTCTTATTTGGTTAAAGTTCTTTAATGAAACTGAGTTATGTGTGGGTTAAAGATCAGATGTCCTCTAAGAAAGTTGAAGGAGAAAACAGTACTTGGCTGTTTGAGAGCAAGAGTGCTGTGTTTTAACAGTAAATGAGAATACTTGGTGCCCTTTCTCAAAAATTAAGGATGGAAGATTAGTGGTTTGCATTTTATGAATTTCTTTCCAGACGTTTCCCAGATGACAAACATTAATAAGGTTGAGATGCAATTAAAACATTACATCTTCTCTTTATGTTTCTGTCTGGGGAAAAGAAATTTAACTTAGATGAACAGGAAGTCCTAACAATATTACAACTGCTGGCTACTTCTGGGAGTTAAATTATGTGCTGGTAATACATACAGTAAATAAACAAGCAATTCTCAAAAAATGCAGATGTGAATAGATTGGAATAGAGTATACAGCACTTGGCATGTTTATAACAATGAGAAGACTAACAGTGGAACACTGGATAAGTTTCAGATATCAACATGTGAAAATATGCTGATAAAGTGGGCAGGGCACAGAGAAATGTTAAGGCTAGAAGAAATACCTTAAAATGGAAGGTATGAGGAGCTTATCAGCTGTGAGTTCATAGTGTTGTATGTAAGAGAAAAGCTATTTTTAATGTGTGAATAATTATTTAAACAGTGATGAGCTATAGAAGTTAATTGGCTAAGAAGTTGCTTTTTTTTTTTTTTTTCTTTTTTTTTTTTTTGTAATGGTGAAGTTTTAAAATACAAATTTTTAGGGATTATATTTTTGCATGTTTTTTTCTCGGCTTATGTTAAGTAATGAGCCATTTTCCCAAATGCACATATTCCTTTTTTAGCAGTGTCTTTGTTCTTGAACACATGTGGCTGAGTCCAGGGGAGATTCTGCCCTATTTAGAAGAGCAGTGGACATTCTGCTTGTCACTGTTAGAGGTGTTTGATGGTGCAACAAGGCCTCTTCTGAAAATGGAGGCAAGGTGTGCCACTGTTCTGGTTCGTCTGGCACCAAATAAGATTAAGGACCAGCAAGTGTAACCATACACTATAGTTTCTGGACATATTTAACAGCAGTAGATTGGTGTGTTTTCTCAGTTATTTTTCAACAAACAATTCTTTGTTCCATGTCAAATAAAGAAAAATAGATTGGTCTATTTAAAAAAATAGATTGGTCTATAAAAAAAGTCTGAGGCTTGCTCTGTTCATCACTTGAGAAAACAAAAAAACCAAAACCTTCCATTCACAATCCGTTCTACATTTTGGACCATTTTCCAAATGAACTTGGAAAGCATCTGAGTTATTCATTTTTTCAGTACAGTTTTATAGCTTAGTAGCCGTGACTTCTTTTGTCTTGACTTCTGTGATGTCACTACTGTTTTTGCTTGTTAGATTTTTTCTCTAATTTTTTTTCCTCCAAGTAAATAATTATTTTTAATTGATGAGCTAATACCTAATTTTCTTATCTTAAAAGTGATGCTGTAAAGAACATATAGTCTGAAATGGATGGATATGAAGGCTCTTACCCCGTGTTTCCTCAGTAGTCCAAAGCAAAGGGAAACCTTGTTCAGTAGTGCAAATTTCTGGTCTCACAGCTACATCTAGCATAGTTTGAATTTACTCGTTTCCCTTTCTGTTTATCCACAGAGGAGAGAGTCCAGTATATAATCATGATTCTCTGTTAATTTTGGAATAAAAAAACAATTATAACATTTCAGTTGAATCTTTTACTAAATTAGAAGCCAGAGGATATTCAAATACTGCTTATTTGTGTTTTATTCTGTAGCTCAAGCTCAGTTAACTGTTACAGTGAAGTGTAATACACTAGAATCACCTCATCCTTAAAAGCAGTTGTCAGAAAAATATGGGCCTGCCTGGTAGAATGTATTAGCCCAATACATTGTCTCCATTTTATTATGAAGCTGCTAGGGAAGCTGTGATATACAGCACTGTCATTACAGATCTATTGTTAGAAGGGTTCTACAGTCTTCTGTGTGTTGCCATTAATTTATAGCAGTAAACAATATGTAGTCTTCCAACTGCAGCAAAGCAGAATCTTTTAATGAGGTGGATGTTATTACCACAATAAATCAGTGCATTCGTGTAATGTATAATTCAATGTGTGTATTCCCACTGTAACTTCTCTGAGTAAGCTGATAGTGTATCATTGTCAATGCACAGCTCCATGGTTCTTTTTTTTCCCCTAAGCTTTCTTTCATTTGGGGATTTTTTTTTTTATTTGCTTGCATATAAATGTGACATGTCTTGATAGTTGTCCTGTTGCAGGCTTCAGAAACCAACTGTAACAATAACAGCCAAAATCAATACTGTGGATTCTGGCTATATGGATCTCTGTGTGATGCCATTATTATTTTTTTTTTTTTTCTGAAAAGAAAATGAAATCAATTCTAATTGTGTTTAGCTTTATATTCAAGGAATGTAATTTTATAACTATTGATTTGAGCCATACTCATTTGGAAAGTAATAAAAATAGAGGCAGATAAAGAGAAAGCATAAATTGTTACAGAACCATACATCACAACACTGTTTCTATTTTAATTCATATAATTTGTCTAACGATGACCTTCTTTCTTCTTTTTTTCCCCCTCAAGCATAGCCAAGTCTTTAGGGAAAATCAGTACAGATGGAGATTCCAGAATGGTTCTTGCAACAAAAAGACTTCTTAGACTCAGTTTCATTCTTCCCTGGAATAAATTTGTTAAATCAGATAAAAATCCTTTTATACAAGAACCACTTATTTTAAAGGGTTCTATTTCAAATTAGTGAACTGCAAAAATAGTAATTAACCTAAGATGTTTTCTTTATCTTACTGAAATGTGAAAGCCGCTTTAAGTAAAAAACGTGAGATAAGATCTTAGGTCATTCATAGATCTACTCTATGCTTGAGGAGAAGGTACTTTGAAGCTGCTACGCCGAATTTCATGTGAGCTACAAAGAAGCAGATATTTGAAAAGCAATAACCAGAATAGCACAATAGTTTTTTTGCTTGAACTGTGCTTGAATTACTAACTAGGTTATTGATTGTGTTTGGATACTTTTGAAGTTTCTTCTTGCCTTGTAGTATATTTATTTATTTTTGCAATACAGAAATAAGAAAACAATTCTGTGCATTTTTAAGTTACTCTTCAGGACTTATATTGTCTTTTCAGATGGGCATAATTTATGTTAATAATACACAAATAATGTTTCTCAAGTACACACAAAATGGTATTATGTATTTGTTCTGCACATATGTATGAAGGTATTTTAGATCCCTTTATAATATTATACATGTGGAACAGCTAAATTCACTTTTGGGTTTCTCAGTTCTGAATGTGAAATGTACTCTTTTTTCCATATCCTTTATGTCAAATTCTACTCAGGAAATGCATGGCTATTGATGCCAAAGCATTCTTTTTCTTATGTCTTTGTCAGTCTTTGTTCAGTGCTTACCTATGTTGGTGAAAGTTTGATAGATTTTTCAAATCATACATACGCTATTTGTATGCTTTATATCCACATTTTTATATCAATGTTCAGCTATTTTATTTGCCTACTGCAGTGTTTCGGGTTTTATTCATTAAGTAAATTTGTCTTGAGATGGTAAATAGAAGGCATACAAACAAGAAGAGTAATGTCAGAAATCTGCACTGGTAATATTCTTCCACCCTATTACTTGATATTTCCCCCGTAAAATTTCCAAAGTTGTGTTTGGTTACTCAACCACCCCCCCCCGCACCTTCCCTCCCAAGCACACAAGTTAACACCTCTTTGTCCAACACATCAAATTTGTCCAAGACATTTTGTAAACTGAGTTTCAGTGATTGTCTGTAATTAGTAGTAAAAACAAGTTATGCCTATATAGATGTAAAAGAGACTTTTGTTTTTCCAAACAGCTGTGTGTGTGTGCTTGGGATTCTGGTTGGAATTATGGAGGTTATACAGCTGCTCACAGAATACAGCACCTGTATTTGCAAAATACCACACCCATTATTTTCCATGCACAGTGATACTAATTCTTGCTCAAAAGAGCATGGAAAGTATGATGTGATAATGCATTCTGTTATCTTTATTTACTTACATATTTATTTCTACAAACTTTTTAGCCTATTGGAGCTTTGAACCCAAAGAGAGCAGCATTCTTTGCTGAGAGATATGAATCCTGGGAAGATGATCAAGTTCCAAAGTTTCACTACGGTACACATTATTCAACTGCAAGTTTTGCACTCGCGTGGTTATTAAGAATTGTAAGTATATTGTTTAAAAATGTACTTCTTTTAAATGATAATTAAAAATTAAAAATAGCTAGGAGTGCGTGAAACTAAAAGCAATGGCACAGGAGAATACCAAGATTTTTGAGGAACTGTGATCAGAACCTTAGTTTGATTACTGAGGATAAATGTATTTCAGAGTTTGAGCAGAAAGCTTTAATATTATGGTGTGGGTTTTTCTAATCAGCAAAACTTTTCCTTCTTAACAATTACTTTTTAATTTATGTTCTTATGCTACTTAGAGCACAGTTAACTTTCCTCTCTTGCATATTTTCTAAATTAACTGTATACTGAACATTTGTGGTTTCTTATGAAGGTTTTTAATTTTCACTTCCTAATGATATTAAATGAATTATTTTCTGAGATTCTATGATACAGGTAATTATTCTTTTAAAATTTGCTGCAATTTGTATGGAAGTAACTTTTGAGACACTATGTATTGGTAATATATTGATTAAACAAAGCATTTTTCCATAAAATTGAAAGGCAATTTATCTCTTAGAAAGTAATTTCTTTGGGAAAGCATTAGCAGTACGTCATTAATTAAAGCTTGTTAGAATGGTACAAGCATACATAAATCCTTGAAGTAATTTATAGCACTTAGCTAATTTCAAGCAATTACCCACTAATATGTGCTTAAGTGTTCTTTAACTAAGAGGAGGCTTTAAAATCTGAAACATTTTTCTTTCCTAAATCACAAATTACATATTTAACAATAACAGTCATAAAGCTATCAGTATTTAATGCTGCCATTTATATTAATAGATTACTTTTAACAAAACAAAATGTATTACATGCTCCTTTAAAGAAAATCTAAGGCAAAAATATTGAACTTTTTCATATTTTCAAAAGCAATTAATTATGGCTTCTCCTTCAGACTGTGCATATTTATTTCATATACATTTGTTTTTCTGTAATTACGTGCATAGAGTAGAAATTAAATAATTTATGGAACTAATAAACATAATTACGTATTTCTCACTCTTGGATAGTAGAACTAACTTTTTGCAACCAAGCATGTATCGTCTGGTAGAGCAGCATCATCACCTAACCAGAAAGTAATTACAAATTTCCTGAGATTACTAAAGAAGCATGTTGCTGTTTTTAATTATTGTTTCTAAAATGCTTTTAGGAACCCTTCACAACATTTTTCCTAAATCTACAAGGTGGGAAGTTCGATCATGCAGATAGAACCTTTTCATCTATTTCAAGAGCATGGCGCAACAGTCAGCGTGACACTTCTGATATCAAGGTAAAAACTTTCCTCAGTGGTGTAAAATATTTTGTACTGCATCTGTCTTTATTTTATCTGTGGTTGTAGGTCCACAGCTCATGGAAAAAGGGAAAGAAGTCTGCAGCTATCTTATCATTTAAGAAAAGATGCAGTGCACGTTTGTGCAGAATATTTCAGTGAATTTTCTTTTGTAAAATTTTTGTACTTTTAGCCTGGAGATTGAAATAAGGCAGAATTGGCGTTTGTGCTATAGATGTGTTTCGTTGTCCTTTTGCTTCTCCACAGAGGTTTTAAGCTGTTGAAAACTCATTTAGAAACTGGTATCAGTTTTTAACCAGACTCATAAATATCCTGTTCATGTTTCTGTCCAGTTTAGCTAAGAATGTTTAAGTTACAAGTCAATATTATGCTGTGTAGTTTCTTGATCTGAACATCAACTTTTTTTTGGGGCATTTTCTGCTACATCCCTTTTTTCCTTGATTGACTGTGACAAATGGAAGGAAGATGCTAATTTAGGTCCAGAAGGGTCAAAATCTAGCTTTATGATTTAGGGGAAAGTAGATAAGGGATAAAGATTAAGTCTCCAGAGGGACTGTGTTGAGAATAAAATGGGAGGCATTATTTTTGGAGGAGTCCTTGTGCCTTGTACAGCTGGAAAGGTCTGAGTGAGTATTTTGATTGACTGGAGGAGTCTGCTTGTACTACAACACTGTAGCTAAATATTTTATAGCTGTATCTTTTCTATTATATTCCAATGGTAATGGAACCAGTGCATTGAAAAAAATAACAAAAATGTAAAAAAATAAAAAAAATAAAAATAGGAGACTCTCTCTCTCTCTCTCTCTCTCTCTCTCTCTCTCTCTCTCTCTCTCTATATATATATATATATATATATATATGACTGTAAGCTTCCTGGGCTTTTGTTGCTACTTGTACAGCTAATGAAAACCTAGCAGTTTAATGCATCCATTTATAGAAATTTTGGATGCTACTTTCAATCTTGAAATTGTAAGGCCAAAGTATATGCTTTTTATTCCATTTCATTGCACAGAAGTAGGAACATGCAGGAAAAAAGGGTTTTATTCCTGTTCCATCTGAAAAAATCTTGAATATTTAAAACCACTGAGTTGATAACTTAAAAGAAATGGAAAAGGTTTGCTTGCTTCTTGTGTGATGAGAGTAAATGTAAATTAGTGATGCTTGTTGTCATAAGATTTACAATAACTTTAGTTAGCTCTCCTTGTAGCATGTGATGCTTCCAACAAGAGCTAGCTTTGGAAGCAGGTCTTGTTGGCTGGTACCACACTTCCACAGAGAAAACCAAATCATATGTTGGTTATATCCAGTCTTTGTTGATAATCTGTGAAGGCCTTGGATTGATGATCAGAGTGAGAAACTAACCCTGCACTGTAGCATAACGTTTGGTTGAACTTCTAAACTTTCGATTTTTGTTTCTTAAAATTTAATTTTCTTCTTCTTCCCTATTCGTTTGTTTAAGCAATGCAAAATAAAGGTTCTTTGGAATTTTGCTAGTGCCTCCATCACTGTTATTTACTAGCCAGATTAACACTCATGTCTTTGCAGTATTTAGTGTCTTTAATTTAAATATTGTGCTCTGAAAATTATTAAATGTATTTTAATTCTGTGGAAGTACTATTTAGTAACTTCTAAGTAATGGACTGGCATGATCCTTAATTCATTTAATTGTTTCTTAATTTACATTGCTAGTGTTTATAATACTAGCTAGGATTTGTTGGTTTTGTTCATGTTGCATAATAATTGGACATTGAGAGCTTGGTAATGTTTAACAGAAAAACAGTAGCTTGGGACCAGTCTTAAGTTCCTAAATACAGAGAAGATAAGTCTGTCTCTTTTCTTTTGTTGCTGCTTTTCTTTGATTAATAATTAGGTTTGTTCATACTTTTTCAGAAGCAGTTATTATTTCTGGCTTCGTAGCAAACCTGTTGCAGTAAATTGGTTTGTCATTATAATTGTGACAATATAATTGTTATCAGTGTTGCTTTTTGCATTTGTTTTCTATTTTCCAAGTGTGTTAGTTTTGTAATTTCTTTTGTACCACGTTTAGAGTTTTTCAAGATAGGCTGAAATTCTCATCCTTTTCTCTGAGCAGCTTGTTGCCTTCATAGTGTCATCTGGAGTTTTATTGCTGCACCTTCTATGCCAGGTCATTAATGAGATTATTGACTGGTATTAGATGCAGGGCAGACCCCATTACCATGCCTTCCCAGTTTGACAGTGAGCTATTGATAACTGCTCTTGGAATATGGATTTCCAGCCTTGGTACTCTCACATTATTGTAATCTAATCTCATCTTCATTTCTCTATTTGGCTTATAAGGAAGTCATGGGAGACTGAGGCAGTCTCAGAGGTCTTTCTCAAAAGTGAAGCAACTTGTGTTTATTGAAACAGGCTGCTGCCTAACATATGCATGCCTAAGACACCCTGTAACCCAATAAGCTTTTTACATATGCTTTGCATTGCTTTATACTTCTCCATCTAATAGATGGGGTTTCAGAAATTACAAGGAGTTAAGTTGCTGCCAAACTGGCAACGTTACTTTTGTGTAGGATAGATTTCATGTCACATTACTAGCAAGCTAAATGATGTCCAAGAGCAATTACTAGCCAAATTCAGAAGTAGGTACCTAGTAATTCAGATTTTCAATGATAAGCTGCTTGCCTAGTATAGTAAAACTTTTAAGATTTAGGATGTAGATCCTTAGTTTTCTTGAAAGATTTGCTGTAAAATTGTGCCAACGTGCATAACAGGAAAGTACTTGTCTGAGTAAAGAAAAAAAAAAATCCCCATTAAGTCAAATGTGTATACGTAGTAATCTGTGGATGCAGCAGTAGTTAAATAATGCAGACATCTGGGTTTATGGACCAGAAAGTTCCATCAGATATCTGTGGTCTGCTTGTTCTATAGCCAACCTTAATTATATTGAAAAAACAAAACTAAACAAAAAAACTTTGAATATCTACTGTGAACTTTTTCTGGAGCTGCTGAAACAGGCTTCAAGTAAGACATGGACAAATCTGCTAAAGTCCAGAGGAAAATGACCAGAGGTCAAGAAAATGAGACCAGTGATACAAACATGGAGGATTTAGGTTGTTTACTGTAGAGAAAAGAGGAACAAGGGGAGAAATGTCAGTGTCAGGTCTGGTGCTTTTGGTTGGTGGGGATTTTGGCTGGCAGGAAAAATGCACTTCATTTCTACTGTGCGCTTCTTGTTCCAGTGGGCTGCCCTGCCAGGTGCAGGTGTATGGTCAGCGTGGCCTATTGCAGGAGGGGAAAAATGATTAGAAGGTGCTGGTGGGGAATTGATCTTTCTGTCTATGAGGTAAAAGCTATTCCTACAAAAAGATATGTGTAAATGGAGGCAGCTGCTGCTTGTTTTCAGTCTGAATAGGACAGGAAGTGGGTTCCAGCTGCAGCAAAAGCAGCCCAGATGCTAAGACGTAGAGATTGGGATGGATAATTTTGTAGAGACACAGCAGTGGATATTTTAAAATAGAAAGGTAGAGAAACGTCTTTCAGGAATAATTCCTTATAATTGCCTGAGGATAAAAAGATGAAGAAGGTGACCTCTCTAAGTTTCATCTAGACCTTTTTATGTTCTAGTATAGTCCTTTTTTTTTCTTCTCAGTAATTCAAAGAAATGGGATGAAAGGAATGCAGTTATGTGCACACCCTTTCTTATTCCATTTTCTTTGTTAAATTAACCTGGACTACATATTACATTGAAGTGGTATTTGAGTACCATATTTATACATACTTATATATATATATATAATCTCAGTTAAAAGTAAAATATTATTTACAAGTAATTAATGTATTGACAGGATTTAAAATGTCTTCAGGATGCATTTTTTAATCAGTATTTAACCAATTGCTACTTGCATTTATTATGCATTTCTATATTATGCATTAATATACTAAATTAAAAAATGTATTTTGCTAAATTGTTAATTAGTGAAGGTTTAAACCATTTTCCCGTGCTTGGAAATATTTTCAGTACTTCTTAAAAATTTAACAGGATGGTTAGACATTGAGAAAGTGAATTTCTTCATTAATTTGATTGAGAAATTTAATGATAACTTGCTGTAGTATTGTTTTAAAAGTTGGGAGGATTTCAGGTGATGTCTTAAGGCAGTTTCTAAGTTCTGAGAGAAGTAACAAACACAAAATGGGGGAAACCTAAAGGTACATAGAAATTTTACTTTCCTGTAGTTATAAAAGTGATTATATGAAAGTGTAACAACAACAACAAAAAAATCCTGAGTTAATGTAATATGTCAATATATATTTTTCAAGTGCCATTTAAATACCCTGACAGATGAAATAGTGTGGTAATATGAGGAAGAACTTAGAATTCTGGTATGCATTTTTGTTATTTTGTTTGGCAGGTTATATATAGGCTCAATATTGTCTAATGTGATTTGTCAAATAATTTAGCATAAAAATCTGATCTTTTATAAATGTTTTAATATGGTTATATAGTCTATCTCCCTGATTCTTGACACCTTAGTAGATTATATAGCTTAGCTTTGAAGAGCTTCAGTCTACAACTTTCTAAACAAAAATTAAATACTATTTCATTACATTTAAGAGACAAATTATCTTCCTCAGATTTCTCATGCTTGGTGGCAACCATGAAAACAAATTGCAGGTATTCCACTGACATTCTGTTGATAAAACTTGTTTGTAATAAAGATCTTGTTAGTGAAGCTTTCTTAGGAAATGTGGCTTCTGTCTGGTAAAAAATAATAATAATAATAATAATAATATGCAGAATTTTCTAATAATTTAGTTAAAAATCTGATATTTTATCCTTAATGGTTTAAAAAAAAAAAAAGAAAATAGCCTACAAAATCAAACAACTGTAAATGCTGTGTATAATAGATTTTCCTTGACGTTCCCTATCAGCTCTTTCATGAGTTTGAAAGCAATCAAATAACAGCAAAAGGAGTGAAGTATTTCTTATCATAAGGATTTCTGTTTTTACCCCAGAGAACTGGTGAATTCCGACAGAGAAATTCTGAAACTAATTTTCAGCCTGATTGTGCAAAATAATAGCTTTAACAAATCATACAGATGTTTTCATTTTTCCATGACATCGTATAAACAAAAGAAATGTGGAATAATTCTGCAGTTTCTATATGTGTGCAGAGTACATAAAATGTCAGGAGAGATACAGAATAAGTAGAAAAAATATGGAGGTAATCAAAAAGGTTAGGTGGAAGAAGAAGACTTCTAGAAATAACTAACGTAAATTGATTCAAATCCTTTATCTTGCAAGAGGAGACCACTGGGGAAGAATGTGATGTGGATTCTTAAGGGCTTTCAGAAGAATGAATAAAGAATTAATTTATACTGATGGTTTTTGTTGTTGTTTGCTTGTTAATTTGTTTTTCTCAAAATGAGTAGTAGAATCATCCATTGGAAATGTATAGAAGCGGTTTTAAAACAACCAAATGTAATTGTGGATATAAGTGCAATGTGGACTCATACTTAATGATTCTGAAAATCAGCAGCGTGGATTAGTTCAAAACTGGTTAAACTGTAAGAATATTTTGAAAAATTGCATGGTCTGTGTTACAAGTGACTATACCGTACTCACTGGTTCTTCCCTCTGACCTCTAATGGCTGATCTTGTATTTTCATGTCATATTTGTGTGAAACCACAAGTAAATCCATTGAAAGTTGGCAATAAGCACTACTCAAACTGGCACAGTACATCTATTTGAGCTGATTTTTCCATGTATAAATGCTACCATATGGTCAACAGAACAAAATCAGATAATAGAGGAGCTCCTTTTTGAAAAAAATGAGTTGTCACAGAAAACAAGTAATGAAATAATGCTTTACAGAAAGTTTTGTTAGTCAAACAAACAGAACTTACTGATGATATTTAAGTTTCCAGGCCGCATAATGTTCCTTGTGCAATCTAATGAAAACAGTGTGTGTTCTAGAAAGCTAAATTGTTTCTGTTCTTGAAAGAAACAAGGGAATATCTGTGTGTATATATAATTAAATATCTAAAAGCATCATTAACATATGTAATGAGTTTTTGTTTTGAGTATTCCACCATCATCATATTTGTGATGCAAGTCACTACTGATTTAACAGTCTGCACTTCTTATTTTTCCTTGGTAGTTCAAACGCAGTGATAAAATGTGCAGAAACTTCCATGATAGTGATGCTTCTTTCTTACAAACATTTATCTGTGACACATTTTTGGTCTTATTCAGTTAATAGTTTCAAGTCTTTTTTTATCAAGTACTTGTCAAGCATTTAGTGCAAAAGCACATTTTACCCTGCCTAGTTAGTTCAGGTGAGTGTAAACAAACAGATGTACAATCAAAAGCCAAACAATATTCCACACAAGGATAGAGGTGATAATAGCTTAATTCCTGCTTGATCTTTCCTGTTCTTGCTCTGGCTACTTGGGTTGACCCTGTCCACAATCTGATGACCTTCCTACTGTACTCAGTCTTTTGGAAAGCTGCTCATGCCATAGCTAGTCCTTGGGGACTATCTGGGAGACCGCTGATCCATTGACCCATGTCAGGACTGAGTTTCTCATCTACCGAGCTTCTGATGGAGCTATGTACTACACCCACCATAGATGAGGCCAGTGGAGAAGTCTAATATTTTTTCTACTTCTTAAACAGCATGCAGTTTGCAGTTGCTATATGAAAGACCAATTTTACGCTAGTTGTTTATTATGAAGTAGACTTCCTGAAGCAATTACATATATTGATTCTTTCCTCACAGTGGAAGTAAATTTTCTAATTTAGAGTTTTCAAAATCCATCAAATTGCCAAGTTTATTGGTACATTGAAGTCTGAATATCAAGTTTCCATGCAAAATTGCTTTTTTAAGAAATGGTAGAAATATACATACTATATCTAATAGACTTTTTCTATTAATTTTTACATCAGGATTTTGCAGACATTTCTAAAAGTCAATAAATAAGGTTCTGAAGCCATTGATTTAGGTATTTTTCTACGTATGCTTGTACACGTTTTACAAAAGAAACAACAGCTTATAAAGTTGCATATCCAAGTGCAAAACAGAGAAATATTCCAGTTGTTAAAAGGAAAATGTGTTTTGAGCTTAATTTTGCTTCCTGGCATGTTGCAGTCAATTCTGCACTAGAACGCTGTTTTTTATTTCAAAAGCTTTTTGTGTAGCCATTAGTATTAGTGCTTTTCTTTTAAGAAAATTGGAATTGGAAATTATAATTCCTTTATATATGTGCTTGCATTTTTTCTTCAGCCCATTTGAGTGTTACATACAGTTGCCTCCCTGTAGTAGCACCAGGGATTAAATTTTAGAAAGCATGAAATAACAGATTTCCCCCTTTTTTGTGTGTCTGTGGGCGACTTTTTGTATTCTGCCTCTGCCTAATGCCATTTTAATAATTATTTGTTAATGTGACAAAGTATGTTTGACAGAATTTATAGCATGGCATTGTTTTTCATTTATATACAGGAATTGATTCCTGAATTCTATTACCTCCCAGAGATATTTGTCAACAGCAACAATTACAATCTAGGGGTGATGGATGATGGAACAGTTGTGTCTGATGTTGAACTTCCACCATGGGCCAAAACCCCAGAAGAATTTGTTCGCATAAACAGACTGGTAAGATGACTCTCTTGTATTTTCTGTCAGGTAGCATTTGTCTTTTTGAAGTAATCTGGATCTTTGTAATTCACAACTATTTGCAACTTACATATAAGGTTATGAATGAAATAATTTGAAGGAATGGTGAAATTAAAAGTTTTAAGAAGAAAAAAGGTATGTAATATTGCTTATTCTTCAGAACTGACCAAAACAGTTTTGTGTGGTCTAAATAAGCAGGAGATCTTGTTATTTTTTATGTCAGCTCTTGTAGTTCTAAAGAAATAATGAAATAATCGCTTTACAGAAATCTTGAAAAAGCTTTTTAATCATAGACAGTTTTCACTCCAGTTATTTAAATGTAATTTTAGGTATTTTGATTTTGTATCCTTTTAACTCTGAAGATCAATGAATGCTTTAGGAGAGAAGGTTGCGTATTAAATCTGTTGCCACCTCTTCCCTATCTTTCATAAAAATTATATTTTTTGGAGCGGTTTTTACAAGGAAATAAAACTGAATACTTCATTCACTTCATTCCCAAAACTTGTTTTACTGTGTTCTTCGTGTTCTGGAAAATCCTGGTGTTAGCATTTCCTGTTTTCGTTGTAGTCTCTGAGCAGGATAATGACTTACAGAATATATACTACAATAGTATTGTTGGCATCTCAGCATGTTTTCAGAGTTATTGCATTAAGCTCTTTCCAAAATGGAATGACTCTGCATCAGTGGCACTCTAAAAATAAATGATTTTTTTTTTTATGAATATTGACAAGTAAGGCTGGAGTTCTCTTGTAGTAGTCAGCTGCTGGGAAAGAGTGAATTAAGGCTTGAAGACTCTCAGAAACTTTTCACAGAAAGCAGACCTTGACTTGATAATGCCCTGACATTCTCAAGCTAGAGAATGAGCACTGAAAACATTGGAGCTGCTATTCATAAAAATGCAGAGTAGTCAGACCTGAACAAACCTGTGATTTATGTTAGCACTTTTACTGGTGACATGATACCATGGTCTTCAGAGATGTTGTTTGGTCTATATTTATGCAGGCTTGATAAAGTTTGATGACCTTAACACTTGTGACAGTTGTAGGGTACACCATAGTAATCACAAATTGTGTTAGGTGAACCTAGTGTTTGGCTTTGTGTAGAAGCATATGCAAGTTGTATTTAAGTGAAGTATAAAACACACTAACATCGAGCAGGACTGCTTGGCAAACTGTGTTCAAACACAACTTTTCATCTTACTGTTGTGCTGATAGGTAATTGGTTGGGGAGGTAGCCTGACACCCTTTTGAGTTTGGCATGTGTTGGTGATTCAGAATGTTGTGAGAAATGAAAAGTTACGTACGCAGACAGACTTGTCAAAGGCAGCCCTTGGCCTTGATCTCTCACCACTCTTGTGTTTCAGCTTTTGCATAAAATATATTTCTCATTCAGTTAATTACAGATCTGGCTTTCAACGCAATGAATTCAAGTTATTCTCTAACTCCTGCTTCCTTCTCTTCTAAGATTTTAGCTCTTAATTTTCTTTTCTTAATTTTTAGCCATGGTGCCAGGTTTTTCTCATTTATAGAGAGTACCTCTCTATACTTTCTGACCTCCTTTCCCTCAGACCTCTGTGATTTTCCATAATATTTGCTACTAGTGTCTGCCTTTTTTGTACCTCTCTGTTATCTCTCACTTGTACTGCATTGGCATGATGAAGTGCTTCATCGCTGGAGCCAGCATTCTTTGATTATTACTGTTAAACTTCTGGGCACAAAATGTAAAATCCCTTTAAAGTCTCCTCTTAGAAAGTAATAAATTCCATCCATATTCCAAATGTATGTATGTATTTATTTATTTATTTATGAACAGTCTACATTAAGCAAGTTTTTATTTTGTTAAATCCGAAAAGAAGCAGTTCAGAAAACCTTATAAGGGTAGTGCTTGTTATGTATCCTCTCTTTCATTTAAAGAGAATGTAATCTGGGTCTGAAAACAGCAGTATGTTAGCAGCTGTATATGTGAATGATGAAGATTACAACTACTTCAAATTACTATTTGCTAATTTTAGTCAGCATTACTTACAAAGTTGGAAGATCCTATGTATCATCTAAATATAATTAATGTTTCCTTCTCATTCAGAACTTTTTTTTCAAGTGGTTATTCATTAATGAATGTGACTTTTGAAAGTATTTTAATCAAAAAGACTGTTAGTAATCTGCTTAATGTCATGACTTCTGCTCTGAAAAAAGTACCGCTTGTCAAATGGCGTATTCAAAGAACATATAGAAGTAGCTATAAATGAAAGTTCTCCGAATCAACTTTTTTTTTTAGGGAAATGACATTTTTAATCATTGCATAATTGGGCAAAACAGAACTTTTTTTTTTTTTTTTTTTTTTTTTTTTTTTTTTTTTTGACTAAGTTAATTTTGAAAGTGTGAAATAACAGTTTATTAACGTGCATTGGTGACACTGTGTATCCCTAATACTGTTACTATAATTCAGTTATCAAGTTTTGGTCTGTCTGGTAGTGTTTAATGTAAGCCTCAGTGCCAGCATTAACTGCTTTCATGTGACAAACTCACCCTTATCCTGCTGGTGGCAGCCCTCTCAGCGCTGTTACGGGCAATGTCCTCTACAATCTGCTGTTTTGGCAGTGGAGTAAAGCTGAGAAGATCACACAGAAATATTAATTTGCCCTTTGTTTTTAATATTTAATGAAATGATACTGTCAACATCAAATTTTGTTTTTTAAGTAGATTGGGAGTGTTTATGAGAAGTGCTCGAAGTTCACTTTCACTGAAATGCAATCAAGAACATTTACTACAGTGCACCTTTGCTTGATTCATTCAGTTAATATTTCCTTACAGCTTCCCAGTTCAGGCAAAAATAGTGACTGTTGTATTTTAAGTGCTCATTTTGTATCACACATGGATATTTTTTCCCTTTGCATTTCAGTTTATGTTTTTAAGTCCGCAGATCTTATGCAATGATCGGAGCTCATGAAATGCATACTACTTTGATCTGTGACCTTTTTGTGGTGCTAATCGGGTTCCTGATATCATTATACCTTGCTCATTAATCATATTTCCTGCAGCCCGTCAGACAGCCAGACAGCCCAAGCCCTGTTTGCAGCCTTGTGTTGGCAGGTTTCTGCTTTTCCAGATTATTACAGTGTGATACTTTGGCTTCTCATAACCAGACCCACATCAAGCTGTGTGCTACAATTAAAGTCAGATGGTCCTCAGGTTGAACAGGGATATACTGTTGCAGCTGTCTGTCTTTCTGGAACAGACCAGCACCGGGAACAGATGATATGTAGGACAGTGCATAATAACAGCTTGTACAGTACTGGGTCAGTAGCAGGGGTCTGGAACATTAATTGACAGGCTGATAGCTGATGTAAAACTGATTCTTGATCTAATACTAATTCTGTAAAGTACGTATTTTGGTTGAGAAATGTCGTTGCATATCTTCTGTGTTTGCTTTGGGAGAAAAAGCAGGATGGTGTATAATTAAAAGTGGTGTTTGATTGATGTAATGTCATGATGAGTTAAATGATAGCATCAGGATGCCATTCTTAGCAATACAAAGAAATTTAAAATGCATATATTTCTTGGATGTATATTTGGTGTTTTATATTAGTTTATGATAGCACAGTATTTTACAATGCTGCTAATCAGTGGGGATAAGAGGAATATTTTTCTCTGAGAGAGACTACAGTTTGATGGAAAAGTAGCTGGTTTTTTTTGGAGTTTTTGTTTTGTTTTTAAACACTCTGAAAGCTTAGTATATGTATTTCTAATGCTATGGATTGTTTTTAATGTCACAGAACAACTGCTAAGATAACTGAAATTATTTTTCAATTTTCACATATATGCTTTACAATAATTTTATTAATCTTTAATTGCATCATTATGTATGTATTTGTAATAGGGCTTACAGTATTAGCTTAAGAGTTTTAAAATAAATCAGATTAAATGATAATTCTCCTCCCTGCCCCCCCAAACCAGCAATCTCCCAAATATGTACTATTGCATCTTTACCTTATTGTTTCAAAGTGAATTATGATGGCTGTATGACATCAGCATGCGCAAAGGGGAGAATGCTAGCTTGATGTGATATCTTAAAAAATAACAATGCAATACTTGAGAAAAACATATAGGAAAGAGAAATTTAAAGTAAGCAGTAAGGGAATAAAGAAGTAGTACCAGGTACAACTCAGGCAAAAGTCATATACTTCCACAGAGAGTTAGGAATTGATAAAATTCCAGGTAAGGCAGTTACAGTTGTTCTAAATAGAGAAGTGGTCTATTCAGTCCTGTGTTTGAAGGGTGAGTGTTTGAATATATAAGAATTAATTTCAAATTATTAATCAGTTGATAGTAACTAAATTTTGCATAGCTTTAATGAGCCTCAGCTTTTGGGGAATTAGATTGCTTCAATGATAATAGTGTTGTTCAGGTCTGTCAAGACAGCTTTCCACAATATATCTCAATTTAAATATTTTTAGTGCTTTATTGGATAGTTAGTCCTTCCATGATTAGTGATTTATCCATTTTACTCAATACTGGATAAAATGCAAGACAAATTAGAAATGTGATGAGATTACTATGTCAGTTTCAAAGTTTTGGAATCCAATTGTTATATGATTGAAAATGTAGTGATTGGAAGCTAAGATGCTTTCTGAAACAAATGAAATACTTAGATACATAGCGGTACCATAAACAAAATCTGTCTGGTGCAATAAGCAAAATGGAGAGGAGGGATAGGCCAGCTGCTCACCCAAAGTCAAATCTTAGCGGAAAATGAATCGCTATTAAGAATCAGCAGTTGGTAAGAAAGATATACAATCAGAGTTAGAGGGTCATCACTGAGCAATATGGTGCATTATTTCTACAGCACAGACTATTCTACTTTATGATAGAAAACAGTGAAAAAGCAACATCCCTGCCAGCTCACACCAGCATTATGCAGAACTACCATTTTAGGTTCTCACTCTCTCCTATCCATAGAAAGTGAAATGATGAAAAAACAAAGTTCAGTTCAAGAATGTTATGCTTGCAGTCTTAAATATACCACTGCTAGTCAGATAAATATACTGAACCAGCAGCTGAGACAGTGTCTGCAACTTGGAATATGCTGGATTTCAGGGATCCCTTGGAGAATTCTCTGTGATATTTTTCTGAATTCCACAGGTGGTGTTTTTACACATAAGTGTAATTTCTGTAGCAAGTGCTGTAGAAAATGTTGTGCATATAAATTGTGTGAATTAAGGCATGTGAATGTAGACTGCTAGTAGCATATTACTGGTAATAGGTTTATACTTACATACGTTAGAAAGAAAAAGAAAAAGGCTAAACTGAAAGTTAGGTTATCTAGTGGCATTAGAGCTACTATCTGTGCAATGCAAATTTTGAAATTCATGTTTAAGCAGGATTGGATATAATCGTTCAAAGCTAGAATACAGGTTGGTCTGTTTATGCTGGGCCATGAGGATGCTTCTGGCAATATGAGTGTGAACTGATCTGAAATGTTTATATAATTCGAGTGTACAAGAGAAGAGTAGGAAAGAATAGCACTGTGAACTCAGCACTCAGGCTCTTCTAGATGGTTCTGTTGGCACTTTAGGTATCTGTTTGCCTAGAGCAGAGGTGATGGATCATGGTGAAGATGAAGAAGAGGTTTAATGCTATTTTTTTGAAACTCTTCATCAAATGCATATACAGTTGAAGCATTGCATCCATTTTTATTACTGATGTCTGGTGATTTCATGTAGCTTTGTTTTGAAAGTTATTATCTATATGCAATCTAGAATTTATGCAATACATCCTCCTCATTTTTCCTCATCTATGAAAACAAGGCAGTCTTGTAGTCCTAGAAGTAAAAGGGCTGTACCATAAATGTACTTAATGGTAAGAAAGTCTGTTAAATACAGATACATGTATACAGATATATGTATTTAAAAAAAAAAAAAAAAAAAAAAAAAAAAGTATTTGTCACTAAAATACATTTTGCACTGTTAGAATTACTTCCTAAAAGTACCTCTGTTCCCCTTTCATACAAGAGTAGTTGGTTGCAGGCCAGAATCAAGAAATACTGGATAACTGTAAGCAATTGTGGTTTAATTATATCATGTGCAGATCTGATTATTATCATAGAAAGGAAGGGGAAATAGATCCTGACTACATATTTTCAAATACTTTCTTCAGATCTCATCTAAGTCTAAAGTAACATTAATAATGCCAGTGAAGAGGTGTGTCAGTAGGACTAAGTTAATGTGAGGTAAAATGCAAAAAAATCTGTCTTGTCTTTTCAGTGAAAACAGTAACATAGATAGGATGTCATAATTTGTTAGCAAAAGTATTCATCTTTCTTATGGCCAGTCTAGGTCTGCAAATAAGAGGAAAAACAGTTTGTAGAATATTTTCTTCCATAAAAATTTCTTCATTACATCTTGTTTGCTCTTCTTACCATCTCTTTGCACTCTGCATGCAAGTTACTATACTGAAACTACAACTACACTCTAGACTTCAGTTCTTCAGTGGAATAAAATCAATCTGCACATGCTTAGAGTTAAATCATTCTTGAAAGTGTAATAAATGCCCCTCATTCTGAAAAGAGAAGTCTTAATGGAATCTTGGACTGTGATTTTCTCCTACGGTCTGTCTGTCTTTGCTATTATAGGGGGAAAAAAATAAGAAGTCAGTGTCTTCATCAGCCAGTCTTCGTCATTGAATGTATTAAGTAATTCTAGCATAATGCTCTCATGTTGAAATATGAAACAAATACAAAAAAAAATGCTTTACAAATCTTTTAAATTACTTGCTGATCATTATGACACTATATAATGATCTGTAATGCATCCGTGTGGGAGAAGTCTGAGACTTGAGAGGAGAAAAACTAAGTAGAATATCAAATATTTTCAATGAGGGGATGATACTAAAAAGAGCTAGAAAGCATAGAGAGGAGTCAAAAAGAAAAAGTAAAATTGTGAACATTCGAGATAATGATGAGGTGGCTGCTTTTTTAATACAGTAAGAGATTTTGTTATAGCCAAGATAAGTATTAAATAAAGCATGGAGGAGAATATGTCATGAAAGATTACAAAAAGCCAAAGGAGAATAATTAGAGCATATGCAGTTTTTAAAACTACAAAAGAATACTGAAGTGAGTAAATTCGCTTTTATGCAAAAAACAAAAAGTTGATTAGAGGCAGTTTAGACAAATTTGCTTTCAGCTTTCTGTCGTTTGATGTTGTAGAACTGGTGTTTAAAAGTGAATCCGTGGAGGACATTAAAGTTATTACTGTGTGAAATGAAGTGGGAAACAATTGTTTTGGTGCCATTGCCCCATTTAACAGGTGTTCACTAAATCTGTCTGTCCTCTGCCTGCTTTCCTAATGCTGTGACTGGGCACGTCCTGTGAATGGTGCTGTGAAGCTTTCTGTTGAAAACGTGTTAGAAATTTTGGTGAACGTGGACAGTTTGCATCATGAGCAAAATCTGTATGTGGAAGAGAGGAAAAAAATTTGAAAGTGATAGGAGTTTCCTCCTTGGTGTACTAAGAGTTACAGGTGGTGACTGAAAGTTGCTATCCAAAGCAATACCAAAACTAGTTCCTTCTGCAAGGTGAAATAATAGCAGTCGGGATTTCCAGACAGCAGAATGTACTGGTAGACTTTGTAGAATATGTTGTTGCATTATTTTCAGTGTTATCTGAAGTTATTTGTAGGTTATATGTGAAAATACACTGGTAATTAGATGAACAGTTTGTTCTAAATTAAGTACTTGTAATAAGTCAGAATGTGGAGAAATTTCCATTCTAGGTACTGGAAAAGAACTGGGGATTCTGTTAATGTTTACATACGTGATGCTGTGGTGAAATAAGCAGAATTTGTGGCCTTCAGCTGAAGTGGGGAGGAGTCAGGAAAACTTGGCCATCTGTGCTCTATATGGAAGAATACAGGAAAAAAAAGTCATCTGAGGCTTTGCTTTTAGTGCTTTTGTCTGGCATAACAGCACTCTTAGCAAGCCTGGAATGAGGAACAGGCTAAAACCATCTGGAGAAAGCTTATGACAATGATACGAAGGCAGGAATAACTTGTATGGAGAGATTATTCTTACCAAAATAGAGGAAAATAAGAAAGGGTGTAACAAAAGCATGCAAAAGAACAAATAATAGTGAGTAGAGGCACGAGGAAATAACATTATATTATATGAATAAGGGTGTAAAGATTTTTCATAAAATGAAAAATTAAAATTTGCTACCACATAAAATTTTTGAAAGGTTGTGCAATTGCACTCAGGAACAGTAAGAATAGCAACAGGAACCAAAAAGAGACTATGGGTGTTTACATAAATGAAAGGACTATCTAGTTTATTAGGCTCTACAAAACATGTAAGATGAGATACAGGGTCTTATACTCAGTGGTTAGGACAGGCTTCACAGGAATATATAAGGCTTTCACGAAAGAAACAGTACATCTTTCTTCTTGCTCCCATAAATGACAATACCTTTTTCTTAACTGTATCAACTTAAATAATGCTAAAATTCTGTACAACAGGTCTGCCTCTGCAAAAAGACATAGTTCCCAAACTGACAGGGTTTACAGGACACTTGGCTAAGTCCCCTTTGTCTTTTTTCTGTACTTCAGCATGTTTCCTGACCTGTGCCTTCATTCAGGAAGAAATGTTTGCGAGACTTCTTAACGCTGAAATGTAGTAAAGAAGGTTATTCTTCCCTTAACCTTTGTTATTACTTGAGTGACCCAATTTACAGTATTGCTCTACTGGCAGTTGCGTTAGCAGAAATAGAATGGCAAGGCTAGCTGCAGTGCCATGCAAGTACAAACATCTTGAAATTGTAACTTCTTGTAACTATATTCTCTGCAAAGGTTGATATCTCAAGAACCTGCAGTCAGCAGCGTGGGCTTGCAGAGCCATGGCTTGCAGAGCCAGGCAAGTGCTAGTCAGCCACATTTCTGGTATTTGTTTAACTACAGCAGCACTGTGCTCTGCAGGGGGTATCCTGCTGCTGTTTGAGGAAGTGTAGTGTCGGGATCATGATGATTATGCACTTTAACAAAAGCAGTGGGTGGAAACTGATGGAAAAGGTTGCTGCACTCCAGCCCGTCTGCTCAACATCAGCCTCCTGCTTGATGTTCCTCGTGTCTGCCAGTTGTTACCCTTTAATTGGAGGTTCAGGTATAGCCCTTTGGGTTTAAGGAGAGGTTTAAGGAGCCCATTATTCAAGTTGGAGAATGTATTCTGCAAATCTAATGCAGACTTTTGACAAACAAGGTCATGTTCACCTGTGTAATGAATATACTGGCTGGGCAGTAAGTTCTTCTGGTCAAGTGGTTATTCCAGCCTTAAATAAGAAAGGACTCTAAATGTCTTTTTTTTTTTCCAGTGCTTTTTGTTGTTTTATTTTTATTTATTTATTTAAGTAATTTAAGACCTCAGTCTCTTAGGCAGCAGTTTCAACTCTCAGTCCTTATTAGTGCACAGGCTGCATATGCTAGCTGCTATGTACTTTTTAAAGTACTTGCTGATCTGTTGAATCACATAAGAAAAGTTTGCTAGTTAAATAGTAATCTACACAACCAATTGAAGTAAAAGACTGGTTTTAATTTCCGTATTTTATTATTGCATCTCTACAAACACCATTAGCTCTGCATTTCAAACCAGTATAATGTTTCTGTTTTTGAAGCATGCAAGTTCCCTCTGCGTTTGAAACACTGTAGTTGAAACACAGTTTCGAGTAAAATTGCTTATGCCTGTGCCCACCTGATCCTTTCCATGTTAGTTAAAGTATTTGGAAAATGTATTAGCTGTTTAACGTGGTTCATTTGAACTGAAATGTGTTAGAGAGCCCTCATTTGCTAATGTCTGGAGCAGATCTGAGGAACAGCACCTTCTGGCAGAGGGGTTTTTTAATGAGCAACAGAGGACAGGTATATCTTCCATCAGTGCAGCTGCTTTGTAGGAGGATATTGCGCAGTGTCCCTACAGAAGGATAAAGTTGAGGTAACTCTAAGAAGGCTCTAGAACCAAGCTATCCTGGCTTATTTCTTTTAAGAAGTAATTTTTTTTTTTTTCCTCCATCTTAAATAAGTTTGAAAATGAGTCTCCAACATACTAATAATATGAAATCTATCTTTCCCCCAGGATTTTCTTTTCTTTTTTCTTTTCTTTCTTTTTTTTCCTTTCCACTCTGAAGCTTATTTCCTCTTTGGATTTTATTTAGGTAGAATAGCATTGTTAATAAAAGCATTGTTAATAAAGAGCAACAGCTCATAAAGTGAGATTAAAGAAATTTGCAACAGCAGCAATGTAATCGACGTTTAAATAGGTGATAAGCAAACAAAATTCTGTATAGATCATATACAAAGCGAGATAACGCTTGTGAAATTCCTTTTGTTTATTCTTGTCCAAATTGGCTGGATTTATTCTGTTTCTTTAGTTTGTTGTTTAAGAAGAAATTCTGGGTCTGATCCAAGTTAGTTGTTTCCAGTGAGAGTTGAAATGGGCTAATAAAAACATGATAGGTTCAGCAGCATGCAAGAAGTTTAGAGGAAGTTGGTTACAAATGTTAGGAAACCCGAGTGCTTGAGTTTCCCAATGTGAACAGTGAAATTAATAGTGTCGGTTTCATTTATAACATCATTATTTTTTAAGTAATTAAAAATACAGCGTTCTACATTGCTTAAAAAGAAAACAAACAAGAACAAACCCCAGACCTTGTGCAGTGATGTTGGGGATGTGCCAGACAGTATGCCTAGAATAAAATGGGGAGAAGTATCCTGTTTCTAAAGATCTGTAAAAAAGTGCTCATCAGAAGAGTCCATAAGGGCAGTAAAGCCCCTAATTGCTACTGACATTATCTCTTGCCATCTGCTTTGAGGCAGAAAAAGAACTTCGTAACAAGGATTAGGAAGACAGTGAAAGCATGCTCTAATTGTTGCTGGAGTATTTTATGCTTTTCATAGTAAATCACAGAACAATAAATATTCCTTCATATTTTGGGTCACAGTTATTAAACTGTTCTTAGCGACACTACAAGCACATGAACTATCCGTACTGAACTTGGATGTCTTCACTTTCACTATCTTCCCTTAAAATTGATGCAAGCATATCTTGAAGGCGCACTCTTGGAATGTATCTACATAGCAATTAAGCTATGATTAAAATCCATTCCAAAGCTGCATACAAGCAAAGCTGACATCCTGAGCCTATCTAAGCCTGGTTTTACTGGTGGTATGGAAAAATCCAAGCCATTTTCAAGTTTTTAGCAGACTGTGTTCCTCTCTGTCTGTACGTATTTACTGATGTCTGTCCCAGCTGCAGTTTTACCTGTATGCATTAGTGGTGTAGAATTATTATAGAGGAGAGCAATTTTTGGATTAATTTGGGTGTGTCTCTCCCAAATACAGAGAGATTTGTATTTTATTGTCATAACCACAGATGACCACATAATGGAAAATTCACTCTGTGTTGAGTTTTTTTCCCATGGGACATGTCATCTAAGCTGATTATGCCCCATTTTTGGGCCCTCTTACTCCAATTTTAATAGTACATTGACTTTTGTTGTTTTACCTACCACTTTGATATTGTGTTGACGTGGATGGTACCTTTGAGATGTGTTGTGCACTAGAATGGGCAAATTCCTTGTGTTCAGGGTTCAATTTTATTTCTGGCATGTTTTGTATTATTACATTATATATTATATTATATATAATATATTATAAGCTCTGATGTCTTTGATTTGATTTGTATACCTCTCTGATTCAGCATATATACAACATTATCCCTAATTAGGTTGACTGGGAGCACGTAAGCTTGCTAGAAGATCATTGGATAGCTGTGTCGGGCAAACCAGGTCTTGCCCTGGTCTGCCAGATGGCTCCCTCTGTTATGTGTCAGTTTTTTCTCTTCCCTTACAAGTCCCAACATTGGAGGAAGTTAACATTTTTTTTCCATTAGTATTCCCTTGAGTGAACCATGGATTTTTCTGGAAATGGAAACTTGTCCACAATCTTATGTTTTGACAGAAAGATTACTTGTTTTCCTGCTTCTTTTATTATGATGTTTACAAAGTTATGAGAAGCCAGAGTGTGAGTGAAAAAAAAACTCAACCAGGATAGTATCCAGCATTTGTTTTCCACAAGCCAGTTATGAACTGAAACAAAAGGCTACATATTTGGAGTTTCAAATCCAAAGATAGTTTTCTGCAAGAAGTGTTGAGAAGGTTGTGGTGGATTAATAGTGAGGGAGGATCTTGACTCCAGAAAGTAGTTGGTATAAGCAGAGAAGTGGAGAACTTAACAGGAAGCTAATGAGAAACAGTTACCACATGTATTTCTATTTTCTGGAGCTTTTTCTGTTTCTGTACATAAATGCAAGAATGACAGATGCACAAGGGGTTGACAAATCAAGGCAGCAGCCTCCAGCCATTACATAAGAGACCTTAATTCAGCAATCTAAAAAGTAATCTTGTTGATATCTTACTGAAATCATAGGTTCACATATTGGGTATTAAATTTGTAGTGAAAACTGCTCTCAGATAGAAGATCCACAGAACTTCTTTAGTCTTCATGAACTCATCCATAACTTAGCAAAAATGCGCATTTTTCATATCAAGTATGGGAAGTGCAAATGTTCCTATTACATTTTAAGAAGCAAATTTTGGACATAAAATATCTAATGATAGTGTAATAGGCTAGGATTTTATTCTGGGTAAAAATCGTTTTGTAATCTTACCACTAGAGTGATTCTGACAGGCTTTTAAATGTGTTAGAAATGACAAAAGGTAAACTAAGAACGTCTATCCATCCTGTCAAAATGTAGAACTTATAGATGTCAGGTAGTTTGATCATATGGTTAATACCATATGAGTGCATTACTACTAAGATGAATGTAGCCTCTTTTTTCATTGTTCTTCAAAGTTATTCTTTGGATCTGAAATGTTAGGATTTGTGAAATTAAAGTGTTTATTTTCAGAATTTAGTTGTTTTTCTAAAACAATATAAAAATCATAATGGAATTCATTAACAGAAAATGTAACCGAAAGACGCAACTTTTTTAGTATGCTGCTTGAGAACAGAACTGCCCTTTTCACTTAGCTGATCACTTCAAGCATGTTAGCTTTCTATTTCTCAAGCAGTGGGGTGTAAGCACATTTCAGGAATTTTTAATGTTCTTGGACCAGGCTGTACATTTGTGACCTGAGGATTAGTAGATAGAGGGTAATACCTCTTAATTTGAGGTCATGAATGCTTAGCAGTCATGTGCTGACCTTACAGTCATTACATGTTTGAATTCACATCATTTGGTTGTTTGCTTTGGTAGCTGAAGGGCCTTTCCACAAAGTCAGCAATGGGAAAACATTTTAAGAAAGTGTTGTGGTTGGGAATTCCTTCTGAACTATGATACTACACTACCTTCTACTTTTAGCTTTTTTAATGAGTTTAGAAATAAAATGCAGATTGCATAGAGATATGTTCTTTATGTCTTTCAACTAACATGGTCCTTATTTTGTCTCTCTTTAGGTTTTATGGAATAAGTTTATGAACTTAGAGTACTTGAAAAAACAAAACCAAAATGGTACCTGTATCCCTTCTTCTCTCTTCAGCTTATACTTAACAAGTAGCTTCTAACTAGATGATCACATGCTTTTATTTTTCTTCTGGCAGTACTCAGTCTACAGGATGAACAGGGCTCAAGTTATAAGTCAGTATTTTTTTTCTTTCCCCTCCATAATATCATATTTATATCCTCTTTTGCTGCACGCTGTTTGAACTGTGTTCCAAAAACAGCATTAGTCATGGCCTTTTCTTTAACACTCTCTGCTGGAGTATCTGTATCATCCACAAACTTTAACATTTACCTTTATGTGACCTTTGTGTGATGAGAAAATTGTATTATTCCTATTTTCTAACTGGAGAGCAGACTAAAGATGACAATCTATCATCCCTTCTAATCTTGGATGTCTATTTTGAAATTACTAGGAGGTGACATTTTTCAGCATTCTGTAAATTAGGAAAGAAAAGGCAAGATTTTGTTTTTAATTAGAGTCAGTTCCCATATGCTTTGCCTTTCAGCACAACAAATGTTTATATATTTATGTTATGTTTATATAATTAGGGTATTGGAAATGAGTGGAGTGATGCTGCAGAAACTGTTCGATTTCATAATGCAATTGAAACCTAAAGAAATCGCACCGTAAGCAGGAAATACAGTAAAAAGAAATCATGGTATACTGTTTGAGAAAGCACTGAATCAATTCAAAATATGGGTGATTTGACAAAGGAGTGCTTGTGGAAAAGTTGACATAATCAGAATAATTAATTGTCAGGGACAGAATCGAGCTTTCTAGGAAAGGTTTAGTTGTTGCATAAGAGTTTTCTCTTTTAAAAATCTAGAAAAAGAACATAACTGCACTCTTCATGAAAAGGAGAAATTAAACTAATTTTTTAATGGGTTCACAATGTGGAAAAGCATTTACAGCTTTCTATGATAGAAGTAAACAGACTCTGGATTTTTATTACTGATAATTTTTTGTTTGCATGAAAGTAGAAATTTGTATATCTGTGTCCCATATGATTATTTGGCATTCCATGAAATGATATGGAATGGTAAGATTGTGCTAAAGGCCAATGTGCTAACAATGTGCATTGCCAAAGAAACTGTATTTCTGAGGGTTTTGAAGTCATATTCAAGTGAGAGTGGATGTTTGTTTTCATGATGATGATGATGTGTAGATCAGAGTGGATAGTAGTCTTCATGAAGTATTTGGATTTTTACAAGAATAATTTGGAAATTCATCACTCAAAGATGAAGGAAATAAGAAGGAAAGAAAAAGAGGGTATTCTGCATCTTTTGTTGTCAGTTTATGTGTTTCCTTAGATGAAATCTGTTTTGTTGTGTAGGAGTGTTCCATAGACTTCTGTTAACAACCACAAACACTGCCAGAACAGATGAACTGAGCAAAGATAATGAAATCTGCTAGGCCACACCTACAAAGGTGAATGTACCATCAGAAATCATGTCAACCTGGAATTCCTGAACTATTCAGACTAGGTTT
The DNA here is from genome assembly GCF_039878825.1 of Excalfactoria chinensis. Classification (NCBI taxonomy): domain Eukaryota; kingdom Metazoa; phylum Chordata; class Aves; order Galliformes; family Phasianidae; genus Excalfactoria; species Excalfactoria chinensis. The sequence continues at coordinate 55,779,433 of NC_092828.1, forward strand.
TGCTCAGAAAATTCTTCACCTGCAGGAATGGAAAGGTCAGAGTTAACGTAAGAACTCCAAGGTCTGTTTCTGCTGCAGAAGGGAACTGTGGCAGTGACTTTCAAGCTTTTTTTTTTCTTTTTTTTTCTTTTTTTTTCTTTTTTTTTCTTTTTTTTCCTTTTTTTTTCTTTTTTTTTCTTTTTTTTTTCTTTTTTTTTCTTTTTTTTCTTTTTTTTTCTTTTTTTTTCTTTTTTTTTTCTTTTTTTTTTCTTTTTTTTTCTTTTCCTCTCTTTTCTTTTCCTTTCTTTTCCTCTCTTTTCCTCTCTTTTCCTCTCTTTTCCTCTCTTTTCCTCTCTTTTCCTCTCTTTTCCTCTCTTTTCCTCTCTTTTCCTCTCTTTTCCTCTCTTTTCCTCTCTTTTCCTCTCTTTTCCTCTCTTTTCCTCTCTTTTCCTCTCTTTTCCTCTCTTTTCCTCTCTTTTCCTCTCTTTTCCTCTCTTTTCCTCTCTTTTCCTCTCTTTTCCTCTCTTTTCCTCTCTTTTCCTCTCTTTTCCTCTCTTTTCCTCTCTTTTCCTCTCTTTTCCTCTCTTTTCCTCTCTTTTCCTCTCTTTTCCTCTCTTTTCCTCTCTTTTCCATCTCTCTCTTTTTTTTTTTTTTTTTTTTTTTTTTTTAGTAGCAAATTTAACCTAACAGTAAACCTACTGGCTTTCCTTAACTACCCCTTATGGTCTTTTAGAAGTAGACCACCAAAAGCATCTGCAAAACGCAGGTTGAAAACCACTGATCTAAGGAATTGGCAGTAGTTAATTGTTTATGTGTCATTGTTAAAATGAGCATCAGTTCAGTCTTGTAATGAGAAAAACTAGTCACGGCCTTTTAGCTGTGACTAGTGATTATGGTTTTGTAGTGGTGTAATTGCTAGTCTAATAGGGGGAACTGGGGTTAACAGCAGAGATAAGTAAATAATAATAGAATGATTTCCTGCCCTTATCCTGGTAAGGTAGAAAATGCATTAACAAATCCCAGCATACCTCCACATCTATTATGCCCTGAAGGAGGATATTTGAGCTTTACTAATGTGGGATGGATTTGATGCTAGAAAAACCCCAGTAAATGTAACTATCAGGGAGTAGTTTGTTTTCAGAGGATTATCCCATGAAAGGGATAAGCAAGGCTTTGGACATGTAAGGAGCTACAGCTTTTATTTTGTGCAAGGCTTTGGACAGGTAAGGAGCTACAGTTTTTATTAATCATAATAATTCTCAACATTTTACTTGTGGATTCTGAATGTAGACCTGTGTGACACAGTTGCTTGCTTTGGTTGAAAAATAGTCCTGCTTGTAACCTATGAAGGAATCTGTGGTCTGGAACAATAGCTATAATAAATTATAATGTGTGTTGTGCGTATTTTTGGTATGTTTGTTCTTCAACCGGTTTTTCAGCTGTTTCAGCTCAGAAGTGGGACATTTCTGTTAATGAATGAAGATGGCTATATCAAATTGCAGAGGAGTATGTGGTTACATTGATTGGTATTTGCTAGCAGTTGCTGCTAAGTGTATGCCCATTTAGAGGGAAGCCTGCAGTGCATCTTGTACTCATGTACCTGACATGAGAGCAGAACTGGTTGTGTGCCAGCAGCTCTTGTAGGCGCAGGACAGATGTTGATTGGTTTGGGGCACATGCACCTGGACCTCACAAGTCAGGGAAGGAGCAGTGTGCCATCCTCAGCCAGTTGCAGTAGGCACCACAACACCAGGCGTTCACACAAGGAGTGAGCTTGATTTGGTAAGCACAGCATGAGAGAGAATTTATCTCACAGGTGACTGTTTACAGCACTAGCATCAGTACTTGCCCTTATAGAGTGTTTGTCACTGGGGACAGTATTCAGGTACCAGGCCCCCTGACTTTTAGTAGCAGGTATGGCTAGTTTTTAATGCTTCTCCAGACATTGCAGAGGATATTCAAAACAGCGGTGGCATATAATTTACTCCAAGGCATTTCATTATTTAGATGGCTGTGGAATGACCAAATACAACTGGTATGCAGCTGGCGATCTGGTAGTTTTGAAGCAGATGCAGTTTTATAATACAGGTTTCAGTTCATATACTGGAATGACTTAAAACAGCTATATTTTTTTTTCCCAGCAAGCTATAAATGAGTCCTTGGTTTGCAGTTGTATTCAATTATTTTAAACCTATTTACAATGTATTCTATTGTAAAGCTGTGACCTTTGATCTCCAGAATGAGTGCATGTCTTTTGTGGGAAGCAGGAAGTCTTGGGGCAAGTGACACTTGCAGTGCAGTTTATTTTACTTAGACTTTGATTCCCCCCCCTCCCCCCTGTTTCTAGAACTGAAGACAAATTTCTGTTTCTATTGGATTATAAACAGGTTCTGGATAGCTTCAGCTGCTGCATAGTGCAGTGATATTTTAATTTGCTGGGTAGACATGTTTACTGTGTACCGTGTAGTTTATGAGCGTTACCATAAATGAGGTAATCTTGCATCTTGGTTTCCATGTGTGAAACATTACATGAGCTAATGCAGCTGCAGCACTGCTTGCAGAATATTAGTAGACTTTATTTGGACATAAAGTTTATACCGAACCACTTTAAATATTTGTGCTAAAACTGGTAGTGCTGTTTTTTTTAATGTGTTTTATATGACACTGATGGATGCCAAATTTCACAAAGCAATGTATGTATGTGTAGTGGTTTTCTGTTTTGTGCCCCATTGTTCTGAGTAATGGAGATTCCAGAGTGAAATAAAATTAATGACAACATTTTTAATTTATGTTCAGTTAGTGTTTCAGGGACTGGTTCATATTAAGTATATGTAGGAACAGTAGCTCCATAGCATACTGTAGCAGTCCAAAAAACATGCATGTTCTTTCCAAAATCTGGATTTGGAATTTGAAGTGACACATGTGGGTTTTAAGAATACGCAGAGAGAAAATTGATTTTTGCTCAGTGTTTGAGGGACCACGTACAGACTTATCCGGTGTTTACTTTGCCTGACAAAAATCCTTGAATCATTGTGTTTTTTGTAAGAGTCTATGATTTTAGCATCAGTGGCCACATTCTTTGTACTTAATTAAAAATATTGCACATTTTCTGTTTATGTAGCTTGTTAGGAAGGTAAAAGCTGTAATACCCAGTAAACTATAAAATATGTTGGTGTATTTTGCTAACTGAAGTATTAACACTTGCGTGTAGTTTTTTGTGTGGATCTTAATTCACTTTCATTTTTATAAGTCAGAATAATGGATGTTTGCATAAAGTACATTTTAAAAGACAATAAAATTATTTCGCGTAATTACATAGATAAAAGTAAATTTTAAAGAAATACATTTACACATTTTTATGAGGAAATTTTAAAGGGCTTTCCCATACTTTGTGTTCTTAAGATCTCCAACATTATCTCATGCTTTTCTCAAACTAGAACTGGAAATTATCATTACAACTTCTTCTATAACATCTGTTACATTACTGAAATTCATGTTGAAGCACTTAACCGTAAAAAGTAACCAGTTGTTCAATGAGCAGTGGTTTTGTGGAAATCTTGTTTCCTACTTATGTGTGCCCTTTTTTTCCTACCCTTCATCCTTTAACAAGAGGTCCAGCTCCTCCCAGATATTTCTCATGACATTGCAGCTGGAGTGATGCCACAGCATTTGGTAGCTACTCAGAAGCTTTGTTACTGATAATAATGCAGCTAGTGTGCATCTGCTGGCTGTGATGCAGTCATGTGGGTGTTAAGGACACATTCTGCCTGGCTTTCCCTTGCTTAGGGTATATGTTTACCCCTCTTGCCTGACCCTGGATTTTCTGAAAAAAAAAACCCTGTGCAAATGACATTATATTTCAGACTCCTACCTGCCCTGCAGATCAATTTGAATGAAACTAGAGATTTCTGTGTTAGCAGGGGAGGGATGGGCAGGTGCATGAATTGACAAGGCACCTAAGGCTTATTTCCTTAGGGAACAGAGTTAAAAATAAGTTCTGAATTCAGTGTTTTAAGTCATTGTAGTTGTTACTTAAGCTGAACTGAGCACACAAGCTTTATATCAGCAAATGATTTTCATTAATTGTGCAGCTGGATTTGTACCACTACTTAAATCTTTTCTTGTTGCTGTTGTTTTTATAATTTGTTACTTTTATCATGAAGATTATGGATATTTTTCTTGTGTGTAGATCATTCTTTAGTTTATTACAATAATTTTGCTCTCTATGTGATATGATTATGATGCATCTCATCAGAGGGATGTGAAATTATTTTGTTGTTGAAAAAAAAAAAAAAAAAAAAAGTATGGCACAGTTTTGATTTTGTTTTGCTGAAGTCCAAACTTTTATAAGGGAAAGTCTTTGGGGTTTAGTTACTAAAAAAGAGGCCCGCTGTGAGTATAGAATTAATGAAGTCTTTTATAAAAGTAACAAATTTCTGAATTCTAATCATTGTTAATATTTTTATTTAATACCCCCACGTGTGTTGAGATTAACATAAGGCTCATGTAAACTTAGTTGCTTGTTTTTGTATTTTTATTAATAATATGAATTTTAGTGGATGTATTAAACAGTTTGTTTTGCTTGAAATGACCAGCAGCTGCCAGGCCTTTGAAAATATTCATTAGTACATGTCTCACTCAATATAATGTGCACCTCCTGCTGTTTTACATAGAAGGATCTTTAGGTTACATAGTGAAGTGAGTCTACAACCATTCTTCACTTGTAGCTTCCATTAACACCATCTTTTTGAGATTTTTTTTCATTTTCCATCTCCAATGAACCGGGCTTTCTCCCTTTACATTTTGCAATTGGTTCTTGAAAGCTGTTGATCTTGAAATTATTAGCTTGCAGGAGTCCAGGTTTTATTGTTTATTAATTTCTAAAGTAATCTTTGAATTCTGTGTATGGGAGACTGACAGTGAGAACTAGGAAGCTTAAAAAATGCTTACACAAATAATAATAATACCATGTTTTGAGGTCCATAGTTTTTTTTACTTTGATCTTCAACTCCTAACTCTTTCGTAACAGTAAGAAGAGAATTGTTTTGGGATGGAGCAACGTAAAGAGTGTGTTTTTGGGGATGGGGAGAATGCAGCGTAGCATTGCTCTATCCCTTCCCTCATCCTCCTTATTGCTACCTTATGCAGACTTTGGAAGGAATGAGTGTCTACTGTCCTCTGTTCCTCCCTTTACTTCACTCCAGGTGTGCCCTCCTGGGCTGGGCAGTGTAGCCAGAGCTGCTGGGAAGCAGGGTGAGGCAGCCACCATTGCTTTCAGGTTGTTGTAATGCTGAAACTGCCTACCCCTTGGCCCTTTTCAAGCTTTTTTGCTCTGTGGTTTCCAATTGCTTATGCAAGTTTTGTATAGAGCTACTTAATAAACATTACGTTGTAATGGTAGTGAAATGACTGGAAAGCAAACATGGGAATGCAAGGCACTTGGCAAACTTTCTGTCCGTAGTTGAGTTGCTGACTTATAAGGGATTTCTTTTTTTTTTTTAACTTAGTTTCTCTTATTTTTCCTTTTCTGTGGACAGTGTGTTACTGAACGTCTTACAAATATCCTCTGCTCAGAACAAATAAAATATGTAATGCAAATTGTTTTCAAAACCTAGCAGCTTTTAAAAAAAAAAAAAAAAACAACAAAACAAACCAACCAAACAAAAAACACTTTATAATATTTCTAGTTCAGGAAATTATTTTATCAATCCATTAACTTTCAGTCTGGAGGCAGAAACAGATGTAGTTATGTCAAAGGTGAATCCATACAGCTTTAACTGACCTAGTGGCTTGATGATCATGACATATACACTTGCTATGCATATACACTTGATATACATTATATGCACTTGCTTTTTTGGAGTGTGCAGCTTGCATCTCTGAGGGTTTTTATTTTCCTGCCCATCTGTGTATGTGTGTGTTTGTGGGTGCGTTCAGCTGAATACTTCCTGTGAAATTGTTCAGTTTTCCCAATAATCATGCACTAAAAATTTCATTTCAGCTTACAATAATAGGGCTTTTCATGTGAAATTTGAAGGATAAATCAGTAATTATGCATTTAATTGGCTAATAAATCTTAGCACTTTTCCCTTATTCTGTATTGCTACTCTAAATCTTTATAATGTGGCCTGTAATGTTTTTGTATAAAAGAAAACTATGTGGATTATGTTTGGTGCACATACATTGCACAAGTGACCTAAATAGGTAAAGCCTTCTATGGTTCTAAATATGTTATGTGAGAAGCTCCTAAGATTATGTGTGTAGGGGTTTTTGTAAAAATGAATGTACTTTTTAAAGGAGGTACTGAATTTGTAGATTTTTGCATTGTTTCGTGCATTTATTTGGCTATTAATATAATGACATGTATAATTTATAGCAAAACACAGTAGGACATTTCGTAATGTGTGCACTTGTCATTTTGGTTGATTTTCATATTTTTAAACTTACTTAAATGCTTTAAAATTAGTGAAAAGTTTTATGTAACACAATCTCATTTAGAGGTTGAAACTTTTCACAACTGTTTCACAAATAAAATAACATAGATGTTGTCACAATTAAATGATTAACAACAATCAGGTTAGTTACAAAAGAATAAAATTTAGAAATATGCAGGTGTCTTTCTCAGTCACATTCAGGTTCCCTGGAAAGGCTTTGTTCATTTTATGCTTGCCTTCATGTAATGAAAGTAGGGAACATTTTGTTCCTATGAAATTTGGGATAAACTTCATTGATTTACAAGTACTTGAAGCATGAATTATATTAAATTATGAAGTGAACAAATTCTGTCATCTTAATGGCAAAAACAAAATCACTAAAAAATTTCCTTCGCTGTTGTTTCGGGAACAGGGCACTCAGCTAAGCATTGTTTCAAGATTCCTCCGTACTTGTACATTTATGTACAAGTACATTTGTACATCTATTTATTATCAAATTTAACAGGATTTTTAGCTCTTGTAAGAGGAATATTGTCTGTAGTTTATGATGATTCCAGTCAAGCATTCTGGATGCTTTCATTTGTACATTGAATTGTTTACGAATAGCACATGTTACTGTCTAGCTGAATGCATGCATAAGGACGAACAGAGAACCTGACTTTGTCTAAATGATTTCTCAGTGAGGAGTTTTTCAGTGTTCACACCACCCCTGGAACAGACTATCAGTATTTCTACAATATAATTTTGTTTGGAGAGAGAAAGGGAGGAGGGTTTTAATTGTATTATGTAGTGCAATTTTGGTTGGTTGATTGGTTTGATTTAGTTCTTTTTTGTTCATTGTTGTGGTTTTTTTTTTTTAATTTAAATTATACAATAAATCATTTTTTATATCATTTACATGCTTTTATTTTAGGTTGAGTGACAGTGGAATAATTCTGGTGTGTGTGTGTGTGTGTGCATGCTAAGGGAGCCAGTAGCGCACATCTAATGAAAGATCGACGTCTTTGAGATGGCTGCATGTATGTCCACTTCGATGTCTTGTTTAATTATAACGTATTTATATCCTGGTGGGAGAAAAGCATTTTTTGGAGAAATAAGTGCATGATACGCTAAGCACTAACGGGGGGGGGGGAAGCTTCAAATATTGCAGTTATAAATATTTGGAATATTCTGCATTAAGTCTGATGTACTAAACCAGAAATACTTGTTCTTTCTGGAAGTCCTTACATTAAATACGCTAGGAACTCAATGAAAACAGCTTGTTTTACTTTCGATTCTTTTGTAATAAGCAAATAGTCCCTGTCTAATTTTTGCATGGTAAGAATTCTCATCCATTTGCTTTAATCCTCACAGTTTTTGTAATCACTTATTCCAAAACCCATGGAATATCACTGAATCTGGAATTGAAAACGAAATGTCTGATTAAACAAAATGGCTTCCTTGAATCTTCTTCAATGGAGGTGTAAAGAAAAAGAGTCTCCCCATGTTATCACATACATCATTAAGGAGATGTATATTGCTTCAGTAGTTTAGGAGCACAGGGCAAAAGTGAGATGTCTATTCAGAAATAGAATTGAATGCAGTTTTAAGTGACCAAGTCGTATAATCCTCCTAATGAAGGGTTTGGTGAATAACTGTTTCCTATTTGACCACCATACCAATCCTGAACTTGTATCATCACCTCCAATTTATTTCCTGTGGGTATTATACTATACTGTGTTGTATTATGTTTTGAGGTGGAAAAAAAAAAGTGTGAAAAGAGTGGGGATCAATCATTAAGATGTGCACTTGTAACCAGAGATCAGGTCTGTTCTTTGATTAGTAAGACTTCAGAAATGTTTGTAGATCATATACTCTTAACATTTTGATGGTATTTCTGGTTCCTTTTCTTAGTTTGCAAGCTAGAAGTTCTTGGCAAAGCTGAATATACAAAATAAATATAAGCTGCATGGCAAGGATGAGTCCCTTAAAGAAAGAGAGAGGAGAAAATGATCTAATGCAATAATGATTTTAGCTGTACACAGGCATCCCTTTTTTGTCTCTATTTGTTAAATTACCTGACGTCTGCATGTGTAATTTAAACAAAATTTTGTTCTCTACTCTTTCTTCCTTTTGAGCTATCTTCTCAGGGAGAAGGATGATAAATGGAAACATAAACACAGCATGAGAATGTGAACTGGTTCCCAAACATTTCAGTGGTTTTTATAAACAACTGGTCATTGTTACCTTTTGCTGGATTACAGTTTGCCTTAGAACAACAGTGCTCTTCAGCTGCATTACAAAATTGATTCTAAATGTTTTAGTGTAGTTGCTTAAAGGCTTTAATGTTTAAATAATGGTCATATAATTATACAATGTTTAAACAATTAGCTTTTAAGTCTAGCAATAAGCTTACATTTTATATACATACTACCAAAAATGATAATGAAACTGTTTTTGAAGATACACACTGACCTTGAAGAGAGTAACCGCAGTTTAGGGACATTTGTTTTGATTTTAAGATTTTAGTTTTAACACTCTCATTTTCATTTTGAACATGCCTAGTGATTCCCACTGTTGTTCTGGAAACATAGAAATGATCAGTTGCTGTTGTGTGGTGGGTGTTTTTTTTGTGTGTCTTTCTTTCTTTCTGCACCCAGTATTCAACACTCTTTGTGCATTGTGTGCCCTCTTCTCTGTGATAAGAAGTTCCAGCTTGTATCTCTCTGGTCTCCATAAGCACAAAGGGTTGTCTGAGCTGGGAACTAGAGTGGCTTGGGAGAGGTAGGATTAACATCACCGTGTGTTGTTTGTCCCCTAACCCATCATGGCAGCTGTTAATTTATATTTTGAAATAATTGAAATAACAAAAAAGGACACAGTAAATCAATATCTCCTAATATCTTGGGTCCACTGTTTTTGCTTTAATCACAATTTGGTTCCCTTTTAAAACAATTATCACAGAATTGCATTTTTCATCTTTATGAACTGCATGCACACAGTGGTTAAATGAAGTTTTGTTTTGATATGTAATCACTGAACACAGTAGCAGAAGGCCCATGGATAAAAACTCATTCTTTAAAAGTTAAATACATTTTTTTTTCTACTTTATAGGAGCGTTTTAGGAACCATATTTTATACCTAGGCTGCAGTTTAATTTCAAATTCAATACTTCTTTAATGACTTTCTAATTTACACAATTTTTGTTTCTCTGTCAAAACATTTAATTGTATCATGTCTTGAAGGTGTAAAGCTGTCAAATAAATCACAGGCTCAGTATAAACATTGGGTGAATTGCTTCTGCTACCATACTGTAGTTGTTACTGGGCAGCTAGTGGAACTTGTTTAAAGCTTTTGCTCAGCAGGTAAGGGACAACACTGGTAGAATGAATTGTTGATTGCTTGTAAAACAGCAGGTAGTAATACCCTTGCTCTTTGTAATTCTGCTTTGTAAAATAAAGCAGCGAGATGGCAAAGAAAGTGTGCAGTGAGTGTAGCTGCCTGCAGGCAGCAGAGGCTGCCAGTCCTGCTTCCAGTGGCATGTGGGCACCTCTGGCTTCGCTGTGTGGCTCCCACCGCCAGAGGGGAACACTGCTGCTGGGCTGGCAGTGGGCATGGAACAGGGAAGCTGCAACCTGCATTGCTGAATGAAGGACTAAATATCTGCCATTAAAAAACCTATCGCACAACCAAAACCAAACTAAAATGTTTAAACTTCATATGAAAAAGGCATTCTAAAGCATGGTTTTCTTTTTGCTGTGTTGTGCTCTGGGGTTAATGCAACCCTACAGGCTCACCAAAATGGGGGCTGGACGAAGTAAATTAGTTCTACTTTGAAGCCTTTATTTTCTTCTCCTTTCAAAATGAATGGGGAGGCCCTTGAATGAAAGCTGCTTTTCATTAGTGCCACCAAATACCTATTTGAAAGGAAGAGCTCTTTTAACGCATACAAACACAAGAGTAAAGGAAAGCTTCCTTTTTCTACCAGAAGCCCATCGGCTGCATGGCTCCTCGCCTCCCTTTCCAGTAAGATGGTTTCAAATCAGAGTTAATTACCACAGCCATTTATTCCAATCACCCCATGCGCAGGGTGGCACAGCTGGGGAGGGCCCATTGGGCACTTGAGCCTCATTAGTGGGGCTTCTCCCGGCCCCCCACCAGCTCCCGCTGTGCTCCTTTGCGCCCACAAACCCTGCCTGCCTGCTGGCCTTTTGCTTGCCTGGAGGGAAGTCTGGGTTGGTGAAATAGTGTAACTGCTGCCGCTCCCCTGGAACATAAGTGCTTTACCAGATGTGCAGAAATAGGCTGCCTTCTCATGGAAATCTTGTGCAGGTTTCCCCACACCAGCTCTACATGGGCTGTGGTTGTGGGAACAGCGTGCACTGGATGGGCCCCAGCTGTAGGGTGCTTTCTTACCAGTAGTCCTGCTGACCCCAGTCCTGTCCTTACCCAGAGGAGTTCAGAATTGGGCCAGCTGCAAGCAGAACACATCTTATTTCCCCAAAAATATTACAAGAAGGTTTCTTTGCCATTTTGGATTAAAAAAGAAGGAAAAAAGAAAAAGAAGCAGTTCTCCAAATAAAAAGAGTAGAATTAAACCTACGAACATAATTTTTGAGAACACTGTTAATTTTCCTTAGGCTCTGTCTGTGTGGGCTTATGATGCAGGTATTTGACTGGGTATCTGAAACACTTGGAATAGCTGTAGTATGGATGTATCATAGTTATAATGATTGGGAACTAGGGCGGCCTTTAGCTTCCCGGGGAAGGATCACTGTGTTATGGTTCTGAGCAGCACTGAGTTTAAGATGAGGAATTGATGTTTTTCCTTAAGCTTTTCTTTGGTTAATAATGCTTGCATGCCAGAGGTATGGGGGGTTATTTTGTAATAATCATATATAAGTGTTACCGACACTCAGATTAAGTAGTTTTTTTAGAACGTTAATTGATTAAAACTTTGTAATTTGCTTGTTACTACTTAAAAACATAGTGGTGGCATTTGCTTGTTTGTTTTTTGGTTGTTTTGTTTTGGCTTGGTTTATTTTTGTGTTTATTTTTACACTTGTATCTTTTCCCCCACTGTAAAGCAATGTTGTAGATTAGTTCCTCTATGATTTGCCATGTGAAAAAAGAAGGCTAGATCTGTCTCTGGGAATTCAACCTCTGAACTAGAAAATTAATTGGAAGGTAGGAGTTATATACAGTTTTATTGCAGAGTAGTTTTATTTTTGTTTTACATTTCTGTAAGCTAAAGTCTGTGAAGAAAAAATATTATTGCAAGGGAAAATTCTAGGTTTTTCTAACATCTCGTTTAGCTTGTAGTTGTAAAGAAGTAACTCATTAAAATGTTAATAACTTACCACATGCTTTTTCAGCATGTAGCCTCCAAATGTTAATGGTATTCATCTCCTATTCCCTTCCCACTAATATGGTTCATGGCATAGTAATATAAAGGTTATGAAAAGTTTACTCCTGACTGGCTACAGAATGTCTGTTGCACTCGGAGGTGTTTACACCTTGATTTCCTGAGCGTGCTCAGTGTACTCAATATATCACTAGTCTTCTTGTGTGCAGCTGTCTTGGTGAAAATTTGAAGCAGTTTAGGTGAAGGAAGGGAATATAATCTAGAAGAAATTAAACTAACCACAAGAAAGCATTGTGTGTAAAACTGATTGAAACTCAACATGCAATGCATGATGAAATTAGAATTTAAAAAGTGAGATTTCACATTTCCTAATGAAGGAAAATACAAGAAGTAGTTTACAGATATGATCAGTTTTCAGTTCAACTTCTTTCAAGCTTTGAACCTAACCCCTGGGAGCTCTTTGTTCTGGTATAAATACCAGCAGTAGACAGACTATTCCCTGGGAGTAGGCGACAGCTGAGGGGATTTGCTGGGACAAGGCATGGCTCACAGTCAAGTCTGGGGAAGGATCCTTCTTAATCAGGAGGCTGTGGAAGTGCTTGCACTACGGGTTTTGATAGATGAAGGTGAGCCACCCTTGAGCACTGGCTTGCCTGGATCCGGACTTCCTGGTAGCTTACTAGAAAATTTGCCAGAACAAGATGTTAAATGAGAGCCTGCTGTGTTTGGGCATGTTTGCAAACAGCATGTCATTTTCCAAATAGTGTCTTCCACAGATCTGATTTTATCCTACATGCTAAATGTAGAAGCTGTAGTGTGTGGAGAGAGATGTGGGGAGGCACAACTGTTTCCAACTGTTTCCTCTTTTTTTAGTTCATGTGCTTAAAAATACCGTTTTTTGAAGAACAGAAAAACAGGAGAACTTTAGACTCAAAGTGGATAATGTCTTTAATGCATAAATTCTTTCTTTCTCTGTCATTTTTAAGCAGTCTTTCTGCTGCGTCACCTCAGTTAAATGCTAAAGAGTGCAGTGTCTGCCAAACATACCTTATGTTGTTGTCATCAGAAGCAACCACACAGTGTCTTTATAAAAAATCAGGATTTGACTGTTGATAATTACTGTAAGGAAGCAAATCCCATGCTTATATATGTGTTATCTCAAGAGTGGGCAGCACATTTGTGCCACATGATGATATAGTGTTGTTTCCTATTTTTGTAACTGATTTATTCAGATGCGGTACCCTAAATGACTTCACAAATCTGTTCTCCAAAAGCTCTTGAACACTTCCTATTCTGTGAATTAGCAGACAAGTCAGATGACAAGGTTGAAATGGTTTGTCTGCCTGACTTGCATCTAAATTGTGTTTTGAATTTTAAATTCCTTGACCTTTTGTCATACTATTTCCTAATCTTAAATAAATTTTTCTTAAACATTTTTTCACAGAACTGGGTTCAAAGACAAATTAGATTAGCCTGTACAAGTCCTGTAAGATGTTTGCTTGTACTATTTGCAGTGATCTGAAGACCATGTGTTTGCCACCATTTCTGTCTCTTCTTACATGCGTATTAATACTCGTTGATCATCACAGGCCTTGCAAATTGCATATACAACTGACACTTCAAAGCAGAGTATAAATGCTCCAAGCTGTTGAAACAAGGTGCAGAAGTAAAACAACAGTTGACTTCTAGGGATTACAGAATAAATCAGAAGGGAAAAATGTATGAGCACATTTAGGTGCAAAATACATGCTAAAAAATCACCAGCATCTCTCAGTGTGAAGTGTATTGTGCTGTTGTTAATCAGACTGTGTGTAATCCTAAACCTTAATTTCAGGATTAAAAATGGGATCAAAACCTGTAGCACACAGCCTAATGCTTAACATGAAAGCTCTTTCAAGTGCAGCTTTGTCTGTGCTCACACAAACCTTTTTTTGCATTTCTATCGTGTGAGTTCAGTTGATGTTTCAGATGTTTTCTCTAATTTTATGACCTTTCCTGCATTCAGTAAGATTCACCGTATGTTACTCAACAGTTATGCAAGCAACATATTCATTTAGAAAAAGTAAGCTAAAACTCCAGCATTTGATACACCTACTCTGGCCGTAATGCTTTTCTGAATTTCAGAGTTTGGTCTGATTCTATCTTCTGTGAAAGAACAGAGACTTGTCCAACCTAAAGGCAAGAAAATTATGCATGGTTTTATGTTTTATAGTATGTTTTGCAGCTCTCTTAACAAGAAGGAATCTGTAACATTAAAAGGTGGATCTCTGTTTACCACAACAAGTGCACTTATGGAAGCGTGTGCTAATCTTGCCTTCCAGCTTCTTAGGCTAATGCTTCACATTTGAAAGCACCTGTGATGATGGTTACAAGATGCAAAGAAATGCGATGCAGAACTCACCTGGTTAGGGGTAGGTGGGTTAGCCCGAGTGTTGGAAGCAGTATACCTGCACTGGCCTGTGAGGAAAGGTGTGTTTCTGTGCTAACCTGATGGCACAGCCATGCTGCCAGCTCAGTCAGCTCTGTCAGTACCCAACACAGCACTGTGAAATGCAGTTGTATCTTGTGGGATTTTGTTGCTGTTGTTTGTTTAATACAAAACTTCATTTAAACTAATTTGACTGGGCCAACTGTCAGCTGTGTGGTTAACAGTCTGCACTTCCATGGGTAATAGGTTCCAGATCCAGGCTGTCAGTCTTCATGCGAGCAAGTGCTAGAGGAACTGAAAGGAGCTGCTGAAATTCAGGGAGGAGGGAGCTTCATGCCCCTTTTCAGTGCTGTATGTGGGTATTTTTAAAAATAATTCTCATCCAGACTTCCTTGGTCTTTAAATGTTGCTGAATCTTCTGTAGGAAGAGAGCAGATACTTAAACCCCCACGGAAAGTTCAGAGCAGAGCGATGAATATTGTGGAGGGATCTGATGCACCTCCTGCTGATATAAAAATGTGCCTTTAGCCGTGACTGTAGCAAGGCACGGTTATGGTCTAACTTGTTATGATCTGATTTTCTGTGTGCCTTTGGAGAAGGACAAATGCAAGCCATATATATCAGTATTACCATGCTTTTTGAGTGAAGATGGCTGTTTATGATTCTATAACTACTAATTAATTATGACTGTTATATATTGTTTTTCACATAGGGAAATTTCGTAAAGTCTTCCCGATACTTTTGGGTACCAGTAAGAATTCTGAATCTTTTCTACCTCTGTCTGCAAAGTGGTCTTTCTTAGTATAGCTTTTGAAAAGCATCTGTTTTCTTGTGGAGCCGGTTGGCTAAGATGCATTTTGCTCATTCTTGTTTTCATCGGGAAAGTCAGCATTTACACAGTGATCACTGCTGTAATATGTGAATAAGTGAGGTAAGCCAACATGTGGAATAACGGTTTGTTACCTGTTGATTACCAATGCTCACTCTCAGTGAAAAAAGATATACCAGAGACATGTAATGTGAGCAAATCAGCCCCTATTCAGCAGTGTAACATTGTAACTCCACTGCTTTTGTCATGCATGTTGGCTTTCTTTAGCCTGCTTTCATTTTCGTCACATTGTAATGTCGCATTTTGAGTCTTAAGTCTGAAGTTTTCAAATGTTCTAATAGCCATAGTGTTATAAGGAAGAATATAAGACATCCTGCACGCAGGGTGGGATGCTTCTCTTTGTACTTGTCAGTTGTTCTGTTATAAAGGCTGTGAAGTTGCTCACAAGTTGCGCATCTGCGTAAACATTCTCATTGTTGGCACCTGGAATTAGATATCTAAACTTAGAAACTTAATGATAAGAATGCAGTATTTGGTCAATTTATCTGTATGCTGTTCATGGTAAATCATACCAGCTTTGCTATAAAATATTGCTCTCAGGCTTGCAGATTATTTGGGTATGCTTAGCCTGTTGCATATACTAAGAATATTTTTGAAGAGTGATCGCTACCCCTTATAGTAAAAACAGCTGAGAAAACTTTAGGGCAAATTTTCATACTCACCTAAATTTTTAATCCCACCCCCAGTGATAGACATTTGAAGTTGAGATTAAAGCTGAATATCAAAGGAAATGTACCTCTCATTTTACAGAATATGTAGCAGCTGTCTGGCTTGTTCATTTTAAGCTACAAAATGACAGTTGTGGACTGAATAAAAAAATTACCAAAAGAAGTATTCAGAATTTTTAGTTAAACGCTATACTAACTCATTCTTGTTTTGGTAATAATTACATAAATTCAAGGGGCCTGTGAGTCATTAGATTTCAAAATATGTTTCTTTTTTTTTTTTTCATGTTACTTGTGCAGAAATGTTTCTCAGCACAAAATTGTGTTTCACTGAGTTATGCTATTATAGAAACATTCTCCGTTCTCATTTCTTGTTACCATATTGATAAACACAGAAAAGTAGCAGGAAAAATAAGTTTATCTTGCAGAGTTGTCACATTACTGATAGCCTGTGTTCCGTAAGGCCAGTCTTGTGTAAAACGCAAGTCAAACCTATTTATTAAGATTATATTTTCTAGAGTTCTTCTTCTTCATCATAGTGTCTGAGTAGAGAAATAAAGTAAAACGCTAACTTTGGCTATCATGGTAATGATGAATGCATTGGCAACGCTGTTCTGGAAAGCATTTTTACCACGGGGAACAAAAGTTAAAGGGAAACGAAATTGTCTGTGTAACTTACGCTGTAAAATAATTACTCCCTGTCTGAAATATTGTGGGGTTTTTGTTTGTTTGTTTGTTTTTTTAACACAAATTGTAAAGTACATGAAATAAACCTCTATATCATCTGGTACAGTTGTAGCATTCTGCTTGGACACAGGTATATAGCAGCAAGTCAGAAACCAGCAAAGAGAAAAAGTTTTGTACATGATTTATCCTTTTGAAATTTGCATTAACTTTTGCAGAACTTGGAGTTTTTTCCTTAGCATATCTGCTCTTCCCTTCCTCCTCTTCCTCCTGATTTCTTCATGGCAGGCTGGAGTTCAGTATCTTTGTAACAGTTTTTAATACTTTTACAAAATCTCAGCTGTACATTCAAGAAATCAAGTGGTGATTCTGATGTAAGTACGTTTTTGGTAACTTGCTTTTAAATAGTGGTTACTGAGAAAGCTCAAAAGATAAAGCCAGCGTTCCAAGGGTTAATGTGTTATTAGGAGGACAGGAAATCTGGCAACTATTGCAGAAACTAGACCTAATGGTGCACACAAACAATTTGTCAGTCTTGGTAAATGTGAATAGCTTTCCTCAAAGTGGCTGCTTTTGCTTTGTTTGAATAGCCTAAACTTTTTCTTTTTGGACTTTAAATCTTAGAAGTGAAATGTGATCCACATATTGAATCAAAATCATTTAATTCAAAACATATTTTGATTAGAACAAAGTTGACATGGAAAGAAACTCTAGAATAATAATAATAATAATAATACAAAAAAAAAGTTGAAAGGACTTTCTATCATATATTTAGCAGGAAAATTTGAAACAGTTCTAATTAGGCTGAAAAAAACAGCCTTTTTCATTGTAACTTAGAAAGGTCATATATCAATGTTAAGGCAGCATTACCAGCTAGTGTCTGAAAGCCTGCACATGCAAACGTAATTCAGTTGTTTGGTTTGGTTTTTTATTTCTTTTTTTTTTCCCAAATGTATGTGCACTGAACAAGCCAGAATACATACTTAATAGGCCTAAAATGATTACTTGGTACTTCATTTGTGTGGGTGCTTTGTTGTGCTCAAGAGTATTTTTCATATCAAACTTGTCTTTGTGCTAAAAATGTGTGAAATCTTAATTCGTGGTTTTTTGTTCATACATTAATGATTTTCAAATGTAAAGTTTTTTGTTTTTTGTTTTTTTGTTTTGGTTTGGTTTTTTGTTTGCTTGTTTGTTTTTAAGCTTCTATTACTGTAAGTGTTTCTAAGGAAATTCCTTGCTTCAAAGAGGAATGAGAACATTTAATCTCTCTGAGATAATAGGCAATTATTTGTACTTAAAATTTGTCATTTCTTGCCTGCCAATGTTTTACATTCCAGGATATATTTTTTTATTTAAACAGAAAAGATCATCCCTTGGGAAACAGTTTTGCTGTCTTTTCAGAAGTTTCTACTTTGATTTTAATGACATTTACCTCATTTTGTATAGGTAGAACTTCTTTTCTGTCTACTGAAAGAAGTGTTGCATATATTCTTTAATCTGCACAGGCATAAAGCAAGTAAACCTGTAGTCTTACATTTCTGAAAAGCTTGGTTGTGGATAAATTCCTGTGCAAGTGAAAAAGAAATACACTCAGTACTTTCACCTTATTTCAACATACTAGCATCTCATTCTCAAGTATATATTGATTTTCAAAAGGCATAATTTCAAATAGTGTATGTCCTTAAAGGCATACTGAAGTAAAAACCAAAGAAAGGTAGAGGGGTAAAAGCCCATATTAATTACTTCACAAATACAAGTCATGATCCAAATCCAAAGAATAAGGATGAGGAATTATATCATGGTAAGTGGTCAGACTATTTGTATTAAAAAAAAATAAAAATAAAGAAGTCTTCTCTAACGTGCTGGGTTTTTTGGTTGTTTAGTTTTTTTGTTTTTGTTTTTAATTCTGTTGCGTGACTGTTTTGTCAAATCCTTTGTATGAGTGTTGCACTAACAGTCTTCTCAGCAGATCATTCTCTATTCATTCCCTTCAGGGCATAAAAGGGTGCTCACAAATTAATGCATATCAGAGTAATTCTTGAAGAAACAATTTTAATTACATTTAGTGGTATCAGATTGTATAGGTGAAAAGTATTTGTGAATAAACAAAATTTTCTTGATAAAATTAAAGCTTCAATTTGTTGTTTCTCAAGTGTTTCTGCCGTGGTGATGGAGAAATGGAAGTCACTAAGAGATATTTGTGTTTGACATCTGTATACTGTACGTTTTAGCATATCTCAAATGTTTTAGTCTCTGCCTAATACATCTCATTAAAGAAACAGATATCAGCCTCAAGACAGTTTGTCAAAGTTAATATGAGTCCCTGTGGACAGCACTGACAATTTGTGTGGGGCTTCACATGACAGTCTTTTCATGGTCTTATTTGCTCCTTAACAATTGGGGATTAGTCACTGATTTATTTTACAGTAACTCAATTGGGCTGAATATTACTGTGTGAGGCAGGCCTTTGTAGAGGATTTTCTTGTTTTACACATTTTACCACAAGCACTCGCTGGGTGTAAATGATGCTCAGCCTGTGATGAGAGTGCTGTAGCAATTGATCAAGGAGTGTTAGGAGCAGCATGGGAAAAATGCTCATATCTCATAGCTGCGTGCCATATTTAACTTGAGCCTTAAAGAGCACTGTCTGTCCTGGATGCTTAACTAATCCTAAATGCGTAGCATTCTGTACCCTTGATTTAGTTTCAAAAAAGGCAAGTGCTACCAGTAATAAACTTTTAAAGATCTCATTTTTAGCACTTGGTATTCATGTGCATTGGAACTTCTTCACTTTTTGAATGGTTTTTAAGTGGTGCCCAGTTTAAATAGTGTATTCCCACCTGACTGTGAAGTGTGTCACACACTGGTCCATAGAGTTGTTTCCCTTGAAAATCTGCTTTATTTCATAATTAGTGTACAGCCCATTAATTATTGTTCCTCCGTATACATTATAACAGCATAAGTACCTACCTGCTACCAAGAGCTTAACTGTGAACCTGAAATGACAGGCAGGCTTATTCATCGTCTGAATTCGTGTGCTAGATTTCCTTCAGGGTCTTGTGTATTTTGTTGAGTGTAGTCATTTTATTTTTTGTTAAGCGATTTGGCAAATGCTCTAAAATGGCCTAACATGGAAAAAAATAAATGAGGATGATCTAGTTTTGAATCTCTATAGATTACAAGTGTAAATTAGTTTTAAACTTGGAAAAGAGTAGTTTCAGGATGACTACCAACCATCCCATGAGAAGGCAGTGTGTATTTCAGTTTTGCTTTTTTAAACGTCAGATTTAGGTGTCTGTTAATCTGAGGAGATTACAGAGTGATATTCCTTCAGTTATTCGTGTGCTTTGTGAGTATAATGTGACCCATTACAAATATGGCTTTTGAAGAAAAGGAAAAAGCTACAACCTCTGCACATACTAACCACATATATTAGGAAATGTCACAAACCCTCCAAGCAGTTTTTTTCCTGACATTAAATAACAGTGAGTATGTAGTAGGGTTAATTTTTATTTATTTATTTATTTATTTTTAGCAAGAAAGCAAGAAAATTAATTTCTATCTTTGTAGTTTGTTTTAATGCCGTGGATTTTTATGGCTGCGCATTGTAGTATTACGGGCACTCATGAGACTCCTGACTGGTTTTATCTTATTAAACAATTTTGAAATCATTAATTTTTAATTGGCCTGCTTGTGGTTCTTTATAGTTTTAATTGCGTTTCTTTGTCGAAACTTTAATTTTATTAAAAAAAAAAAAAAAAAGAAGACAAGTAAAGATGAAAAAAATCCCATCTAAGCAATGTTATGTTATAGGGTTTTTCTGTATGATCAACGAAAGAGATACTACACATTGGAGTAATTTGTTTTAAAGAATGCTTTCAGCAATTTCATAGCTGGGGATCCTAATAAAAATAATAATAAAAAAAAGAATGATATGAAGTAGGAGATACATACAGGTCTTTTCTTGATTGAAAGTTCTAATTAAGTGAATCGAGGAAAATTAACTGAAATTAGCTGTCAGAAAGTCACATTTAAATGAGTGATGATCTGACGTGGCAGTAAACATTTAAATGATATAAATTGCCATTTAAGTGTATGGTTTAATGTTTGTCATGCATTAATATGACACAAGACTGCAGTGACAATCAAGCAGCCTGCTCTAATTTGAACATATTTAGGGCTTTTGTGTGGCGTGCACCACACAAATTAAGACAATTGCTGTTTTTATGTGTCAATTTAAATGTTGTTTTCAGGCATCGGTTAATGAAACCAACCCATCATTTCTCTGTGCAACTCACAGAGTGATTTCCTTGTTTTTTATATTAATTTTAACTTCCTCTGCTCAAAATTAGGAATTTCCTTTACAAGGAAAACACTATTGGTTTCTTTCGATTAAGAGAATATCAGATTTAGTTAGATTGCTCATCTGCACATTAAAATAAGAAAAATACTGAATCCTCTGTGTAAAGTAGAGAAAACAGGTCCTCATTCATTCAGCATACTGCTCCTATTTCTGTGTAGACTTGTAGAAAGGTAATATACAAGAACTGCATAAAAGTAATATGAGACTGTTATTCCATCATGTAAATATTTTGTATGCTAACACGCCTAGTTAGTTCAGTTTCCTCGTATCTATCAGTCTTCTGTTTATCTGTCACAATCAGATTACCACGCTTTTATTCCTCGTGCAGAACGTACATGTGAAAACATAATTTCATCTCGGGAGTTCATAAAAACATACTCTGGCTGCCTGTAAATGCAGAAATGCTTCTCACTGACTGTTTTTTTTTCCTTATTCCCACTACTGTAGTGTTAACAGCAAAGTCTTATGTTTAGCGGGGGTAAGAGTTAGTTGGCAGAGACATATCTGTCAGAGGGCCCACAAGTAAATATGGGGTTTGAAATGAAATCTGAAATGCCATTGTCAATTTTATAACAAGATTTGTTAAGATAGTTTTGTATACTGTTTGAAATATACTTCTACTACTAAGAAATGTTGACTGTCTGTCAAGCTCAAGTTTATATATTTTGCGTGTTTTTGTTCTGTTTTGTTTTGTTTTTTACAGGCATTAGAAAGTGAGTTTGTTTCCTGCCAGCTTCACCAGTGGATTGATCTGATTTTTGGCTACAAACAGCAAGGGCCAGAGGCTGCCAGATCCCTGAATGTATTCTACTATTTGACATATGAAGGAGCCGTTAACTTAAGTTCAATAACAGATCCTGTATTGAGAGAGGTAAGCTTTTATTTCAAATGCAGAAATCAAAATAATTTATTAAACACTGCGCTATCAAAAGTGTAAAGACTATGTTTTAGGTCAGCTGCTGAATGCTCAAATCTTTGCTTTCTCTAGTGACTTGATTACAGGCCAATCAAATGCAAGGTGCCTGAAATGCTCATCACAGCATGCAGATCTAGAGAACAAGGAAGCAAGCTGTTCTTAAACTTTGTGCACCTAGATTCAGCACAACAGCATGAAAATAAATGTTTGAAGACTGCTTCACTTGCTATGAGTGCAGTCATTTTGTTCATTAATAATGTGATCTTAATAGAAAGTGGCTTGATTCGGTTTACACTTTTGAATTTCACAGTTTTAATGATTGTCTTCTAATGCAATCCTGCATTCAGAGTGTATATCAAGAACTCTGTGGTTTTGTAGCTTCCATAATTTTTATGTGGCTTGCTATCAAATTATTTAACTTTTCAAATGTTTTCCGTAAGCAAAACTAAATGATTTACAATTGAAAAAAATCAGTCTTTTACTCAGGCTCAGCACTATTTAGAGAAATCTATTTGATAAAATATCTTAATGGTATTGCGGTCTTTAGAACCCATTCCTCCTCCACCTAAACAGCTGTTCTCTAAAAGGAAAAAAAAGGATGAGGAGGGTGATTAAAAGCCATTTTACTCATAAATATTCAGGCAATGGACAACAGTAATTATATTAATTGTATGATTATAAGTGTAATTGGTACTTTGTAGCAAAATATCTTGAGTCACTGAGAGCATAGGGATGTGAATGCTATTAATAAATTCCTTTAAATGCATGGCCAGAGCTAATTTTTTATCATTTCTTGATTGTTGAAAGAAGATCTGAGAAGTAAGCAATTACTACTTTCAGTAATACCTTTTCATTTATTTATTTATTTATATATTTATTTCCCTGTACCTGCCAGCTATCTGGCTGTTGGGGCACCTTGACAGCCTCTGTAGAGAAAGTCATGTCATAGCATCAGTGTGGGTTGTAGCTGTCAGGTGGGTGCAGTGGAAAGATTTGGGGACACACAAGGCATGTAGAGGTACACAAGGACTGGCTTAAGTAACAAAAGTTGGGGATAGGTGTCCGTGTTATTTGGGTTACAGTCATTCTACAGTCTTCATCTTGATCCATTGTTGAGCTATTGCATATCAGACTTTTCATATTACTGAATTCACTTGAGCTAAGAAAAACTTATTGGAATTGCTGGCTTTTAAGGAAAACTGTATTAGCCAGATTTGAAACAGTTGTTGACTCATAGGAAGTAGATGTCACTGTTCGTGATCATTTTTTCATGTAATTGATACAGTTTATCACCGTTTCCTTTGACACCATTAAGGAAATGCTTTTATCACATAATGCCATCTATTAGACTCTCAAAGTGTTAAGTTTACATGTGAGCTCAAAAATAGTCTGGGTACTGTGTGAAATTCCCACACATTTCATGTAGTTTTGAATTGTTTTGAGAACAGTCAATTTAGTCAATTTAGTTATGATCTGTTCTACATGTGTCATAGCCTGAAAAATATAATTTAAGACCAAGGAAGTCACAAATCTGCCTGGAAGTGTGGGTAGTCTCAGTTAGATGTGCATTTTGTACTTTTGTAAATACATTAATGCAAGTGCATAGGTTTGCTAATCTGGAGCTGACTGCAGGATCAAAACAACATGACTTTGTGAGATTTTAAAATAAATAAATGAAAATCTGAATACTTACTTATCCAAAGTTTTCATCAAAGAAATTAAATGGTTTGATGCCTCCCGGTGCCTGGAGGGGGCCTACAGAAAAGCTGTGGAGGGACTTCTTATAAGGTCTTGTAGTGACAGAATGAGAGGGAATGGCTTCAAACTAGAAGGGACAAGTTTAGACTAGATATTAGGAAGAAATTCTTTACTGTGAGAGTGGTGGGACACAAGAGCACGTTGCCTGGAGGGGTGGTGGATTCCCCCTGCCTAGAAGCATTCAAGGCCAGTCTGGATGAGGCTATGAGCAACCTGATCTATGGGAGGTGTCCCTTCCTATAGGAGGGGGTCTGGAACTGAATGATCTTAAGTCCCTTCCAACCCAAAACATTCTGTGTTTAACATATTTTGTTTGCAAATCTTTTCAGTTTTCAGGTCCTTTTTAATTGTATGTCACTAAGACATTTCCTATTTTTGATTTGTTCTATACATCCTGAGCTGGATGGTGTATAAAAATGAAAACAGGAGAGAGAGAAAGGCAGGGATGTTAAGTTTGTGATAATGAAGTTGGTTAATAGCAGGAGAATTATGAAAATACCAATGGTGTAAAAAATACATTCTGGTAAATGCAGACAGTAGAACAAATGCTATCTGTAATACTTTTAATCTGAATTACTTGAAGATTGATCCAGTAGAATATTTTTATTTAGTAATTTCAGCCATATTTTTATAGCAGGTTCAAGAATATTGCAACAGTATAAAGATTTCT
The DNA here is from genome assembly GCF_039878825.1 of Excalfactoria chinensis. Lineage (NCBI taxonomy): Eukaryota > Metazoa > Chordata > Aves > Galliformes > Phasianidae > Excalfactoria > Excalfactoria chinensis. Next base: position 55,803,563 of record NC_092828.1, read on the forward strand.
ATTTAGTGAAGTATCCCTTCCTACTTGCATGTATTTTGTGACAACATATTTTTGTATTATATACATGTGCATATGCAATTTGAACTGGTAAATATGATCAGTTCTGAGATAATATTGGTAACCCTGCAAAGAGATTTAATGAGTGCCATCACCAATGGTGAGTTATTCTGTTTTTACTTGTGAGTAAAGATGAAAGTAATAAAAAATCTGCTTGTGTGTATATCTATGTGCATAATCATTCTATATATATGTGTTAAATGAATTTATCATGCACCTTTGACAGCCTCACCTTCTTCTTGCTTACTAATCCATCTCCCTGAGGACATATGCTAACATTCGGTACTGCCGAGCAGTTTCAATCAGCATTTATTTTTCTCCTTCAGTCAGCTAGCCAGAAAATAATTCTTCTTTTCTCCACCAACTTCCTGGTTAGAAACCAAATGAGTTTCTGATCTGGACAATTAATAGCATTTTTGGGCAGGCATGACACCACAGATTTACTGTCTGTTTATTAAGCAAGTATTAGACCAGAAATTTTATTCTCGAATTCTGGGCTTTGGAAAAGACGCTTTCAGCTTTCTTATTTCTATAAAGTTCAAGGTTTTGGACTTGATATCTTGAAAGCTGTAGTGAAATATATATTTTTTCTTTGCAAACTTAAAATAAGGAGAATCTTCTGTGTACTCCGAGGTTTGCAAGTTACCAAGGCTTAGTTATTATGTGGAAAATAATAGCATGTGTGTTTAAACCATGGCAGCCTCTGCACTAAGATCATCTTGGAGAAAATATGCTATCAAGCCTGGACCACATCAGTAATGAGATGCCTATGATGCATGTGTTTCTGAAGTATCTTCACAGATAAATGTATGTATATTGGTGACCTAACTCATCAGGAGAGGCCACACACAATAATAGAGGAAGGAACTGAAGAGTGGAGGAGTTCAGGTTAATGCAGAATTTCCTTAGGTCTCCTAAATGGCTCCAACTGGCACCTTTATTTTTATAGGCAGTCAGGTTATATATATTACAAGAAGGAAGCACTCGTCTAGGAAGGAAAACTACTTGATTAAAACCATATTCCAACTTACTCTTTTTTTTTTTTTAACAGAAAATGTAGAACTTTACATCCCCTCATACTGCTGCAAACAATTTTTTCCTGCCATTCTTTCTGCTTATGGGAATAAAAGATGTAAAGTATTTTGGAGGGATCTGACTGCTATAATTGAAAATTTTAAACTAAAATACAAACCATGGGCCACATGCTACCTTTTGGCAGATAAACCCTGGGGAGTGCAAAGCTTGCACAATTCAAAAGCAAAACTTAGGAGGAGGGGAGCAGATCAAGAGAGGAGGGTTTGAGTCGAAGAAAGTGGGGGGAGGGAACTACAGCCAGGAGAAGCAAGGCAAGAGATCACATACATCTGCTCGCATGTCTGTGCACAAGTTGTCTCTGCAGAGACCATTCCTTCTTTGTCGTCTTTTTTTCCTCTGGCAATTTTAGCAGCATTGTCATTGACTCTGATTCTTGTACTCATGCATCCTGCTGAAAGAAGTTTCAAGTGCAGAGGGAACTTGCTGTTAGGCGACAAGCAGTAAATATCACATCTCTTTCCTGAGGAAAATATGGTATTTGCCAGCAGAGGTATGCTATATTACTACCTCCAGTTGAGTCTGTCTTGAAAACCCCATTTTGGTCTGTGGAACTTACTGTCATAAGATTTGCTGTGGAAGGTTTTATTTTTTGTTACCTATATGGAAGAGGCAAGTAATCACAGCACCACAGATAAATCCAGCAGTTCTGGGGAGAATTTCCAGCACCTTCTTATCACAAATTCTGTTCTCTTTTTGAAACAGCTGTCCAAGTATTTAAAAAAAAGAAAAAAAAAAAAAAAAAAGAATTCTTTGCCATTCAGACAAGTAACTGATGAAAGGGTGAAGTACAATCCATAAAAAATAATTTGTATCTTAGACTGATTTGTATGCTATTACTTTCTCAGTCAGAAGAATAGAAATTCTCACATCTCTGACATAAAGTAAGAGCGGATCATCATGAATTTGGAAGTCTATTTCCCTACCCATATGCCGGTGTGGCTAGCATAAGTACTGCATAAGCTTAAAGAAAAGAGACAAAATCAACAGCAGGAATGCAAAATATTACTTGGAAAGTAACCCCTCAACCTTGGGGGGTATATATAAGTTTGTACCATACTTATCAAAAGAATCCAGCCTTATTCTTTGAATCATTTAAAAGATATTGTTTGATATTATAATTGTAAGCAGTAATTAAGGACAACTGATGATTTTAAAGTTAGCAATAATAGTTTGGAAGAGATGAGGATAAGTCCCATCCAGTTAATATCTCACGTACTTTCATTAAAAAGCGATTTGCATTTAGCCGCTGATGATTCAGTTTTCTCTCCTTTGCAGAGAAGATTCTGTTTTAGTACATTTGTGTAGTCTGTTTAACATTAGGAAGCACAGCTTTCTCCGTTCTGTCGGCACCTTTCTTTGTACCATTGACATTTTATTTCCATATGAACTGAGGAGTTTCAAAAATTTCTTTCTGTGAAGAATCAGCTTGGACGTAGCATTTGGTACTTTATTTGAATGTGCCACTTCTGATTATGTAAAGAGAGGAAATAATTCTTTTATTTTCTGTTTTAAAGCATATGGCATAAATTATTTTATGGATAATAGCTTTTAAATGTTGCCCTAGATTAATATCTTTGGGTAAGTTTTATGCATCTTAGACCTATCTCTTATGAGTCTAATTTTATTTTTAAATATTTACAATTTGAGAGACTTCTGTGCTTTCCAAAAGGAGTTACAAGGATGTTTAGTTTACATGACCCCAGTTTCATGACAGCAGTAGCAGATCTGATATCTTATCCCAGAGAAAGCATTTTTGGCCTCTCTTGTAGCTGTGTTCATGGTGGGAGTTAATAGCATATTTCAGCTCCAACTCAGCTGGAGAACTCTGACAGCAGTGAATCTTTCACAAAGTATAAACACAATTTGTATTTATAGCATAGTTAACATTTACTAAATGGGAAAATGATCAGTCTGGTTTTAGCAGGTTGGGCAACAGTCTTTGTTGTGGCTGCGATGAGTTTTAAAAAAGTAGGATAAAGTGATTAGAAAATACTGTCGCAGCGCAGTAAACTGAAATGTGCTTAATACAGTAAGTAACAAATTAATGCAGGCAAAATTCAAACTATTGCTGAAACGATTTTTGGATCATCTCTGTCCAGAAGTGTGTTGCACAGATGGTATGCTTGACATTGTGCAACACAGGAACAGCATGAGAAGCCAAATAAATGTTAAGATGCTGCCTAATTCTAATTTGAAAACCAGTATTAAAATAGCATATGCAACTAGAGTTAAGGAGAATATATTTCATGTAAGTATAGTGACTTAATGGCTACAAAGAGGTAAACTTGTCAGTTGCATGCAAACCCTGAAATCCTCTGGTGAAAGGTGGAGAACAGAGCCCGAGATGCTGTCGTAGATGACCATTTGCAGCTATTGCATGGAATCAGCTTGTCAGGATTTTTGGATGCTGATTGAGAATAACAGGAGCATCGTTACTGCACCAGTTCATTTTTTTTTTTTTCCTATGAATTCACACGTCTCAGCTTACACTGTTACCTATCTGTGGTGCCTGAGTAAACAGGCAAACTGAATATAATCAGGTGTTTGCTGTGATATCTGGGAGGTGTGGCACCTCTTTGATTTCATTTAGCCTAGAGTTTGACATGACAAATGGGTTTTTATTGCCTTTGTCTTAAGTATTTGCTACAGTGCCTAGGGAAAGATAGAAAAATATTGTTAGGTTTCAGTCCAGAGAAATATTTGACCTGAGCATTCTCTTCATTACAGAATAGATTCTAATTTCATTTGATGGTTATGTTTTATTCAAGAAGGAAAGGGGTAATATTTTAGAGTTAAATAAAGTAGATCTGAGATGCCTGATGTGTAAAGATTAAAGAAAGTACAAATCAAACTACTGCTTTAACTAGAAGTGTTAATGCTTCATGGAAAGAAGTAACTCATGTAAATTAGTTCGTCATCTCAGAGAGCTTTTTTTTTCTCAGCCTCTGGTTGAAATTCATTGTACAAAAATTTTCAGTACCGTCAGCTCCCTCACCTCTTCTTGCTTGACTTGTCTTGTGGATGTATCAGAGCCAGAAAGGCTTTGAGACCCCCTAGGCTCTTCACATTTTCTTTTGTGCCTGGCTAGTCAGTCTTAGATATTTCACATATTTGTTGGCCAACATTAAAGAAGAATGAGTAAGCCAAAAGGTAAAAAAGGGGTGGAAAAAAAATGCTGTTCACATTTCAAAAATAGCTTTTGAACAGAATGTTTTTTTTCCCCCTTTCTTCACCCCCCCCCCCCCCCCCCCCCCTCACCCGCCCGTATAATAGCTGCAGTTATCATGCACAAAGTCATTTAGCCTTGAATCAAGCATGGAGAGAAATGCCCTATAAACATTTCATTATTTTTGCCACCAGCATGTTTTGATTATTTGCTAGTTCTTTGTGAAGTCTGACCAACGTTTTGTGCTGCAGTTGGGAAACTACAATTTTTGTTTGGAGTGTTTTTATTGTATTTTCTCATTGTAGCTTAGTGTGTTTTGCTCCTGAATTCCCACTATGTCTGTGGATAGTATATTTATTCATTAAACTTTACTGTATTAGTCATATTTGAACAATTGCTGCTTCATGAGTGAGAAAGCTTGAGGTCATGCTAAAGATGCTTTCACTCATTCAGTGCCCAAAAAGCAAGAATGAGCTAAACATTATATTTTATTGCGTGTGGGGAAAAAAAAAAAAAAAAAAAGACAATTAAATGCACAATAAAACTCAGAGATAATATTGTATCCATGCTTTGAAAACAATGTTTTGATTATGTTTTGGTTTAGTTTAAATAAATATATTAGTTTCGCTAAGGAAATGAGGTTCTTTTTTTCTTGTTCACAGTTGATACAAATTCTGACAGGTGATCACGCAAGACAGTTTTAAGACCACTAGATGCTGGATGTACACACCAGTGTATCAACCTCCCCCAGACTGAAATGTTTTATTTTATAAGTAGAGATGGTATCAAACCTGGAGAAATTCCATGGAATGCTAACAGACTGGGACAGTTTGATTTTTTTCCAAAGGAAAATGTTTTATATCAGAAAGTTTGGAGTCAGCTGAGTAGCAGCTAGACTGTGCGTAGGAAGCAAGCTTTAAAGATTATCTTTGCTTCTTCAAGGGATGAATGAATAATGCCAGAAAATTGTGAAATTTCAAAGTAATGTATATGGCAATACCAGTGCTTTATATGTAATAATTACCGATTTTAAATGCCAGGGAGTTTGAAATCTTCATCTACTGTAGTGAATAGAGGAATTCAGCAATTTTTGTGTTGTTGCTCAAGTAGAAGGAAGACTTGTATTTTTAAAAACTAGGCTCAGATCTGCTTGGGATTTTGCTTGTTCTGCATCCAACTTTATTTGCAGGTCTTTAAATTTTTCTTAGCTTTCTTTTTAGAGTCTTTTCCCTTTTTACTTTGTCATTCTCTTTGAAGTACTTCCAGACCTGTTTTTCTAGTTCTAGTTTTTTTATCTGCTTCTTTCCAGTAGCCAAAGATTTAGGTGTTTTGAATGAGCACATCAGTGCTCCAGACAGAGATACTGTTTGAAATTATCCATGAACCCAGTGCCTCTGAACATTATTGAGTGACATTTGTTTCTGTTGGTTGTGTCTGCTCTGACTAACTGGTTTCTTTCAGATTGGCAGCTGGGATTACGCTGTAGTAGACGGACAGCTGCATGAACTGGAGATTGCAGTGAGGCCGTGCTAGACCTTAATATGCCTGGAATGTATATATTCAGATTGGAGCAACTTATGTGGCCCTGAGGGGGAATCTGTTTGTATTTTCACAAACTGTGATTACTTCCTGATTTGTTTTAATGACCGCCATGTAATTTTCATGCTGGTCTGTCACGACAGAAAGACTTGATTTCTCAGTTTTCACAGAAGATTTCCTAATGTAGTTTAGGAGCTGTGTTAGTGTTTTTGTTCTTAAAGTGATGATAAAATTATTCTTCTCTGTGCTCCCTTTTGCACTTCTCTGTGTTGCAATCAGTAGAAAATATTCACACATAGAATATTGGTGGTTTGGATTTTAAAACTAATGAGTGATTGGAATAGTAACCTAACTTGCAGACAACTACAGTACTGTGAACAAGCATAAATAAGAAACTTAATTAAAAACAAACAAAAAAAAAAAGTAAAAGTACAAAACAGATCTTTCTCACAAAGAGGCTACAGAGAAGGACAAAAAATCTAACCTTCGTTTATATTTGATGGCTTTCCTGTCTTCTTGTATTGTTTCTTTGTGTGTGTGTGTGTGTGTGTGTGTGTGATGTGGTCTGTTCTATTTTGCGGCTCATATTGTCAATGTACTGCAGCAAACAAGGGTTATGTGCTTTTTTTCTATGTAACAGCATGCTGGTGGGGTAACATTCTCCTGTGCTGCCAGTTGGTAGTATTTCTCTTCATGCCTAACAGTGCATTAAGTGGTTGGCATGATTGATAAAATTAATAACTGAAATGATTCAGTATAAAGGACCTGCTTTGTGAAGCCAAAATAAAAAATATATGTATTTATCTTTTTTGGGCATGAAGAAATTAGGTCTCTTGTATTTTGAAAAGTTTATGTAAGTGTGTGAATTTATGATGAATTTATGAACATTTGAGTGCTGTATTTTTTCCCTGGGTCAAGTGTAGTGCAGTGTCCCCAGGGCAGGTGTATAGTCATTGAGCATATACACTGCTGGTTTCAGGAAAGCATTTTGTCCATTTTTCACAGTCTTGACCTAATAGGGATTGTCATGAAACAAGGGGAGAGAATACTACAATAAGCTCCTCTTCTGTAATCCTCAGCCTATTTTCAGGAATTTTATCTAATTGGTATGAATTGTGCTTGTTGTCTGGCTAGTGTTATCTGTCCTGCAGTCCATGAGTAATTGAACTAAGAACCATACTGCAGAAGCATAAGTGACTGTCTGGTCAGATGAGGTTTCCTGATCACTTATTATCAGGGCTTGATTTTAATCGTCATCCCAGGGGAGGGAGCTGGTCAGTTAGCCACTAAGCCATTCTGCTTCACTGTCTGAGGGAAAACCTGTCAAACGATCTGTGTTCTCTGGTGCTGCAAAGCAACATCTGGGTGGAGGGAAAGGCAGGGCAAGCAATTGTAATTGTGTATTGCTTGAGCCAATAGAAATCACTGAGGAACATGTGTGTAAACCTTTTTGAATATTGAAAAGTGAGGTAGGAGCGGCAGAGAGCCAAAGTAATTATTTTTGTGAGGGCTGTTATTTTCTGGACATAAATAATGGGTAGAAAGGAGGAAGACAAACCCAAAACCCTTTGTGTCCTTAACACACATGCTGAAAGAATATTTCTTCCTATGCTTGAATTTTTTTTCATCTGAGCTTTCAAATGTTTGGCATTTGAAACCTCCTGATTAGAGACTGGAAATGATTGCATTCAGATATGTAAAGATGCAGGGATAGAAGTAGTCTCTTTGTAACAATTAGAGTGTAACTTGTAATTAGGTGTTCAAGCTGTGAGGTGCGGTGTAACATGGGCATGTTGTGCTCTAAGACTTAAGACCGTTTGGTGTTTTTTGTCTGAGTATGCGTGATGAAAGCTACTCTGAGCTAGTTCTTTTTAAGGGTCTTTAAATCTAGAGTTAAATGGTGTATGTCTTACCTTTTAACTATACAGGCCTTCATTTCAGGATTTGAGTTCAAAACTAGAGACCATTTCATTCTTTCTCTGTGACACTCAGTGTAGATCCCCCTCCACCCTCCCTCCCTCATATTTAATTTTATAGTTCTTTCAGACATAAACATGAAAAAAAAGCAATTTTGACTTAGTTTCTGAGTGTTGCTGCAAAGAAAAGTAACAAACATCTGTTTTTACCTTAACTGCATCCATATGTTCAACCTCCCCATCACCCTCCTTCCACAAAAATTTACAGCCGTATTTGGTGGGTACTGCATACTGTTGAATTAACTTGCTTCACAGTTAGATTAGAGGCTATGTTCAGAGACTGAAACAATCTCCATTAAGCAGTGACCAAAAACTATATTATAGCTGTGGCAAGTTATCCTTTTTTTAAATCCTTCTCTATTAATTTGCTTCCTTCTCCCACTCCCCTTCCCACTCCCCAAGAGAAGAGGAGATCATCCAGGAGATTAATTAGGAGAACATTATTGTAGTAATCAAACATTTGTGAAATTTACTTTTTACTTTTATACTTTAAAATTTCTTAATATTTGAAATACCACATTAATCATATTAATATGTGGTTGCATTCTGTGTGGATTATAGTAAAGAGTTAGTTAGCTTGTTTCTTTTTATTACTTCTTGTTCTAGCATCTGGAACAATTATGGCCTTACCAAAGCTCTGTTTTTGAAGAGAATTAACAGGAAGAAAGCTATTTTACTGAGATATTTGAGAAGCAGTGAAACAAAATGTTGAATGATAATATATTTTACTTTGTGGTATACAGCATAGCTTCAGAGATAATGGTTTGTAGAAGTAAGGATACTTCTCAAACAAAGGTTATTATATTTCAGTGATACACTGCCTTTAATAGTTTTGAAATTTTCAAAAATATTTTTTGCCTACAATAATCTATATGTTAGTATATATGTATGATACAATATTGAATAATGTGAGAATGCATACGCTGCCACTAGAAGAATCTGGCCATCTCTTACTGGTACTAACTAGTGCTCTAGTGCTATTAATACATCTTTCAAGGAAATGAAATTAGAATCTAGGATATAATTTGTTAGAAAGTGAGTTGATGGCCTCTTGCCCGATTGTCATTTTACTGTATATTTTCAGGTATGTAGTAGTTTTTTTCCTCTATCTCAAAGGAGATATTAATTATCTCTCCAAGGAAAGAATTCTTTGCTTGTAGCTCATTTACTTTGACAGGTTGAACAAAAGTCTGAGTGACATCTGGTGGCTAAAAAGCACCAAATTTCTCTTGTTAATTAAGTTGAAAAAATGGAAGATGATTCTAGGACATTTCTGATGATGTATAGATATCATCTTGCAATCTTCTGTATGTGATCCTTCTGACTGAGATGTCAGCAGAAAGATGTTGACATCTGGATAGACTTTAAATATTGTCTGGGACAAGGAACATCATTTGGAGGTGCTAGTAGTACATTGTCTTGGTCATAATGGTCAAGTCATATAGAAGTCTTAAAGCTAAAGAATCTTCACATTTTTATTAGGAATGAAAAGGAATGCAAAATTTTTTTGGCTGAAATCTTGCTTCTATGTCTAGACATAATTGCTCAAGTGTTGTTGCCTTGATATTTACTCAAGTTTTTCAAATTTCACTTGGCTCTCTGGAGAGTATACAGTATAGAGAGCATAGAGATACCAATATCTGTGTCTGCGTACAGTTTTGATGTTTTCTCAAACATTGTTACCTGTGGTAGGATGTGATCTGAATATAGACATTCCCATTTCAGTTGGCTGAAAGTGTAAGTTTATATCAGTGAGTTATTGTAGAAATGTAGGCTCTCTTATTTTTTGGGAGCACCATATGGAACCCAATGAGTCTATAAGACTTGTTTGCGCCTGAACTGTAAATAATAAACTCAAGTTAGATGATAAACATAGCTATAAAAACAGGCCATTACAGACTGAAAACAGAATTTTTGTGTCTCTGAGGGAGGTTTTGGCAAAAACATAGTCCTTCTGGTTAGCAGTTCTGCTGACAGAACACGAGTTGTGTGAAAATAGGCAATCGCTGTTTCTTTGCTGGTTGAGTAGCACGTTTTATACTTCTTTTTAAGATCCTAGAGCAATTCTACTCAGCATAGAGGCTGGATGGGAGATCTCTAGCTGTTGCTGCTATTTTGTGGTCTAGGAGTATGATAATGATGAGCATCATGTATATGAGTTAGCAGTGGAACCATAACTTTATCTCCAACAGTTTTTATTTTATTGGATAATGGTGAGTTCCTCGGTGTTTGGATTGTGGAAAATAGTGTACTTTAACATCTGATTTTTGTTTTATACCAATAAGTGCTCATATAATGATGAATGTATTTGAATTGTTCTTTATTGATATATTCCAGTGCTTAATTTATCCTTTTTCAGTGTTGGCACTATAAATGAGAATGTAGTTGTTAGAGATTTCAGTGGGACACAGCAAATTTTTAGGGTAGCACAAAATCCTGACTCCCTTTAAATGCCTATTTGGGAATGGAGGTTTCTAAACTGATAGTATGTAAGGAAGTTGTATGATAGTATGTAAGGAAGTATGTAACTGATAGTATAAAAGGAAGTTAACAAATCTGAAGCTTGTTATTTACTCATCTTATCCATTCTATTTTCTGCTTCATCTAAAATAAATGCATGTGAGTGATACATCCAAAAGTATCTTATTCAATTTGGGTAATGTCCAGGAAATAAGTAGTAGATCCCATAAACTCTGTAGGTTTCACCTTTAGGTTTTGCTGTACAATTAATAGATTATATCCAGGACTGACAGCATTTTGCATCTCCCGGGTTCTTCTAGTGCCACCCTCATTGCCAAACAATTCTCGCTTTCTAGTAAAAACATCTATTCAATCTGCAAGTAAGTGTAGGCAAATATTTTTTTAATCTGATTGCTTTAATACTGACAGCTTTTTACAGAGACTGCAGAGCTGCTGATCAGTAAGATAGAGCTTTGTTAATGTCTTAGGTCTTAAGGGACCAAAGATTCTATGCTCTTAAGATTCTCTTGATATCATGAGTCACAAAACCCAATATTTTAATGTAGCATTTTTTGTCTCTAGGAAAGGAACTCAATGGGCTTACTGGGCTTTAGAGTTCACAGATCTGATTTTGTTATTCTTCAAAAGGTACTCACTGAATCTCAGCGCTTGTATGTCAGATTCCACGTGCAGTTTTTGATAAACTTACTTATTCACCATTTCTTTGAAGATTAAGACACTTCCCAGAGCAGGCAGGCATGTCCATACAGTAATTTCAAGGCCTGAATTCTGGTGAATTCAGATATTTCAAAAGCCCTGCCAAATAGAGCAAAGTCAGCTGTTTTGGATGGCAGATTTCCTACCTCAGAATATGATTATTTTGGTGATCTGAAGGCCTCGGGTACATTCTACTTTTGATGTTATTATTTGTGTAACAAGAGACTGCTGTGTGTCCTAGGAATAGTCCTTATTATTATGTAAAACACTTGTTTGTAAGACTAAGATGAGCACAAATGTTGAACCACAAGAATGGAGAACTGCAGACACATTTCTGTGAATGCTAAAGAGCTGCTGGTGGTTTTGTGTTCTAGCATTAATGTGCCCCATTTTAAACACTTCACTGAAGGTTTTGATTTTCAGAACTTCAGAGCTTTGCTAGAGCCTCACCTTAGGTACTCAGCACTACTAGATGCTTCTGTAAACTTAGGGCTAAAAGCACCATGCAGGAGAGAAATCAAAGTGTCAGTCCAGAACTGAGCTGTTAGCCCACAGCAAACACAAAACAATTTACTTAGTTTAGCTTACAATGAAAAAGATTTAATCTAAGATGAATTACTTAAGATTTTCTGTAGGATTAGCATGATTCTATGAGTAGTGTAGGGTGTAGTTAGAAATAACATGTTGAGTTTCGGCTGCTTGATATTATATTTGAACCAATGGGCTGTTGTGTAGAAACTTGGAAAACTAGTTGGACATGTATATGAAAAAGGTATAAATTCACACATTCTGAAATAATTCTTCAAGAAATGACAAAGCATGGGATGGTACTTTCATTAGTACACAACAAAGAAAGTAATAAAGCAAGATGCTGAAGGTAGAACCTTGTTTGTTTGATTGATTGTTTTGTTTAGTTTTAAATAAATGCTGCATTATACCTTCATTATACCTATTTAGTTGCATTTAACAGTCTTGCTGTTGGTTTTATACATCCTAATTTTTTGTTTTGCTCTATTTGAATAAAAAATGAAATCAGCAAAAAGCTTGGTGTGACTTATTGTATTTCATGCTGTGAAACTAGACAATGGAGTTTAAGTAAGAAGAGGAACACTTATGCATAGAGGAACTTTAAAAAAAATTAACTCTAATGTCTGAGTTATGATACAAACAGGATAAGCCAGTGTTAGAAAGGAAAAATGAAGCCAATAAAGAGGGTTTCTGATTATAATAGCTGGTTTCTGTTTAATATCATTGAGCAGGATGAGGTTTTGCAGAGTTTCTCATGGAAATAGCATCCACAGTACTAAAATGATTACCTCATTCTTAGTACCAGTGCCAAGCACTTAGCTCCACAGTGAACACACGGGGTTGATTTTCGACATGAAACAAGCCAGAAGTGTGGAATGACATTTTCAGGTGACAGTTATGGTTCTATTGCCTGTAATTAGCACCTCTTAACATGCAAACCTGCCTGTGCCTTTTCTAGGCTGTTGAAGCTCAAATACGAAGTTTTGGACAGACCCCTTCTCAACTGCTCATAGAACCACATCCTCCAAGAAGTTCTGCCATGCAGGTGGTAAGTACCATATTAACTCTTTGTGACCTGCCATCTTGTTTGCTTCCTGTGCTATTTTAAAGTTACAGTATCTGCTGCTTAGCTTTTCTTTTATGTGATTATGGGACTGTGTTATTAAAAAGAGCAGATGAGTTATGAGTTTGTAGGACTGTGAGTGTATGCAATGTCTAACTGTTATTTATTGCTGGAAGGATTGTACTGATTTCTAGGATAGACCCTTTTTGTCAGTGTAATCTAAGAACACTTCATCAGTTTATTTTGTTAATACCATACCTGTACAGGTGAGATCCAGTCATCATGGAGACAATTTAGTTAATCTTTGGCAGATTCCCCGAGAAGCATGGATTTAGGAGGTGGAACTTCCTTGTCTTTTCCCCCAGGCATAGGTTTTCCCCTAAAACCAAGATTACTAGGAATTCATGAGCTGAAACTTACATAGCAAAGAATGTGGCTAAATGTGTTTTGCAGTAAAGCTAGGGTGATAAAATCCAGGCAGTGAGCATTAACATGCTTTTCCTTTTACCTCTTCTTGTGTTTAATATAATTTTATTATACAAACTATTATTTTATTACTGATTACTTTCCATACCATGTTGTGTGCAGTCCTTAGGACTAAAATAGCATTTATGTTGTCACAGATCCAGAACTAAGTATGTTAAGTGATACTGTGACAAGTGGAGTAAATGGTCTGCTAATTCACAAGTTTTTCAAACGTCTGCATTCCCTTGTTGTTAAGATGGATATATTATCCTGAAATATTTTTAAAAAGGATTTTTTTAATGTATGCTCTGTAAAATGTGATCTATATGTCCTACACTGGTAGACTACGGTTATTTGATTAAAAACATATCAGCAGTGCAAATGGTTTTAGAAAAATCACACAATAACTGGAAATCTGTCCAAAGTAGCTAACCTTGTGACAGAGTCTAAGAAGCCTAAGCTTTCTTATCTAATTCAGCTACTAGTCTTTCTCAAATACAAACTTGATATGATATGCATAATGCATGCTCAGCTTGTTTTCCCCAACACCCTTCCTATGCAGAAGACGTAAGCATTTATGCAGCTGTGTAGTAGGCAGGCTTCTGCCTTGGGATCCTATGTACTGGATGGACAAAGCTGACTGTGTGGATCTGTAAGCTTCTAGCCTGTTGCACCTCCTTTGTGGCATCCTAGGGCAGGTGAGAGCTAGTGGGCCACTGCAGTGAGGTGTATGCAATCAATGGAATGTCCTTCAGAAGAGCCCTGTTAAAAGGGATGCTGGAGAGCCCAAGTGCCCTCATCATATGGCTGCACACCATATATGTGACCCTCCATCATGGTGCTGTGCATTAACATTTGTCCTAATATATGGAAACTTATTTCATGAACTGGTGGAACATAAAAAGTTGGTTGTTGAGGTTTTTGTAAGTCTTGTTATATAAATAAATCTGTTGCCAGAAAGCAGTTTGTATTGTTTTATCATAATATTTTTCATTCTGCTGAATTAATGAAGATTTAATATGTAATGGAAAAATTAAATTCTGTGAAGTAAACTGTTTATAGCTCCCATGGGTTTTTCAGGCTGAGGTGCACTCAGAAACAACACCTCAGTTCTCTACCTGTTTTGATCAGTTTTGTGGTTATTAATACATGATTTTTTAAAGAGGGCTGTATTAAGCATTTAAGAAATAGTGTTCTTGGAGCTGAAATGCAGTGAGGATATTTTCCTGTCACAAATCAAGATTATTTCTGGTTATATTATTTCCCGAGTTTTCTGTTTTCATGTGTGTGTGCATGTATGCATGAACGCAACTGAATCGAAAGGTACCACGTGCTGTGTTAAGTGCACAAGCCATAATATACACCAGGTGTAGTAATTAGCACTCACACGAAGGCTGCCTATTTGTCTGGATTTGCTGCTGTTGCTGTATCCCCTTGTGTTTTCAACCATCAGATAGCTGGATTTAATTGAGGCCACATCAGATGAGGCATTACTGACACCTTTAATTGAATGAGCATCCAGGGAGGATTAACTCATAATATTGATTGGCTTTTAGCCACTTGCTCAGAAGGGTGTCTGGGTAGCTTATTAGTTGCTTTTATTTACACCTTTAAGCAAAGACTGTAAATAGGAATGCAGAGAGCAATATGTTTTTCTAAGTACTCTTAATAACTTTTTAAAAAGGAGTGATAATAAAAATGCAAATGTATTTAATTTTTTTATTAGTTTTGTATAAATATACATTAGATGTATATAGTCACATATACATATATGTAATGAAATATTGCAGGTGGAAAATAGCCAAGAGAACTTTGTTAGTGTTCTAATACAGTTACCAGAAAAATACAAGTACTGAAGCAATATGGCTGCTCTTGACTAGGATGGTTGTATTTCTGTATCTCAATGGAATTTTTTTTGTAGGTGTACCACACAATCCCAAATACACTATTATTGCATTTGCTTTTCCTTCTTATGCCTGACATCCAGATCTCAGGTCCTTGATACTTGTTTTGACATTCTCACTGTTGTTAGAGACCTTAATTTAAAAGTTATTAATCTTTTCAACTTATTAAATTAAAAAAATGAAAATTAAAATATTCTGTTGGAAATGAATCTGGATTCATTCCCTTCCTTTAATATTTCTAGAGACAATGCAAGGTAGTGTCTGTAATCATGTCCACTTTATATTTTTTACAACTGCATTTAATTATGTTTGTCCTTTGAAACACATTTGCACTGAGGCCTTCGCCTTTGCATTCATAAATCTTACAATTGTACACCAGAAATATATACAGAACATATATCTAGGCTATGTGTGTATCTGTTTATTTTAATGTACTTTTATGTTTTCATCTGGCTTGTAGAGAATTGTAGCCTGCCAATTTAATGCAACTTGAGACAATCTCTGAAAGCAGGAATTTCTTTTGCTCACTTTTTCTTTTTTCTTTTTATTTTGTTCCCTCCTGCTTTCCTTGACATGCTATCTCTGTAGATATGAAGGAGAATTTCTTTGGTAGAGATAGGTGATTGGAAACTTTCAGTTTAATCTTCAGGATTCTGCAGCAAATTTTATATATAGACACACATGTTCAGCAAAGTTCAGCATAATTGAGGATGTAGGATTTCCGTATAATATGGTTGTTTCCACAAACCTCTCTGCTATTTTTGCATTTTCTTTTCATTGCAACTGCTGTCGGATCTTCTGAGTTTTAATGCAATCTTCCTTTTCTTGTCCTGTCTTCTCCATCCCATGTTTTCCCATGTATTTGGGTTCTTGTTGTGTGCACTCAACAGTATCTCCTCCTGCAGAGCCCGTTGATGTTCACAGACCAAGCTCAACAGGATGTTATCATGGTTCTAAAGTTCCCATCCAACTCCCCTGTCACTCATGTAGCAGCCAACACCCAGCCTGGTCTGACCAATCCTGCTGTGATCACAGTTACTGCAAATAGGCTATTTGCTGTAAATAAGTGGCATAATCTTCCTGGTAAGTAGACTAAAGTAAGTAGCATAAGAAATCACATGATGGACATTTATTATCTGCACAGCTGTTTGAAATTTTAAGTGTGAAATACAAATCTAATTCATTGATATAGTATGCTCTTTACATGTGAATTTAGTTTCTCCTGAAAAAGTCATCTGAACTCTTGCGTACTGAGATTTGTATTACACAAAAAGTATAGAACAACAAATTGTTTTGAAAGCAATGTCTCTTTCCATGCCAATAAGCAAGAAGACAAAAACAGTATACCCCTATAAGCAGTCACACTATTCCTCTTCAGTTTCTTTTTCAATCAGATGATGGAAAACTGCACAATATCATGTCAAGAGGAAGTTCAAAGCATGTAGAACTTGGTTGAAGTGTTTTTTGGTACCTTTCTCTTGTTTATTATGAACATAATAGCCTAATGTTAAAACTACTCAATGAGAATTAAAAGATAAAAAATATATAGAAAATCAGTATCTTCCGTAACTCAAACATCCCAAAGTTATTAGGTACTTACCTATTTGTCAGTATGAGAGGAAAACACTGGATCCATTTGCATAGCAACCAGACTAATTCATTATCCTTTCAAAAATATGTTGAACCATTCTGCTTTGAGTTCCAATTTTCACTAATCCCAAAAGGACTCATCTTCTTTTTCCTAGTATGTCAGTCTCAGGCCTAAACCCGAAAATGTAGTTTTGTTTTGGTGCTTTGCAGGTAAAGCTGGTCAAAAGCTTTTCAAAAAAAGAAAAAAGACCTTCTACTCAAATATCTTAAATAGAAGATATAATTACTAAATTGATGCTCACATCACTGAAATTCCTGCTAAGAAATCTGTACCCAGTCCTTGGTTACATTTTAAGAATAGCCAGATGACTCCCACCCTTTTTTTTAATTCTTACAAATTGCCTCTCAACTTTGTTCAAATAGTAACGTCGGTGTCTTATTTCAGTCTAGCAAAAAAATGCTTACAAGTAAAGGTTGGAAGGAAGAGAGGCTTGTCTGGGTAACAGCTTATGAGCAAAAACTATTTACAAGGCTCTCAAACCTTGAATGTGTGACCTTGGGCATATAACAGCCGGGCTTTTAAAAAGTATTTTCTGAGGATATGCAACAGTCACGTGCAGATAAGAGGATCAAAAGTGGTACGAATATATGCTGATTTCCTTATAAGTCTGCTGGTTGGAGATCTGTGAGCAAACAAGCAATTGCTGGGAGTAGCGGCTGCTTGTTGGTTGTAGTAGTCAACTGTTGTGAGGTGAATAAAACCTTTAGATTTTGTTTTTTTTTTTCCCTCCTCTCCTCTAAAAGGGAGAGCAGTAGTCTTTCACATTACTATTTTTTTAATTGAGAAGCATTATTCAACTGTCCTGCCTTTACCAAGTGCTTGAGAATACTGTCAGTTCAAGACAAAAATTCAGATTCCAACCAAGCAAAAACCCCAAATCCAACCTAAAAATGCTGCACCCCTCCTCACTCCACCACCACACTGATCAAGCCTACAAGCTGTTACTGGTATACCATATTTAAGAGATCTCGATAGGAACACCTGAAATAAGCCTTCTCTATTATTGCCTTCAAATTTTATACCAAAATGGGATTTGCTAGGTTTAGGGGACTGGTGTCATTACCATTTCTTATCTCCTACTGTGGGAATATCATTGTCTTTGCTAATGAGGCATCATGATAAGAAAGCTAAGTTGCCAGGTGACCACTTGTCACTGATATGTAATTAAAAATTTCATTCCTGCTTTTGTATGAGTTTAGTGGCTTTGCTGATACCTGATGGCACTGGTGCCTAGCAGATCAACTCTAGTTTGTCGTGTGGATTTCCCATTTTGTTCTGAATTAGTGTTTCATTACAATAGTGCTTTGACTACCCAGTCACTCATGAAGCCATTCAATTAGCACTAATTTTTATGTTAAGCTATGGCGGGGTAGTTGGAAAACTCATAGATGTAAGTGTTCAGCCATTATGTTTTCTTTCACTTCCAAGAATTTCTTGGGCTGTTTGGTGGGGGGTTGCTTGTGTGATCTTAGTGAAGCTGTGGAAAAAAAAAAAAAAAAAAAGAAAAAAGAAAAAGGGCTTAAAAAACTAAAAAAATGAAGAAAAATGAAGGAAAATTTAGGAGATAAACATCTCAGCAGTACGCCAGGTGCTCAGATGAAATGTAGGTCTGCAGAATTATATATTAACTTCTATGCAAACCTGCAAATAAATAGTTTTTGATGATAGATGATTCTTTAAATACTGCATGACAATGAGATTTCCCTGACTGCATCATAAACTGACTTTAAAAAAAATGTCCTTTGTGCTTCACTTGTTCAAAGCAGTGCTTTAAAAAGTAGAGGGGAAAATAGTATCTGCTACAGTCAGCAGATGGTTGTCACATTTTGTTTTCAGTGCTCTTTACCACTTAATTTTGTTTTGTTGCGACAGGAGAGGTTGCCAGTAAAGCATCTGCTAGAGCTTATGGCTCAGGACTGGAGCTGCTGCTGATGGCATACATTCAGAATGGCACTAATCTAAAATAAATGTTTAATAAGCAGCCTGTGAAAGCACCTGGATTATTTATTTATTTATTTATTTGTTTACTTACTTATTTTTTAGTTCAAGTGGTGCTGAAAAATCTTGGATGGTTAAATAAAGTGGACATTGCTTTGATTTATAAAATGTTTGTGGCATCCCATTTAAGAAAAAAAAAGCAGAGTTTTAAAATCTTCTTTCCTGAATTGCAGCTCATCAAGGTGCTGTACAAGACCAGCCTTACCAGCTGCCAGTGGAAATCGATCCTCTCATAGGTCTGTCACTTCCTTCTCTCTTTGCGATTCATTAAGCTCTGTATGGTGGCCCTGAAGTGTAGATTACGGTTGTTTTTCACTTGCTGGTTGCTGGGAATGGAATTTTCCTGATAAACCATTTGCATGCAAATTGGAATGCAATGAGCTGTGGCTATGCTGGTATTTCATCAACTCCCCCTCGTTGGTTTGCCTAATTTGAACAGGCCTAGGACGCGTGTCAGTGAAAATTAATATGGATGCTGTAATAATGTGTGATTGAGAATGTGCATGAAGTACTGTCAGGATAATATTGGATCTTTTCATCACTCAGACTTGTTGATGAGCAGGAGCGAGGCACGTTATGATGAATTGGTGCACTGGTAATGTGATGGAGCTCCTTTGCTGAGGAAATTTTCATAATAACAGTGGGGTTCTTAACTGCACCGTGTTGTGAAAAATAAAACCACAGTGCCAGGGCTTTATCATTAAAGGAGATCAATCCTTTCTTCATAGACCTGCTGTTCAGGCTGAGAGTATTAATGTGTAATTGCAGAGCAGTTTTAAAGTTGAAATATATGGCCCACTCAGTTTTAGCACTGAGATACTAGTATTCATTTTGCAAGGATATTGCATCTTTTGATCACCATCACTAGTTAAATTTGCGTATGTTTTCCTTTTATTAGAAAGGGGTGGATGAATGTCTCACTTTTATTTAATGACTCGATGTAATAGATTCTATTCATGATTTTTTATTTATAGAGGTTTCTTAGTTTACATAGGGATGATTTTCCTATTAACACAGTTAGTGTTTGGTCAGTTCTTTCATAAAGACCCATACTTCGGGGAGTGTGTACTTGGAATATAACTTCGGAGCCTGTAGCATGCCTAATTGAACCTTAAATGTGATCAGAAAAGGAAAAGCCCAAGCAACTTAGCATCAGAATACAAACAAGCTGTCTGACAGTTCACAGGACCAAAAATAAAGGATTTTTCTTTTTTCCTTTGATTCTGTTAGAGTGCAAACTTAGCTATGTCTTTTAACTGGCAATTTCAGGATGGAAGTTTAAGAAAAAAAGAAGTGATGCAAGCAATTATAAAAGCATTGTACACACAGCAAAAATGAACTTCTCTAGATAGGGGTAGAATGACAACTCTGTCAACCTGTGAGAATTGATTTCTAAACTGGGCATGTACATCAATAGGATCTGCATGGAATCAGTATGTAGATATAGACTGTTGCCATGTAGCCATTTTGCTAGATAAATTCTATAATCATTAAGTCCAGAATAATATGAATATAATTAAACCATTTTATAGAGATTATAAAATTATTTTCCTTGAATTTTGAAATCAACTCCCTCTGAAAAATAAAATTAAAAAAATGTATTGTTATTTATAGTGAATAAAACATGCTATAACTCTCCTGAAATAAATTTAATTTTAAAAATAATATGTTTGGATCAGGAAATGTATATTTTACTTTAAAACACGCTATCAAATAGATCCTAAATAAACATCACAGTAAAAGAAAAATAAACAACAAATCACATTGAGCTTGTCTGATGATTTTTCTACACTCTGTGATATATATGTCTATCTATCTGTGCTGTTTTATCAGTAGTTTCCATTTTTTTTCTCTTTGTTTTAAATTCCTGTGGTAGAAGTTTTAAGAAGGGAATCTAACTGCATTTTTATATGTCGTTCATTTTTTCAATCTTTCATTTATATTTGTCGGGTGCGTTTTACTTAAAGAAATGATTTCTTTTGATTTGGAATATATACTACAAGGAATTGTCATTGTTCCCTGAAGTGTAATGAGTATTTTATAGCAAAAATAGAAAGAAAATACCCCTGCCACAAAAACAAGTAACAGCAGTAAGAAATAGTACAGTTGTGATCATAAATGTTCTAAAATGTGCCTTTGTTCTCTGTATGCAGATGCTGAAATGTCTTGATTTTTGTATCTTTCTGTTCAGCCAGCAATACAGGTATGCACAGAAGGCAAATCACTGACCTTTTAGACCAAAGTATTCAGGTACATTCCCAGTGTTTTGTCATCACCTCCGACAATCGTTATATCTTGGTTTGTGGCTTCTGGGACAAGAGTTTCCGAGTTTATTCTACTGACTCAGGTAATATATTTTTAAAATATGGGAATAGCCTATAAGATTTTTTGTTCATGTCTTGGTTTAGCCATAGCATTATACTTCAAATTCCAAATGATTATATGAAAGTCATACCTGCTTTTATACTAGTTTGACAAGTAAAAGGTTTTAATGAGATTTTCAGAAGCTTGATGTATGGGAAAAATTAATTTCTTAGTCCACTTCCTTGAAGTTAAGCGTGTTTCTCTTTGAGTACCAGAGAACTTTTTAAACGATATACAAGTAAGTGTTGTAGAATAAGTACAAACCTCTCTACCTCAAGACTGGAAATTAAGTCTTGAAATCTGGTAAAGAGATGCTTATGAAATTCTTTGAAAGCTATGGTATACTAGAAAAACTGATTTGGAGCCTCTGAATTCTTTTGTATAGCATAAACTGATCAAAATAATGTCAGTAGTTAAATTAGTCTGTCAGCTGGCATGTATCCAAACAATTGAATTCATGCATGTGTCGTGCCAAATAGAAAAGAATCTTTCATTGTAAGAGCCGAAGGAATTTAAATGCCAGGGAGCCTCCAGAAAAAAATAGGTATGATTTTCTCCCTTTCATTATCTTATAATAGTAATAGCGACCTCACTGCAAGGTATTTCGTTGGGATTAATGACCCGGTGTGGTTAATGTATGTGTGCGCCATGGAGCTTTCCAGTAGGCTATTAATCTATAGAGAATATCATACATTTTTTTTCACAATTTCTTAAATGTGTTAGTTAACAGTGTTTTTCACATTTGGCAAACCAAATGTTTTGCAAAAGAGGATGGTCTTTAATGAAATTCTCATTGCATGTTTTAACTGGACAACATATCTATCATTTTTATGGTTTTCAATCCTTAAGTGAGAAGTTCCATATCTTTTGTGTTGACTGACTATAATTCATTATACATTCATTAAACATGCATCTTATTAGACTCATCTTAGTTTAATTTTCTCATTGATAAATATATATTTACTTAATCCTCTAAATTTAAAATTCTTGAGAGAAATTAGCTAGCAGTAATAAACAATCAGTGAATAAATCCTTTATTTACACAAATGGGTAGCTATTTTCTTCTAATGCTGGAGAATATATTTCATTTTAAATCTGTGGAAGAAACCTGTGTTATTTTGTTAGTTTTCACCTTTATCAATATTAACTACAAATAGAGACTGAAATTTGGGCACTGTAACAGGCTTCCCAGCAAAGTGGTCCCAGCCCCAAGCTGACAGGAGTTCAGTAGTATCTGACAGTACTCTCAAATGTAGGGTTTGAACTTTGGATGTTCTTGTGTGGAGCCCAGACATGGACTCAGTGATCCTTGGGGGTTCCTTCTGACTCAGGATATTCCATGATTCTCATGTGTATAAGAATCATACATCGGGTGTTTTGATACTAGCATGACTAATTATAGCAAAATAAAACTGTCAAAAAGGTATCAGCAAATTTGTATTCTTTGTGTCTCCTGCTTGTATAGCAACTCTAGCTGTAGTTTAAGTATCATAAATTCAGTTGTAGTTTATTTTGCTTGGAATTAAAATGAGAATCTAGCTCTGGAATCAGCAGAACAGCAAAGGCAAAAGGTGATAGAATCAATAAGGCATAATAGCATGTTGTCACAAGTGTTGAATTCAATTATATTTTAGCTCTTACACAAAAAGAGGTCTTCTTTCTTAATAGGATTATAAGAGGCAATACCTTTGGCATAAACCATAGGTTCTCAAAACAGCAGAAGCACAATAAAATCTTCCTTCAGCAGCAGGAATGATTTCTAGACAGCTTTTGAGATTAAGTAGTGTAGAGACTTGAATCTTATTTTACTTTTAATTATTTGTAGCATAGCTGTCAAATAAAACATTAACTACAAAATTTTGTTTTCTCTGAATGGGGTATCTAAGTGCATATCGTTATGTTTGATATTGCTATATAGGGAGGGTAGCTCCTTTTAGAGGAGAGAAGCGAAAGAATATGAGGAAGTCATATGAGATTAATGTTTTTGGTTTTTTGGTTTTTTTTTTTTACTACTATGAAAAAATAAACATAAGCATGTTTCTTACTTTGATGATTTTGATGGAATTGACTGAGCCTTAGCTCCCCGGTAACAAAGTAAACCTGACAAGGGCAACTACATGAACAACTGTCAAACAAATGCTCTTGAAAAATGTTTGTTTTCTAGAATTGAACCTATAGAGTATAATTGGAAGAGAAATCTATAACTCATTGATATTTTTAATGTAAAATTGTGTTCTAGAAGCATAAATCTCCTCAAGTATTTGAATACCTAAGGGTTTATAACTGAAAAATATGTTATATAGCCGAATTATTTTCAAATCTAAACCAGGTAATTGCTGACCTGAATTTTCAAGGAGAAACATACACTTTGTAAGATTTTCTTGTCTGTTGCCAAAAGGAGATATCTGTGAGTATCTCACTGCTCTGAAGTTCAGTAATTTGTTGACTGGTCAGCATCTTAGACAGTTATGTTACTGTGGCCCAAATTAAAGCCCTGGTATACAGAGGTGACTGCTATAGAGTGCTAGAATAAATTTCCAGAGATGAGTGATAGAAAGACCTGCTTGATCATTGAAAGATACAGGGTAGATCTGTACATTATGTATAGCTTCCAGGGTGTTGTCCCTTCCAGTCTGAAAATGATCCTGTAGTAGCTCTTCATTTCAGAATTTCTTTTGGAGGATTAGCTCATGATTTTTTTCAGGTCTCATTTAAAATCTGATGCATAAGTTCCATATAATCCCAGGCTACATATTAATGGCATCTCACTCCCTCATGAGGCATCTATGTGTGTGTATCATTTGTCTGTTCTCTGCAAGATTTGCAATTGCCATGCTTCAGCAAATTCATTGAGAGGGATTTTAGCACTCACACTCTCATTCCATGGAATCACAAATACTGCTAGCAGATCCAGAAACAAGCAGAACCCCTATTACGTTAGCTCTGGAGGAGCCAACCTCAGTGAGTGATTTCCACTGCCTTCAGCCATATTGCTGGAAAAGGAACTTTCCCCACCTACTCATTTTCCCTCTTTCAGGGTGATCTGGCAGAGATCTCCTGTGATGGACATTACATCTGTTCAATCTCCTACTTACAAATCCACTCTACACAAGTGTCCAAATTTACATTTTTTTTTTCCTGAAAATATTGTTTGAATTGGTTAACTTTAAAGGTAATAGTGATGTTAATGTTATATACACTGCTCTATATATACACTATATACATTTTAACTGCCTAGGCTTTTCTTAAAACGTTTTTGTATCAGTCACAGTTCCAAGAACTTGTTCTGTGTGATACATGAAAGTATTTTGTATTTTGGGTTTTTTTTTGTTTTTTTTTTTTGCCAGGTTTATATTCAGAGATTTTTTTGAGCATTCCAGAAATTCTTAAAAACAAAGGATGTTGGTTGAAATAATTGGCAAGCGTATGATAATGGAGAAACTATTACACAAATGTAATTTCTTTAACTAACTTCATTTTCCTTCTTTCCTTTGAAGGAGATGCTCAGAAACATGCTATATTTTGTAGGCAGCTCTCATATTATCTATTCACGCTGGATCCTGTATGTTCTGTATCTTCTTTGAAATCTGTTTGCCACATCATCATCAGATTTCCATGTTATTTTTTCTTGTGTTTTCTTTTTTTTTTTTTTTTCCTTTCCAGTAAACTTCTCTTAGACTTGCCTTAAAAGCAAACTGTGTCATGCTTACATACTGTAGAGTGAATGTAAATATATTGATTATTAAAAAAACAAGAACACCTGCAAGCACTTGTGGCATAGTTGTCCTTTGAATAAAGTATGATATTTATGGATTTTAAATATTTTTATCCAAACTTATAGACTACTGCACTTCTTAAATATTTCCATCAAGTGATGAAAAAGAGGAATATTCTCTACTATGGTTTCTCTTTGAACCTATTCTTATTAAGTGTTTCTAAAATACTTTATAATGTATTTAATTAGTGTCTGGCAAAGATTAAAGTGTACTTTTAAAACAGTTGATTTCATTTGTTTCAGGTAAACTGATGCAAGTAATATTTGGACACTGGGATGTTGTCACCTGTCTCGCTCGTTCTGAGTCGTACATTGGAGGAAATTGTTACATTCTGTCAGGGTCACGGGATGCAACATTGCTGCTCTGGTACTGGAATGGCAAAACCAATATTGTTGGTGATAATCCAAGAGGTAAGAAAAACCCATTTCACAATGAGGTTATCTAAATTTTAGTTGGTTGAACACGTAGTAAAATTTTAGGAAACACTAATGTCAAAATATAGCATTTCCTGTTTGTGGTTGCGCTCCATTCTAGCTTAATAATTGAGCATTAACAGTACCTGTTTTCCAGCACAGGGAGAACTCATTTTTAAATTGCACGATACCAAACTTTACAAACACATTCTTTTACTCGTCACTCATTAAACTGGGGAGGAGTGGCTCTAGGAATGGGAAAATTGAACTATTTTCTTACATTTCTTGTTCAGTCTGAGATCTTTTTCTCTCAAACTCAGGATTTCATGAAAGACCGATATTTGAGCTGTTTAAAACAAAAAATACTAAACATTGCTATAATGCAGACTGCACTGTATGCAACTGTAATCTTATGTGTATAGGTTCTCATTATTAGCCATCAATGGAGTTTACGCAGATACTGCATTTTCGTTTAGACCAGGGCACTGGAATGAGATGTCAAATGGCCTGAGTAGGATATTTATGTAAAAGAAGGAGGCAAAAACATGTTTTTATTTAGAACTTTGGTAGGGTGCTTAATCTTTGCTCTTGTGTGTTTACCTGCTTTTTGCAAAAGATAAAATGGACGCCTGGAAAACAAGAAGAATTGTTATATCTGGCATATTCTGTAGTTATAACTGACTTCATATAAAGTATGTGAATATTCAAGATCTTCCAAGATAATCAGTTTGGTAAAGTGTATTCCATGTTTAATCTCTTACTTGACTGAAGTTGTTAGAAATAAACAACAAGTGGTTCAACTGCAATTGCATCCTATGAGCCATGTTGAAGTAACACAAAGTAGTAAACACAACTGTTAAATATCATAACCAATATCTGAATCTCATTTGAAAGTTCCTTGATGTTGGTTGGTTATTTGAAGACTCCAGAAATTGCAGGATTTTCAGGCAGAGGATGTAAGCAGTCTATCTAGAGTAGGTATTTATTTTTTTAGATGATTCACTGTCTTCACTGACACAGATTTCTGAGATATTAAAATTCCACCATTTTCAACATTCATGCTAGTTTTACTTGTAGTCCAGCTTAATTTATACTTTAAGAGAAATGCAGTGATTCCTGTGATTAGTATTTGTCATTCTTTATTTATTTTTTGGTGATGTAGCATGCCTAGGAGTCTTTGTAATGAATTCGAATCTCATGGCACTATACATTTGCTTAGACATATATAGAGAAAGACATTTTCTGCTTCAAAGAGATGATAATCTCATGGATTTAATTTTTCCCAGAAGGAGCTTTGTATAGGGGTCTCAGTTCAATCTTTTTTTCTTTTTTTAAATGAGAGGAATAGAAAGAACTGTTTCTGTTTAGTTCTGTTTTTGTCAGAAATGGAGAGCATCACAGGATTGTTAGCTTTGGAGCTCTGTTACTGCAACTGTATCTTTCATCTGTTAGTGGGACGCTAGATATTTAACTTGCCTGATGTTGGCTTTTCTATCTGAAGATTATGGTATAGATATATATATATATATATTTTTTTTTTTCTTAAACTCAAAGTATATTTTATTCATTGTCATTTTAGGTAGTTTTCTATTATTTTTTTTTCTCTATTTATTTATCTCCAGTTGCCATCTTAAAAATGACTTCACAGAAACAATCATCCATGATCATAGCCAAGTCACGATGCTAGGGAAGTTTCAGCAAAAATAATCTCAACCAGGAATATTGTTTTCTTTCTTTCCTAGCTCCTTGTGGCTCTGATGTATATCAGTCAGCAGACAAGTATGGCCAAGTTACAGTCAATATTATTCTGTTGGGCACCTACTAGTTCACCAGTTACATTTTATTTCAGTTCCTTTATCCGGCTTTATTACTTTAGGAAGCACTGTGCTCTTGATCTCTGGCTGCATGTATTCATGTTTTAGAATGGTACTTAACACAAGATGACAAGCCAGGTGGGCTGTGGCATATGTGATAAATAAGTGTTTTGTTTTATAGTCTTTATCAAGGACAATATTTCTGGCCAACTGGACTGAATGGAAAAATTCTTTACATTTTTGGTTTAACAAAAGAAATATGTTAGCAAAATAGAAATTATTTGCATTCTTCAATTTTTAACTTTTAAATTGACTTTTTATAGAAATGGTACCTGCACAGTCACACTGTCTGCATGCTTTATATAACTCTCAAGTGCACTTATCAGTATAAACCAAATTTGATTAATTTAAATTAAGTCCTGCATGGGATACATCTGTTGAAGACCATTTTTATTCTCTACCAAACAGCTTGATTACATTTAGGTTAAGTCGTTTTTTCCCTTCTTCTCAAATTAAAACCTGAAATTCAAACAATATTCCACCAAGCACAAATGTAGGGATTATTCTTTCTAAATAAATTGTTTTGGAAAATATGGAAACATGGCAGTATTTCAGTTTGGTGCACAGGCATTTTGCAGTGCAGTAATGTTTCTGTGCACAATTTCTGATCAAGCCCAGAAATAATTAAGGACAAAGTATTTGTAGTAGGTGTAATAATCCTTTAGAAAAGCCCGAAGCCATGTTGAATTCACATTAATTATCATAATTTACTGTGGAGATGTAAAGTCACTTCAGATAGCATAAGGGGCTTTTACATTTCTTTGCTTGGCATGTGGCTGGCTTTGGGAGGTGGTGGGAGGAAGGAGCAAGAGGATGCAGCTCTCCCCTAAGTACCACTTGAAGCCAATGTGTAATCTCCATTACAAGGCTGGTTTTTGCATATCGATAGACCCTGATCTAATTGCAAAGTACCACATAAAGATGTGACATACTGCTTCAGGACTCAGAGCTTCCGAATAGGGGATGTACTTCGTGCAGAGGCTGCTCAGACGGGGCGGTGTTCATGCAGAAGCATGAAGCTTGGCCTCGGAGTGCAGTGGGAAGAGAGGGGAGGTGAGAAGTGGGAGTGGGAGAGAGGAACTGGACGAGATAGCTCAGGGAAACAGACGAGAGAAGTAATTTGCATATAAATGGTCTGCATCACTTTCAGATCCTACTCTCACTTTGAAGCTCAAGCAGCAGCCATTGGTGTTTAGGTATTTCCTAGGCTGAGAGATTGCATTGTACTTTGTAATGACAGATACTTAGGAAACAGGGCTTGGCAGGAACTTTTGTCACCTGCTCTGTTCCCTTTTTACACAGAGGTCTTAGCTACACTAATACTATTCTTGACTGATGTTTGTCCAACCTGCTATTAAAAACTTTGATATATATTGGGGCTTTACACTCTAGTGATTTTAGTTTGTATATTTTGGTCTAATCGGTCATTGAAGAAAATGCTAGACATTTGAAGGTCCACTGATACATTTTCTATATTGACTGTGAAGAACTTTTGGAACACAGCATTCCAACTGGTCTGTTATCTGAGCCTTGTTAGCATCTTCCAACCTATTCTGCTTACCTGTTTTCTATGTGAAGTTGGTGGTGTGAAACTGCTGGTGTCATTACTGAAGTCACATTATGTGGCATATCCCTGATCAGACATCCTCTTACTTTGCCAGTGCAAGCAAAACAAATTTATTTGACATGATTTACTCATGACAAATCCTGATCAGCTTTTTCTCTATTTGTTTGCTTTGAGGAAACTCTGTGTGCTTATATACAAATATATATATTTGTATGTATATATCTATATAATATTCTTCTAGAGTTTTTCTGTTTATTGGAGTTAAGTGGACAACTTTTAATTTGAGTTCTTTTTTTCTAATTCTTAAAGATTATTGTTAGCCTTGCAGAACCTTACTTAATCCCTGTAAAACACCAGTTATGACTGGAATTATTTAGGTTCATTTTCAGAGTGTCTTCATATCACAATTACCAGGCTGAGTTCCAAACATTTACCTTATTTGGGTATTCTCTGAGACAATAGCTCTCATTGCTGCTTTTACTTACACTTGTTATCTGACTGTAGCTTGTCTTGTTACCAAGTATTTTACTTGAAATATTTCAAAATGCCTGGCATCATTTACTGATACTGCTTGCTGCTTAATGAATAGCAGATCAACTTCATGTGGACTTGTTAATGTTTACAGAATGCTTGTTGCTCCTGATTTCATTGCTGGTTGCATCTCTTCTGTGCTTGGCTGTCCTGTTTTTGTCCTTCCTTGTTCATACATCATTGCCTATAATAATAGAGAAAAATATTTCTGCCTGACTTTGTCCTGTATTTGCAGTCACTGAAGAACTTTCAGTTGTGCCAGCTGGAGTTGGAGTCTTATGTCTATCTTATCGCTCTTTTGCATTAGAGCAGCTTTTGCTAGTATTTATTTATTTTGCCTTTTTTAAAAATTTTTTTCCTATAGACTAACTTCCCATGAGATCCTACAGAACAGTGGCCTATGTATGTTGAAACCTTTCTTACCCAAATAATTCAAAAAGCTATCTTATTGGTTTTTTCCTTCTTAGAAAGCATCTGGAGCACTCTCATATCTTCTTAACTTTCATATCAGTTCCTTTCATTGAGTTTTTTATTTGTTTTTCTATATTGATTCTAATTGTATCTTGTAAGTCATCTGAAGTAGCTTCTTATATCCTATTTCCTCCTTTCTTAATGATTCCTCACCTCTGCCTGCTAGGTAGAAGTCAGTCAGAATACTGAATTTTAGTCTATCTTTAAATTTTTTTGTTGCTTTATTTGTTATGTTTTCATTGTAGTTCTCTCTCTGTACTTTCTCAAAGGGGAGGTATATGGTGGTTAATTTAATCATTTACATTTTCTTTATGCTTATAAAAAAAGTAGGCATTTTCATAGTTGGGGTAAACATAAAGTGCTATTCTATTGTCTCTGCACTATATTCATAGACTATGGTGAGGCTGTTCTGTTAATTTAAAAAATTACACAGACTCGATCATAATTATTTTCAATTTTCATTTTTTTAAAAAGAAAAAGATTTAATTTTGAAATTTGTTTTGCTTAATGAAATTAATACTTAACCAATAAGTGTCCAGTACTAGTGAAATACAGAGTCAGTGTATAACTGTATTACTACCACTAATACTAATGCAATCTCTTCTGAGTTATTGCATTGATCTTCCACACATATGTGAATAAAACAAATTATATTACCTCTTTTATGTTAGCCCATAAAGTTGGAAAATGTTACTCTCTGTGTATATCACATTTGCATTGTGAGAGTGGCGGTGGTGCTTTCATTGCATAGTTTTATATTTTTTAGAGGGTATTCTGTTCAGGTTTTCTGAATTGTCTTAGAGAAATTAAGTGCTTTTAGTAGTGTAGCTGTGTAGCAAGGCACGTATGGGAGTGTAAACATGTGTTTTCATACTTAGAGAATTGCAGGATTTAATTGAGATTTAATTGAGAAGATTAATTGAACATTTATCAACATATCAATATTCTTAAAATATGTAAAATACATTATCTTTTCAATTTATAAAATATGAAATCTTCCAAAGGACTCAACGTTCAATGGCTAGTTTCCTGTCTTGTCACGTAGCAGTCTAGGTACTTTCTATTTGACTTCAGGTAGAAGCTGTATTGTTTTAATATTGCTACAGTTCCTAAGTCTGCATTTGAATTTCTGAAAGACTGTTTTTCAATTAGCATGGTTGTTAAATGAGAGCTACGGTCTGAAGATGAAAGAATTCATTAGTTGAAATTGTATTGAGTATAGCAAATTCAGATAAATCTGTTTTCATGAATGACTATACACACTTCTCAGTTGGAAAATGCAAACTTTTTATAAATGAAGTCTCGATAATTAATTATGTCAGTAATGCAAGTGATTTAAACTTTGAAAATATGTCCTGATTGATATTTCTGCGCTGGTTGATACAAAAGTACTGTCATAGGTAATGTTTTCTGTGTACGCAAACACAATAATCACGTAAACCTGAATCTATGAAGATTTACATACATGCTTGTCTTTCTACACAGTGAATAGTCACACTCATTTCAACTAGATCATATGCCTGATGTTAACCAGGTAGAATGAATGCTCTATGCTTCTTTCCTCATCTTTATTCTCATTCTGAATTTACCTACATCTTTGTTCCCAAGTTTCTCCATGATTTGGACCTTTGTTTTCTGTTTCAAAATACATACTAACAGTGCCAACAACATTCTACATTCTGAATGTTTATAGCACAAATAATTATTTATAATATAATGATTATTTCCCAAACAAAACGATTTTTGCAAGTTATTTACATAGGAGTTTATGTTCTCACAAAAAGAAAAAAAGTAGTTAAAAAGATTATCCTTGTCAATATTCCCTTTTCTGCATATCATAATGTCCTTAAATCTGTAATTGTAGAAATTCTGCTATTAATATTATTAATTTCTGTTGAATGGTTTGCCATAAGAGCTAAAAATCTGCAGAGCCTCCAAACATTAAAATATGCTTGAAGTTTCTATGGCTAATAAGTCTGTCAGTGCCATTCACTGTGGTCAGACCGTTAAGAAAAGAGTTGCTTAACACTGAGCATCTAAAAACAGCCTGTATGCTCATTCAGTGTTCAGCCATACATTTATGTTTTGACTTGTATATGTTGTATTATTATGTGTGTCCTCCTTCATAAAAAGCCACTAAATAATTCTGTAATATTTTAACACTGTTTAACTGGAGACATAACAAATATTCTTTGTTTCTCAAAAATGGGTGGACAGAGTAGCTCAACATTGTGCGTAAAGCAAGAATCCTGTAGCACCATCTGCTGGCCTTGAATTGAAAGGTGCATTTGAGACTTACTCTCTCCAAAGATCTGCTTAGTAAAATATTTATATTATATGTATTTTGACATACTTGGTGCAAAAAAACAAAAACAAAAAAAAAAAAAAAAAACTTTTTTTTAAAATATTTTTTCTCCTTTTTATTAACACCATAATGAGAAAATATGTGAATTATGATTAATTTATTTACTGAAGTGGAAACGTGTCAGGAGTGCTTTGTTAAGTGTGGCTTTAAAATAAAAGGGAATAGTTTTGGGTTTTGTATTTGAACTTCAGCAATTACAGTGATACATTTTTCCATTCTTCCAAGTCAAACTTAGTAAAATTTAGTTTACAGAGAAAACCACAAGGCAAAGAATGAAAGCATGTTTTTAGAAGGATAACAATCACAAAATATTCTTCTACCTAATATTTATTGTGTTATTCAATATTGTTTATGAATGTTCCATGAGAGCATAGTGGACAGGCCCTGATGTTGCAATTGGGCCTACAGTTCCCTGTATTTCCACCATTGTAGCCCTTGCAGAAAGCCCTGGGACTATCTGCATGAACCTAGAAAAGAGCCTTAAATTATACAGCTACAAAAGGTCACTGTCATTTCTTTCTTTGAACTGTAGCACATTGATCTCAAAGAGATTGAGGCCTCATTCCTTCACATACTCTATAAATCATATATAATTGATGGTTCAAACCTCCAAATCTTTACTGAAGAAAAAAAAAAGATGAGTTAAAAGAAGTGGATGAGCATATCCAGGAATCTGTAATAATGCTGTGTAAGCAATGTAATTGTGTGTTTATATAATGCCAAGAAAGTCATTTTTGAGATAGATATGAAAGCAAGGTCTTCATTGAAAGTGACTTGCAGTTGCACTTTGTGATGGTTCAGGAGGCATTTTAACAGTTGTATGGATTAGGCACTTAAGAACGTGTGAATTTGTGTGCTGTAAATATTTGTACTGGGTAAAAGCATTTTGCACAGTGTGCGCAGCATCTGTATTATCCTTGTTTTCAACTAGTTAAGGGACAGTGTGCTCCCAGATTTGTCAATCAAGGTAATTGCCGATGGTATTACAGAGCAAGTTCTGAGGCACAATTCCTGCACATGTGAAGACAGTGTATACAGTGCGACTCAAAACAAGGAGAGTTTTGATGTTGCTTTTTTGGCAGTATCCAGCTTCAGGTGTCACTAAAACTATATACATGAAATTCTCCAGAAGGATAAGGATATTTAGTGCTTCATGATGTAATGCAGACCTTCACGTTCCAGGAAAAACAATGCTATATTTACAACTTGTAACTAATAGTTGATGTGGTAAAAGGAATTATATTCATATGGTAAATGAATACAACCTTAATGTGCACCATATGCATGGTGGTGGAGTGATGTACTAATATATCATATTTATTTACCTTGTTTGGTTGCTGCGAAAAATGACTATTCAATTCTAAGTCTGTAGCAAATAAGTCAAAGCAGAGTAATGCAGAAGAAATAATAATTTATAGTTAAACCTATCATATTTTAGAATCTTTATGACCAGCTTAAATGTTTTAAAAAATTGTTTGGTCTGTACAGTAATTATGACTTGGGTAGGAAATTAATTTGTAAGTGTTTCTGGAATGAATGCCTGTTTACACTCACACCACACAGGTAAGGATTACTCCACTGAATGCAAGAATGCTGTATGTAATTAGAATTATGGCCTGCTTCTTTGAAAAAGTATCTGTTCTGAAATTTACTCTTAAAAGACATCTAATTTCTGTGTGCTCTGAACTGATGGCGTACACTAAGTATTCCTTGGTACATCAATATAAAAAGGTAGTAACCGTCCATGTGGTGCACTACACAAATGGTGCATTGGTATGAAATAAACCTTACAAAAGCAGTGAAGCAATGCATTTTTCTTCTTTCAAACCAAAATAAATTACTTTAATATCTTTGAGTGGCGAAAATTAATTGAGCTGAATTCTCATATGAAACGTCACGTCTCAGATTATTTTCTTATCAAACTATGAAATACTATATAAGTTTCAAACTATCAGTCGATTTCAGCATGTATTATCTTTTATCCCATGTCTGTTCTGCAGGAGGCAATATTTTGGTGTGAAATACCCTCTAAATACCCTCTAATAGTTTTGTTTTGTTTTGTTTTTTGCCTTATCTATTGGTATCTTACTTTATTTCATTATTATTAATATTGTTATTATTTGGACTTACTAGCGGAGTAGTCATAAATGTAAACCACAAGAGAGAAATATGAAGAAAAATATTTCCTTAAGGATAAGCAAAAAAAAAAAAAAAAAAAAAAAAGGTCCTTCATAAAGCTGTTATAGAGCATTTTCAAACAAAAATGACAGTGCCTTAAAACATCAAAGGTGATATTTAAGTAGCAGTTTATGAAGTTGGGATGGTGCAAATATTAATATATTAGTGTAGACTGACCCTGAATATTCACCTGCAGATATTTTCACAGGGCTTCAAAAAGGTCTGTATGCGGTGGGAGGGGTGCTGCTGAATGACTTCCAGCTCTTCCAGCAGATGAATCCTTAGGAAGAGTGAACTGGTTCCAGAAAGCTTTGCTTTGCACATCGTATAGGAATTGAGAGGCTGTGGATTATTGACTTTTAGAAATCTGAATTGGAATACTCAGTTCATGAAGACCTCTTAAATCTGTTTCTTTGCTGTGTTTATTTTGGAAACATAGTGAGCTTGCACTTATGACAGAGTGCATATAGAAGATTCTCATATTAGTACCGAATAAGTATTAGCCACTTGTTGCACAATGTCACAAATTGTGCAATGAGCCTTCTTTGTTTTTTATTCACTGAAATGAATTCTACAAGATAAATTTAATGTTTTCCACTTAACTAAGCAACAATATAGCATAGGGTTTATTCTGTTTATGTTTTTAGACTCAGTTTCAGGACAGAACAATATGTTACTGAAATACACTGATCTTTTTCTCAGATAATGTATGGTTGAATTGTTGTTATTTTTCAAGAACAAACTTGCACTGAGTCATGAGGTTGTACTTTTTGGTTTAAGAAGTTTGAACAGGTGGGAAATAGTTTGCGAAAAACATTGAAGGAATGAGAGGAAATGCTGATGGAATATCATGTGAGGAACAAGATGACAATAATGCTCTTGCATAATATGAAAAAAATGCATACTTACATAAAATCCAAAATTCAAAGGAAAGAATATTCAGAGTGAAGTTTTAGGAATACTTCAGTAGTATTGTGTGATAATGCTTCAATAGGGTCTCACATCCATCAAAGAGCTAGTCTTTCTGTGGCAGTGAAATCATTTCTGATCAGTAGTCTTTTATGTAAGTTTACTGTGTGGAATCTATAAATAATGCTGATATAGAAAGTTTATATAATAATTGACAGTCATCACTGATGTAATTATGTAATTAAACTCAGAAACTTGCTATACAGTCAGCACAGAAGTGTAGCAGCAAAGGAGTTTTCTTTGTTTCCTTACATTTTGCTTGAAAGCACTTGTGTCCAAATGTTATCTATTCTGTAAGTACATTTGTACTTTCAAATGTAATTCAAACCTTTTATTTCCTATATTTCAAAAAAATACAACCTTTATAAAATGCTTTTTGAAGACTTTTCTTGCACAGGTAATTGAGTTTGGGTGATTTATCCTTCTGAGAAAGTATTCAATAATTTATTTTAGCAAGAATGTAGTTTGGTTAACTGATGCTTCATTTAATTAAGATTTTATATCGACATAAAATCACTTAATTAATTTGCCATTTAAAAGTACTCTACAGTCTCTACAATCATGGAATTGTATTTTAAAAATTCCTGCTTGGCTGTCAGTGACTTCTAATCAGCTGTCTTCTCAGCATTAAACATAAAAAGGAATGTAGTCAAATATTTCACGTTTTATTCTAAAGCATAATATTATCTCACCCAGAAAGAGTACCTTGTATTTCATCATGATGTAAGTTTTTCATTTAAATATGATTTTGGGGTGGGTTGTTGTTGTTGTTCTTTTAATGGGGAAATTTTTCTTTGGATGCTTTCATATATTTGACTCTGCTTTTACAACTTAGCACTGAAAACATAGGAAGCGGTCTTTGTAGGAATCTGCTGATGGATATAAAATGTCTTGATTCTGTTTTCTTATATAACATCACCAAAGGTGAAAAAAAGCTGGAGAGAAACAGCAGCACTCACAAATTTCTTGTTACTTGGTAAAGCATTTCTGGATGTCATTAAACAGCAGAAAGTTTTGACTTTGCCCACTGTTCCTTTGCAAACAGAGGTTGAAAGAACCTAACATTCATTCAGTGGAATGTCGCCATTAGCTGGCATGATATCATGTGCTTTTCTTTTATCTTCCGATGATTGTTTTATGATTTAGAATATACTTTAATCACCTAAGGAAGGAGTGATATTTCTTGTTATTTTCTACAGCAAGGCAGCTCTGCAGAAATTATTTATTGAAATGTATGAGAAGCCTTTTGAAATAATTTGAATGGTTACTGTATTCTGTCCATTACTGGGAAATAAGTCCATGTATGCTTCCTGTGGCTTAAAATAAATCACTGATGACATTTGTTGTAATGTGAGTGTGGCATTAGGATCCTTGCAGCGTTCAGCTGCAAGTAGCAAGCCAGCTATGGTATAGATTAGGGATATTATTATATACTATGCTGTGAAAAGCACATCTGTACAACTGTTGTGTCTTGGATATTAGGGCTAGGATTTGAACTATCTTTAATCTCATTTGACTTGTTCATCTTCCTTAAGGATCTCCATAAAGATGCACTGAGTATTCTTTTCAGTCCTTAGTTAGGGTTTGCATCAGTGGTCGTAAACCTGCTTAACGGACAAAGACTCTCTTCCCTTTGAAGTCACTTCCCCAGCTTTTCAAAAGGTCTGCGAGCCTGTTCCCCTAAAACAATTTGGAAAAGTTTGAAGTGGTGCCCCTTAAACCAGCAACAAAATAAAATTTTCTCTTTGCATTATTGAAAACCATGACAATCTTCTGAAGCAGTAACAGTTTAAAAGCTTTTAAAGAAATCTGTTCTGCTCTACGACCAGCTTTTAAGTTGACCCCATTATTTGGAAAATCAGAGGCTTGGAAACCCCTGAATGCTTGACATTCTTATCAAAGGACTCAGCCTGACTTTTCACAGGACTCCTGGTTTACAGTATTTATTCAATTCCTAATTTATTTAAAGATGCTGTTGCAATTTCTTATATTTCTTCTTCTTTTTTTACTTTGCATTAAATTATTTCTTAAATGTAATTTAGTAAACTGCTGATATCAATTATGAAATGCCACCTATGGATTTTGTAATCTTTTATGTTTGAAGCCAAACCCAAATTCTAAATGGACCTGCAGTTTTACATAATTGTTCTCTTCTGTGGATTGTGATAAATATGCATGCCCAGTTTCTACTTTTAAAAATATATATCTCCTATGTTTTTTGCTCATACTACTCACAGCCTAACATAGTAATGTAGTTATTGTAAGCAAAAATTGTACTGCAAGGGTTTTGTTTATCTGCACCTCCTAATACTTCATTCAGACATTGCTTCTAGTAAGTCCTTCAAATTCCAGTGTCTTATTTGCATTATCTCCACTACAGTGTTGCACATTTTCTGATTTCAGGAGTTTTAAAATCCGAGTTTTTAAGTAATATGTGTAATATATAATTAGATTAATTCCTTGCTGATCAGTGTACGTATTTGTTAAATGTGATTTCTGAATATAAAGTAAAGTAAAAAGCCCAGAACTCTAAAGCTTTGCAGGTGGTTTACTGAAACAAAACTAACAAAAATTTACATGCACAAAGCTTCCTACTGCCTTGTAGCATGGGGTCAATGGGGAGAAATAATTGGATCAAAAAGATGGAATTGTTACTATAATGGTTGCTGTTACATTTTCCCCTAAACTGGTGTAAAGTTGTGGATTACTTTCACAGTGTTCTTTTATGAACCTCCTGAGATGTCTGTCACAGTCTAGGTGTTCTAGACTTCAGTAGTACAAACTTTCTCTAAAGGGTTTGTGGGCTTTTGTCATCAATCACATGAGAAATAAGTGAAGGTCATTAAGTCTACCCTTATGCTTCTAATCTGTTAGGAGTTTTCCCTTAGCTTCTAAACTCTGCCGTAGCTACTGGGTTCGAGTGTGTTTTGCAAAGCATCATATACAGCAGAATCAATAGCTTTTAGTAATTATTTATTAAGAGATTAGTGATGATTCAGCCAGTTGCTCCAAAGCGCTTACAGATTTTAAATGCTGATGACATAGATTTGAATGTCTATGTATGTGCATGCACACATATATAGTTATTTTGTATGTATATTTCTAAGGAAAAACAGATTTATTTACTTTTCCAAAGTTTGTGTTTTAGATACAAATTTTAAAAGCAACTGGAAAATAAATATGATTTTGAAATGTTAAAATCCTTGAATTGGTACTTCTTTGTAGATTATGACCTTTTCTGAAAAGCAATTTGAATGTGGCAGATGCTTGGATGCTCTGAGGTTAGTTGCATATGGCCTAACTAATGATGTAAACTGCTGAGAATAATCCTAGCCTCTGTGTGTGCACCCAGAGATCTGTGCTTCTTCTCTCTGTACACAATCAGGGTCTTGATAGCTACTTGTTTAAACATTTTACATAATTTCGGGTAAGAGAAAGAACTGTTATTAGTGGTACTGTTAAGGCTCTATATGGACTCATTAATGATACTGTGATCTTTTTATCTTTTAAAAAGTTACAGCCTGAAATACAATTTGAATGATGCCAAATGAAGTGGTTTGGCCGTATTACTACTCTCAGCCTTTGCAAATCTATCACCTGTTTTTGAAATTTAAAAAAAAAAAAAAGTTGTATTTTTACTACTACCTGTCTTCCTAGGTGGCATCTCACAGAATCTGTATCATCATTTACTCTGAAGCAGTTCCTGCAGTTTCAAAACCAGCATAATCCTTATTGAAATTAACTGATAATGTTTCCAAGGAGAAATTCTTTAGAGTTTAAATGTCTCATAAAATGCTTTGAATGAAGTGATTATATGGTAATACAAAAATAACACTGTGCTTTCCATGAAATGCTAGCACTCTAAAAGAGGGTGATCCAGAGAACGACCTGTGGGTCAAAAGTATGAAACTATTTAAAGTGCTTATAACATTTGCTTACTTCTTCTCTGTCTTGTTCTGGAGAATACAATATTTTATTTGTTCACATGTGACATTTATACAATTCTTTTTCTTTATGGTATCCATATATATTTGATTACGCAGAGAATCTCAGAAAAGAAGGAAGTTTTGTTTGCTTGTTCTTGTTGCAGGGAAATTTCTAACAGGAACAGTGTTAGTAAATATTGGACCCGACGATTTTGATTTTGCAGGTTCATCTGAAATTCATACTGACTGTATTGCAAGATTGACATCTTACATGCAACTGAAACATCAGGCTGAGGTTTCACCACTGTTTCTAGCTTAAAATAAAACCAGTCAGTGGATGTTTTACTTCTTCACAGCACATTCACTGTTGGTGTATCCTCTCAGTACTAGCCATAGTGATTGAGTTTACTTATACCTGCTATCAGAAGAGGTAGTAACTGAGTTAGGTCTGTTTCTCCACAAGAAAGCAGAGGAGAAGGAGAGACGGAGAGGAAAACTCAAGTCTGTGTGCTCCAATATGTGCTAGTTTTTAACTGCAAACATGGATGTGTGTTGAGCAAGGCTGAATTTCTGTACTATACTTCTGCTGTACTATATAGATATGAGTATGAAACAAGTGAGTGTAAACAGTGCAATAGAAATGATTTGCAGGGAACATGAATTCCAAGAGCAAGAAAACTAAAGATGCTTCAGTGATTGAAAGTGGTGATTTTGGAAACAGATTGTAACCACAGCTCGCTTTTATTGTTTTTTCACTGAAGGTGATTTTGCAACTCCTCGAGCCATTTTGACAGGACATGACTATGAGATCACCTGTGCTACCATATGCGCTGAACTCGGCTTAGTAATAAGTGGTTCAAAAGGTAAGGAAGCCATTGTCCATTTCTTTCTGTTCATAAAGCCATAGTCCTAATGCAAAAGGGAAAATAGTTTCAGGTGACATATTTAATCAGCTTCATGATGTTTTTATTTTTAGCCATGTTTCAGTTGCTACAGAATTTAAATGAATTTAAAACCACTTTTGTACACATCTTAGAGCTGTGTTATTCAGACGTGTCTATAAGAGGTAACCACATCAGTTTCTCTATTCTAGCATACTGATTACATTTATTTTTGTTTGCTTATTCAATGTGATTGCATATAGCATACAGTTGGATCCAGCTCTTGACTGTCATGATAGTGAAAAATGCAATGTTGTAGTTCGCTTTCTTTTTGTTGTGGATAAAGAAAAGCAAGTTAGTTTCAGAAGGAAGAGAATGTGCTGTCTTGTACGTTAGATGAAGCATTAATATATTTATAAACAACCAAGCAAAATTTGTAGTAATTCTTCTCAAGCTCTTATTTTTTCACTTGAAATTTCTTAGAATTTGGATCTTTCTGCTTTAGTACTTACTAACGCTCTTACTTTGAGGCACCTTTTTAGAGTAAGTTGGCTGTATTTACTGTATGCATCTGTATAAGCTGCTGTTTTATGTATATGAACACTTGTGGCCTAAGACCAAATCAGTTATTTTTTCTGAATGTATTAACAAGCATATATTTAGTGAATCATGTATGGGTTAAAATCATAGTATGAGACAGTACGCTTTTAGCATGAATATGTATGAAAGTTCGATACCCTTAGCTTCACGTTCTGAAGTCTTGAATTAGGATTCATTATTTCCAAATTTAAACAGAAATCAACACGACAGAATCTTTCAGGTGTTCTAAAGTACTTTACTACTAAGCTCTTTAAGGGATAACTACTCATTATACTCTGACACTTATACAGTCATAGGCTTTCCACTTAAACATGGTACAATTCATTACAACATGTTATCAGAGATCAGAAAATCATAGTAATCAGAAGAGACCTGTGGAGATCATCAAGTCCAAGCCCCCATTTATATATTGTGTATAATTATATATGTAAATATATATAGTATCATATTTTATATATATAAATATATACACAAATACTGACTACCATTATATATATATATAATCCTGATTACCTAATTAGTAGCCATGGTTTATGTTTTAATACACAATGATTAAGTGAGCATGTGAATCAATATCTAAAGTTTCTATTCTTTCTCACAGAAGGACCATGTCTCATACATTCTATGAATGGAGATTTGCTGAGGACATTAGAAGGTCCTGAAACATTAGAAGGTCCTGAAAACTGCCTGAGACCAAAACTTATCCAAGCTTCAAGGGAAGGACAATGTGTCATATATTATGAAAATGGCCTTGTTTGTGTATTCAGTGTGAATGGGAGACTTCAAGCCACTATGGAAACAGAAGACAAGATCAAGGTAAGTGTATTCAAATGTGTGCAAAGAACTGTCTATTTTGGAGTTCTGTGGAGCTTCTTTCTGTAGGCAGACCATAAAAATATATAGTATTACACCATAATAGCAGCATTTGTAATTAAGGGAAGAAAACACTCCTCATGTACTATTTTTATTTTAGAAATATGTTCATATGATGAGGAATAGACTGTAGGCGTTTTCTTGAAGGGAAGACTACAAATACTTCTAAGTCAACTGAAGTCAGACTATTTCTTTAGTTTTGAGTCTGAAGACAGGAGGCTGTTGGACATGCTGTTTTCAAAGTTGGCTTTCCTTTTTTTTGACATCTCTGTCCACGTTCCTTCATTTTAGTTTGAGAGAGTGTGTTGTGCTGAGCTGCAGGAAATTTTTAGTCATATGTCCGTATTTCAGCTCTTTAGCCCTTAGAAGTGTCTTTGACATTTGCTGACCAGGCAGCTAGGTACAAGACATGGAGCAAGTCCAAAACTATGCAGGGGGTATGTTAAGTTTATGGTGTTATGGACATTATTTGCTAATACAAAATGCAGGTCTTTTGACAGTTCCTGTGACATAGTGCCTACAAAGCAGAGCAGAACCTGGCAGCTGTCCTGCAGTGAAGCAGAACTATCAAGAGTATTTTACTTACACTTTTTCCCTTGAATATGAACAAAAGTGAATGGAAAGGAAGAGAAGGAAAGGAAATAAAAAAGAAAATGGATAAGCATTTTCAAATCTAGTAGAAATGTAACAAAGACATGAAGCAAGGCAACATTAGAGGGTCAGCATTCAGGCTACCTGAATTATCTGAAGTTATGGTTTGTATGCCATTACTTGTGATCTGAGTGGCACAGAATCAATCACAGAATGGCTGAGGTGGAAAGGGCCCACCGCATCCATCAGGTCCAGCCTTCAGCTGGGCAGCCCAGAGCAGCTGCCCAGGCCCATGTCCATGTGGCTTTGGGAGATCTGCAGAGAGGAGACTCCCACAGTCCCTCAGCCAAAAAAGACCTCTGTTCCTGTAGCACTGCTGTGCCTCCAAGCTGGTTTACCAAACCTGATGGAGGCACCCAGCTACTCAGCTGCTGGCATTTACAGTGTTGCCCTCACAAAGTTTTCTCCTCCCTTATCTGTATTAGTTGTTTCAGGAAGAAAATGCCTCTTGTATTGTATTCCACTTAAAACTTTCTAAAAACCTGTTGTATACTATATTCAGTTAATCCAACAACACCGTGTTTTCAAAATGTCAGGTACAGTGGTGCTGGTATAAGCCAAAATAAATCTCAGCAGAGGGTTTCTTTTCCAGTGAGATGCCTGCAGTGGGTGAGGGGGTGTACAATCTTTGAATGCTGTGGCAGCCGCAAGTGTAGTTGTGAGGCTAGGGAAATGAAGTAGGAATGTGCATATTTCTGCCCCAGGCCATTTCTCCAAATTAATGTCAATTCTTGCTTCAATTTTTAATCTTTGTTCCTTTCTCTGCAATTGCGCCTTTGGCTGTTCTTGCACAAATGCTTTTGAAATGTTAAGCCTACTCTTCACCTTAGTTCTTCCATAAAGGGAGTACATATCACAATGTTTTCTCCTTTTATAATAGTAACGTTGATAATCTGCCATTTTAGTTTGTGATTATGTTGTCAGTCAGGGAAGGAAATCTGTAAAATATCTCAGAATCCCTTGCTGCCTAAAACAATTTCTGTAGTGTTTCAGTCAGTACCCACAGCTTTGGGAATGTTGCTGCAGGCAATGGAAGTTCTGCTCTCTGTTGGCCAGAGTTACATATGTACAGTGGGTTGTTTTTGTTTTGTTTTGTTTTCTCTCTCTCCCAGTGGTCCCACTTGGGCTTTATGCTCAAACAATCTAAAGCCTTTTTTTCCCTATGCTTCTGCGCTATATCATGTTAGAAGGCAAGTGGCAACAGCATAATTAACTTAGGGGCATTTAAAATGAATAGTCCCTAACCACGGGCTGCTATGAAACTAACTTTCTTTCTTTCTTTCTTTCTTTCTTTCTTTCTTTCTTTCTTTCTTTCTTTCTTTCTTTCTTTCTTTCTTTCTTTCTTTCTTTCTTTCTTTCATTTCTTTCTTTCTTCATTTCTTTCTTTCTTTCTTCATTTCTTTCTTTCTTTCTTCATTTCTTTCTTTCTTTCTTTCTTCATTTCTTTCTTTCTTCATTTCTTTCTTTCTTTCTTCATTTCTTTCTTTCTTTCTTCATTTCTTTCTTTCTTTCTTCATTTCTTTCTTTCTTTCTTCATTTCTTTCTTTCTTTCTTCATTTCTTTCTTTCTTTCTTCATTTCTTTCTTTCTTTCTTCATTTCTTTCTTTCTTTCTTCATTTCTTTCTTTCTTTCTTCATTTCTTTCT
Organism: Excalfactoria chinensis; assembly: GCF_039878825.1. Taxonomy (NCBI): domain Eukaryota; kingdom Metazoa; phylum Chordata; class Aves; order Galliformes; family Phasianidae; genus Excalfactoria; species Excalfactoria chinensis. Next base: position 55,847,266 of record NC_092828.1, read on the forward strand.
TTCTTTCTTCATTTCTTTCTTTCTTTCTTCATTTCTTTCTTTCTTTCTTCATTTCTTTCTTTCTTCATTTCTTTCTTTCTTTCTTCATTTCTTTCTTTCTTTCTTCATTTCTTTCTTTCTTTCTTTATTTCTTTCTTTCTTTCTTCATTTCTTTCTTTCTTCATTTCTTTCTTTCTTTCTTCATTTCTTTCTTTCTTTCTTCATTTCTTTCTTTCTTCATTTCTTTCTTTCTTTCTTCATTTCTTTCTTTCTTTCTTCATTTCTTTCTTTTCTCTTAAAAAGGATAGAAAAGGGAAGGAAAAGGTCACAAGTGTTGAATCTGTAAAGTAAAATTCTTATTTATATCTGCCTGTGTCATTATGGACTTGCATTTCAGAATGTTATTGACAAAATAGCAGCGTTCAATAAAGATGTTGGAACAACATTCTAATTTTCTCATATTCCTGTGCCAGGAAACTGCTAGAAAAATTTCAGACGCTCTGGGGAAATTGGGTCTAATCAATGCCTTCCACCTGTTTTTGTTTTAAATACTGTATTGCTCAGTGGAGCTTAGGCATATCGCAGTACATCTACCATGTAATGTTTAGATATCTTAATGAATAACTTAACTCTAAATAGTCTGCTTGTTCTGAGAGGTAAAGTTATTTTACCTTAAACAAAGGCTGTGTGCTGTTTCACCCAGAGGAACCAATTTATTTTCTTTTCCTGAGTCTGTTTTGAAATGTGGAAGTGCCCACAAGACTTTTGCTGCTGTAAGCCAGTGCTGTCACTGTGTCAGCTCTGGCTTTTCACAAAGCACCGCCTTTCAAAAAATCTGAGATGTTAAAGGATTTGTGCAAAGTTTTGAGACTTTCCAAGGAAATATCGGTGAGAAATGCTGCTTTTAGAACATTGCTGAGATTGTGCGCTTTGGGGATTATTTGAGAGTCTGAACCTCGTGTTGTAAGAGTGATTAGTTGCAGAGGTGTTTCAGTTTCATACCTAGCAGAACCCCAGTTAAATGGCGCTAGGGAAAAGCAGAACAGTAAAATTGATTCATGCCTTTTTCTATGCCAGTTGGAGTACTTAGGAGTAAAAGCATCCTTTCGTTTGTTAAATCTTGAAGGGCATGCCATGAAACTGAAATGTGGACAGGGTGACCTTTTCCTTTCATTCATTCCTTCATTCATATATATTCTGAGGCTGGCAAGTGGCTGAGATATTTATTTATAAATAATAAAAATAAATAATTCAACATCTTGTCTTCCTGACAAGCCAATGACTTAGTAAAATTGCATAGGTATTAGTAAAGGTTCAAAGCTTATGCTTTATTTAATCAAAAGATCACAAGAAACCACTGCATTATACAGGTAGTGGAAGAGTTAAAGATTAATGGCTTTAATTTGCCTTTTAATATAGCATTTCTTCAGTAAAAGCCTCAAGTATAAAATCCAAGTGAACCATGACCAGAAGGTTAATGGATTTTCATCAGCTGAATTTTATAAGTGTAGCAAATAATTATTTGTCATGGTCTTCATTTCAGTTTGAAAATACCCTTAGGAGATTGCCACTGCTATAAAGCAAAACCCACTCTATATTGACTTTTCCTTCTAATGAATAATCTTTTTAATAATCGTGTGTGGTACGCTGGATCTCGTGATCATCTACTCCGAGCATACAAGTTCTAGATAATTTTTACTGTCTTATCCCAAGTTTGTTTTCTACACCTTTCTCATTGAGTTGTTATACATTTGTGTTTGCTGGTAGAAATAATCACAGAAATAATTTGTGGTAGGAACTTCTGTTTTTGTGGGAAAAGATTCCACTTACACTAGCAAAATAACAAGATTCCACCTGCGTTAGCAATCAGTTTTTCATAGGTAGACGTGGTTAAATAAAAACCATATTCTGCTTTACTGTTTCTAAGTGCGTGGGTATGTGTTGTCACTTTAATCCAAAACACAGATGGAATAGGTTTATCATCTGTTTATTTCAGTATTATCCCCACATTTTGTTTACAGTGTATGTTACTATTTCAATTACATCCATCTTAAAGTAATTGTGTGGAATAACATCTTAGCAGTGTTATTCATTATGATTAGTTGGGAGTTGTTGCAGTGAACACTCAAAATTGATAATACAAAGTCACCTAGAGAAAATCTGTCTTAGTCTATGTGTTGTATATCATGTAATTCTTAAAGGACCTATTCAGCAACACAGTAATACAGTACAGCAGTACCAAAAATACAGATAGGCACTGTGTCTGACTTCAGTTATTGCTGTTCATGAAGCAGTATCTTGCATTGACTGTTTGTTATGATTTCTAGGCTTGTCAGCAGTCTGTATAAACACTTTAATGTTACATGAATGTAACTGTTTTGTGATTTAATTTCTCCATGTTTCTGGTATGGGCATTATATATCCTGTATATTAAAAAAGCCAACAACTTCCTCCTCTTGAGGAATTAAAAATCAGTGTAAGCTTTGCATTCTGAAAAACACTTGAATCAGAGGTTGCAAATACCAAAATACTTATTTCAGCACAGAGGGGTGTGTTTTCAAGGCTCTGATGTAAATTCTTTCTCTGTTTCCTACATTTGAACTTCTGAGCTGGAATTTTGCTTGTGGACTATCATCTTCAGGCATTTCGTTGCATTCTACTGACAGTGGTTCAGTTAAAGCTGACCAACCTGTAGTATGCTTTTGTACAGATAGGTTTGTTTAGAATTTCAAAGCTTACATAGTTCTGTTGGAAAGTTTTGTGGCTCTCTGCCTTGTGTCAAGGAAGTTGAAATTTATGCAGAATTAGTTCTGGTGTGAAAGACTTGTGTTTTTTTGAAAAGCTGCCCAATCTTGGGCAATTCACACATCTCTGAAAAGTCTCAGGAGGTAATACATTGCATGTATGTTTGATACTGAAATACAGTCCAGCAAAGCAGGCAATGCAGATTTTTCCCCACGATGATCAACCCAACAGTGTGCAGCACAAAATTTCTGTTATAAAAAATGATGTGAAGTGAACCTGAATGGGACTAGGAAAGGGAGGGGAAGCAGAGAAGAAAGGAATCAAGGATGGAACCAAAGAGACACAGTTTCCATTATCAAGGGCAAATCATTATCCTCCTAATCCAGAGCAGGAGTCTATCAATGTCAGTCAAAAATAGTTCTTGTAAGTTTTTTACCATTTCACTCCCCTCTATCATTCAGCCTTTTGCTAGTCAGGGCAGCGTCTACTTGGACTAGTATTAAAGGCACTTGGGGGAACATGGGATACTGTAGTTCCATGCCAGTGCTGCTGAATCTTGTACATCTAGCTAATTTACAAGAGTAAATTTCCTTAATTAAGCTCATATTAAGTCTTTGGAATATGGAAAAAAATCACAGGTAAGGTAAAACTTAACTAGTGCTGCCTAGAATAACATCTTGTTTCCCAAAAGCTTGTTTTGGTATCACATCTCCTTAGACTTTCAGCTGTCAATATTCTAACCTTTTATGAAAAGTAAGAGGAGGAAGAAAGTAAACTTATATTTACCTGACGGATATCCATGTGGTTTTCCCTTAGGCAATCCAGCTGAGTAGAGATGGACAGTATCTGCTTACAGGTGGAGACAATGGAGTTGTCATGGTATGGCAGATGTGGGACCTGAAGAAGCTATTTGCTTACCCAGGCTGTGATGCTGGAATCCGATCCATGGCCCTGTCATATGACCAAAGGTTAGAGAAAAGCCGGGTCTTTACAAGAATTACAGAGACTACATTTTTACTGTGAAATTATTTTTTGCTTCTGATTTTCTGTATATCTCAGGTCCTGATGATTATATTGAAAATTCTGTACTTACGTCAGTTTCTTTCTAGAGTGTCGTATGTAGGTCAGGTAATCTTTTTGAGGATTTCAGCTCTCACTGAGAATGAAGAAGGTTTAAGAAAGGCAGACTTTCTAAGCAGGTTGGAGTGTTGGCCTGTTCTTGTATGGTATGGGTCAGTTGAAGTTGGAAGGTTACATGTGTGCTTTTTATGTTTCTTCTTGCACTTATGATAGAAACCACATTCCTAATTCCAGATCTTCTTGTTAAAAATAAAATAGTTAAAGCAGTTGCACAGTAAGATTCCTACTATACAGCTCCAGTTTGGTAATTCTAATTTTCATTTCCAGAAAAGTGATTTTATCTATCTCAATCACAACTCTCAAAGTTTCCTTCTATTTAAGACAATCAAATTAGGTTTTAACTGTATTTTTATATTGCGTTTGCCAATGCTGCTATACTTAAATATGTTGTTTTTATTACAAAAGTGCTCTTTGTTTATAGGATGTTCATAATTTTATTTGTACATCTAGCTGATGGGTGAGATTTTTATTGTCTCTCGTTTGTTTGCTTACTGGAATTTCTGTGTGCTTTTCAAGAAAGCTTGATTTAAATCACTCAGGAGTGTCTACATTGTACAGTAAAGCATATAGATGAGGCTCCTAACCTTCTGCTGAAGTGGAAGTTCATACTGAATGAAATATTCCATAGTGAATATTTGAACATTTGTTTTCCTGGACCATATTTGTAACACATAATATAAAATGAACTCTGAAAAAACACAAGCCAGCAGAAGCTGTGGACTTCAAACAAACATTCGACTTCTTGTTAAGCATAATTAGAGACTATAGGTAGTTCACTAAAAAAAAACACACCCTATTCCATTCAAAATGAACTGCTGATAAAAGTATATCAGAAGCTTGATGTGCAGCTGTTGAATTTTAGACTCCTGAAGTTGTATCCAGTTTTGCTGTTAAAGAATCTGTAAGCCGTAATTAAAATGGCATGGTATCATAATATTTGCACGTCAGTAAACTGAAATTTAATGTGAGCGTATATAAATTTAACCCATTTGCTTTGGGTTTGAAGACACAGAAATGTAGAATAGGGTTTAATTTCTTTGGTGTGCATGAAGATAGAATGTATACGCTTGATAGGTAGCATGTAAGAAAAGTTTTAATCTAATACATAAACAGTCAGAAGGTCTGTATTGAAATGAAATAGGGAGTGATTGCAGGAATGTTCAAAACCACCAGGGCACTGAAATTGCTTTCAAAACTGAACACTTACATGTCCAGTAGAAGGCCTGTGCCCATATCCAGTTCCTTCATGGATTAAATGGGAAAGGCTAGACTGAACGCAATGTGTCTCCCAGCCCTTCTGCACTTTGCTTTTTCACCACTACTTCATCCTACTCCCATGCTCCACAAAGAAACAAATAAGCAAGCCACACAACAGTCTCAGGAAGCCTTGCAGGACAGTGGCACTGGTAAACAATCCTGTTGTCTGACTTTTGATTGAATAGCAGCCTCAGGCCACCCATACAAAACTGTTGCCTAGTGTTTTGTATGCTTTGAGATCCATAAATCTTCTGTCAGTGCTGGTGCAGATGTCAGCGTTAGCTAAATTCACCCTGCTGAAGTCCTTGGAAAGCCCAGCTTGTCAGCCTGGTAAGCCCTTCCAGCTCCAGCTGCCTTCCTGTACCTGTCTTGGTGTACTTCTTTGGTGTGCTGACTCGCACCTGATCACACGGTGGTTCACTGACTAACATGGTATTGTGCTTTCCTCAGGTGCATACTGACGGGGATGGCATCGGGGAGCATAGTGGTTTTCTACAATGACTTCAATCGTTGGCATCATGAATATCAAACCAGATACTGATCTTCATGGAGACCACAGTTACCACTGATGTGGGTGGCTGTTTTCTGAATGAGACTGGCCATAGCACGCCTCCCTCCCTTGGTGTCCTGTCACAACATTGCTCCTTATAAATAGCTATATTCTATCTGAATGTAACTTAAATTTGCTGAGAGAAGCAACCTATTTTTTAAAGTTAATCGCTATTTTTGTAGACTTTGCTTGACTTTTTTGGGGGAAGGGCAGTGATGCAGAAAAATGGCTGCTGGGTTCTGTAGTTAAAAATCTATATTTTTAGTCATAATGAGAAGTCTATTTTGATCTCTGTATGTAAAAGAAACCTAAAATAAAGTCAGTTAAAACTCACATTCTAGATGTGTCATGAAGAAACAGATTTTTCCACCTGAAGCTTTATCTATGCCTTTGAAGAATATATGATTTTAACATAATGGAAATGAATCATGTCATTTGGGGACTTTTAATCTGTGCTATCTATACTATACTTTGTCTTGTACTTTTCCAAATGATTGTACTACATCAGCACTGACATTTCTGAAAATCAATAGTAATATTTAAATTATGGTTAATGTAATGTTAAACTTTGCAAATGGTTTCCATCAATGTTAATATTTAGGCATGTTCCTACGCCTAGACAATTAGTTCTTTTTTAGTTGTTTGTTAATGTGCAGTTAAGAGAGCAACAGAGTTTGTGTTGCGTCAAGTGTGAATCCTTCCAGTTTTTAACTGACATCTCCTTCAAAGCACACCAAAATGTAGATTGTTCCTCAAAATCAGGAAGGCTGTTTAAAAGCCTTAAGCTCAAATCAGAAACCCACAGAAGCAGGGTTTTTTTGTGTGTGTTTTTTTGTTTTTTTCTTATTAGGTGCATTTACCAAAGCACACTTCTGCTGTCTGACTGTGAAAGCACTAGAAAGGCAAAATGTTTGCTGGTGCACAGCCTCTCTACAGCAGCAGAAGCACTAGACTTGCAGGTTGCTCTTCTTGTTTGTCCAGAACTGACCCCTGCAGTACTGTAGCACACACCACATTCCTTTTCTGTATATGGCAGGAACATCTTTTGTATTTTGCTATCACCAAAACTAGTCAGGTCCTGTCCAATCTTGTGAAATTCTCTTTCTTTCAGGAAATGAAAAATAATTTATATTAAGGAACAATAAGTTATTTTGGTGTTGCACAAATCTACTTTTCTACAAGATTGCTGTGCAGAACTCTGTGAAAATATTTGTGAAAAGAACTGTTATTGTTTTGTAAGTCTGTATTGCATAAAAGTATCTTCTTTGTATGTTGTGATCTATCAGTTGAAATTTACATTCCCTATCTGTATCGATACATACATTTCTCTAGCTGCCTTCTAGTGCAGTTCCTGTTTTTCTAAGCATTTAGCTCCTATCTCTTTAAGTAAAGATTTGGAATGAGAAAATTCAGTTTGAGTGAAGAAATTAAATAAAATTGCATTTGTAATTGAGAGCTTGATTGGAACGTATTGTGTTCTTGTGGCTCAGTGTTTGTTCACAAGAGAGAAAACAGGTGCTATGGCTGACACACGTAAAAGTACCCCTGCTGTTTATGCAATGGTGATTAAGCTTTCTGTGTTCTGCATTTTTAAACTGATACGGTTATAGTGGTATCAGTAAAGTTACTTTTATGTGTTTTGTGTAGCATAAAGATGATCTAATTAAGCAAAGGCTGTAGTTATGTCTGTGATAAGTAACATCTGCAGTAAGTACCTGGTATACCAAGCAGTAAGATTTGTTACAAAAAAATTGTACTGCACAATTCCTTACGTTCAGCAACTTTAACACCATTTATCTAAGGAGTTTGAGAGGAAATTGAAGAGCAGTTTGAATTTTTCTCAAGCCATGAGTGCATTTGGTATACCAAGTGGAAGCAAAAAAAAGCACACATTAAAATGTTCATGTGGCCAGATGTATCTTATCAAGTGCAAGTACTGAAAATGTTCTCTTTATAATCTTCTGACTGAGGAAACATTTAGTTATTGATAGAAGTGATTGTGATCTCAAATCCAAGATGTTTCATGGGGAGCTGGTTTGATAAGCATGGCAGTGATTACCCCTGTAAGCTTGGCTGTTGTAGAAAAGGCTCCATTGGTCATTAACTGCCTTTCCAAAGTGCAAAGGTGACTGCATCTGTGTGGGCTCCAGTGCCATCCTGAGCTGAATCCAACTGGTGAGCTCATACTGATAGCAGCTGTGCCACGGCAGAAAGTGCTTCTTTGGGAAGCAGAATGTTTTCCTTTGCAGCATGAGGTTTTGCACATCACAAGCACTGTGGGTCTCCTGTGGACAAGGAAATCTTCACCTGCATCTCCAGAAGTGAGACTGAGAAGACCTCCCATGTCTAGGCTGCTTGGCTGGAGGCAGCAGAGAGCAGGAGAAGCGTCTCTTTCCACAGTAAGCACATACCTTGAGCACAGTGTTTGGTGGTGGGGTTTCTACCTAGGATGTGAGCTCTGCTTGTGCTAGTCCATGTCATGAAATTTGTGCTGGAGTGGCAAAAAGGGTTAATTTTGCAGCTAATCAGAGCGTCACCTGTGTCAGGTTCCTGCCTGCACAGGGAGACAACAACAGGTGCCAGTCAATAACCTACACCTGAGCTGGCAGTTACTTGCAGAATGTTCTGGAAGAGGGAGTAGAGCAGAACAGCTTTTCTTCTTCCAGTTCTTTATTTCTTCAGAATGGACAAGGAGCCTTTACAAACAGTGTTTTTTACCTGGCAGTCTGGACCTCCTTTTGTTCTGGTGAGTTCAAATGGCTTTTTTTTTTCTTTTTTTAAAGTTGGGGCATATGGTTGGTATTCTGGAAAGCAGCACTTACTGTTGTTGGGAGTTTGGTTTGTGGGGAAATATTGAACTCAAGTAGCTTGAAATCAGTTCTAGGCTTGTGGAAATTGCTGATGTGAATTGTACAGGATCTGATGAGAGATGGTGTGAATTTCTGTTTCGAGGTGCTTTGGAGATCCATTCCTGCCCTGGTGCTGTTAATGTGTGTGGTTGGGCTGGGCATTGTTAAGCAACAGTGGAGTTTCTTCAGTTGTTACACAGAGAACAACAGCAATAAAAACCTTGTGTGCTTCATAGAGGGCTGGGGTGTGGAACAAAAATTGTTTTTGCTTTCCTGTCCTATAACACAAAAGCCAAAATTGAGACTTGTGTGGTTAATGACCTTTATTGCAACTTCAGTGAGGACATAACTGCTGTTAGGTATGTTAAGTAAGAATAAGGCAGGTATGGTGTCTGTTTGGATTATAGCTTTTCTACTTTATGTGCCAAGTTTCGTTTTCGTTGACGTGTGAGTGATGAGTGCTGCTGCTTAGGGCACGACTGTGTTGCTCCTACATTTCAAATAGTTCAAAGGGAATAGAAGATGGCTGTACTGTTTTTAAGAAGCAAAACAAAAGCAGAGATGAGCCCTACTGTGTGTGCTGCTCTAGACCAGTGCAAGCTTTGCTGGATGGGGTTAGGACGGTTGTGTAGAGTCATGTGAGATTTTACAACTTTGTAGAAGTCATGGGAAATCCAGTGACTCTTGTAAATGAATTGTGACGCTATTAGGGAGCGTATTATTGGAATGGAGAATGACTTGTTTATTTAGCAAAATCAGACATGAACTCATACTTTGAGCTGTGTCACATACTCAACTAATGGAAGGCATCTAGGTAAGTGCTTTGAAGGTTGGGCTGTATGAACTGCATCGAGGAAAAAAAAAACACTGCTATTTACTAAGTGGTAGGAGTCTGATATATGATCATTTCTATTTTTGTCAAGTTATAGATTTGTCTTTGACTGTTACTTTGTTCAGTATGCACTGTGAGTTCTGAGCTGCAAAACCATGAAATGCAACTAATACAGCTGAGTCTGTCTGTGTGTTTAGAACATACCGTGCCCAGCAAGATCTGTCTAGCAATGGACAGAAGGATTTGCAGATTCTTTTTTTTTTTTCTTTTGTTTTTTATTGTGTTTATCATCCTACGTGTTAGCAATCTGTATGTGAGTAAGCTAGCTGCAAAGCCAAAATGTGACTGTTCTAAACATCAGATAGAACAATAGAGCTGGTGTCTTTGTAAGCAGAATATTTAAACTGTGTTTAAATGTTTGAAGTGTTTAAACACTCTAACCCTTTGGCAAATATAAGTCTGGGGGAAAAGGAATAGTTGCAAGGCTTTGCTTCTCTGCAAGCTGCATTTTGCATGCTTCTCACTCTTTTGTTTCCATTTCGAAATATGACGAAGTAATAAAAATCCAGTGTCATTCAGAACGAACGAAAATCAGAAGGAACAATTGAAGGAAAACTCAGTGGATGGATGCATGGCAGCTTTCTTCTTCAGGCCCTGCCCCTGTGTATTTTTACAGTTCTAATTTAGTTTAACAACAATAATAAAAGACCCCCTCACAAAGTATCACCTTCCTTCTGACAAGTGCTCAAAGGGCACTGAAAGGCAACCCCAGCCCCAAAGCAGTTGCACAGGTGTAGCTGTTAAGTCCCACCCCAGCAATGCCCTCAGGCATTCACAAAGGGCACTGCCACCCTCTCTGCTGCCTTCGTTGGTTTTCACTCTTAATTTGTGCATTTAGTACTGACAAGTGCTTTCAATAGCTGAATGTGGCTTTTTGTCTTTTTTGTTTGTTTGTTTTCAAAGACCAGATAGATGCCACAGTGAAGCATCTGTCATTTCCCTAATTGTGCTTAACACTTGCATTAGATGTGGAAACGGATGTCAGGAGGAGTGCTGGATTACCTTGCTTTATTCAATCCCATAAAACATCATTGTTGGGATAGTTCTGTGTATTTCTCTTACTTTCCAATTGCCATTTGAATGTAGGTTGAAAGAAATCCATGTAAATGTCAAATACTTTTTTCCATTTCCACATGGTTACAACTGATAAACAGAATCCTTAGAGTTGGAAGGGACCTTTAAAGGCCTTCTAGTCCAACTCTCCTGCAATGAACACCACAGCTAGATAAGTATCTCAGGGCTCCATCCAGCCTGAACTTGAAAATCTCCATGGATGGACTGGGCAGCCTGTTCCAGGGTGCTGGAGTGTATCCTTTGCTCTGCTCTGGAGCAGCACTAAGAGTTACAGCTCCAGCAGTACTGAGTACCTTGAATGTGCTTACAACTCAACAGCCATGCATCTGAGTTAGTAGCAAACAGTACATAACTCTGCAAACTTATAATCCTTCCTGTGTGTTCCTGTTGGACCTTGCTTATCTCTCTCTTCTGCCACTTGATGCTGTATTACTTCAGAATATTGGATAGTGAGTTTATTTCTGTATAATGCCTCTTGGATACGAGAAAGGAGAATGTGCTGTCAACAGGCTGGCCTACTGGAGAAGGCAGCTACTGTTTTCACAGTGCGCTTTTTTGTCACTTGAGAATGAGAGAAGGAATTTTACTTTTCATTATTTCCTACCTCTAAGTAGTTTAGAGCAGATTATTAATTCTTTGTACTGTAGAAATTCAGCATATATAGGTGGTATCTGTGACAACATTCATTCAGCTTCTTTGTCCTAGAGCTGAGCTGCCTTTTTTTTCCTGTTCTCTTCAGGTGTTGCAATGCCAGTGTAACTCTTATATATTTTCTTGTGTTCTGCAGAGCTGGCACTGACAAGTTATGGTGGTTTGGGGGTGGTTTTTTCTTTTTTTTTTTTTTTTTCTCCCTGCATATGTAAATGAATGCTGAACATTAGTTCCTCTATTCTGCAGCAACTTGTCACTGATAGTATTCTGCAGGAATAAACACTTCTGTATGGCCAAGTGTTAAAGAGTAATCAAAATATTTCTATAACAAATACAGAAATATTCATGGGATCCTCACAGGGAATATGCAGTCATTAGAGCTGATACAGATCTCTGGCTGTAGAGTCATACTCTCAGAATTCTAATGAACAGGAAAGAAAAAAATGGGAATGAGGTGTTGGAAGAAACATTTTTATTGTATCTTGTATATATAATTATGTTTTTAAACATAATATATATCTTTAAGTTGAGAAAAGAAGCCCAGACATTGCTTTTTCCTTGACTTCTCACGTATTTAGTGAAATAGGCAGGGGGGAAAGACTGTCTGCACATAAAAGCAAAAGATCTCTGCTTGCTGATGTAGTACAAGGTGGGATTTACTGACCTATGCAGAGACTGTTAATGACTAGCTGTAAGCATGAGCCGATGCCAGGTGATAGTAATTTCATAAAATATTTTCTTCCTTAATGTATTTAATGACAATGATTGTAATTAATTTTAAGAGCCAAGAACAGGGGTAATAGTAAGGGTAAATTTTGACAGCAACCACAGTGAACTTAGCGCTATGCTGATTTGCAGCTGGGGTGGACTCAGTTCCATTAAGGAGAGATTTCAGATCTATAACCTGTGAACTTGATCTACTGAGCTATACATGAACTGTTAATCACACTCAAAGGAGCTAAAAATTTGGTCTTTTAAAAAGGGCTGATTTTTTTATTTCCATTTTTTAGAATGTAGGCTGAGTCATGCTGAGTATTTGCAAACGCTGGCATTTAGTCAATATCTATCAAAACAATACATGACTTCCAGTCGTTTTTATAAAATGGAAAACATGACAGTCCTCCAGATGAAAGGATTACTTGAGTTTAAAGTTTTGGTAGGTGTTGATACATGTTGATCCTTTCCTTTTAAAGCAACGCATGGTTCTGGTTTACCATATCTTTTTATATTTTTGCCTTTTTTGTGCAAGTGATGGTTTGACAGAGTGATAGGTTAAATGAAAGTGCAGTAGATAACAAACTACATACTACTATGGAGCCCTCATCGAGTGTTTTATTATTAACCAGCACGTCTCTCTTTTGATGTTAAACTGATGCTTTGAGTAACGTTACCATACCACCTAAGCAAGCATAGCTTTATTGTCTTTGGTGCCAAATTAAGGCACAGAGAAGTGATACAGCTTTCTTAAGGTCAAAGACTGAATTAAGAACTTGCCTAGATATAGTATGTTTTTATCTGATACATTTACCACACAGTCAACATTAAGTAGGTAATTTTGGTATAGACTGTATCTGTTTCCTCTGCAAACCACAGTACTTGTCTATGAATGTTTACGTGTTGGTCAGTCATAAACTTAGGGATGAGTTCTAGATATTTAGCTCTTCATAGAAGAAAGTAAAGGTATATAACTTGCAGTTAGCTACCAATCAGAGTTTTGTCCTTTCCTTCATAAATGCACGTGGCTTTGTGGAAGACAAATTGTTAGCTATCTCTATTAGTCTTTGTCCATTTTTCCTTTGTAAAATAGTACCTAGGCCTTGCACAGCTGAATATTCATCCTCTTAGGGGAAAAAAAAACACCTCAAAATGACCCATTTTTGATCATTTTGCTGCTACTTCCTCTATACTCATCTCTTAATTCAATAATTTATCAGTGTCATCTCTGTTGAGGGCTTGCTGTAGATGGCTGGGTTAGCCCATCCCATCAGAAAATTTTGCATCCCTTTAGCTTAGTCTATGACTTACTACAGAACTTAGTAACTGTGTATGCATCTACCTAATGTGAGTCTCACCAGATTCTGTGTAAGGTTGTACTGCTATCTTCATATTTTTACACTATATGAAAATATAAATGTACTTAATTTTGTACAATGTCTATTTCCGTATTTTCAAGTAATTTTGACCTCATTCCAGTAAGCCTGTAAAAACAGTTAATTCATGATAACCATAGTTGCAATTCAGATTTTTTGGTCTCAGTCAAGCCCAACAATTTTTTATTAAGACCTGTAATACCTTTTCATACCTGTAATATCATTTCAGACCTCCACAACTGCTTTATTTGGTTGTTTTTCATCACTCTCAGCTATTCTGTGATCTTAGATTAGCGATTTGCATTTTGTGCACTTTACTGCCTCTTTGAAAGGTGAAGTATTTTCATTTATACTCAGTTGTGTATTACTTTCGTCCTCCATTGAAATCAAGGGACTTTAAAAGAGTATGAGAAATACTTAGATTTATTTTATGAAATCTTCTTGCTGTGCACCTGAATGTTCAGACTCTTCAGTCAGAGACAAGGTAACTGAATTCTCAAAGAAATAAATGACAGAGAGCTGTTTTTTGTTGTTGTTTTGTTTTTTTAATGAAGAAAGTTTATTGCAGGTCTTTTTTAATTTATTTTTTTTTTTTACAATTCTAGTAGAAAGTATAGCTAAGAAAGAAAATGACCTATGACCGATTCAAAAGAACGAGCAAAGGAAAAGAATAAGCCGAATACATACAATATTGAATTAAGCAGTATGGTAAAGATAAAACCTCCTCTATCCGTGACCGCAGATTAAGGATGTCTGCTCCCCAGTCCATGTTTCCAGTGCCTGCACCAGGTGAATGGGGGCAATAGTGCTGACAGACTGCTGCTAGCTACTGATGGCAGCTGCTTGGAGTAGCTCCTGTCAGCTCTCACTAGAACTAAAAACTGCTCCGGCCATCCTAGCTTAGATAACACGCAGCAGGTGTTCTGTTTGCAGGCCCGAAGTCATTTTATTGTATCTAATAGGTAGACTGACTCTGGAGAAAGGTGCGGATGTGATATTTGTGATTAGGATAGAAAATGGCCTTCCTCGACTCTGGTATTACAAATAAATGTCCAGTGCTCGTGTTTAAAACCCAAGTCCCTTTATTTAAATTCAAATTAGCTAAATACTACCCTGCAGCCTGCAAGTCTGATAACAAACTTTATGCAAAAAAAAAGATCATTCTTCCTTGTATCTCCTCATGGTATTTTACAGTTAGTTCACTACATTTTATTTATTTATTTTTGCGTGTTTGTGTGTGTGTGAAAATATGCCTCCTCAAGTCTGGTAGACACTTGCCTAAAAATGGAGGCATCAGAACAGAAGGTGAATAGAACTTTTCTTTCCTTGTCTTCCTCTCCTGCTTTTCTGAGTACCCTCATCAGAACACAATGTGGCCCACTGTAGAAGTCAGGCCAGGCAGTCCTTCATCATCTCAGGTGCCTCTGCGGTTAGCTACACATTAAGTTAGTCTACTTAGAGCCCAAGACTGTGTGAATGCAGGAAATTAAACTAACACAGATAAGCTAAAAATCATCTAACATTACCAGAATCTTTTCCCCCTACTGCTGATGGCAAAGAGCACTCAAAACACCACATTTACTCACCCGCTTTAGAAGTTCAGTCTCTTGAGGCAGAGCCTGCTCTGGGCTCGCCACAGGAGGGTGCAAGAAAACTGAAAACAAACTGTCATGTGAAATGAAGAGAAACCGTGGGAAGAGCGCAGGGACGTTCAGGTGGATTCAGTTTAGTCAGTCCTACGCACCAGGCTGCTCCCCAGCTAACTCAGGAGACGCTGAGATGGGGAGCGTGGGGGATCTGACTGGCTCAGAAGCAGCAGGGAGGAGGGTCTCAGACCCAGCTGCACGCGGGTCAGCAGCTGCAGCTGTAATTGCAGAAGTTTTCTCCATTCCAGCTGTACTGGAGTCCTGACAGCGCTTGCTGCAGAAAATCTGACTTTCTTTATCTAGAGCTGTGTTCTAAAAACAGACCAAAAAAGAAAAAACAAAAACAAAACAAAAAAACAAGGCAAAAAAATACAAAAAACAGCAGTTACATCAAAGCTCTGTGTTAAATTCAGGGTTAAAACAATCTACAAGACATTAAGTGCATGCATTAGAGCCAGAAAAAAAGGAGAAATAACATTAGAAAACTTATAAAATTGTTGTTTCTTTAAAGTGTTGGATTTGGAAAAGGTGTCTTCAAGGTTTGCCGTGGTGGTCCAAATTGACAAGTCTTTTTGCAAGTCTGAGGTGGAGGAAACCCAACAAGAACTAACTGTGGTGTTGTCTGAACTCTTTTTATGTCAGCAAAATGTATGTGCCTGCATTTGTGCAGACACAGAGGGTTAACTAGATACCTTTTAATTTGAACATAATATACGCTTCTGTAAAGACCAGAACTATTGGTGTGTGAAGGTAACAGATGGAAGCCTAGGGAGGTTCTTTTTATCTCAGAGTAGAGTCCTTTACTGCTTGTTTTTAAAATGTGACAAAAATGCATCATTTTGGAATACTGTCACTAAAAATGCAAGTGGGAGAAAGAGAAGTAGATTGGCCTGGAAACTGAGAACTCTGTGGTGCATCAGGTAGATTGTGCTGGAAAACGTGGTGTGTCTGCTGAATCGTACAACCTTCATATCTTCTGAAAGCTATTGCAAATTAATATTACGCTGTGGGTTAATGTTTCATTTCTAGTAGAATATCTGAAGTGAGCAAGAGGGAAATCTGGCAGTTTCTGTGTCAGAAGTTTCAGAATTGCTTTCCAGGATTTGGAGGGACAGCATAATGGGTCTTGTTTCGCAGTTTAAAGGCTGATATTGATTGTTACAAATCACTGTACTACTTGGCTTAACCACAAGTAGCAATGAGAATATGGACTTAAGCTAGTAGTTTATTCAGTTGTGTGGAATGGCACAAGATACACTTTCTCTAGTCAAGTGCAGGTTGATTGGGCTTTCTACAGTAATCTGCAAATGTGTGTTCCTTGAAGTGAGAAGACAAAGACAAGCACGTGCTTCACCTGCATGAAAATGTCTTCCTATGTATGTATAAGCCTTATAAAACACTTATGTAGAACTTTGTTTTCAGCTAGGATATGCTAATGTTAAAGTACAATTAGGTGCTCTGCCTTTTACGTTGCTTCATTTTGTTGTTCAGAAGGACTGTAACGTGACAGTTTCCAAGTGTTAGTGGAAGTTGTCTAAATTTACTGTTCTGGATACTGAAATAATTTTCTGATAGGAGTCAAATTTGGCATGTGTTTTTGCATTGTAGTTTATTGCATCAGAGATATCAGGGATGAGGCAGAACCAAAGTAGTGATCCTCTGTTCTCCTAATTAACTGTTCATGCAGTTAGGGAGTGAAAAATCACCTCAGTATGGGGTACCAACATTCAGGTTTCTCTTTTATCTGACTTCGGTAAATAAACCTTGAGTGGTAGCTCCAGCTTTTCAATAGAGATTTCAGTAGTTTGCAGCTATATGGAAGGCAGGTTGTTCTGGAATTCTGGAGTTGTTCTGACAATTTTTATTTGAAAAGTTAACCATTTCTATTTCAGTAGGTTGCTGTTTAGGTGGGTTGTTTTTCTTTTTGTTTCGTTTTTTTTTTTTGTTTTGTTTTGTTTGTTTTTGTGTTTTTTTTGTTTGTTTGTTTTTGTTTGGTTTTTTGCTTCTTTCTGTGTCCTTTGGTACCTTCTTCATGGAATTCCCATCTTTCACTCATCATACAATTCAACAGTTTGTTACTCCTGGCTGTTGTCTGTGTCACATTCAAGAGGAAAGTTTGCCAGCTACCAGTCTGCTTCTGGGGCACAGAACGGTATCTGATATTATAGCTTGGTGGAGTGAAAGGTAGCGGATATGTACTTTTCTAATTGCTTTCAAGTATTTTAAGATGTACACACACACAAAATTGCTCTCAGGGAAATGGACTGAGATGTGTCTGAGGAACTGAGAAATAACTAGCTGTAATCAGTGCTAGCTAAGAAAATTTCAAATATGTCTCCCTTAACACAGAAGACTTCTTTGCAAGTGTTTAGGATTTTTCCTTTAGTGTTTTTGTGTAACTTTAAAGCTCTTTCCACTTCAGACTGGCTGTGAATTATTTCTCCTTTCTCCTTGAGACAGACGGAGCACATGTATTTTTATGCAGCAGAACAAAGCACTGCAGTTAGTACGTACCATTGCCTTGGACCTATTCAGAGGAAAGCAATGCAGGCGTGGGGAAAGGAGGAAAAAGGAAGGAAGCAAGGGACAGAAACTAGACTTACTTTAAGCAGAACTAACACAATTGCAACAAATTTAGATAACAGAACAGTTTTAAACTGACAAAAAATAAATAAATTATAATGTGTTAACAGCAATATGCTTTTAAGGGGCAGAAAAAGTCTCCTATTTAAGAGCACTGAAGTAGGTATGTGCAGTTTTACTTATCTGCCACATGATGGTATTATCTGCATTGTCCAGATGACAATATTTGAAAGAAGGGGTTTCTATTAAATATGCAAGTGGACTGATCTAGCAATCATAATGCACTGCAATACACAACAGTTACAATACTGTGCTTGTCCAAATGTTTTTTAAGTATTGATGTAAGTGAAGAACAGGAAGATAACTAAATTTTAATGCTCTAAGTAAACCAGGGCAAGAGTAACAAACTTGGGACTTAGCTCTCATTAAATTACACTGTTTTGAACAGTTTATTTTCCCTTCATCACTAACTTGAAGCTGCTTTCAAAACTAAATATTGAACCATTTCCATCCTTCCATAACTGTTAGGAGGAAATAAGGCAGGAAAAAAAGGAAAAATCGAAAGATTTAATAATGTGTACTTTCTTGGCTGAAGGGTTGGCAGTAGTAACAGAATTGAGGGGGAAAAACCACACCGATAAGAAGCCGGAAGCTATGCTGTGTCAGAGATCTGAGATAAGCTTAAGTCACATGCAAGTTGGAGAGGGGCTGAGAGTTAGAATTAAAATTGCTTTTGTTACATATATTGCATTTTATACCAGTTTTCAGCTTCAGGCTTATCCATAGTCTCAACAGAATAAAGAATGAAGCTCTGAAGTCCCTCTCAAACTGTCAAGTCAAACTGTCAAACGAAATGCAGACAACAGCATGAACCTGAAATCCATTTTCTGACTTCTCTCATTATTGTGTTTCCACTCTTCCTACTTCCTACTGCACTCTTCCTACTGCCTACATATGTACACATGTTATTTAAGTTCACCTACTTTCAAACGATAAGAACAACTCTTTGGCAATATAAGTAGGCTGGATATTCAGAGTAGTTATTTCTAGCAAGGAAAAATATCACTGGTACTTTACTATCAGTGATAGTTTTATCTTTCTTCTGGTGGTGAAAGATACTATTTGTATGCAGAGCACATCCTCACATTAGACAGCAATGGGCCTCAAAACGGGAATGGCAGCTCAAACTCTAGAACTGTTGTATTTTCCTCTGAAAAAGTGACCCATCAATTAGAAGTGCAGTTCTGAGCACTGGTAACAGGGAACTCCACTGCATTTCTCCTACATACTTCTACTGGGCAGATGCACCACTTACGTAAGTTAAGCTGTACATCATCCAGTTCCCTTTGTATGCTTTGATTAACGTTCCCCATAAGGAACATACATAAAATACATAGCTAGTGTTGCAGTGGGACAAAATTAATGTGTTAAACATTCAGTACTATGAAAATAATTTCTGAATGGGAATCTGGTTTTCCCACAAACACAGTATTGAACAACAGAATGCTCAACATGGAGCATTGCTCGGGCAGAATGCAGGAGCCTACTTCAGCAACCAGCTGATCAGTATGATTAAAGTTACAGCTTTTTCAGTGAAGGATATTGAGTTATTAATAAAGTAATTCCATCTCAACATACTGCTACTTAGTGTTTACGTGTATCTGAAAGCTTGCTTTTGTAGCTTAGCTAGCACACTGTGATAGACTTGGCTGCTCTCAAGCAACAGTGGGACAATCCATACAATACACAATTAGAATTAGGGACTATTCTAGCTTTGCTTTTGCTATTCTTGCACCACACATGCTCATAGAGTACTTAGAAAAATGTGCTAAGTACAATATGAATGTATAAAAACTTTATTTCTCTTACCATGATGACAGAAACCCCAGCAGATGTATTATTTTGCTTGGGTAGGGTGTTGTTAAAGTGCTGCTTCAGTTTACCTGTTACTTCAGCTTGCATATTATTCTCCTGGGAAGTGTCATCCTGTATTAGAACAAACACAGTACTGAAGGTAAGGAAAAAATAATGTCAGTTAATGTAACTGAGCAAAAGAGAAATGTTCTGTTAGCTAGAGGTACTACCTGCATAGTAACCATTCAGGTAAGCAGCCCAAAAATGAATGCCCTCTATTATATGAGAGATGGTTCAAACCATTTGAAACAAACTTTGTAGGAAAGGAACCTAGCAAGTGCTCTTTTGTGTCTGAACTTCTGCTTCTTAAAATGCCACATGACACTGTGTAACTCAGTCCATGAATCTGTCCCACAACAACGTTTACCTTTTAACAGTATAGTTATGCTTTGTTAAAAGTGTATTTGTCATTCGGCTTCATTTGTGTCAGCATTTTCTATGGCCCACCACATCCCCCAAATTGAGGAAACAAAATACAGTGCCAGAGGTATCTATGCGTAACAGCTCCTCTCAGAGGTAACATCATTACAGCTGTCTTCTCTTGTTTGAGAGAAATCCATATCTTCTCTTTTAAAACGTGTGGAAATCAGCATTGGCTATATACATGTAAGCCTGGTACTTATTAGTAGGAAACTGATTTCAATTCAGTGAGCAACATACTTAGCTGTCCAACAGGTGATACCCTTCACTCTGTTATTTTAGAGCATGGTTGTTAACAGAGTTAGCAACAGCTGAAGCTTATTTCAGGCTCCTGCTAGTCTCTCATATGTGCAAATGGGAATAGTGATTGAATAAGCAGAAATGAGTATAGCAGAATTAGGTTGCTGCTTCTGAGGATTACATTGTAATAGATTTATAGATGCAATATCAAATTAGAGGCAGGTACAATGTAATTTACTCACTGACACCCAGGGATGGCTTAAGATCTGTGCTGCTGTATATCGGGCTTCAGTGTTCACATGTAGCATCAGGCTAATTAACTCCTTTGTAAAGAAAAAAGGACAATGAGAATGGGAAAGAAAACTACAGTGGAAAGTTTTGCATTGAGTTCTTTTCAGTGCAGCATTTTTAATTGCATGCGTGTTCACTAAGTCTTCTAACCAGACAAAAAACAACTCTTCCAAACATCAGCTATAATGGTCCAGTTTGTTCTCTATACTCATACAGGTGAACAGAACAAAACAAAACCTGGGGTAGACGTGATCCTGAATGGGCAGTGCACAGTCACAGTATGTAAAGAGCACAAATCGGAAGTATGAAACTGCTGAAATTGTTTGAAAAACATGCTCCCTTATGTGTTCCTCCAGAATAAAAGGACGTTTAAATCACTTTGCCAGGTTAGAATCACCTTCCGTACGAAAAAGCATATTGATGGGGAAAACTGCTTAATTCTAATTGTATGGTCAGATCCCACACAATCTGATGTTGCGACTTTCTGGCTTTCATCCCGGCTTAGAGGCACTAGTGCAAATAGCTTCATGGACCTTTTGTTAATATGACTTCACTGCTTACAGAAATGATAACCCTTAAAGAGATCACTGATGCAAAGCAGTCAGTAAAGTTAAAAACAAAACAAAAGTCCCAGAACTTCCTTTACTTCAACTAATTATGTAACTAACAATAAATTTGCACGTATGTTTCCTGGCTCTACAAGCCTCTCAAGACGAATGTTTCCCTCTCTTTAATGAACAAGCTTATGCAGAGTCAATTACCTGCCTTGGAAAGCTTTTTATAGCCTCTTAAGTTGTCTGTCTTTATGTTCAAGAGATTGAGAAAAGGCCTCTTCAAGCAGGTGACATACTAAAGTTTTTCAACCACCCAAATCATTATCAATGCAAGTCTGAAATGAAAAAGCTGCTTCTAGTGCTAGGATTGAAGGGCTTTTATTCACAATGCAAATCTGTAAGAGTGAGGAGATCACTGTGAGACACTGGCAAAGGAAAAAAGAGCTGCTTTCAGGTAACAGGCATTGGGAAGCTCAAGAAAAAAAATAAAAATTGCAACTTCTCATTAGCTGAATAATAGGAAACTGCCACTTGCTAATGAGAATCCTCAGCTATTCAGAGCATGTTACTGAATGAAGAAGTGGGGTTTAAAATTTGGAACTTTTATCCTACAGATCTGATCATTTTAAACACAAATGGCAATGGTAAGAAGAACTACTAACAATGGCAAATGAAGCTGGCTGTACCTTCTGGGAAGCTGTCAAGAGTGAAACAGAAACAAATAATGTCAGTTGCATTAATTCCACATTTCAATTGTGAAATTTTAAAGGAACGACGGGGGGAAAATTTGTTTGCATTACAGTGGTAGAGCTGAATCTGCTATAAATAGTCCATTATCAAATAAACCGAATTACACGTGATGCTCAGTGAATACAAGAGGCATTCTGCTGTACTTTTTCACTTGGACAATATCATGATAGTAGGGTAGGTCTGCAAACCTGAGCTTTCATCAAGCGCCATTAAGCCAACTAAAAAGGCACAGCAGCTGGAAGGGTGGTTAACATTCTGTTGTGAATGTTCTATCCCATGTTTCCAACAGGGCACAGTCTTCTCAGTAATTTGTCAGAAAAGCTCTTTAGAGTTAGAAGATAATCAGTACCTTTGCTGAATCAGTGATGTTATCCCAGTAGGGTGAAGGAAATTCCAGCTTCCCAACAAGTATCTGATCGAATAGGTCTTCCTGAAGGTTGTTTTCACTGTGGAACATCAACAATGAAAGAGATCAGGAGAATGAAATTCATCACACAAGTTTTAAATCTGATTTTTGAAATGGAACAGAAATGATGTTATATCAGTTATTGTAAGTGGCTAATTTGCAGGCTTATATAGTGATGGCACCTCTGAGTTCTTTGCCACAGTTATGCTGAAAGGAGTGATGAGAACTGAAATATAATTTTGAGGTGAATGGGTTTCCACTGGAATGGAGACTACAGAGCTAACACACGATGCAGTGAGAGGAATGGTGATTCAAAAATAAGTCATTTGCCCAGCCTAGCTCCAAATGTCCTGCTGCAAAAAGGCATGGAATAGAGGAATAATAGCATTGAAATGAGCCTCTTCTTGTAAGCAACTGGATTTTGAAAGTATTTCACAGAGAAGATATGGAAAACATGCAGTAGACTGGCAGGCTACTAACTGGATAATTATGTTTGCATCAAAAACATGGTATCATAAATATTCAGGAATCCGGCAGTGCTGCTTTTTATTTAAACAAACAAACCAAAACTTCTGTTGGCCTTACCCACTGTGAACATCCACTCAGCCTCTCACTGTTAAGAAAACTGAACCTTTTCTGTTGGTTTTTCAACAAATAATTGCTAATAATTTGTTAAGATCTGATTCTGATGGCATGGTATGCACACGTTGCTTCCTCACCCTAAATTCTGTTAGAAGCAGTTATAATTTAGTAGTGTATAGCTTTCAAAACGTGTTTTCCTTTTTAAGCAAACTATTTGTATAAATAATGCAAAGGGAAGAATTCCTTATTAAAATATGTTAATTCCTTATCATTCTCTCCAAAACAAAATAATGAGTGGAACACATCCATCTTATTTTTAGGCTTTATTCATACTTTGACATTGAGAATCACATTCACAAACCCTACCAACCATATGACACTTACCAAAAGTGATTAACAAGATTAAAAATTCATCATAAGCAAATTCTTCTCCTCACCTCTGAATGCCATTAACTTTCCCCTTGATGCTAAGCCAGTAAGTTGCTGTATCCAAACAGAAACACTAGAGGGCAAAGCGTGCACGTTCGTTGAATTGGGTCCCAGGTAGCAGACAAAAGGAAAACAAACTGCTCTCACAATGCCCCATCCTTGGACACAGTGGCACAAGCCAGTTGCTCCCATAGAAAACTGAGTACGTAAAACTGACCCCAAAGCCTGATGAGATGGACAACTGAAACCAACTTTAAAAAGCGTCGGTCTATTGTATATTTTTTCCACAATGCCTTTTCCAGGGAGATAGATGGGGCTTACATACAGAAATGATTGGGATGATTACTATTTTTCCTTTTGACTTATAGAGATGCTCACCTGCGAAAAGGTGGAAATCCACATAACAGTATGTATGTGATCACGCCTGCGGCCCAGATATCCACCTTTAAGCCGTATCTGAGGAAACAAGATTGCATCACTTGTACTGGATTGAAAAATGATTGTTTCTTGGAGTGACTTGCACAATTACATGAACTGGCCGTATGTTATTTGGATATGTGGATTCTACTTAGGATCCTTCACAGTCTTGGAAGCCTTGGTGTCACCACTTCCATGGAACTTCCCACCTCCCCCCACCACCATTAGCCTCAAGGCTCTCCATGGTCTTCCAAATACACTCACATTCAATTCAGCATCAGGGTTTCCCAATCCAGAATCCCTAATGATAGAAGACAAGGATGTGCTTTCTTAGTGCTGCAGTAACTGTCTCTAACGTTATCATGTGTTGCTAAGCAACAAGAAAGATACCAATTCTCCAGTCTCCTAAATGAATAAGTAACAAAGGGATAAAGAACTGCACCTTTCTTTTTAAAGCACATAGATGAAAATGCTAAAGGTCAGAAAGAGGTCTCTTTTTTTTTTCTTTCTCTTTTTTTTCCCCCATTTATTTTCCTATTCAGTACCTTCAGTTTGTCCAAGTTTAAAACATGCCAGTGAAGTGCCCTGTGATGTTTGAGCTCGCTGCTCACAAATACAATGAAAGATGTGTATATCACAAATACAATGAAAGATGCTTGAATCAACCCAACAAACCTTCCTCCATTTGGAGGACCAAATTCACAGTTAATCACAGAGGCAGCTAATACGGAAGGGAGATCTCTTGTCTAATAGATAGCAAGTCTTATAAAAATTGTTTTGTATTTGGGCAACCAACTGTTAAACACAGAAAAATTGGGTTATTTAATTGAACCGTGTCAACAAACATTATGCATCACCCAAACGAGGTCACTTGAACATGATCTAACTAGACTTGCTCAGAGCACAGGTTTAAACAAACACCCAGTGGGGGTCCTTGGGAGATGGTAAGGAGGTGAATGTGTGCCATAGGAGCAAGTGAGGAAACTGGCCTCACTGAGAAACTGAATTATGCTTGTTTCTCATAATTATTTTGGTTAAAAGAGATTGAGGACCATCCTGCCAGAGCATTCTAGTTCTTACAACAGTTAGGAGCTACCTGCCAAAAATGATAGGCTACAAGACCTATGTCTTAGTTACTTATCCTCACCCTGTTTCTGCAATGATTTCTGGAGCCACGTATGTGGGCGTACCACAGACAGTATATAAAGGTCCTTCAACCACAGTTGCCAGTCCGAAGTCTCCTAGCTTCAAAGATTTGGTTCCATCTGCATACTCACATACCTAGAATCAGCAGAATAGAAACAAAACAGTGAGGAGGAGAATGTTGGGATTTTTAATTTTCTTGTTATTATTTTTTAAATAATCAGCACCACACGCAGAATGTAGGAAAAAGGAAGTAACTTCCACAGCCACGTATGATAATTGGGTTAGGTCCACAAATCTTGAATGTGTTCTAGGCTACAGACTTTTGAAAAACCAAGTTGCACTTCGAAGTCCAGACATGAGTAATGTTAATTAAAAGATGGAAAAAAGAAAATTCATGAAGATATTTTCTTGTCGTAATTTACTCAGTTTTTCCTGTCTTTGCAAGCTCCTATAAAAAGCCAAAAAGTCAGCATTTCTCTCCCTAATATTTTGTAACTTATTTACATAGCCATCTCTATGTAAGTTTTAAGTTTGAAATGTTAGGTTGCTGTCTGGACAGTCTCACTTCTTAATGTGTCTGATGTAAAAATATCTCAGGGGAAAAAAAAAAAACACACAAGGAAATTGTATCATTCCTCAGGATGAAAATAGGCTCCAGTTAAGCCATGCCTTTGCACTTCTGTGAAAACACTGCATCTCCTTTGTCCTAAACAGAAGGAATCCAGGTTTCTATAAGAGTGCCTAGACTGGAACAGGAATAGGCATACTGTAAGAGAAAGCATTGGCTGAAATACCGATGCTGAAGTTATCCAGTGAAACTTGTGCATTCTGATAAATCCTATGCATGGGGATTCCTGCTGTTTCTAATGTGTCTTCCAATTCTGTCTACTTTTCCAGGGAGACAGACAAAATTATGATGAGGTGCAAAAGTACTTCTTGTTACTAGCTCTACAGCTACCTCAGTAAAAGGTTACTGTTACGTAACCTTTCCCTACCCATTATTTTTTGTGTTCCATTGAGTGATGTCACCTTCACCAATTAATCCTCATATGTATTTGCTTTTCATCACAGAATTCAATGTAAGAATATCTGTAGGATTAGAGCTACCATCAGGAAACACTTGGTGAGAGACTACAGCTGGGAGTGTTTGTTTTGGACAATATCAATTACTGTAGTTTTTTCCAGCTTTTTTTTTTCTTCTTCTTTTTCACAAAAATCTGAGCAAAATACATCTGTTCTGCTACTTTTAAGTACAGTGAAGCATCTGAGAAAAATGTGTGTCAGATAACAGATTTTGCCAGGGAAGCAGGAGTACAGATAACCTTATTTGTATCGCTCTACAGCTGTAGCGGTTTGCAAAATGAAAACAAACAATGATATATTTGGAATCAGGCTGTCACCAGGCTGATCTTTTCTGATCCTAAGATTTCACAGCTGGCAATGTTTGAATCAATTGATTGCTTCCTGAACCCAATATATATTTACTCTCATTTATTGACAGACTGTGCCCAGATGAGAGCAACGGGCTATTTGGATGAAGTCTGAAATTAGATCAACAGATTTAGAAGTGGAGTGCCAACACTGTAATGAATAATCACACTCATATCCATAAACACTCATCTGCTCTGTCCCAGATAACAACTGTAGGAAGACAATTTATCTGAACAGTGATATGAAACTTTCAGCTGTGGATGGTTCTTGTAATTGTCAGATTTACATTATGCCCTATGATCTCCATTGTTACATATTTTTCTTCTGCCTTGAGGAATGAAGAACAAACATGCACTGAAATATCTGCGCTAGCATTTTGTTCGATAACAACTTAGTTCAGTGTGGTTTGTTACCTGATGGTGCTGCTCTCTCCATCTGCTTACTATCCACCACACAGTGCACCAGATGAGTGTGAAAGAATAAATACTTGTTCACCACAATCAGAGAAGATTAAGAAAAGTAACAATAGATTTCAAAGTTAAACATGGAATTTCTATAGCAGTAGCCAAGTCCACCAACAACCATTGCCTTCCAAAAAGATACCCTGAAATAAATGAAAAAGAGGACTACAGCCTGAGGATAAAGGCACGTGTAATAGCCCTTAAAATAACTGTATTTGGCCACACAGCTTGCTCTGAGCGAGGTGCAATGCTGTCAGATCAGCACAACAGCAGTGATGTTTCTGTGCTCTCTTTGTTCCACTGCAAGGCAACAGATTAGCTCCTTTGTTACACCATGGCTATGCTGACTGTTAAATTATGGATTGGGGTTAAGTTTCTGGTTGCTTGCTCTAGGGAAAGAGGAGAAAAATGGTATGGCAATTTCTTGCCACAGTGCAGCTGGAGCTAGTGTTCAACTGAGCTGTCTGCCAGCTATGTAGGTCAGCCCATGATATAGCCTTAAGCAATTAAAGCAGGGAGAAAACCAAACCTAGAATGCTGATAAGTTTTAAATATATTAAAAAATGTAACAACATACTTGTAACTGATGGGGACCTAGAGATTGGCAGCTAGCCATCAGATTGGTTTAAAATCTCTTGCTAGCCAAATATTTCGTAGGAAATGTCTTCCTAAGCTTACTCTCACCCTTGCAGTCATGCTAGGAAAGTTCAATAATAAGAAACCTGACTGGGAAGTACTTAGATTTCTGTGCAGACCCAAATGCCCCTGACTCGAAAGCCCTATAAGAATACAGCTCATCTTGTTCTGAGTTACTTTGCAGAGGAAAGAAGGCAGCTTATGGTAGAAAGAAAAACATTGTACGACAGTGATAACAGGAAAAAAAACCCAAACAACTGGATCAACAAAAAAAGAAACTATAAGCACACATCCCATATAAATTAATAGTTGGGGTTTTTTTGTTGTTTTGTTTTGTTTCTTTTTTTCCCCTAAAGTGAAATATTTATGATGTTATCATGATTTCAGTGGAATCTGGAACACAGCACTCCAGCAT
Source organism: Excalfactoria chinensis (assembly GCF_039878825.1). Lineage (NCBI taxonomy): Eukaryota > Metazoa > Chordata > Aves > Galliformes > Phasianidae > Excalfactoria > Excalfactoria chinensis. The sequence continues at coordinate 55,874,814 of NC_092828.1, forward strand.
CTCTAGAATGGTTGAAATAATGTAGTTTTTTTCAAATAATTGAATAGCACTTGGGTAGCGAGGCCTTTGTTCCTTTCTCTATATAATTCATATCATTAATTGAAGCTTTTTTTTTTTTTCCTTGATGAACACATGCAACCTATAAGAATAATAGCATATATTTTTGAATCCATGACTGGTAAAGAGAATGTATTTCAGAGAGCTGGATGAACCTCTGCAAAAGAACCAGCTACTTCCAAGCACAGGTAGCAACTGATGGGCATTATTTGCATTTGCATTCAGTACTGATTTGCTGTCTCAGCATTCTGGTATTGTCAATCACTGTGAATAGGATTTGCATCTGTTGAGTAATCTCTTTGGACTTTCTAGGCAGAAAAGACATTTGCGTCTTTTTATAATTGATTTGAGTACCAATGAGAGTTTAAAGTGTATTTAGATTGGCTGTATTTGAAGAAGTGCTGATAATTAAGCGATAAATTTTCTCTTTTATGTGCTGGGTTGCAATGTTTTCCAGGAGAAGCTTTCCCCCCTCTTCCTTTTGCTAAACATTCTAATTTATTTGTGGGTTTATGTCAGTTGCTGAAGACTGCCAGTGGAATTGGTTGGGAAAGAATTAACTATTAATTAGAAATTATTTTGATCTCATAACACCATCCTTGTAATTAATCAAAATCTATTCTGGGAAAAGCTGGGACTCCTTATTAAAAAGGATGGGCAAGTATCGCAGAAGGCTTTCAGAAATGCCCATCAAGTGTTAATAAAAGCTCCAGGCATTCCTGATGACAGAGACTCAGATAGGGAAGGTTACGGCCCTGCTTGTTCATTGCATCACATCTAGTATCTTAACACCCAATAGCTAATTCCTGTGTATCACCTCTATATGTAAGCAAGGCAGCACACTGCTCCTATTCTGTACACTGTGCTCTAAGCAGTTCTCAGAGCAGACTTCATGGTCATTCTTACCAACAGACTCAGTTACTTTGTATGTCGTCTGAGAACAAAATGTCATCAGTCACCCATGACAAAATAAATGTATGTACAGAGTTCATTCTCAGCTAAAATACTGGTAAGTAATTAGAAAGATATTCATCCCTGCTATGCCAGTAAAATTAAAAAAAAAAGCTTTAGATAACCATATGATCTCTGGAAGAAGTGGCTCTCGGCCCACCCTCACCCCCACTCACAAAATGTCATAAATAATTCATCGACACAGCTTTAAAATTCCTTGTTTTGTGAGACAATATTCCTACTCATTCAAATGGCAGCCAATCAAAATGTAAATAAAGACAGGTCTAAGGACATGTTTGAGCATAGCTCATTTGGGTTACATTGATTGCTATGTCGTGGTGGAAGATTTAATGTATACATACATATTCCAAATTAACATTCCTTCTGTTCCCTGCTCAGCTTTTTGGCGTTTATGTACGAGCATTTGCATTCATGAGAAGAAAGTAAGAAAGAAAATACTAGAAAATAAATGAGACGTACCAGGAGATTTTCTGGCTTGATGTCTCTGTGCACAATGTTGAGACCATGAAGGTACTTGAGCGCACTGGCCAGATTGTAGACCATTGCACTCCCATCCCGCTCTGTGTATTTTGTAGAAGAAGTGATGGCATCAAATAGATCCCCTCCCTAGAGTAAGAAAAGATTAATAGGAAAAATAAGAAAATAAGGAATTAAAAAGACTAAAAATATTAATAGGAAAAATAAGAAAGACAATTTGTAACACACAATGTAAAATCTTCCTGCACAAAAGGCATCCTCAGAAGCCTGTTAAAATGTTCAAAAAAAAACAACACACCACAACAAAACACAACAAATAAAAACCCCAGACGCATAGAACTTGTCGCCGAGATTGTAGAATGGGAACCTGGGTCATTTACAAATCAGAGCCCTTTTTTGGGGCTTGATTTCATTTGACTGATCTTTCTACCTCTGATTGCTCATTTGTATGATATACACAGATACCCCATACAGTTTCTTTTTTCTTCATCTTACCAGCTTAATTCTTTCTCTGATTTTGAGTAAAGCCTAAAGAAAATCCATCAAACAGTAAAAAGTCTAACATATCACAGTTTGCAATTGTAATGAACTGCAAAGTAGAAATGCTGCAGATATTGTGAAAATATGAAGTTAGTACAGCTGAACAGGATGAGTTTGAAGTGCAGAACTTGCAGGTCATATCAGAGACTACACAATGGGCCTACTCTGAATAGGATACCCCGTTTATCTTGGAATATATAATAACATGTAAATGAATTTCTGATGCAGCATTTCCAATCATAGCCCTGAGTTTTATGTGGGCGTCTCTATGATGATTACCCTGGTGATTTATCTGAGCAGTGGGTGGCATTCCAAGCGTTTCAATACATGTGGAAAAGAAGCAGCCAAGCTGGTGGAATATTAAAATATTAATAAAATAACTTCTTTAAAAACAAACAAACAAAAAAAACCAACAATGCCTCTTATTTAAAAATAGGTTCTAGAATGGGAGATAAATGGGTAGGTTATAAAAATACTGACTTCAACAACTAGCCTTTCTTTAGAGTTTCCCAAGCTGGTAACAACTGTAGGGGTTGTTACTGGATAAAGCAATGTTTCAGGCAGAAAAAACAGTGATGAGTTGCACTCGTCTGACATGCTGATCAAACCAATGGGCAGTGTTGCAGTGAGTGTACAGAACACAGATAATTGAGAATGCAGAAATAAAACTCGATGCAACTTGCATCTTAGATTCACAAGGTGACAGCAAAATTGAATCTGAGATATTTTTTCTCTGTACACGTACAGTAGCACCATCAAGTTTTTGGCCAACTGGAAGTGAAGGAATGTTTCATACAAGGAAAAAAAAATGAAAGGTTTTAATGTTGATGTAACACAATCACTGAAGCCTGGACTACTTGTATGTATGGTCTTCTAAGATAAATTAATTAAATAGAGCTTTTCCCTTTAAAGCAAATAATTAAATAAAGATATTGGTAAAATAAATGCAAATTTTCCATTACTATATGCATATCACAGCTAGCCTCTGCATGTTGTAAATGATATAAAACCACCATCCACTTTTTTCTAGGCTGCACACATACTTAGCAAGATTACCTCAAATTTGTGTGTCTGATACTCTAGTTACAACAGAAGAGATGTAAATGCCACTAATGGAACTGATTGATAAGAGTATTTGCATGATTAAAAATGGAGATTGCCACTGGAATCTTATCTGATTGTGTCTCCTAGGCATTACAACCTTGACCAACACAGAGAATTGTTCTTTGAAAAAAAATCTCTCAGGGTTTTACCTTGACCAGCTCCATCACCAGATAGAGTTCTGTTGGAGTGTCCATTTCCTCTATCAGCATAATGATATTTGGATGCTTCACTCGACGTAGAATAGACACTTCATTTTCAATCAGGTGTTCCTGTTAGTAGAGGGTACAGAGGTATATATTAATAAAGTAGCCCATTTGGTTTTCCTTTGATCAGCTTTTCAGAGAGTACCCATTTTTCTATTGATTTCATTTATGCAGTAAAGGCTACTGTCACATACTGGATTTTAACTTGTATTTCAGCCCAGTTGTACTTCATCATTGAACCGTAATTTAATTTAAGATATTTCAAACACACAACCCATGGATTATCTCTAAAAAAGATCCTGGAAGAAGACAGCAGTTCAGAAAGTGCAGGTTGTATTTCTTATGTTGATATTAACAGGTTGAGAACCTCTCTGGACTTGGATCTTTGTAAGCTGCCACCTCCCAGCAATAGCTAACATGTTCTTGATCCTCTCCAGCCTTCAGTTCTCATTTGGTGTACAATATTCAAGGACAGATTACCTAGGATTTATTTTTCAAGGACTTGCACTTTAAAAAAGGACACAGATTATAAATAGGAAAATGATAACTGCTTTGGTTATGGACTTCAGTTTATTTTATATGTATCTTCAGATTTACAATTTGCAAAATATGTAGCAGCTCAGTCAACTCGCTGTGGCTCCAAGCAGCTTAACAGTGCACAGATTGCATTTAATTTATCCTTCTGTATATTTCTGAGAAAGTAATGGGTTTACAGAACAATTAGCTTCAGAATGTTTGGCTTTCCAGAATATCTTCACATTTGGTTAATGCTATGGAGTCAAGAAAATTGCATGCCTCTTCCACTCGAATAATGATTGGCATTTTTCTTTATGAATACTGGAATACAGTCATTACATTTAGGTTCCCTGCAAAATAAGTAACACTCCTAGCCAAAAACACAAGTTTCCTTTCGTTTGGCAGGGAAGACCTCATCTCACCGGAGTCTGAACTCATTCATGTTTAATGCACTGATAAGCAGCATGCAGTTCATGCATTTGTGAGCAGAACACGAGAAGTAGATGTGATCCACTGTGCAGTGATTAAAGATCTTACGCTACTTTAGCTTCTATTTTCAGGTTTACTTATGGATGCATTGTGTTTTTGCAAAGCTTTATGTGGCTGTGTAACTCAGAAACCACATGCCGTGTGTGCATCTCATTTTGTGAGTGTGGTGTGGCATATATGGGTTCAACAATCACACCTTTGAAATTCAATTTGAAAGAGCATCAATTGTCATTCTGAACAAACATATGTCTGCTCCAAGCAAAGGTGCTCTGGAGGAAGAAAACAAATAAACATGAAGAACTTTTGTTAAACACAATGCTCAATCTCATCAACAGACAAAAGTGAACAGCCACAGCATATTAAGCCTTATGGATGGAAGCCTGTAAATTGAAAACTAGCGTTAAGAATCCAAAGAAAAACTAGAATCTTTTAATATATTTTTCTACCCAAAGAACGAATAACATATAATCATTATATCCATCAATTCTGACTGAGACTCAATGGTTTTACCTATGTTTTCTCTATTTAATTTGACTAAATTGTTAATGGCTTTAAACAAAACCCAGGTGGAAGTTATTTTTTATCTAAAGCTAGTGACAACAATGTTCATTTTTAAAAGGTTCCAAAACATTGTCGAGCTGTTGTTGTGATACCTGTCTTCAAAGCACTCGCTAGATATAGCCAGTTTGGTTTCAACTACCCCACTGTTTTTTCTGTATTTTGTCATTAAAAGAAAATAGTTTTCCAACTTTTTTTTTAATGTTTTCCTTTTTAGCGCAACATAGATTTCAGTCTACATTCATAGGAATTATTTAAAGAGAAACTGCTGTATGATCGGTATTTAGGTTGCTTGTAAAAAACACGTTAGTCAATCCAAGATAAACTGGTAGAGAGAAGTGAGCAACATACAAAATATTTGGTCCAGATGGTTGTTTTTAACAGAGGGCTTATCTTGGCAAGGAGAGAGGTTGAAGGACTAACTTGTAGCAAAATTAAAGTGTTTACTTTGTTAAGTATGGTCTTCGCTTGTACATACACATACATCTGGATGCAGCTGTATTGACACAGATCCCTTCAAAACAGACAAGTATGTAACCACATGGTAATATATATATTCCTGTTTTTGTTATTTTGTTTTAAAGCAGCAAGAGTGATAAGTAGAAAATATGTCTGAACTCTACTGTACAGAATGGTGTCTGGACTATTCTAATTTATGGCTCTTAGGAAGCTGACTCAGACATGCGATAGAAACAGCTGAAGTTGAAAGCATTAAAAAATAAGAAAAGAGTTCTTTTTCATTAAAACACACTGGTTCAACTTTCCAGCAGCCAAAGATATCACCGCATTTTAATCTCAGAAAGGCAATTCTAGCACTGGTTTTCTTGGGTTTTGTACATTTTTTTAAGATTCCTTTCCTAATTTTCCATTAAATAAACCTATAGATATGAGATATTCATCTCCTTACACAACTTAACTTAAAATCTGCATGGATAGACCATTCCTGGCAGAGGACCTCTACTCCATAGCAAGTCATCATAGTACGTAGGGTGTCAGTGCAGAGCAGTATACAGCTCCTTACTATACAAAAAACATCACGTGGACTTTCAGCATCTTCATACAAGGTCACCTCTATCATTTACAACTCTTAATACTACTCTGCAGAGCAGTTACTCTATGCAATTGATAAAAAGTAATTTAAAACTCTAATTTAGTTGCAAAGATAACTCCAGAATCATTTCACTGCAATCAGTTACTTATAAAACTGGATATGTGCATCAAAAAAGACTGCCCTTTTAGTTATACTTGAAAGAATGGCAGTTATTTCCTATCTGAGACTATTTAAAACAAAATTTGACTGCCACTTAATACTGTACCTTCAGTGTTGCTTTTGCTAACAGTAAACTATGATCCATTTGAGTCATAAGTTCCTCAAGAGCCCTTTGTTTTTAAGGTCTTGAAAGCAGTGAAAATAGAAGCCTTTTTTTTTTTTTTTTGTCATTTGTTCCAACATTTAGTCTCCAATCTTGACTATGTTTTATCTATTGTTATTTTTTTACCCCTTGTTTTTAAATGGAGGAGGTCTGTGACACTCTAGGATACCTGCTTCTCTTATGTAATGTATTCTTCTGTAGCAGACTTTTTTGTTGTTTTTTGTTCCATTTTGTTTTTCGTATATTAGAAATAAAGTATACAGAACTCTCTCATTAAGAGATGTTTGTTCTACAGGACATTTAACTACATAAACAGAAGTAAATGGTTGATAAAATTTCTTCCCAAATCTCAGTTTTGTATATAAAAGGAGTATGTACAGCCATAGAAAAGGGATAAGAGGTAGAGAGGGAAGGGAAAACAGGAAACTTCCTCTCTCATATTATACATATCAAAATAATTAGGCTATATTTTGTCTGATTTCGTTTTGGACAAGTACTGGTGTTTGTTAGTTCAATAAAAAGAATGACAGTTTGTTTTTCTACCCTATAATCTAGCAGGCTAACACAACTTTTAGTATTTGCTTCTTGGACAGAATATCACCCTGTTAAACAGATATTCTGAAAGCAGTCAGAAAACCCAAACACACCCACCATTTATGACTAATGAGCAGCTGCTCATGCTACTGCTGCTGTTTTTCTTAAACATGTAAATTATTGCACACTACCTTTCCACAGCATTTAGCCTTGTCTATAATCTTCAGCGCAAACTCCTTTCCTGTGGATCTAGTGAGAAAAATATGAAAATGTTAATCAGAAAGCGGTCAACATTGCGTAGCATTATCTGTAGGAATATACACAGTGGAATGCCTCCACCCACAAAGGCTACTGAGAAAAAATGCACAGAACAGGCTTCATTTTGTTTTTCATTTTCTCAGCAACATTTGTGCCTGCTGTTTCCCTGACTACCACAGCCCTGCTCACTTACTTAGTGTGTTATTCCTAGGCTCCAGCTGCAATTCATTCTTCTGTGACCTACCACAACTGCCTCTCACCTCCTTATTGCAATGTGCTGAATTGTTCTTGGGCCCTCCACTTTGCTTTGTTCAACTGGTAGGCTTTAAAGATAAAATCATCCTCATTTACTTGTAAGGGAAGAGAGGAAAAAAAGCTTTATAGAAAAAAAAAAAAAAAAGATAGGATTCAGTAGAGCTAGGACCCTGTAATTCATTATGTACTAGTCCAAAATCCTGCTGGATTTATTAGGAGATAATTTTGTATTTCATTCATTCTTTTTTCCCCTCCCCATGAGTGTACAGAACTTTATAGCTATCATCTGTAGTACTGAGGCATTTATAAAAGGGTCCTTATATCCAAAGTAGAAAGGATGACTATTTTTGGTAGATACTCCCTTCAAAAGAAGGAGCTCCATTTTGCTTTTTATCCCTCTAAGCAATAATAAAAATCTTCTACCTTTATTCAGAAGGGAAAGAAAAAAAATGAGAGAAAAATAGCAATACAAATAAATTACCTTCTTTTTTTATTTCCTGCAATCAAAGATGACATTACTAATTGTAGGAAGGAGGAGTTAAAATTCAAAATGAAGTGTCATAAAATCCTATCGCTACTATCCTGTTTTTGTGGTAGTACCAAGAGACTTAAGTGTGCCTCAGAACACCACTAGCATATGTAATAAAAACACTGCAGGAGAATACAAAAGAAAAAATTAGGTACATTTTTAAGTTAACAAATTAATTCTCACTATACTCTTTGCATTAGATACAGCAAATCAAAATTGCTACCTCACAAAGAAGGAACTCAGTTAACATTTCACATTCAAATGATCCATTATTGAAAAAATGCAGCAGAGAACCTCTGCTCTCAAAGTGCAGCTGTATCTGCTAGGTTGTCATAGTTACAACCTGATCCAGGCTTTAGATAGAAGTGCTATCTAAATGGTATCTGTGAAATGCTATCCTCTTATAGAGAAGATGTAGAATCTACTATGAACACAAAGTGTAATTCAAAATCACAATTTATGTTATTCTAAATTAAGTGCATTATCTGAAAGTCTGCAAATAACTGATCAGCAAAACCCACTTAAGAAACCTTCAGCATTCATGCTGTGTTGAAAGAGGAGCTAACATTCATAAAGCCAATTCATTAACCAACTTCAAATCCCTCCTGCAAATGCTATACTATAGTACCTAAGAAAATACAAGGGATAACAGACACACAGTTTGTGTGTTGGTATCACTGCCTGTCATATGGACCAGTATTGTCTGACAGTTTGCTGGCATTCTGTCTAGCTGTCAGTATCAGTATCCATCTGTTGACTCGTGTATTCGTATATATAGACATATAGGCACCCTTTGCGAAAGAGACCATTTTATTTTGTAGAGAAGCAGATACAATGGCCTCCTGGCTCCACAACTGAAGCTTTCAATCACAACGTGATGAGAAATTATGTGTAATAATTAATAGAAATTAAACGAAAAGCATTTATAGTTGGCAATTCCTCTCTCCTAATTATTAGTAACAATTGCATTATATTTATTTTTTTTGTAATATTCATTTAATAGTGTTTCACTAAAGATGGAACCATATACAAAAGTAGGTCTTTGAGTTTAAATTTGACTTTTTATTTTCATATTTTTGTTAATTAATGTGAAGGTTGTTTTTCTAGCCCATTCCAAAAAAACATAGATGACATTTAGAAACCAAAGTGACATAGCAGCCCTTTTCCCATTTTCAGTGGAAATCACAGTTTACAAAATGCACAGTAGTTATTTCTGAAAATATTCAATTATGCAATCTTATGCGTTCAAACTTTCTTTCGTGAACTTTATTTGCTCTACCACTGACAAAGGATTTGTGGCCAGGTTTAGAGCATGTGGGAAGACGCTGTGAAGCACAATTCATTCAGTTTCTCTCAAGCCTCTTATGTGTGGCTTCTTGCAGAATGAAATGGATTTTGAATTCTTTTTTCAGCACAGCTGGTTGTGTTGCCTACTCATAATTTTTGTAACAAACCTGCAGTGTTTAAAGCACTAGGGAAGTGCATTCTCTCTAATGTGGTACTGCTTGTCAGGAACAGAGTTTCTTGGTGGAAACATCGAGCCCATGGAGTCTAGATGTTAACACTGATAGAAGCATTATCTAATCCCTGCACTTGTAACAGGAAGTTATTTGGAGTGTACTCAGATCACTCTGCCATTTTTTTCCCTTTATCAGTACTGTAATCTGGTAGTACTCTAGAAGCTGTCACCTAAGTCTTTGTTACTTAATTTATAAAACTTAGTTGCTACTGCGTCATTAAAGTATTAAAAATAATGTACATTGTGTTCTGCTATAAATCAAAAGGGAGTACTAGATGTTGTATTGCATATAACCCACCAATATTATTTTCAGTAAAGAAGTAACACAGATACAGTATCAAGGAACCTTTCTCTTGAGGGAAAAAACAACAACAAAGCTATGGCTTGAAGATCTGCAGTGGTTCCTTAAGAGCCTCCATAAAAAGGTGATATCTCTTTTAGCTTTGGGGATTAAAAAGCTACATTCTTCTGCTTCTCTCATGTACCTTTGCTGGAATAACACATAGGAAACTCTGAGTGTTTTGCTTTGTTTAGTTCTCCCAAAGTGTAGGCGTATCTTTGTGACTGCCCTTTGCTTTCATCTCATCACATTTCCTATGCAAATGTTCTTATGCACAGGGTTCTATCCAGTGAAATAACAGTTATCACAACTGAACGTTCTCCTTGCTCACCGTTCTATGCACTCCTTCACAACAGCAAAATTGCCATCACCAATCACCTTTCCGACTTTATACTTCTCAAGAATGGTGGATGACCCTGAGCACTTGTTTCCATTCACACCTGCAGAAAAGCAAGGTCAGTAATACAAACTGAAGAGAGGTGTCAGCAGGGTGTAATATATATAGATACAGACAGCCACAAATACAAAACAGAAGTGTAAGCTGTTTTCCTCTCTGCTTATTCCCTTATTTTTTATCTCAAACGTAAGAATGAACAGCATAAGACAACTGTTTGACCTTTCTTCCATACAAATCAAATATTACCTTTAGTGTGGATGTATTCTAAAAGTGAGGAATGCAGTTAGAATGCTTTCTGAACTCCAAATACTTTTTCTAAAGTATCATCTTGACATTTTTTGCATACATGAAAGATTCATCTACAGTGTATGTAAAAAACACAACGGCAAGTAAAAGCACACATTTTCTTTATATGATAAAAAGCGGAATACAGTCCAATTGCTTCAAGGTTTTGTTTGTTTGTTTGTTCAACCTAAACCAGGCTGCGCCATTGTCATGACTGGCCTTGTTCAAAATCTTCACCAATTAATTGGGTGAAGGGATACGATTCACTCTCAGCAAGTATGCTGATGACACAAAGCTGGGAGGAGTGACTGACAAACCAGCAGGCTAACATCTAACACTGAAAAAACAGTCTTTAATTACAGCAAAATTTTTGCAAGGGCATTTAGTAATTGTTTTTGGCCTACCTTCAGGACTCTGGCAATGGAGTGATTCAGGTACACCATTCACATTGGACGACGATCCAGCATGAGGAGGGATCTGTGAAAGCACATGACATCTTGTTATTTGTCATGATAAAGTAATTGCAAGGAGGAGTCAGGATGAAATGTAGAGAAAATAACAAAAATTTACAAAAAACTCGAAAAACACCCATAAAGAATCAGTTTACTTTTCCACTCTCATTTTATTTTTACTCTTGCTTTCTCACAGTTCATCCTCATTAACACAAAACACTGTCTTTCACCAAACTTGAGACATGCATAAGCTTGATATTACTCTTTATAGGCATAGTTGAACAGATTTTAGCAAAAGTGCTAGCAGCAAATGAAATTCTCTCCCACAAACATTCTCTCTTCATTCTATGGAATAATACACTCTGCATGCTTAGCAACATATATTTTCATGTCAGCTAGAGATTCAAACCCAGAGACAGCCATCTCCAGACAACTGTGTAGTGGTCAGTATATTCTAACACATCTACTTCACAGCTGGCACTGATAGAAGTTTCCCCAGCTGAACTTTGTCAGTCTGTGCCCTCATTAGAGTAGCACTGAAGTATGCTATGAAAGTAATGTAGAAATGCTCGCATGACCGTACAAGTTTACATTTAAAGAACATAATTTTGACAGTTTAAAAGTTTGTACTTTAGTTAATTATGGATGTGAAGACTGGGGACCTCTATTAACAGTACAAGTTAGATGTCTTTGTAAAAACAATCATCTAACTGGTTTTGAAGGACAGTGTCTGATGAAAACAGCTTTTGCTGTACTAACAACTTAACTGGTATTTGATCTGAACCCTCACAATTCCACCCGGAGTTGTCCTGCCATAATCAGCAATCAACTTCTATTTTAAAATGGGGTAGTGTATGAACTACTGATCTGTTCTATGTGCTAACTGCTCCCATTACAGATGAATGTAGTTTATTAACTTAGTAAATATTATTAAGTATAAAATAAAATTCATCTCATTATAAAATTATCACATTGTCCCACCCTATGTAGTATTTCTTGCTGTTCTGTGAATTTCCAATACCTTGTTTTTTTGGTGGGCTATTACAATAGTTCTCACTGCTCACCACATCAAGGATTAAAATGCTTCCCTGCCTTAAGCTCAGTGTCTGTGGAAATGGCTTTGCATGACACCAGGAATCCAAATGCAGCATTTTCCATTTAGCTGACATTGTCTGGTTACACTGCAGAATATTTTAAATCATTAACACTATTGTCAACAAAAAAACTGAACTGACAGATAGGGATATTGTCTAAAGGCTCATGAAATGCTAATGAATGCTTAAGTTTCTAGTGGCAGCTGAGCTGCCAGATCAGCTAAAGGTACAGTAGCTGTACAACTGTACAGCTGTACAAGTTAATTTTGCAGAGCCTCTAAAACAATGCTGGTTACCAGTATTTGGCATAGCAGTAGCATCAGACAGCAATGAGGCAGCTACTACTATTACTACTCATTGCTAATAACCTAAAATGAGACTGTGTTAATGTAGCTGTATTACTGAGCTGTTTGTTTAACAAGGATTAGGAACAAGGACACTTGGTTTAAATGACATTGATGCAAAATCATGAGTCAGTCTCTTATCCCATCAGTCACATCTTCAAGTATGAAACAGGTAACAGAAGAGATCCCCGCAAAATAGTAGACATCAGTCAAACTAAATCATCATTAATCCATTTGGGCTTTTGAATGAGTGAAAATACAAATGAATACCTAGCTCACCTTTCCACCTTCCTAAATCCTTATAATCAGGTCAGGGCATGACTAGGCACATACCTTCTTACCACCGTATTTACAAGAAAGAAACAAATAGGAGCAGGAAAAAAACCTATGAGAATAGGAAAAGGAAGAAGTCTAATGCTGCTGTTGTGGCTGAGATGATTGATCAGAACCTGAAACAGCAACTTAACCTTAGATCTGCCAATAATAATTTACCTCGTGGCTCTAGAGACCATATCAAACCCATTCTACCCATATTTTGGGAGCTGGGTGTATAGATCTCAGTTCTTTCCTCAGCAGCAAAACCAGTCTAGTCTTTCTGTGTCAGGGTAGACATAAATCCTTCAGCTGTCTATGATGTACAAGTACATCAGATTAGCCTGAAAAGGTGGGAAAGAGGTGCTAGTTAATAACAAGTGACTCATGAATAAGTAACAATTGTCAATAAGATATTTTCTAATCATTTAAACTTCCCAATGATGTGTGGTATTTTGAGTATGCTTCACCATTGATATCCCACTTGACTGGTTCACTAGTCATGACTAGATTTGCACAGAGAAAAGGATGCACACTGATACACTAGTGAATACAGATGGAATCTGTGACCAGCATGCAGATGAGACTTTGCAGCAACTCCTCCATTTGTATTCTAGTCCACACAACACTACTGCTTTCTTTCAGTACTGCTCCCCTTACACCATGCACAGAGTGCACAGGATCTAAGTCCCCCTTCTCACTCATATGCAAGTCCTAGAAAACTCAGACCCAAGGTAATATTATTACTTCATTGATAGTAAAACACCTGTTTTCTACTATATAACAGACAAATAGCCAATACAGTACTGTAGGATTTATGTAAACTTTGTGTTTGTATTTAAAAGTGAAAGGTGGAAAGAGCAAGAAGGTAATCTGAGGTAACTGTACATCTGGTGGGATTTTAGTTTTCATCTAATGAGGTCTCAGGAAGGATCCACAGATTGAATTTCATATTTGATTGAAGTAGAATGGTACCTTAATTGACTAACCTTTGCAGTCGGGTAGAATGAGCTCTCTATGATACAGATGTTTGTGGAAATGTTTTGGTTTTTTTTCCCCATATTAAAATTCAATAACTAACTTGGTTCCATATTGGATAGTGGCTCCTAGAGTATGTTGGTTTTTTTTCTGCAGCGTTACAGTTTCCCACCTAAAGGTGTCTTTGTGTCTGTCTTTTACTTGTCTGGATAGAAAAGGAGGACTTCTGTCTCCAAATTGCCTGGTCTGGTGTACATGGCTGTACATGCATGTGCAAGTGCTTTATTACAGTGCTCAATACTAAAAAAATCTCTAAGATAAAAACAATATAAATACACTTTGTTTCACTGCTCTGGCAACACTGTTTCTCTTAAAGAGATTCTGACTTTCACCACATTATATAAAGCTTTTAGAGAAGCTGAGGCAGAGATGAGAGGACTGGAGTTGATTACATTGGTTTTCCTCCCAGCGCAGAATAGCCAAGTCTATCTACTAGTCCAGTCTACTCTGTGAACATGAAAGAAGCTTAGTTGTAATTTTACCAAAAGGAGCAGTTAAAGAACTCCTCTCAGAACTGCTGTTGTCTAGGCTGTATAATTCCTTGCATATATCCTTAATATGCAATTGCTAACAGATAAACGTGTACAATACGAAAGATTACTGCCTTGATGAAGATAGGTACTAATCTCTCAAATCACATAAGCACATGTTTAACTTTAAGTAAATTAACTGTCCCATTGAACTAAACTGGAATAATCAATAGCTTAAAGTTAAGCAAGTGCTTAACTTATTTGCTGGATTGGGTTTTAATGCCCTTTCTCTTCAATCGTTTGCTCAGTAAGTCAAAAAAGTAATATAAAAAGTAATATACAAATTAAAAACGCTCCTACTTAGCATACCTGCAATTCTGAGAAATGCCTCAACTGCAAGTATATTTTTATTTTTTAATAATAATAATAATAATAAAAGGTAAGACTTCATGGTACTTAATTCCAATAGGAAACAACAAAACACATCCAAGTAAGGGCATTACAACGCTACTGTTCTTATTCTATTCTCTGGAGATTTTTATGATACATGTCATATTTAGTAACACATGTACCAGATGAGCTAGGAGTCAAAGTACCCTTTATGGCATTACACATCTGAGTCTATAAACGCACATTGAGAGCCAAAGAAAAGTGCTAAAGAAAACAAATATGACCTGTCTACAGAACAGGACTCATCTCAGACATTTGTCATGTGTCACCAAATGTAATATTTCCATTCTTTCTTAATCCATGAACAAATTTTAATCTCCATTGAAAATCTAGTGGAAAGACAGAAAACAAACAAACAAACACAGCGCACCTGCTCAAAAAAGATCATTATAAGAGTAACCATGTACTTCATGCCCCTACCTGTTACCTGTGATACCTGAATCCTTACCTTGAAACAAACCCTCTACATAGTAAAATGCTTAGTAATGGGATAAAATTGTGAGGTTAAAAATAGATAATAACAAAAGGACAGTAGTACACAAGTTTGTGTGCTTCTTTAATGTGTGCTCTTATTTATTCATGCAGCTATAGTCAAAAGGCAACATTGCAGTATCTTTATTTTTCACTTACTAGACTAAAGGCTTTTAAGGTTGTGGGGAAAATGTGTAGTGTTTATTATTCTGCAACCACAGCAGTCATTCCTGTGACTTCAGTGTCATCTCAGATTCCAGTAAAATTTTTAAAACACTTCTGCAAAATTGGAACACTGTAGAGCACATTGGCTTAATGTATGCAGTGAACAATTGATAGCTTATGGGTGCTTTATTTGGAGAGTCGAAAAGGAACAGAAGTAAAATCTTTCCCTTAAAAGATAAGCTGTGTTTCCTGCAAGTAGATTCTGCACTTCTGCTTATCAGGCTCTGCAAAGAAGAAGGAATCCTTGTGGACCGAGAAGGCTTCATTTTAAAGGAAAAGGCAGCTTTAATACTGGATTCCCAAAGGCAAAAAATCCTCGGAAATATTCTTTATACCTTCACTGTCTGCCAAAGTATTTTACATCCTCATTTTTTCTTCAGCTGCAGTCACGGTGCCTTTAAATACATGCAGGAAACCATATTACTTGTCTGTGCAGTGATGCAGTCGTAGCAAGAAGGAATTCTTCAATAATAGGGAACATCAGTAATCTCAAAATACTAAAATTTGTCTGTGCTTTCCTGCTGTTTTCATCACTGGATTGGCCAAGATCAATCTTAGAATAATAGCAATGGGTTTCTTAAAATGATTTTGTTTTGCATGAAAAATGCTTCCCTGTTACTGGTTTTATGTTGATATTTACCACTGAAACTGTCATTAATACTTGAACATAACTGGAAAATTGCACGGTATTCTTGATCCTTTTGGAAATCATCCTGAAATTCACCCACTAATTTTTCCTATCTTTAGTCTCCGAAACACAACTGGAATCCTTCTACTGAACAGGTACATCTCGATGGGATAAAATAAGGGTTACCCACTATTTCAGTAACACATTAGGTCTGAGATTATTCATTTATAGTTTCTGTTTTCTTTGGAGATATAGGAATGACTTACTTGACAGGAAGACTCATTAATATCTAGCATCAGTTAAACTTCTAGATGAAAAGGTATAGCAGCCTACTTCATTGAAATTGACAGTGAAGGGAAAACAAGACATGTCCACTTTGCAGAAAAACGCTTGCTGCTAACAGAATTATCTCCTTCTCAATGGAGCTTTAATCTATCAAACAATGTAAGGAGAGGGAAAAAAAAAAAAAAAAAAAAAAAAAAAAAAAAAAAAAGGCGCCTAATTATCCAGTTTCTAAACTTGTAATTTCAGTAATGAGCATTTGTTAAGTATTGCACTGACCAGCTGAGAGCTTCATGTCCGCTAATTTTGGCATCCTTTACCATAGATTTATGGTAAGAGCTGTCAAGACAAATTGAGCACCACAGCTACAATTTTCAATATCTGAATTATTGCAGCTCTTGAAAGTGCTTTATAAACAAAGATCAATCTATGTTGGTTGCTTTGGACAAAAAGCAACTATGGAATGGTACATCCTGTCAACATGAATTGTCTCAATGAACCAAACAACTAAAATATATTGAAATTTAACATGGAAATCAAAGTCTTTTCTCAAGTATCTAGAGAAAAGATTACTCCTTGCAAAATAAAGACATGGTAACAATTAGCATGTCAAAAAACAGATCTAAATACTATTCAAATGACTTTCTTTTGCCAGACCCCTAATTCAGACAACAGTTCTCCACAGAATTATGTAGCCTCTTCACAACTCTTGTGTTCACCAAAGGGAGTTATTTCTTGATCACAATAATCAGAGAGAAAGCCATCTAGTGTGCTTTCACAAAAGCTGCAATTCACAATTCCATAAGATTCTCCTTGAAAGGACAGCTGCACACATGCAGCAGTATGATTCTCTGCTGTGTGCTCCCGACCATTCCTTTTATTTTACCTAGCAAAAGGCTGCATGCAGCCTTTAAGAACTGTAAATGTGTCTGTTTTTTAAATACAAGAGGCAGAGAATTCTCTTGGTGCAACACAAAGAAAAATCTGCCAGACTTCAGGCAGCTCTCAAAGGAATCCCTCTCATTCTTTCTGTCAGGAGATTGCATTAAGTAGTGAAATTGTGTGCCACAGGTGAAGGAAGGGTGCTTCTGATGAAATTCTGAGCAGTTTAGCAGCGCTGCTAAAACTGAAGGATAATAGGCATATTCAAACCACTGTCACCACCCTCAGCCTTCCTTAAGTTTTGTCCATCCTGCAAACCAAAGACAAAATACAAGAATCTTTCTTCAGCTCCCTTTTCCACTCTAACCTTGACTTTAACCTCATACTAGCAAGGCTGCTCTATAAAATTATAGCTTTTATTTATTTATTTATTTATTTTTACTATTATTCAGTGTTATTTTAATACATCAATTAATAGAGAATATTTTTATGGTTCTGGTACTTACCTTGAGTCCACGAAAGCTGCCTGGGCTTGTTGGTGAAGAACTGGAGGACTTTGTAGATTTTGGAGTGGATAATTGGCTGCTTGGGGTTCCATTAACTGCCAAGCAAACAAATGGGAGATGATTAAAAACAAACAAACCAACCCACCTAACTAGCCTTAAAACATAATATTTCTTTCTGACTATTTATCACTAAAATCTGTACACAAAGATCAAAACAGACTCATCAGCATTTAGGAATAAATTATGTGATCACATGCCACACAACTACAACTATTCCCCCAAAACCCATGTGGCTAGATACGGGTTTAAGAGAATACACAAATATTACATTGCTCTTCCAAAGTCAGCTCTGTACTTTGCAATTGTGAGAGCTTTTATAATAGACATAATCCCTTTACATTCCATAATTTACTGTGATATAGCACAAAATATGGGGAGAAAACATGTTCATAAGCGGAAACACATGGTTGTCTGTTTCTCCCTTTACTTTTCAGATGTAACATTTAGCAGAACACAGAACATTTTTGGTGGGCTTTTGTTTGTTTGTTTGTTTGTTTGTTTGTTGCTGTTTTTTGAGCATATCTAAATATTATGTTTACAACTTCAGCAGTCTATCACTTGGTAGACCAGGCTGACTGCACTATAATTTCCAGAAATTCCTTCATAACCATATCTCTCTCTCAAGTGCGATGTTAAGGTACAACTATTCAGCTACGGAATAAGTCTGTCTCGAAAGCTTTTCACTTGGTTCCCAAACCATTTACAGGACTAAGAGTTTATTTTTTTCTGCAAATGATATTTAGTCAATAGTCATAGTTTTGAGTTTGACTTTAACAAGGGTTGCACACAAGAGTTGCACACAAGAGCAATAGATAAGTAAGTTCAGCTTAAGTGCATTTTTAAAGAAGTAAAAGGAAGTTAGAAGCATATGTCCCTTCTGCAGATCTGTAAATATGGTACTTTTCATCAGTTAGTTTTACATAAACTTCTTTGAACTGGGCATGTCAGCACCTCCTTGTTTTGTAAGGAATTTGCAAGTAGGAAAATGCAAAGGTCTAGTAAATGCTGTTAGAAATAGTTCCAAGCTGTAAAGTATGTGAACAACAAACTGACCAACTATTACTACAGAAGCAAACAATTTTTGTTTCTTCACAAATTCTTTTATATGAAACTCACAGATAAGTCAGTCTTTCCTGAAAATAACCATTGAAGCCTACACTGTAAGTCATCTCTAAATGTCTCTAGGTCACTGTCATCCTTTTAAGCACTGGCAGAACCACCACTAAACTGTACCTGTGAATTTGGCTGGTTAACAATCTTCCCTCTTTTCTAAGGAACAATATCCCACCATGCACTCGCAGTATTCCAGCTCTGTCCTAGTATCTTAGCTGTGCATGCTGGACAAGTGTGAGCGGGTCTGATTAGATGACCTACTGAGGTTCCTTCCAATTATTTTCCTTCTGTGATTATACAACACACAATCAAAGAATTGTATGGGTTGGAAGGGACCTCTGTAGATAAGTCCAACCCCCCTGCAGTCTGCTCTACTTTTTTTTTTTTTTTCTTCTTTCTTTTTTTATTTAACTTAGAAAACACAAGCAATCTGTATTTATTTGTAACACTTAGCTTGTTTGCTAAGTTGATTTGCTACTTATTTCATGTATATAGAAAACTTACCTTTCTTAACTATTTTCTATGTATAAGTACTTCTGAGTATTCTTTCTACACATAAAGCAGCCTGAATATACAGAAAAAAAAAAGATCTTCTGTTTTTCCTTAAATAGTGCATGTTAGGTGACAATTTACTGTACCGGAATGCTGAAAACTGTAAAACCTATGAATAGCTTTCAAATTGTTAACTTTTAATGTGATCCAAAGTCACAACTTATTTGCTAATGAAAGCATATATTACTTGTAAGGGGTCTAGTGTTTTAGGGCAATATCAGTGAAACTTTCAGTTGGAACTGAAGGTTGAAAGAGATTTCTTGTCACTCCAGCCTAAGTTCTAAAACACCACAAGAAAAAAAGGAGAGCAAGAGACTGCAAATAAAAAGGTGTGGTACGCATATCTGCACCTCTCTTGTCAGCAGATCTTACCCCTGTATTTTTGCACTAGCTGAACATTTCTGTTATGATATACACATACATTCTGATTCTCAGAATGCTTGTTTTCTTGTAGTAACCTTTATAAATGTAACACTGACACCATTAGCAGATGTCCAACAAACAACTGTAAAGATTCATTTAGATTATCCCAGTCAAAGACCAACTTTTCACAAAAACACTGGATGCATTATGGCTCTGGCTCAGTAAATGCAAAATGTGCATTTCAACCTTAAAAATAAGCACAGATGCAGAGGAAAGTGGAAGTGGAGAGGAAGGAGACACACTAGTGATAGACAGCCATAACAGTAATGGCTCACCTGGGGATTTTGCTGAAGAATGAGCACTGGAGTAGTGGCCACCCCTCTTAACTGTACTCATATGTTTGACACAAAGGAAAAAGACATTAAGGAGAGAAGTTATTAAACAGCCCCGAACATGCATGAAAGAAAGAAGGGGAAAAAAAAGGATAACTAAAATCTACATGAGAAAAAATAAAGCAAGTAAATAGAAGGATAAACAGCAGACACTTTGGATAAATTTTCAGATTAACCTAGCCAATGGAAAAATAAGTAAGGAAATGACAGTGCTGATTTCTAAATACTTTGCCTAAAATTCCCTGTTGATAATGAATATATTATATATATATTCTACATATTCTTATATATCCCATGTAATCTCATCACAGTTAACAGGATTACATGAAATACAGATCATTTGTGAAAAACACTGTTTGAGGCTTTTCAATTAAATATGCCAACTTTGTAAACAGATGACAAATATTCTACTTTTCAAGATCTCACAGACATAAAACGACTTTAACCAGCATTAGTTAAGCAATAAATATTGATATGGATGTGAGAATATGGAACATATTGCAGTTTTGAATACACGCACAGGAGCTTATGCACATAAAATTACAATTGAAGCAGAGCACGGTATATTTACATATTCAGTGGTTTGATTTCAGGGCTACTTCTCCAGATCTGAGAGAAGGAAATCAATTAAGTTTTATTATACTTAGAAATTAAATGCAGAACTAAAGCAGGAAAAACAAGATTCTTCCAGTATTTGAAAGGAGCATATAGACCAGAGGGGGAATGGATGTTTACAAGGGTGGATAGTTATAGGACAAGGGGGAATGGTCTTAAACTAAGACAGCAGAGATTTAGGTTAGATATTAGGAGGAAGTTTTTGACAGAGAGGGTGGTGACGCACTGGAACAGGTTGCCCAAGGAGGTTGTGGATGCCCCATCACTGGAGGCATTCAAGTCCAGGCTGGATGTGGCTCTGGGCAGCCTGGTCTGGTAGTTGGGAACCCTGCACATAGCAGAGGGGTTGAAACTGGATAATCACTGTAGTCCTTTTCAACCCAGGCCATTACATGATTCTGTGATTCTATGATTAAATCTATGTGAGAAATAGATAAAATATCTTTATCAGGAAACAAAGCACAGCACTTGTACTTCACAAAGATCCAATAGCTTTTTCAACACTTTAAGCCACTGCTAGAGTGTATTTTATGTGCTCATCCTAGAAGTTGTACCTGATGCAGGTGATTTGCTTCGACGTGAAGGTCCTGGACTTTTGGACCCAGAATACCTCATGCCAGATGATCGGGAGTAAGATGATTTCATAACACGGCATTCTGCAAACCAAGCAGATGAATTTCAAACACAATTCAGCGTACCAGCTTCCTGCAGACCCTGCAGTTTCTGATTATTATCCAGAAAAAGAATGTCAGTATTTTCCAAATATGCTTGCCAAACCAAATGAAACAGTCAATCTCAGGATTGACCTACCCGTCATAAAAATATTTTTGAGCCAAATGCTTTATGTAACATTCCGCATGTCATATTGGAAGTCTTGAACTTGGGTTATGATCATGATTCAAGTTTGCACCTATGCACAGCTGAATGATTGAAGTTAGCCAATGACAATGTTCCTCTGATAGTTCAGTAAATCCTGTGTGCTGTAATGGCAGCTTCATACAGGGTAAGTGCACAGCAAGCTTATTTTACCTTCTCTTGCAAGAAACTGATGTTGTGAACAGTTTTTGAAGAGGTGAAAAATGCCTATTGCTTCCAAAATGCTGAGAAAACAGATTACTGTAATTTACCATCAACTATATATCATGAAATAAAAGGCAAACCATATAGGAAAGGAGTAAATAATCATACATGTATTGACATTTTTGAAAATTTCAAATTCCTACAGTTAGCATCTACTGCAAATCTCTCCCCTTCTAATCTTATCATTTTCCCTCTTAATTTTGTCTCTGTTATTCATCACTATGATGGCAATACCATTACTATGCTATCAAGTCATCATCAAAAACGATACGTAAAGCGGTGTGCCCAAGCCATGATCCACTCTGTACTGAAATTACTTTTACTTGTTAAGACCTCCAGAAGTATTATAGAAAACAAGGACCATTGAAGGTGAAGAGACCACACGAGTAAGAAACCCCCAGCTGCTAGTTTCCCAGTAAGGAAATCAGCGTACTTAGTCTGTGCATGTTAGAATGAGAAAAGCAAACTTATACCCACTAGGTCTACAAAAGTATTTATATTTTTGTCCAGACTAGAATTTGCAGTGTGAGGTGATACAGTCTTGTTCTCTGCCTGCACAAGATCTCAGCTAGTTTAAAATTGCATGTAAAAAATATCATTTATTTGTATCAACATACTTTGGTAGTTCTAGAAGAGCAGCATGCTGGCAATAACAGTAGAATGGTAGAGAGCTGATTTTGCCAACACATTCAAGTGTACAAAACACTGTTGTTAGACATATAACTATACTACTTAGTATAACAGAAGATTCTGTAATGAAATTACAGTGTTTATAACAATTAGAAAAAACAGCATAAATACACAATCCAAAGCCATCCTCATATAATCTGATTATTCTTGCCAGGGCAATTACTGTTACCCATGAAACTCTCACAGTATAAACAAGCTCCACATTTGGTCTACAGCATTCAAGAACTAAATATGAATTGTTTATTAGGACAATCTGAAATTAGCAGTGACGTATATGATTTTTCAAAACTCACATGAAGACAATAACACAGAGACCATCTTGTAGACCACAGTTGTCAAAAGAAAACATTTATAACTCATTTTAGAAAAATTAGAAATGTAAGTGAACCTTTTAAAATGAAATTCTGTTTTCCAGGCAAGTTTAGGGACAGGATTTGTTTCCAAAGAAAATAGATCATGTTTGTTCGTGCATTTTAACTGATATAGAGAATATAGACGATGGCTTGAGAAAATGCTTTGATATGAAAATATGTTCCAGCGCATACTTTCCTATATCACATAGCTCTTGAGGAGTGGCCAGAGATTAGGGGAGGATGTCTCAATGAATTTGACTGTTTCTAGTGGGTTAAGGAAACGCAGTCTTACCACTGTGATCCAAAACGAAGTCATCCTGAGCATACCGATATTTTTCAGGTCCACATGCAATGAAGACATCATCATCTCCAAAGAAGTCCTGCAAGCATGTCACCTTAATGGCAAAAAAAAAAAAAAAAAAAAAAAGAGTAAAATAAACAAATGTACTATTTTCAAATGCTAAATCTTCCATTAGTCAGCAACTCTTAATAAGTTTGTGTGCTCCTTTTCACTGTAATGTTCTTCTATAATAAGTCATTGTAGTTCTCAAGTGCTTCAGCTATTCCTCCTATGCAGGAAAACTCACAGTCAAGAATGTAAGCACTACTGCTCCTTACCTCCAAGACAACCTGCTCTTACATGTATACCTGTACTTTTGCCTATACGTGCATGGTGATGGCTTTGCAGCCAGAAACCCCAGTGGTAGCACTAAAGCTTCTGGTATTCTTGCATTAGTGGCTTGTGGGCAAACTCTGATAAAATTTTTGCTTCTGTAGTATTTTTTTTAATGCTTCAAGGCATTTAATTTTCATCTTTAAATGTCACGCAAAACCAAACCAAACCAAACCACTACTTGTCCCTTCTATTAAAAGGCGTTCAAGAAAAAACAAAATGCAGAGATCCTTCCATGCCCTTTAGAGCTCATTCTGTTTTTAACTGTTAAAGTACTAATGTTAAATCTATTTCAAGAAGGATGAGGCTTTAAAAAAGACAAATGCTTTAGACTTTCTTTGAGGGTACAAAAGCAAAGATCACAGAAAAAATAAAAACAAAAAACAACCAACCCTCAAGAAGTCAGTTTGTGTGCAAGCAAATATCTACTTTAGAACAAATTAAAACCAATAATGCCATGAAATGAATCCCAATGAAATGCTTTTAATTTACTCTAAGGAAAAAAAAAAAATAAATGTTTACAAGTAGCAAGATAATTCTTAAAACTAATCTGATCAACATTTTCCTGTGTAATTGCTTTACATCCTCTCCTACTCCCAATCTTCCCCACACCTTTCTCTGTTATTCTTAACATTATTTTTAATATTGCATACCCTGAATGAGATTTGGGAATAAAAGACAGGCAGGAGCTAGGAAAGATGGAACTATTTGGCAAAACCATTTAATTAACCAGGTGAAACAAATATCTGTTTCTAGGGAAACGTGTATTTCTTCTCCTTTCCAGCTACCTGTCAGTACCATTTGCATAATTTACCCGGGGTGATAATGGCAAACGCTGGCAGATCTGGAGGGAGGGTTTGCTGCTGCCTGCAGCAGGCAGCACTCAGAATACCAATGACCCTGTGTGCTCTGCAAGAAGAGACCAGGCAGCCAGAAGCAGCACAGTTGTCATGGCAGCTTACCCAGAACAGCAGCAGGTGCCCCTCCAGTACTGTCCTCATGCTGTGCCACTTGCAGTACTGAGTATTTCTTTCACTGCATTAGGGAGACAAAGGATTCCAGCCACTGACAAAATCCTTTTATTTTTATCTTATAGTCTCGACAACGATCTAGTCACATTGCCTAGAGACATTTTAAGCTACACTTGAAATTGCTACCAAAGAGGCAGTAACAGCTTGATTCAAAAGGCTGTACAAATTTAAGAGTTTTGCTAACATGGGATGTGTTCCCCTCTACTTAATAACACTCTACTAATAACTGAACTCTGCCATTTCCAGAGATTTCAGAATTTTTTCTTCCATTTGCCAGAAGCATCACCACTGAGCAAAAGCAAGCTTTAGAAAAAAAAGACCAGACATCCTTCCCACCTGAAAGGAGTAGGAGGGCAGAGAACTCAAGAGCCAACTCAAACCCACCAATATAAGATAAGCTATGAGAAAGCATTCAAAATAGTCATCCTGGATGCACCACTGGAAACAGAAAGAAGGACTCTGTGAAGCACAAGCTCACATCCAAAGTCCCAAAGTGGGAGCCATTCCCAGAGGCTCTGTACGCCCATCACTTGTTAGCATGTGCCTCTAGTGCCCCTGTAGAGCTGTTTTGAGCTGGTCACACTTAAATGCTGTGCTAAAATGAATCCGGCTCTAATTAAAGCTTCTCCCTCTTATGTCAGATTGTGGAAAATACATGTGTGGTATCATCCTTTTGCTGTTTATAGAGCAGTTCTATATACCAATGAATCTACAAATATCTGCACAAAAGATGACTGGAATAGCCTTGGACGCGCACCTTAAAACCTTTTCTAAATGGTGAGGAATAAAGGAATTGAAAAAAGAAAGAAAGAAAAAAGAAAGAAAAAAGGTATTTATTTCCATAGACTTATGCATAGTTTCCTCACACAAGAATACATAGTAGAAATTGACAATATAATTATCGTCTATCTTTTTTTCCCCCTGGATATTTCATAAATAAATGGTATATATTTCCATCAGAGAAATAATGTTATACCAGTAACATGTAAGCCAAGTCAGAGCATCCAGTGTCACACTGTGAGCCAGAAGAAGGACAAGTAATGGGCGGAAAGCAATGACTGGCAACCAGAGCACAAGCCCTAGCCAACAATACTGCTCTTGACGTAGCAAAACTGGATAAAAAACATAACAGTATTTGACCTCTTCATCTGCAGATTATGACAATGCTGTTTTTACTTTATTCATGCCAAACAACAGTGCAACAGCTCACAAAGAAAAGATATCCTTAAAGTGTGGCATCCAGTTGTCCCAAACACATCTGTGTGGAATGGAAAGAAATTTACACACTGAAGTAAATAGTATTGTGTTCCTTAACTATTGCCTGGGGGCTTTAACTAATTTCAAGTTCTAATATGAAAAAATTCAAGCTTTTAACACATGCGCTTGTGATGTAACTTTGAAACACAGATAATACAATTGGTGACAAATTAAAAAAACACCACACAGCAGATCAGTATCAACACCCTCCAGCCAAGAGTTCACTGAATAAATTGTTATTTATTGCAGCTGCACAGCTCTGTTTCATTCTAAACGTAGAATGATGAGCTGTAAAGTCAAATGGCCTGGTTCAATTTAGCATGGCTGATTCAATTGAAGTATCAGCAACAGGACTGTTCAGTTTAAGCCTGCAGAGCCACACCCTGCATCTGGGGAAATCTGCTCTGGATGACAAAATCCCCACATCAGATGGAAACTGAACTACAAGGGAAAGGCAGAGACGATTATTTTCATTTCTTTTTAAACAGTAAAGAAAAAAATATATTTACTGACTTCAGGAAAAGAAGTATGTATGGATATGGTATAAATATTTGAAAAAGGAAGTGCTTAAGATATGAGGCAAAAGAGAAGCTAAGAGAAGCAGCTGGATTTGTGGATGTGTTTTCAGCTCAGTGGTAGTGACAAGCATTAAAGGCTGAAGCTCTTGAAGAAATGCAGTGTGGTTTTGGTTTTTGTTTTTTTTTTTGTTTTGTTTTGTTTTGCTTTAGTTAGTTTGTTTGTTTTTTCCCCCAGGAATTGCTACCAAAAAAACATATTAAATGCCAGCATGACAGAACTAGATATAACCTCCAGGCTACTACCTTCAGTCTGACCGGTCTTCACTTCTCTCCTGAGAAATGCTACTCCTCTTTGACTGGACCAGATTACAGCTGTACTGCCCTGACAGTTTTGCCTTTTGCATAAACTTTTCTTTCTGAGTAAGCAAAAGTAAAATATTTGTCTATTTTTACAGGCTAGCTTTGTAATCAGCATTTTTGTTTCACTTTTTCAAACAAAGTTAGCATTGCCGCAGTTCAAGGGTTTGTGTATATTCTAAAGAGCAAAGTACAAGCAAAGCAGTCCTGCAAAAAAAGGGCAATTTTCCATTTTCTATTTTAGTTTCGCCACCAGCAAGGGAAGACCTAACTTTCAAAAGGAAGTACTTCCTCCGAGCATCCTCAGGAACTCAAAGGGGAAGGTGAAAAGGGCAGTTCCACCCCTTCCTACTGAGCACTGTGTATTTAACACAGCTTTTCGTACCTTGGAACTTCCCCTGAGTCTCTGCACTGCCACAGAACAACTTGACCAAGCCAAAAGAGATAGAGGTGTTTACTAAACCATTAGTGTCCTTCACTACTGAAACTGAGAACAGAACAAAAGAGGTTCAGCACTAGCTTAAGGCAGCTGTTTGCCTGTTTATACTGAAATACATTTCCTGACAGGTCTTCAGTAAACTGTGAGAGAACAGCCAAACCAGTAGCCAGGATACATCCTGGAAGAAGACACCTACAAATAAAGGTCATAAGCCAGTGAATCCTTGATATACCCTTCTTTAAAAAAAAAAAAAAAAAAAAAAAAAAAAGTACTGGAATTGCCAGTATTCTTTCTAATTAACAACATGTTCACTTGGCAGAAATTAAAGTGTCAAGGGCAACCTTGCTAAGTGAATTAGAAACAGGTGAAAAATAAACCACACAAGAGCCAGGCAAGCATGGAAGCCCACATTAGAGTACACAGGAATAGCAACAAAAACACTACTAGTCTGAACATGTGGTAAATCTGGAATCTAAGGCAGAATAATAAAATTCTTGCTGGTGCAGAGAAGAAGCACTTGCCGTCTTTGAGGCTTAACTAGGTCAGGTCACACAGAAAGAATGCAAAACTAACAACTGTTACAAGACGAGAAAGTTCATTACCTGATTTGTTATATGCCTGTGCATGTTGGTGACTTGAGACCAGCAAATTTACTTTACAATTGAAAGACTTTCCTTTATACTAATCTCTTATGTTTCTGTACAAAATAATGAGTATTTTAAAAATTATTTATTTTTATCAATTACACAGATGCTCTAATACCAACCTAACAACCTCAATTAGCCGGTCTGTGAAAACATCTCCTTTCTCTGTATGGATGGATCAAGCAGTGTCCCCTCACTAAGCTGCTGGACATTGCTGGACATGGCTATATGTTATAATCTGTTTTCTAGGTTACAGCGTCCACAAGGCATTGTCTGATTGTCTTTTCTCTCATTAAGTTCAATAGACAGTGAGAAAAGTTTCTTGAATATGTGTGTTTAAAATAATTTGTAAATACTGAGTGTGTGTGTGTGTGGGGGGGGGGGGGGGGGGGAGAAGAAAGGAAAGAAAAGAACAAAAAGAAAAAAAAAAGATATTGAAACAATGACTGTAAGAAAAGAAGAATAATGCTCCTAGGCCAGCTTCTTAAATAACTATTTAATCATGGACTGTGACACATTCTTAGAGTCGTAATCAGAAAATGAACCTTCTTTCACAGATACCCCGTAATGAGGAACAGCAGTGAAAATGAAGGAGACAAAATCCTTCTGTCCTACAGGGAATCTGAAGAGTAAGAAAGAAAACAAATGTTAAGTATTCGCCTGCTGCCTTGTAAATGGAAAAAGTTTGGCAGTAAGCCCAGGAAACGCCTAATACAGTATGACAGTGCAGAAAGACTGCGTGAACAGACTGGTCAGGGCACCAGAGCTCATGCAGCTATGTGGAACAGATGACAGAATACAGCACATACCACATTTTAGTTTAATTTTAAATGTAAACAGGTTTTTGCATCTATTTTTCAATATCTCTAGAGTTTTATTCAGAAAATGAATACATGCGGAAATGGGAGATTGCAGTTGGGTGCATTTCAAACAGATGGATCAGCTTCACTGCAACTGAAATGACTGCCAGAAAAATAAGCTCTAGAAATATGCACAATATGTGTGCTCCTATCATGTATCTTCCAATTCTGTAGGACTTTTTGGCAAGGCCTACTCACTAGTCTTCCAAAGGGAAGACCTGACCTCTTTATGCAAAGAAGTATTTCAGATACTGCACTAATTATGTGCAGATACTTAGATATAGGAACAATTACAGTTGAGAGGGATTAAAATTCTGTAAATTTCGAATAATTTTCACTCACACTATACAAAACATACCATCATTCTCTGTAACAAAAAACACCCCAGTACAACCAGTAAGTATCCCAGTATTATCCACTACTTGAAAAAGGAATTGATTGTTTCAGTGTATTATATGACAGTGAAGTTCAAAACCACGCTTCCCAATTCAAAGAGAAACACAAACAACAGTCCTACTAAACTTGGAAATAACTGGAAACTGGAAGCAGAATTAACTGATGTTAAACTCATGACCATAATCCAGTCTGTCTGAAGAGGAAAACACAGCATTTTCAGTTACCAGAATTATATCTTTGCACACAGAGGCATTAATCACAGCGGCTCAAATAAGTCAGCATAACAGATTCTTTCCTTTAGTGGCACAACTGGGAAGACTAATGCGGAACCAAAAATAGTACCTGACTTCATACAGATTACCTTCCATCTTAGTCCCGAGTAGCTAGTCTAAAAATAAAAGCAACTTGTACTGAGAAATAATTTTAAAAGAAAAAGCAGACCTAAGAACAGACAGCTGGCTTAGTTCAGTAAAATATGGATTCAGTGATGCAAATGTCATTAAATTATAAGCTATATTGTTTATTTTCCACAATACTAGCTCCTCTGCACTACTGAAGAAATCAGCACCTTTAGCTAGAATCACCTTACTTGACAAACATGGAATTCATGTCCTACGTACTACAGAGGACTTAGAAGAATGAAATTCACTTTCATTCCTTTGACTTTTTAGATGAGAAGTGCTGCTGGGGCACACAGCTATAATCTGCTGCAATCCCAAGCTTCTGCTGTTTGTGAGCAGGTCCTATAATCAACCACAGTGAAACACAACCATTTTATTTTGCATATGAGAAGAGAGAGCTGCTCTGGCTGCAGCACCTCTCTGGCATTTCTCATGATGTTCCCAATAACAGCTGCCAACATGCGGAATTAATCAAGGTTCAACTCAGTCTGCCTGAATCTGAACTACAGTGCTACATGACTTTGCTCTTTGCTCTGCTCTGGTTTAAAGAGGCTGGCATCAAGCTGCTCAGTTTGGCTCAAAAAGGCACCTATTGCTGCAGCTGATGGAAACACATAGTTTTGCATAACAGCATAACTAAGATTGGTGTATCCTCAGGTTACAGTTTTTTCATTACTTTTACAAGGATTAATTTGCTCAACCAAAAAAAACCAAAAACTTCAAACTTCCCTCCTTTTCCTTTCCCTAAGAAAACAACATCCTAACCAAGACTAAGCAGACATTTTATAAAGAGACAGAAAGGTGTATTTGCAGTAGCTTTTCAATTTATTCCATAACTAGATAAAAATTATACTGAGGTTGGAGATGGTGGTATGTTGTTATATTTCTGGGAAATTATACCAGTCTAAAATATCAGGCTGAAACGTGCTCACTGTTTGAAAAGGAATTCAAAGACATAAATAATATCCATATAAGCATAATTCATGTTTCTGAAAAAGAAAGACTTTTACATAATCTAAAACAAAAGTAAGGATACAAAACAGAAGACAAACTTAATTCACAAATAGGATTGATGATCAATCAGTTTTTCTCCTCCTCAGATATCTCCTTACAGAAGATTTCTTTTATTATTTATAATAGATAATATATAATAATAATATATAATGCTCATAATAAATAATATATAATTAACAGCATGGTGCCCCCATCCACACTTAAAAAAAATAAATGTAAATAAGTTAAATAAATACTAAGGTACAGGTGCACTCATTTATCCATACAGACAGAGGTGCACAAAACGCTGATAAACGTTTTATTCCAGTGATGACTCAGAAGAAAGCATCACTCACAGCTTCCCCTTCCCATCCCTGTTTCTGCCTGCTTAAACATCTTCCAGTTCAGTCACCAGAAGAAGTAATGGAAATCTGTAGTGCGAGTAGTTATCAGTCTGAGGAAAGAAATGCAGCAATTTCAAAAAGCTCTATCTGTATGCTTATAAAGATCTATTCATTTCACTGGTACTTCACCTGAAACAAGCATCTGCTTTCCAAAAATATAAATCTACAAGTAATTTCTAAATGGGATTCTGCTCAAATCCAAGGTAGCAGTGCACTAGTATAAACCTTTGCATAAGCCAAAATATCAGCATTCTGGGTCCCACCACCAGCAGCTGAGACTGGGCTGCTGCCAGTTCACTGCTGTTTGTAACACAGCCAACCAAGTCCTGCTGCAATTGCATCTCTTCTCTTAAGTGATCCTTCTGGAACTGAAATGTACTGTAAGTTCATGCCTGCTCCACACAGAATGGAGGTATGTAGTACAAAAGCAATGCACAGCTTGCATCTGGGTATGCAACTGCACAGTAATGCACATCATACACTAGACTCACCTTGCAATACCTTGGTATAAATGGAGAACAAGCTGTCTCAAGATCACAAACACACTTTGCAACTAGCAGCAGTGCCAGGAAGTGCTACTTAGCAGCACATCAGGAGCAGATTCCGCATCTGCTCTGAAGAGAAATTACAAAAGTAACACTGTGGCAAGGCTGTCATTACCAACTACTGCCTGTGGCACATACAACAACGTGGCACTAATTCCATTCCTACAGTTTTCTGTAGTCAGGTCAAGATTTTATTCCTCTCGTCTCCAAAAGGTAAGCAGCGTCCTAATTTAAGAGGCATATAACATGATTAATCTTTTTGCTTTCTACTAACTTTCATTACATGCATGGTTCAACTTACCAGTTCTCTGATCCTGAAGAATCACTAAAAAAAAATACATAAAATTCTCTTTTGACAAATATTTAGCATAAAATTTGTCATTTTCTTCCTCCTCTGGCCACGAGCATCTGATGCTCTGCAAAAGCAGAAATGCTTCTTCAGTGATAATTTCTGACATTTCTTTCAAATGCTGAAATAGCACCACAGTCCTAAAATAATACAGGCCATAAAAGCGGAAAGTGGGCATTTCACAAAGACATGTCTGGATACTATCACTGAATCTCACATATTAGTTATGTGTGATACATAGTGTAGATTCAGTTTACACTCATTCCCCTTAGTTTCTCCCATTGAGAGAATTTCTGTATGCACTGGAGTCCTGGTCTGAATTTCAACCACTCCTACACTTGTATACAGAAGTATTAGCCTTAATCCATTTAGTAGCTATTGCTAAAGCAGGAGTATAGTTCTGCCACTACTCCTCCATTGGGAGGTTACTGCTGTCCTTATTTCTACTCTCAAGGTCTAAAGCTTTCACAGATATTCGCCAGTGCTTAAAGAGCTTCCTAAGCAGCTTCTGGGAACATATGTTGTTTTTACTAGCTCTGGGTACAGTTTCACTGTGTGTGCCAATCAGGTCTCTGTGGGGCCATGTCAGTGATCAACTGACTTAGTATTCAAAATTAGAACACAAGCCCAGCTACTTTAGGCAAATTCACTGCAAGAGTCCTAATTCTTATCTACATGAACATATCTGATCATAGTTAATTGATTTTACTTACCCTGACATTTCCTGTACCGGTACATTAAAATGGGCTGGCAGATACCTGTCTGGCTTGCAAAGTCTTCCTGAAGAAGCAACACTCATAGAAACTGCCTTAAGGAAGATGTCTAGCAACATGGTTTGTATTGATTCAAGCAGTCTCATTAACAAATCATTTTAATTTAATTGCAAGTGGAAGATCTCAAGAACAAGAGGCAACATGGCTCATTTATTCTCAAGATAAAGGCACAATCCTAAAAGGTTTCTAGAAAGCACATATGGATCAGGGAAGTGAGGTTTTGTTTTGTTTTGTTTTTTTTCTTTCTTTTACTTTCCTGAGACCCCAGAACTATCTCTGGTGGAGGTGCAGACACCTGATAAGTGAAGTGAAATCTGAACCTGAATTTACAGTGATCACATATTATTTTACTATTCCTAGTTAGGTTTGTACAAACCATCTGATTTCCATGAACATTGTGCTGAAACTGCTGATTCAGGTACTATATGGAAAAGCCAATTGCAGCTGTCCAGAAATCCATGGTTCAAACTGCATCTGCTGCATATTCCGTGCGTGTTTTCCTGCCAGGTTTTCCTTTGTTGAAAGGGGACTAAAGCACTAGAACTCTACTTTCTAGTCTAAACAATCCTTTGAAATTGTTTGAATTTCAAAGGATCAATTTAAAGCAATCCTTTGTATAGTTATTATACAAATATTTACATTCTGTATGTGACGGTTACACAATGGTGCCTTTAAAGGAGTGAGAACTATTAATAACCTCAGTCATCCTGAAATCTGATTACTATTATGTATGGACTGAAAGGAACTTTCTCCAAAGTACTGTACTGAAGTCTAAAACTAATCTTTATGACTTACTTGTTTCTATTTAAGATCCAAATTAAATAAAACATGAAAGCTCAAAGCCTGCAAGTGAGCAGTTTTCAGGTTCTCTGGACTTGTGCTGAATTTTCCCAATTCAGTATCTATCAATATGGATATTCTTCAAGGTCTAGCTGGAGAACAGTCTAAAAAACACAGTACAAAGTGCATGCAGTACAAAAGTTAAGATCAGGAAAATTGCTCAGTCACCTGGAAAGACTCTTTTCTCTCCTTTGGATCAATTATTTGTAATATTTTGAAGTACGCTAAAAACAATTGACTAAAAAATAAAGAATAAAATAATAATAATAATAATAATAAACACCTTAAAATTCACAGCAGAAATGCAGTCTCCCTCTCGTAAAGTATGCTTTACTTTTATTAGATAGTGTCACCTCAAGCTTAAATTTACAGAAATACTTCAGAAAATTTTGAGTATTGCCCTGTGAATCTGTAAGTTAGTACTGCAAGAAATATACAAAGGGAAATATCAAGTTTTGATGATTTTTTAGTTATCGGTATTCCACATCAAGAGCACCATGAGTTAAAGAGTTGTTGTTCCAGTTCTGGGTAGCTGTCCCAGAAGAGAAGAGCTACATACTCCAGAGGACTTTGCGTTTAGAGAGGAAATAAGACCCTTGGCAAGGTCACGAGACCTCCCCTTTTCCCTTTTGATCCCAGCAGCATGTGAGCTCCCCAGATCATCTCACCTCAGCATTAGAGCAAGGACTTCGGCTTTCAGATACTCTTTAGCTTCAGTTCTAATTGTATTCTATTATATTGTATTATAGTATGCTATTTTGCATTCTGATATCTTAATTAGTAAATTAGTTTGCTTCTCCTCAGATTGTTGCCGCTGTTTTGTGTTTAGGCCCATCTCTCTACCCTTTTTCCCCTTTTCTTCCCTGTTTCTCTTTTTCCATGGGTCCCTCCATGCCTCTAGTGATGGAACCAGGCTGAACCAGTCTGTAAACCATTGACAGGAAGTAACTTGGCAAGAAAAGGAAGTAAAATTTAAGAATAACATAATGAAAATACACACTACTTAAAATACTTCAAATACTACTAATGTTTCAACTGCCTCCAAGTTTGTGTTGGAGATGGGAGTGAAAGTTTAAAACATCTTTATAAAGAGATGAGGTACTTTACTTGTTTACTTTCCTTTGCATACACTGACACTACTGATGCATAAAATCAGGGGAGAAAAATCACCTTTAGACCAAATTCACTTGAGGTATTTCCAATACACCACAATAGTAGAAAATATAAAAGCAAAAAGAAACATAAATCAGAAGTTCCACTTATAAGGTGATGGAGAAGGGTCACAGTTAAGTAGGGAAAGGTAGACATCCCATTTATGCTACAGAAGTGAGGCAGAATTAGCAGTGTGCAACCAGAGCTTTTATAATAACTGTTTCAAAAATGACTAGTTTGTCTACTGCTGTATAACCTTCAGCTTATTCCCTGTAACAACGCAGCTGGAGATGGCCCAGATGCTACCAAGAACTTTAAGTTTACCTAGGCATAAGTGCTGGTATTTTTGGAAATGAATTTCTCAGAGTAGAAATTTTGATGTGAGAATTCAGTCTTTAAAATAGCTGGATATGTGTTTGTGAATATTGAGATTTTAAGAACAGCTTAATATATAAGAACTAGCAGCCAGATTTAACCATCAAAGAATCTACTGCAGTTGGATATTAGAAGTGAACAATCTGCTTAAACTGCACTTTCTATTAAAGAATATCTAACAGTGTTTTTGTTGTTTTGAAGGTACAAATCATAAAACTTTTTAATGTGTTTTACAAAATATATGGACAAATGCAAGTGTATGTATATGATAAAGAACTTAATTGATAAAGGTCACTTTTCTCACTAAATCCTAAATATTCCATTTCACAGAAAACCTACACTTTCTATTATAGTAAATTATGATTAAAAATTATGATTTTATAGAATAAGACAAAACTATAACTTGTTTCCTGACAGATGAGGATAGTTTACAGATGAGGATCTCTTGCAAACATCTAGGAATCACGCACTCATTATCTAGCCCCTAGTTAAAAATATTTTTAAGTAGGCTAGTTAGTCTAAAAATGATTCATAGTATGAATGGATGAATCATTTAAATAATTTTGAGAATAACTATACATAGATAAATAAAACACTAAGGAAAAAAAGGTCACATAGAGCATCTGACTTCAGATTCACCCCTAGCAAAGTCAATTTACACAGTTGAAATTAATATCTCATTGCACATCTGCCAAGGCTTTCTTACTTCAAGTCATTTTGATCTCCACAGAGCACATTTTTCCTTTAAGCAAATGAGGAAATGTTGCAGTTCTTACCCAGTGTCCTAACAAGGATTCTTGGTAGAGACCAAATGTGAAAATATTGGACTCCAGTTTTCCATCCCTGCTTTCCTGATATGTACAGCAACTGTAAGCTCAGAGAAATGAGCAGCAATAGTTGCTGTTACCAGGAAACATACCAATAGCCACTGGCTTTTGAGACAAGATGGAAACACAGTGACTACCACTTTGGAAAAATTTTGGGAAACAATTCCAGTTGAGAGGAAGACCCACTTTCAAACTCTATTGTGTAATCAGTCTGAGGCATATACTTCCTCTAATGCAGATGTGATTTCAAGATACTGTCATCAATATACGCTGTTACAGATGAATGAGAATAAATAGGAGAAAAGAAATACTAAGAGTTTGAAATTATTACAAATATGTGCTCCACACCTGAAAGCAGTAGAACAGGGAATCATATTTAATAGAGATATTCAAAGCTTATTCTCAAGAGTTTGTCCTGTAAATATACCTCGCTGTTCCTTGAGTACTTGTGTCCAAGCACTTGAGAAAAAACAGAGCGTGTGTGCTTCTTGTTTTCCTTAGCTTATCAGTTGACAATTTTAATTATAATTTTATCTTTTGTAACTAGGAGAGTGGGTAGAAAATAGTTTGTACATCCTACATACAATGATATCATGGACTTCTCTTTCCTTCTCTTAGGAGAGATGATTTTGAAAAACAAAATGCTACGCAAACATCTAGGGAAGTCTCTGGTGACAGGACTAACTTCAAGAAAGCTGGTACTGGTGTTACCGGTAGTTTTTATTATCTTATTAGTAGTCAAGAATCCTTATTGGAAGCAGATGGATAAACTGAAGTCTTCCATTTCAGGCAAATGTTTAAGCACTATTGGGCTTGCTCTCAACTCCCAAGAGATGAAGAAGGGTCATCTAGGATACAGTGTAAGCAGAAAATAAGAATCTCAGGTTCTGGGCTAATACAGAACTGCAAGTGACACTTCATGATTCAGACTTCATCAGCTGTTCATCTTTTTACTATTAGGATTCCCCTGCTTACAGAACTGATTTTACTGTATTATGCTGTAAGTAATACGAAGTATAATTATATAGTTTTCAAATATCCAGCTACACAAATATTACAAATATGCTCTACTGTATTTACACAATAATGTATCAGAGCTTTCATGGGCATCAGCTTTTGGAAAAGTTCATCTGTAGCAGAAATGCTAAGTCATGGCCTGAACCACTGATGGAGCACCTGGCAGAAAGGCAGGGCCAACCTAGGGAGGCTCAGGTGCATGCAATGTACCTAAGCGACCAGAAAGGGAAGAGCCAGGACCCACACCTTCCCAGACTTCAGTTAAGGGCTGGCAGTGGAGGCATGGCGATTTTGCTGGAGATTCCTGTGAACCTGAGGTCTTCTAAGGGTAAGTAGCTTTTTTTTTTTTCTTCTTTTTTTTTTTTTTTTTTTTTTTTTTCATTTGATTCTGTATTCTTGGTTGCTGTGTTTGGGCTTATCCTCATTTGCTGCAACTTAGGGTATTGTTACCCTACTATCCTATTAGTGTGTTTTCCATCATGTTATAGTATTATACCATCTAGAACTATGTGGTATTGAAGGGGGCAGGAAATTCATCAACTCTCTTGATTGCTCTTTCTCTGTAATACGCGAAGTCACAAAATCTTAATGGTTGGTAGGCTGTCTTTTGTCTGTTATAGGTGTTGAGAGTAGATAAAGACACAGTGGATGTTCTTTGAAAACATTCTAGACATATTATGTTCCAGTTCTGTAGCTTACAAGTTTTTTTTAATATCCTTTGTTTTCTTAGCATTAAAAGTCTCCTGCAATTGCAGAGTCCCTGTGCCATATATCAATAAACTAAATATCAACATAGACCAAACAACTATTTAAGAACATAAGATAAATGTTAGGCTTTCAAAAACAGAAGATGATTGTGGTCAACTTTGTGTCAGAGGTGCTATTAGAACACTTAACTTTGCTGCATCCACAGAAAGATGCTATCATCCTTTGTAAGGCTTACAAATTTCAAGATACAAATAGGGTTATAGCTCCATTTCATTTCTGGAAAGCACTTTTATTTAAAAGGTTGGCCAGTACTGCTTACTTCAACATCATGTTCCCACCAGTTTTCAGATTACTGCGCTTAAAGGTTTGTTGCAAATTAAACAGGCACTGATATTTTATGTAATATAATTTTTTTTTGTATTTTTCTTCAGCCTGGACAAAAGAAGGCTGCAGGGTGACCTCATTGCAGTCTTTCAGTACCTGAAGGGTACCTATAATCAGGAGGGGAGTAAACTCTTCGAACGGGCTGATAATAGTAGGACAAGGGAAAATGGTTTTAAGTTGAAAGAGGAAAGATTTAGGTTGAATGTCAGGGGGAAGTTCTTTACTAGGAGAGTGGTGAGGTACTGGAACAGGCTGCCCAGGGACGTTGTGGATTCCCCATCCCTGGAAGTGTTTAAGGCCAGGTTGGATGGGGCCCTGGGCAACCTGATCTAGTAAACATGGAAGTTTGGTGGCCCTGGCAGGCAGGGGGGTTGGAGCTTCATGATCCTTGAGGTCCCTTCCAACTCAGGTCATTCTGTGATTTTAAAAATTAAAGATGAATATTCTCTTTTCTTTCTGAGTGACTGTTCCATGCCATTAGTTTTGTATGGGTGAGAATGGAGTTTTTCTGGAAGACTGGTATAAATCTATTAGAAAAGTCCTTATTTTAACATTTTGGTATTACTGCTTCAGAAAACTTAAGAGACTGACAATCTGATTCCAGCCAACTAAGCAGCAGCTAGTATAACAGATCCATCAATGTGACAACCTGAAAGACACATCTCAAAACTAGGAAGTCTGTTCATAGGCTACTATGAAGAGGAACAGGGAGAAATCAGTCTTAAATCTCTTTCAAATGCAGTTGTAGTGTGAGGTGTCACAGGCTTCTTTAAGAAAAGTCTGCATATTTAGACCTGATAATCCATAAACTATTTTCTGAATTAAAATAAATAAATAAAAGGATAATTTAGCTAAAGGAAAAGAATTCATGATCTCCAAGGAAGAACAGACCTGTGAAACAAATTCTAGTTTAGCATATGACAGCTGCAGAATGAATTCAAAAGATTTTTTTTTTAATTTTATTTTTTTTATTTTTTTTTTTTTTTTTGGAAACCAGACTAATTATCTGTTAATGGCCAGGCTCAGCGGGACACAACAAATTCCCAAGGTTTAGTTTCCAAGTCATGTGATTTCATCTTAGTGTGGCAGATGGCAGACAATGACTGCATACCCTTCATTTATTCTAACATCTACACACTGTAAAACAGTGTTGAAATTATTGTAATCATACATCAGCGAAGATTCAGTGTTTCTGTTGGTGACACCACTGTTTTTGCAGTGATTGTTTCCCACACTGTGCAGCCTGTCATTTGTATTAAGTGCTGTCAGCTCTCAGAGTGTGCAGACAAAAACTGAAAACCCAACAGGATTTATCCTCTCTGTGGATCCAGAAAGACTGGCAAGTTGGATGCCAGTTGTAGCAGTACACATATGCTTGCTTTTAGTTAAAATACCAGTTTGTTGTTTTGTTGTTTGTTTTTTTTCCAGTTACCATTCTCTACTTTAGAAGTGCTGACTTCCTATCAGGGTCTGATTTTGTATTCTTTTGAAAAATACTCTGTTATTTTAACATCCTTCTTCGCTAATCTGTTGGTTTGATCGCAGTGGGTATTACTGATTATTTATCTAAGCCCTACCTTGCTGGAAAAGATTAAATCTGCACTCACCCAGCCATGATGTTTTGAGTACTGCTACATCACATCCCCAAAGCTAGAATTATGTATCCCTGTGGGAGTAAGGAAAGGAAGGAGGTATATGTTCTCCATTTATCTGCGCTCTATTTTAGGTTTTTTATTTGCAGAAAGAAAGAGTACGTAGGTTCCTTCCCATCTACCTCCTTCCTCCAAATAAATTACTTTTGTTTCAGAAAGCCATGACCTTAATTTTTTTGCAGATGGAACAAAGCTAATGAGCTTTCTCAGCATGATTGTTTACTGACAGTTTAAGACTCTCATCTTAGATGACTCATTAGATGGTCATTTTTTTTCCCCCTTCTTTAATACTTTCTGCATTATAACTTTGGTACTTTTAAGCAAAATCCTTAGTATTTGCATTTTCAATTCATTTTATTTTTGTTTCTCCTCAGAATGGCAATGAGTCTATGACCACTGAGGTAAAAGCTGTAAATACTTATTTGAAGTAAATCCTGAACACGCAACCTACCTGTGGCCTTTGTAGGACAATATTAAATGGAATTACTTCAGAAAGTGTTCCTTTAGATCTTTAGGTGGAAAAGTGGTATAGACGCATTTTCAAATTTAGGGTGTTTTTCAGATCTCTGCATCTATAT
The DNA here is from genome assembly GCF_039878825.1 of Excalfactoria chinensis. NCBI lineage: Eukaryota > Metazoa > Chordata > Aves > Galliformes > Phasianidae > Excalfactoria > Excalfactoria chinensis. Next base: position 55,914,765 of record NC_092828.1, read on the forward strand.
CAGGGCACAGTTCATTTTGGGATAGTTTCATATAATGCCGCCTTCCATAAATAATCACAGATGGGAAAACTTCTATATCCATGGATGGAGGCCAAAATTATCTCCTGTTTGAGTACACAATTTCCTCCTTCCCTCTAGCAATAAATTACCACTGATTCCGGTTCTGAGCCTACCAACTGAAAATCTGAAGGAAAAAAACACAACAGCACAAACAAAACAAAACAAAAAACCATAAAACTTCCTCACAGTATCCCTGGATTAACTCTTTTCCTGTCATGTGACTTTCTCAACAACTGGGCTACTTTAATTATTTTTCTTACACTCGCTTGACTTTTATCCTACACCCAATAGACAGACATCTCTCTGTTTGTTCTCTGAAGCAATTCTAGGCTCTAGTATAAGACCATCTTTCCCCTAAGTCACATTTTATTTCAAATGTTAGATGAAGTTTATCAGTACTGGGTTTACTCTTGCACTGGGTAAACCTTGCTCTATGGATTTTACTCTGATGTGCAGGTGTATGTACTTAAATATTTTTAATGTTTACTGGCATTCACATTTTTGTTCTTCTGCCTCTAGCTCAGCAGTTCATCCAAAGCTGTAGACAGCCTTTAGTTACTGAAAACAAAAATGCCCCTCTTCATTCATCTGAATTTTAGAGCAAATATATACCCTCTAGATTTGATAAGCTGTAAGCCTTTAATGTCTCTCCTACTGAACGTTTGTTTCAGTTTCTATTAAGACCTGCCATCTCTGATGGGTAACTTAACAGCTGCAGTTGATCTCTTAAAATTACCACTACAAAACAAATAGAAAATTGACTTGAAACTAGCATTTCTCTACTAAGAACTTTCAAAACTGTCACTAGATGATAAAGAACAAAATAGTGAGGGAAGAACTCAATAAGTTTGATGAATACTTACTAATATGCTATCTTTAATTACCCATTTAAATATAAGGAATAATCAGAAAATTTCAAAGCCTTTGGTTTCGAAGAGATCCACCAATATGTTTGTGGCCCATCAAAAAAAAAAAAAAAAAAAAAAAGCCATTAAAGTGTGTTTTATTTGTGGTATGTTCTCAATATTTTTGAGAATGGAGTATAGTATAAATGGCTCGTCCAACTTTTCCATTCACATATAGACTTTCACCCATGAAACTGCAATACAATACAGACTTGAAAAATTATTGACTTCTGGGAGTAAACATTTCTGTTTTCTTTTTGGTGACAAATAATGTTTCCAAGTTTTGTATGTTATTATGTTGCTACCTTCTACTTTGCAAAAATTGTTACTTGAAGCTTCCGAAGCAAGGTGGAAATGCTCCACTGTCTTTGGAGATATCAAAGGGTTAACTTCCCAACTGCAGAAGGTTCAGTGTGACTGTCCTTGCTTCACAGTAGGAAAGTGACAGATTCCAGCAGAGAACAGAGAAAGGAAAACCCAGCCAAGTAAGGAAAGCACTCTGCTCAGACAAATATATTAGGAAAACCTGAATGTCAGAAGGACAGAAAGTGGAATGGCAGAAGCCAGCACAGCGAAGTAAATGCCTTGTTACTTTCATGTGATTATTTTTCCTCAAAACCAATCACAGAAGTTCTGGAAATTAATGTTTTTGTTAGCTGCTTAACAAAAGTGAAATGACAAGTTTTACACAAATGTAGTTAGAAGAAATTCTGTACTTGAGACTACCCAGTGCTAATACTCCAAATCACATCTCCCATTTATTACACATCTGATGACAAAAGGAATCATTCCAAATATTATAAAATCTTACAATTTAAAGCTAGATAATTGCCTTCATACAAAGTAATCAAGGAAAATAAGTGAGATGAATGTTGTTCTGCGTTATTATCAGGAGTTGCTGCAGCAAAGATTAATGAAGTCAGATGAGTACACAAAACTTGTGTTGTAGACATTTCCATCGTACTATTCAAAATTAAAAACAAGGTTCCTTCACAGGTCACTGCTTTTTATTTCCATTTCTTACCACCCATATATCAACAGAAAACAAAATTGTCCCATAGTTAAGGAGAACCATGCAGTCCCTTATAAAAGGATACAAGTTTTACACATGCATGTTTAAACTCTTGAATTTCAGCATCAGTTCCACATACTACCTAAACCAACTGCCTCTCAAAGGAGGAAGAAAAAAAAAAAAAAGAAAAATGGTATTTCCTCAGAGTTGAAATAAGAGGGGGTTGGGGAGAGAGCCTTGAGGATCACAAAAGCTACATTTATAAGAACGTAGCCATTTAGAGTCTTTTTTTTTTTTTTTTTTTTTTTTTTTTTTAATGGTTGCCTTTCAAGCTGTGCCAACAATAGGAAGGACATAAAAGATCTGCCTCCCTTGCAGATTTAGAAGAATAAGCAATTACTACATTAGAGAAAATAGGCTCAGAAATTTCCACCAATTGGCAGCAAAACAACTCTTTATTTGCCAAACCTCACAAAGTCCTTGGGCACCAACCTCTATGTATACCAGTAATAAACAAAGAAAGAAAGAAATTCTCTTTGCCTCAAACTGGGGTCAGCCCTTTGCTTTGTCATTGTTGTTTTCCCAAAAACAGCCCCCAGACATCTCTATCTGCCTAGAGAAACAGAAGGCTGCTTTTATTACCCTGGTGTCTAAAGTCATAGGTATTCCACCTGAGGCACTATATCGCATAATCCCTTAAATCATAATTGTGCTGTGGCTGTGCAAGGAAAGGCTCTTTCCCAAAGCTTAGCTGGAAGAGCAGAAGTCATTTCTTCCAAATGCACACAGTTTATGTGGAGATGAAGGAATAACAAGCATGCAATAAGGATATGTGCAGCCTGCTTCCTGCAAGAAGTAGAAATATCTCTATTCTGCTTGAAAAAAAACTACATTTGCAGTCTAAATCTGGCTACCAGGGAAAGGCAGGAGAAGCGATTCCATAGCACTGAGAAATCTTACACTTATTTTGAAGCATTACTTATGATTAGTTGTCCTGACGGTACACTGAAGGCAGGCAGTCATTGTCCACTATGAGTAACACTGATATGTAAGCAACATATGTGTAATTTAATGTACGACTGCAAGTTGGTTAATTTTATTGCTCCCTGACGTACCACTGCAACTACCACATTAATGCAGATTAGTGAGTTTCTACTGTGTTAGTGATTCGTAGAAGAAGTGAATCTGATTTGTGTCTCCAAACTGTAGCAGTTGCCTTTCCAATTCTTCCAAATCTTTTTGAACTACTTTCCTGTGAAAATAACATTACTTTTATGTGGGATGGTAACAGAAGACTTCATGGGCAGAAAAAAAATATTGTAGAATAAATATCCTCAAAGCCACTTTGCAATGAATTAAATTAAACATGACTAAATCACATTTCAGGACTTTCAAAAAGCAAAGCACATCCTTAGAAAGGATTCTCCTGTAACAAATCTCATTAACAAATCTCATTTAAAAAAACAAAAACAACAACAAAAAAAAGCCACAATATACAACTATTCAAGAACTGAAAACATATTATAGTGCCCTTGAATATCATGAATTGGGAGACTCAGTTGTTCCTTGGTATCAATAGTGAGACAAATATATAAAAGTACTTCTTTACAAGCATTTGATTATAGAAAGTATATCTGTAGTACACAGAACATAGCCAGAGACAGAGCCCATGTCCAGATTATTTGAATCAGTGCACTTTTTCTGCAATGCGTTATCTAGCAACTTGCAACATGAAGCAGGTGCTTCTTCAGTGGTCTCTAGGACCACTATTATTGTAAAATGTCTGAGGAAAACAAGTTCCCTTCTCTCCTTAAACAAAACCAAAACCTTTAGAAGTAGCACATGCAAACATATAGGTATGTAGATATGCAAAAATATCTTCTGGATGAGCAAGGATCCCAATATTTAATCAACAATACCATAGTCCACGTATCAGGTATCAAACGTGATCTACTTTTCAGCCTATGTTGCTCTGCATTACTAGACTCATAAAGCAATCAAAATTCCATATCAGTGTCAAATAAGGGCATTAGGTGTCAAAGTCCCACTATACAAAAAGCTGACTCACTAGCCAGACTAATCAGCAGCAAATGCATTACTGGCACTTTTATCATGTGCAGCACAATATTCTTTTGGGTCACTCCTTTGTGTTTCTGGGTTAGAATAAAAGACCTACTGTATCATTAATCTCAACAGCATGTTTTTGCCATTTGAAAACTAAAAGTAAGGCAAGTTACGAACACTGCCTGTGAAATACTATTTCAGATAAAATTCTTGACCTTTGCGATCTCAATTACTCTATCCAGGATGACATTCCAGTATTTTGTTTATGAGAAACTGCAGAGGTGAAATGGAAGAGGACCACAATGTTTTTCATATAACACATGACACCATGCAGTAGTCTGAAAATATGACTCTGCTTCTGAAAATGTGTATTTTAAACAAGTTTACTTTCATAAATTTCAAGTGAAACTAAATTACTGAAAATAATAAGCACTTAGTTTAGCAATACAACAGTGTATGAAAAGGTATTTTTTCTTCTAAGGTAATCATTTTCTTTTGCAGTAGAGAGAATTTTAACATTTTTTCCAGATATTTTGAATAGAAATGAAAAAACATGCTGTTTATTTAATTATCCTTATTCAGCAGCAGGTTAAAGCCTATATAGTAACAAGAGCTTTAGTTATAAAAACAAACAGAGTAATTCATAATTATTAGATTTTCACAGCAATTTAATCTCCTACCTGCTTTCCATCCAGCGTACAGAGTCTCTTGACTACACCCGAATCTAACTTAATGGCTTCAGTGATGTCAGTCAAGACCTGTTCAAAGGAGTGAGCAGTCTTCTTATTCAGCAGAATTCTCACAGCTTTTCGTGGTTTTACTCCACTCCTAATAACAGTCACCAATTTGGGTTTAATGAAATCTTTACTCTCCTTCACTTCACTCTTTGTGGATGACAAAGATGTCAGGGATCGAGTGGACCCAGTCCTTATGTTCACACACCAGTTTGGATTGACATTCTTGGTATAATCAACTTTCCGATATGGTTCATTTGATGCACATACATAACTTTCACCTGAAAAAAAAGATGACATTTTCTTAATTTAGGAGGTTTTGCAGTTACTTCTATCAATTTAAATAATGACAGATTTGTCAGAAGCAGTGGTTTCTGTATTCCAACTGCAGATCATTTTAAATGAAAGTTGGTAAACTAGCCAAAATCTATCCAAGCAGTACTCTCAGAGTGATTTCAGTAGGTTTCAAAAGACCTCTGTTTAAGCAATGAAACACAATGACAGATAACAAGGATGTTGAAAATATTTCCCATTGCTTTTCAAAGAGAGCAAAATGTGATCGTGTTAAGATCCCTGATCTGACCATCAGAAGGTATACGTTGACTTTGCTCCAAGGATATGCTGTTGAAATGTAGTCAACGCTTTTTAGACCAACAGCCTCCACTGAGGCCACAAACAAGACTGAGACTATAGGAATAATAAAAAGGCAACTACATTTTGTTTTCTTTCTTAGTTTAAATTATGCATTTCTGATATCTCCTAAATAATAATAATAATAATAATAATAATAAAAGGCGAGAATACAAACCAACCAACAAATAAAAAACTATAAAACACTTTATTACCGGTTAGCAATTCAAACCTTCACATCAAAGTACTTGAAACCAGCCATAATGTAGATCTAAGGATTTCGTTTTCTTGTGCATGTTGAATGTTTCCATAAACAGCAACATGAACTTGAAGAATCACAGAATTATAGGGGTTGGAAGAGACCTCTGGAGATCATCTGGTCCAAACTCTCTATTAAAGGAGGTTCTCTACAGTAAGTTACACAGGAAAGCACCCACGTGGGTTTTGAGTATCTCCATAGAAGACTACACAGCCTCTCTGGACAGCCCGTTCCAATGCACTATCACTCTCAAAATGATTTTTTTTCTTATGTTCATATTGAAATTCCTGTGTTCCAGTTTGTGCCCATCATCATAGAGGAATAAAATAATCACTTGAGAATTGTAGCATGACACAGATTGTTCATTAAGTGTTTTAAACTGCATGCTGCTTTCTTGTTTCAGTCATACAAACTAAAATTGGTAATCGAGGTTTTTACATGAAAAACAAGTTTTACTACACCTGCAAGGCAGATACATATGGCACAATAACACAAGAGAGAAAAATGCATGCACTGACTTCCTTTGTTCATACTTTAAAAGACAAAGGATGTTTTTATTTTACTACAGTTAGCACTTAAGCTTCTAATATTTCACTTCACCCATAGTTTCTAAGTTCTCCTGAGACTTTTGGAAACAAATCACTTGTTACATTCTGCATAAAGACTGATTTTCTATACATTGGCCATTCTAGGAATTAACTGTCAATTTGATTGGCTTAACAGGGCATCCAGTTGATTATACAACCGTATGAAATACTTAACAAAGAAAAAAATCATGGGTATAAATTCACCATAGGCAGATTTCCTAGAAAATGGTATACTTGGAAGTAAGCCTAAAAAAATCACCATTAGTTTTGGAACACTGTGATATTGTTTGAATTGTTGTTTTATCCTTCTAAGTAAACAATACATTAGCACAAATCTATTTGCAAGAGTTTTCAAGCCTTTTGTGAAAATACTACCTCATTTTATTTTGTAGGTAGAGAAATGTAGAACCGTAACATTGTATGTAATATTTGTCCATAGCTTTCACATGTGGACTGATTTTAAATCTTCTTGGGATTAATTCAGATGATCTTCACGCACACACAGAAAGACAATTATTTCTTTTAATTGGTGACTGTTTTTAATTTGTCCAATTGTTGTTTAAATCAGACAAACCAAGTCCAACATTATTAACAATGTAACAGGTAACTTTATAAATCAAATCACATGTACAGATAAGTTTTGCTATTTCTCTATGTGCCTTTAATGACATTTTCATGCATCTAACCTTAACATATAACCCCACTGTAGAGGAAATGCTAAGTCACAGCTTGAACTAGTGATTGAGTACATGGTGGGAAGACAGGGCCAACCCAGGAGAGCTCAGGTGCATGCAATGTACTAAAGTGACCAGAAGGGGTGGGGGCAAGATCCACCCCTTCCCAGACCTCATTTAAGGGTTGGTAGTGGATGTAAGGGTGTCTCTCTGGAGGTTCCTGGCTATCTGTAGCCTTCTGAAGGTAAGCAAATTCTTTCTTTTTGTTTCTGTGCTGTTGCATTTGAGTGAGTCCTCACTTGATACAGCCTTGGACTTTGCTATTCTGCTGTTGTTGTTGCACTTTCTTTCCTGTTATAGCATTATGGATTCCTGTATCCAATTTTGGTCACAGTTGTTGCCATTGAGTCAACCCAGTACTGATTAACTGTAGCTGATGTTCTGCATATGCCCTGTCTCTTTGTCCAGACATTACAAAGCAGTTGCAAAGCAATTAGTGCAAGGAGTGGTGTCCACATTTGGTTGTGAGTATTTGCAGAAACAGATTCCATAACACCTATTACAAGCAGCTTGTTCTCACAATACTTTCCTTCTTGTTAATTTTGTCCCTTAAATGAACTCTGAGAACAAAATAACTGTAAGGTTTTCCTTGGGATGTCAGAAACTTAGCTCTGAAATACAGTTTAAATCCAACAAAAACCTTCTCTGATGGTTGAGTCTTACAGGTGTGTCAGCTTAGCCTTGCAGGCTGCTGCTTCTTGGGATAATTTTTCTCTGGTGGCAAACTGAAAGTAAATGTTACAAAAATGCACAGTTACAATTCCTCTTGAACAGTGGTGTATAGGTAGTAGCACAAGGTAGCTGCTATTGCAGAGATGCTAGAGATATGCTGCGTGAGAAAGATCTGTGCCTTGTTTCCCTTCCCAAAGCAAACCAAGCCTGTTTGTGCTTTTTGAAAACTGAGAATGTATCTCCCAGGACATTTCTATCAGTTCTGCTTCTGGTAATTTAAGCTTCTGCTTCCCCTTTTGTCTTTGTCTTTGGAGAGGGTTACCTCTCCAGTTGGCTCTTTAGTTCCCTCTACTCTGTTTGGACAGTACTAGCTGTGGTATTGTATTTGCTGGTAAATTTATCAGTGGCAATGGGCTTTAAACTCTGATACTTCTTGTGGATTTTCTCATCTGGTTTGATATCTGGGGGAGAGACGGGGGCAGATATCTTATAGGTAGGAAATAGTAGGTGATGGTAACTGCTTAATCAAATGCCTTCCAGTTCAAAAGTTCATAGACTAGAGAGCATAATGATCTGCAATTCATATTCAGTTGTAAATAGGGAAATACTCTACAGATCCTAAACTTCTTTTTCATTCTATCATAAGTGGGTTTTGTGGTTTAGTTTTGCATTCAAACAACTTTCTTAACTCCTATGAGAAAATACAAGATAATGAAGCAAGCACTACTAAAATAGCAGTGTGTAGGCAACACTAGGTCACAGCTTGAACCAGTGATGGAGCACCTGGTGGGAAGGCAGGGCCTACCCAGGGGAGCTCAGCAGCATGTGAAGTACCTGAGCCACCAGAGAATAGATGGATCTTGGCTCCACCCCTTCCCAGACCTCATTTAAGGGTTGGCAGTGGGGATGAAAGTGTCTTGTCTGGATACCTCTGCCTACCCAAGGACCTCACCAACCTTTTTAAGATAGGCAGATGCTTTCCCTTCTGTTTTGCACCTACTGCTATTACACCCAAACAGGCTATCCCTTTCCTTGTTGCTTCTCTATCTTGTAACAAGTAGATTTAAAAAAAGCAAAGATGCAAAACAATTAAACAACTATCTGGTTCCTAGGAAATGTCACTACTACCTGCTAACCATAGTACAATTTATGTCAAGTTTCATAAAGTGCCTTTGGATGGAGGTAGGGCGACTGAAGTAGTATTAAAAAGCTACAGTTGCAGGGATTAGGGTACCTCTTGCAAATGTTGCAGAGAAAGCAGCAATTAAACAAGAATGTTGATGCTAAGCATGATCAGCAAAACCCCTGATGTTTGACAAATCATGAGATATGTCGTCCTTGCTAAAAGGCAAATGAGATAATCATGAAAACACAGCTAAATTAACAACAACAAAAACAATAAAATGAAAGACTTGTGATGTAACTTTTTGAGTCTGGCTTTAGGGAAAAAAAAACAAACAACCATGATTTTACAGCTGAAATAAAAACCACTTATCATAAAGGCACTACTATCAGCCATCCTGTTTACTGATTTGCAAAGTTTTAGTTGAATTACAAGTCAATTCATATTTTTGAGTTTTTATAACATTGCTGGTTGCCTATGCAGGTATTCTAATCTTTCAGTCGAGACATCTAGTACAAGGTCATCTGTCTCTTTAAAATATCTCTATTCCATCCTGCTTTTTTACTGAGTTGTTCTTTCAGAGAAGAGGAAACAAGCCTCTTTTCCTGGATGCTGGCTGACATCCAAACAAAACTAAAGCTTGGGTAGACCCCTGTCTACCTGTTGCCTCCCAAGTCTTATCAGATTTTTTTTTTTTCCCATTGTTTCCATGTCCCCCTCCTTTGTTTCATGGCTGCTGCACTGGGGCTTATACTTACTTGCTGCAGCCATGGACTTTGCTACCCTGCTATTACTGCTGTGCTTTCCATGGTGTTATAGTGTTACACTCACTATGAAAATTGTTTTCTGAGACTTCAGTAGGCATTTTGATTGTGCTGTTGCTTTTAAACTAATTTGTAAATCTGCCAGATACAGAAAGTTGACATAACTCCAAACACATGCATAAACAATGCTTCATATATTTTCATTATTGACTTAAATACTGTCAGTTTTAAGGTTTGAAGGCTCACTTTCCACTTGAAACCATCTTGAAATAGTTTGAAGCGAATACATGCTAGTCTTAACCAGTGTGTACTCATAGCAATTACACTACTGTTAATAGAGTGTCATTGACTTACAACATTAACAAGAGTCAGACAGCTCCCTAGTTTTTCAACCTGTGAAGTTACTCACCAATACTACACAGGAATTTGTAGGTAAATATATGAAATATAGTGTTAATAGTGTTTTTACATCTTTAGACTATTATGTATGTATGTGTGAAAATGAAAAGCAAGAATCACCAGCACAGGTTAAAGCTGGGGCTCTAAACCCAGCCAAACTCTTCAGTGGGAAGCCTAGGCAGCCTGCAGAGCAGTTTTGGCAGAAGTATGAAGCTTCCTTATAAGTTGGCATCATAATTTCAACAGAACATATGTGTCATCCATCCAACACTTCACAATGGTACCCAGAGCAATCTAAAAGTGACACTTCTTCAAGGAAGAAATTCTGCTACCACCAGAAATTCTTCAAATGGGCCATATGCTAGCATAAAATGAATAACATCTGTTGACATTTTGAGTCACAATATAATCAACAAATGGAGTAAGTTTACTGATTCCCTATGTCTTATTAAAACCGAAAAAAAAAAAAACAAACCACAAATAGATGATGTGAAATATTGCCTATTACTCAGGAAATGCTACCTGCCTCTTAATAATTTACTTGTTCTGCATTAGTAATCAGGTATTCTGTTTGTGAAGACCCACATGTTGGTAGCGTGTTCAAGCACACTGCAGGATTTCAGTTACTGAGAGTACAGACTGAACTAAATATTCACCACTCTCCCACCATGGTAAAGAGAGAAGTGATGAAAAGAGGAAACAAGATCATATTGATCAATCTGACTGATAAATAGCCGAAGACATTAGTTGTCTAAATACTGTTTAGTCTGCTCAAAAACTCATCTAATGAAAGAGTTCTTTTGCCATCAGTTTATTCAATACTATTATTCATGGGAAGAATATTTAGCTTCTCTCAAAACAAAACTGCATGAGTGAAGAATTGGAGCATACACAAATTCTCCAAAATTCAGCCATACGTCTTTAGGTACGCATAGGAAAAGAGATGCATACTGGTGTTTTATACCACAAGTATACATTACTTCCAAAAATGTAGAGTTTTTGAGGAAATACAGCTGCCTTACAGCTCAAGGTTCTTCATGGCATGAGTTATATGAGCTGAAGCCAACTTGAAGGCATTTTTAAAAACAGCAGAGAAACATTTAGATATATCATCTTTAAAAACAGAGTCTTCTAATAAAAAACATGCAGACGTTTCATTTCCCTTAGCAATAGGTTAAAAACTTGACATTAAATAAAGGTGGATATACCATGTAGCAAGGAATGTAAGGAAGAAATGAAATGCATAGCACTCAAAAATCTCGAGTCAGGATATTTGAATCTAAAGCACCTGAACAAGATTTTCTGGTTAGGTTTGCAAAGTATCAACAAGCACTATTATCTTCTGCATGTCACATAGAGCATGGCATTTTAAATGACACACTGTAACAAAGAATGATACAGCTGACACAAGCAGTAGCATGTCTACAGGGGGAAAAAAACACACCAGCACCACAGTGTTCTCAGCATTTTTAAAGCACGTTCCACTTTGAAGCAAGTAGGACAAGTCAGGGTTCTAGGTCTGCTTTGTATCCATTTCATATCTATCTTCTTTTGGTGGAACTTGTTAACTTTAAGAGTGTCAAAAGTCACTTTTTCAGTATAGCGTGGCAGTTAAAACAACTAACCTTCCAATGTAAGGACTGTGACAGCATCCTCTGTGTCAAAGTTGAGTGCATTTACAGCATGTATAAAAAGATGATCTAAAAGTAAACCCAACCCTTTTATGTAAAATTACATTTTATTTAGATTTCTTTTTTTTTCTTTGCTTCCTTTCTTTCACAGAACTTCTTTCATGTCACCTCCAGTAATCCTGTATGAGTTACCAGCATTTGCTGTATAAAGCGCTTATGTTCCCCTTGCACTGTTTAAAACCTGGTGCAATGACGAGAATTATAGCAGATGACTAACTGCTTATAGTTCTCTTTTGACTTTATTTAGCCAGAAGGTGCAGGTAATAGCTTCCTACAAGGTATCTTAGAATTGCAGAGCTGCTCAAGTTGGAAAGGACCTCTGAACATCTTCTGGCCTCAACTCCCAGATCAAGCTTTCTAAAAAGCTTTAGGAAAATAGCTGAGGGGTCTTGGTATAAACCCTACGTAATACTGACTGCTTTCTCTGAAGTAAGTAAATAAGTTGTAGGCAGATTACGCTTCTCTTGCGGAATTAGTTGATTTACAGTGGTGGGACTATCTTATTTTGCTTGGAAATAACAATTATGTCAGTATTTTTGCATCCATAACCCACTGCCTCAAGACTGTGGAACTACATAAACTCAAGAATAAATGCTTTTTACTTTTTAAATCCTTTTATTCTTCCATTTTATCATTCTTTGTTACACCTTTTAGAGATTTCCTGCATCTTTAAGTGTTATAGCTTTGGACTTTAGCACAGGAAGGTAATTATACCTTTTGGTAATAACAATTAGGCAATTAGTTTGTAACTTGTTTTATCTACTTGCCCTGACAAGAAAATATATTCTTGACTACTCAGTGCACTGATTAGGCCACAGAAACTTAAATAAGATTTGGGCTGCTGAACTGTGGAAAGACATTGCTGTCTAAATAAAGAATATGGTTGTAAAGGTGCATCATGTAGATGCTCGTGTGCCCAAGAGTCAGGCTACTGAAGAACAACAAAATAACCATCAGATAGATTGAGCTGCCAAAACTGAGGTGGCTCAAATAGACCTGGTCTGGCAAAACAAGGGTGAATTACTCAAGCTTGTTGGGTCTGTGAAACCTTGGGCCATGAAGGAAGAGATGCAACATATAAAGGGGCTGGAGACCAAAGGGTGGAGTTAACTATGGATACTATTGCGCAGGTTATTTATGACTGTGAAATATATGCCACAGTTAAACAAGCCAAGAGGATGAAGCCTCTCTGGGGGAAAGAGTGATGGCAAAAGTATAAATATGGGGAAGTGTGGCAGGCTTATTATATCATCTTGCCACAGACTCACAGTGGTGCATATTATGTGCTTACTATGGTGGAGGCAACCACTGGGTGGCTTGAAACATAAGCAGTACTCCACGCTACCACCTGAAACACCATATTAGGTCTTGAGAAACAAGTCCTGTGACAACATGGCTCTCCAGAAAGAACTGAGTCAGATAATGGGACTCCAAAAGTTCCCTTGGAAATACCTGGGCTGAAGATCATGGCACTGAGTGGATTTATCATATCCCCTATCATGCACCAGCTTCTGGTAAAATTAAGCAACACAATGGGTTGTTAAAGACCATGCTAAAAGCAATGGGTAGCAGAACATTTAAGCATTGGAATAAGCATTTTGCAGAAGACACCTGGTTGGTCAGTACTCAAGTATTTATTTATAAACTGAGATGGTCCTACCCAATCCAGCTCTCTATGTACCATAGAGGTAGATATGAACCCTGTTGTACATGTAGAGAGCATGCTAGGAAAAAGCATTTTGGGTCCTTCCAGCTTCTAGAAAGGGCAAATCTCTCCGTGGAACTGTTTTTGCCCAGGGACCTGGATCCAATTGGTGGGTAAAATGCAGAAAAATTGGGATGTTCAGTGTGTACCACAAGGGAATTTGACGTTGGAGGAGTGCACTCAATAATTCCATGTGTATATATATGTATGTGTGTATATAAATGCATGTTAATTATTGTTTATATATATATATGAAGCATGATGTAGTGATGTGGAATAAGAGGTAGAATGTCATGGTTTTATGATTTTTGTTGTTGTTGTTGTTTGTTATTGATAATCCATATCATAACATAATGTAGTGCACTGGGAGTTAAAGAGTTAATGCTCCAGTTCCATGGACTGCCAATAGTTCTGAGTACCTGGTTCTGAGAAAAGAACAACTACATACCCCAGAGGACTTTGCATTTCCATTTTCTGTTCAGAGGGAAAGATAAAATTTCAAGTTACAAGACATACCCTTTTCCCTTTCTGCTCATCTCTGTATGTGTGCTCCCTAGCTGTCTCACCTTCAGCATTAGAGTAAGGCCTTTGGTTTTGGACACTATCTCCAATTTTATTTAATTTATCAGCCTCAATTCCAATTATATTGTTATCTTGCATTCTGATATTATAGTTAGTAAATTAACTTTCCTTCTCAGATTGTTGCTGCTGTTTTGTTTTTTAGGGCCATCTTCCTACCCTTTCCGCATCTCCCCCTCCTCCCTCTCCTGGGGTGTGGGTCTGCAGGTACTGGCCTGTAAACTGTTGACATCTTTTTACAACTTAGGTTACTATGTGTTACTTCTTATGTAATATGCAATAACAATCTAAGGCAGAAAGTACTTTGTGCAAGGTCTGCTTTTGAAACACTCTGATTCACCACCTCTCCACACAGTCTTCCTTACTCTGCATATAGTCTGCTGATTGCAACCATGCGGACAAAACTACTGACACTTTAAAATAGCTCTATTAATTAGGCACTGTAATTGAAAAAACAAGGACTCTTACCAGTTGTTCCTACCTAAAGAACTAGAAAGAGTCCCTATCATGTAACAAATCAATGTCTTTTTTTCCAGGAATGGAATCTGTTGCTTTCTTCTCCCAGCCTTACAGCAGATCTTAATCAAGATTCTTCATGTTTTTCACCATCAAAACATCAAAGCACAGGAGAGAAAAGGGCATAACCAGTATTGATGTCAAACAGAAGCTTTAGTGATAAAGAATTGCATGGCTCTTTCTACTACCATTGTGTTATGCTTTAGAGAAGTTGCATTTCTAAAGACAACAAAAGATTTAGATGAATGCTTAATTAGCTAATTTTAGAAAAGAACAGAAACAAAACTATTATTTCATTTAACCCCAGGCAATCCTACAGGCTTGGGGAGGTGTGGCTGGAAAGCTCCCAGACGGAAAGGGACCTTGGTGTGCTGATGGACAGTCGGCTGAATATGAGCCAGCAGTGTGCCCAGGTGGCCAAGAAGGCCAATGGCATCCTGGCTTGTATCAGGAATGGTGTGGTGAGCAGGACTAAGGAAGTCATCCTGCCCCTGTACTCAGCATTGGTGAGGCCTCACCTCGAGTACTGTGTCCAGTTTTGGGCACCTCAGCACAAGAAGGACATGGAGGTACTGGAGCAGGTCCAGAGAAGGGCAACGAGGCTCGTGAAGGGCTTGGAGAATCAGCCCTATGAGGAGAGACTAAGGAAGCTGGGGCTGTTTAGTCTGAGGAAGAGGAGGCTGAGGGGAGACCTTATTGCTGTCTTCCAGTACCTGAAAGGTTCTTACAGTGAGAGTGGGGCAGGTCTATTCTCACTACTGACTTGTGACAGGACGAGGGGAAATGGCCTCAAGTTGCGCCAGGGCAAGTTTAGGTTGGATATTAGAAAGAACTTCTTTACAGAAAGGGTGGTTAGGTACTGGAATGGGCTCCCCAAGGAGGTGGTTGAATCGCCATCCCTGGATGTGTTTAAGAGCCGCTTGGATGTGGTACTCATGGATATGATTTAGCAGAGGTTTGTTGTTGTGGTATTGTTTTGTGGTTGTTTTTTAAGAGATAGGCTACTGGTTAGGCTGCGGTTGGACTTGATGATCTTCAAGGTCTTTTCCAACCTGAGTAATTCTATGATTCTATGATTCTATGATTCATTATTGTTAATGAAAATTTAAAAATTGTACATCAAATCTACTAATCAAAAGTAAAGCAGAGTGGCATCAGACAGTAAAGGTGCATACAAAGCCAGAAGAAATTCATAACGTTCCCTAAATCCATCATCTCTCTGGATTTCTAAACTCAAGATGAGCAGACACTGAAATCTTTCACTCCTCCCAGCTTAAGAAAGCAGTGAAAGCTGTCAAACTCACTATCCATAAGCGTTTCCTAATCTACAGGGACTGGAAATATAAATGAAATTGCTGAGGATTGGTCCTGCAAAACATGTTTTTTGTTGTTGTTGTTTTTGCCTGTCAGATCCAGTTAAGAAAAGCAATATGCTTTAAATGGAGCTTGTCAGATTTCAATAAAATTGTGACCAAATCACACTTATTAAGGTGACTCAAGCTGTGACCATAATATTTGAATTTGACAGTATGCCTGTGCTTTAGCTGTTTTCCCTTTAAAACAAACAACCAAATACACCCAAATCCTGAAGAACATGCACTGATGACTCAATTCAGCCAATCTGGACTCTTGCAGCACAGAATTTTATGTTGTCAGCTTTTATCCAAAATAGGCACTAACCTGATAAACAGCAAATAGGCCACAAAGAGCTTGTTTTGGGGTAGGTCAGTGTCCAAGAGCTAAATGTACGGGCTGGAGTCAAAAAAAGCTTAATGCACATCTTTCTGGCTTGGTAAAGGGTGACCAAGGCCACAAGTTCTACTGAACTCAGAGAGCTATCACTAGTGAACCTCAACTGCTGCGACTCCATGCACTATTTCAGTGACACTGATGGCATGCAAACAAGGCAGTCAAATAAATAGGCATTACATTAAGTAGCTATGTTTGGGCTGATGTATAGCCTGTAGCTGGTATGCACAATGGCATTTTAATTTTCCAAAGATTAAAGATGTAATACTACCAAATGCCATACAAAACTATTTGTGGTGTATTGCAATTCAAGATTCAGTGTATTACCAATCTTTGATTATTCAAAAAGATCAAGCTTTCTCTGAACCACAAGATGGAAAATAAATAAATAATCTCCCAAGCCTCTTAAGAACAAAAAACAGCTGGAAAAGAGTTCAGAGAAGTTCAAGGAATGATGAATTCACTACTTTGCTTTTCTCCCCATCACTGTATGTTGCTCCCTATTTCCGTATGGTGATTAGACTTATACTGGTAAAGTTTTTGGCCGGCTCATTGGAGAACTTACTAATCCAATTATGATGTTACCGGGTTTTCTTAAGATTCCTGAGAGTTGTGTTGGTTGTGGATAATGACAAAGCAATTGGGAAACTCTTTTCCCTTTCATTTTACAGAGCAAGCAAGGAAGTGGCATTTTCATTGTGATACTTGCTTTGCTTTATTCTTCCAGTGAAGTGCAATGACAAAGGTCATGCTTTCAATGAGTATTTGAAGAGACAGGAAGTCACTTTTTGCTTTCAGTTATTAACTTAAATGTAGTTATGAGACAATAAGCTGCATTTACATGATTATACAGCAAGGTTTTTGTTGTTGTTTATTTACTTTTTTTAAGCACAGATGCTTAAGACTCACTCTTTCTCCAACGTTTCAAAAGTCGCTCCAACTTACCATTAGATTATCCAAGATTTCATTTATCTGCTTTTCCACCTTCCACATCTACACTCCAGCTTTTTTTTTTTTCTTTTTCTTTTTTTTTTTTTTTTTTCTTTTTAAGCTATTTCTAAATTAACCACTAGGATTCACCCCTTCCCAGACATCATTAAAGGGTTGGCAGAGGTGGCAAGAATATTTTGCTGGAGATCCCTGCGTACCAGAGGCCTTCCCACGGTAAACAGTTTTATTTTTTCTTCCCCCCACCCCCATTTCTGTTGTCTACAGCTGCTGCATTTGGGCTTACACCCTCACTTGTTGCATTCTAGGATTTGCTACTCTAGTATCGCTGTGCTTTCCATTGCATTACAATAGTGTTTAAATTTATCATTTGTAACACTGTAAGACATCTCTAGAGATCATAAGGGAGTTTGTCTTAACTGGAATGTGCATGTATTTACTGAAAATACAGCTTCTGCAGGTATGTGTACTCTGCAATTAAAGCACAGGACAAGAGGCATTGGCCTTGTGTTGCTGCAGGGGAGATTTAGGTAGAATATTAGGAAAAACTCTTTCTGAGAAAGAGTGGTGAAGCATTGGAACAGACTACACAGGGATGTGATGGAGTCACCCTCTCTGGAGGTGTTCAACAGATGTTAAGGTGTGGCATTTAAAGGCACAGTTTAGTGAACAGGGCGGTGATGTGTTGACAATTGGACCAGATGATCTTAAGAGTTTTCTTCAAACCTTTAAATCTGTAAAAATCTTTGTAGCAGTGGGGGATCCCCTTTGAGGAAAGTTGCTGAATCAAATATGTGAGAATTCCCTTTTAGTATACTACAGAAATAAAAATACTTCCCCCATCCCAGCTCCATCTACAGAGTGATGAAGTCAGAGCAAGTCCAGCACATAACACACAGCACCAGCCAACTAAACAACGTGAAACCTATATGGTGTCTATCCTGATCAAAAAATTTTTCAATATAAATTCAGTCAACATTAATATATTAAATTCATACCTATATTTCGCTTAATATTCCTCATGAATCCTCTGTGCACACTTGAGCATTGTACCACAGAAATTATTTCATCACCTGAACCTCCCCAGCAATAGTTAGCAGCTGGGAGGACAAAAGTCTGTAAGGGGGGGAAGGTCAAATGATCCTGACCTTTGTGGCCTGCCTCAGGGCAAAGTGAAAAAGTTGGTACAAGTAACACCCAGCTGAGGCTTAAGCTGAGTAATTTGATTGGTTCTGCAAAGATGAAATGTGCCCATGCAATCTGGTGCCATTAAACCATATTTGGAAAGCTGGAGCCTCCCATCTGACACCACAGGTGAGTTTAAACACTGTAATGATTGTATGGAAGGGTATCTGTATGTCTAACTTGAGGTGCCTTTTCACGTACCTGGATTTGGGCTTATGACAAAATCCACCTGACAACAGTTTACACTTTCAAACTCAAAAAGATGCTGTAGGCTAAAATGGAAGCCACAGAACAAGCTTACCTGACAGTAAGTTAAGCTGTAGAAAGCACTTACAGGCTTATCTCTTCCTTGTCCTGGCAATTATCATTCCATACAAACAAGAGGTGTATATTTCATTCAGTAGAAGTACTTCTGGCCCCTTCCAATTTGGGATACTCTATGATTGTGAGAAGTAGTGAAGCACTGCTCTACTCAGGTTCTCAAGGTCTATGCAACCTCTGCAGCAACTCCCACTATCAAAGGTTACTAAGAGACAACTCTGAAAAGCATTCAATTCCTTAAATGCTTTGGGATTTAGGTAGCTATCTTCCTTTAAGAGCATGGATGCCAACTGTATTTGAAAGTGGGACTTTACACTGGTTTGTTTTAGTAAGTGGGAAGCTACAAACATCCCTTTTCACAGCACCCGGGAAAGCTCAATCTGCTGAGAGGCACCAGTGACAGCATAGTAACAGTTAGGGAACTAAATTAAAATATCTCCCTTTCCTACAAATGGTTTTGACTGCAGGGCAGCTGAGAACTTCCTTGAGGTTCTTAAAGATGAGAAGCACCTTCTGCTTACCCACTGTTACTGCCAGCCCACCTCTGATGGGACGAGTGGACGAGCCCTGCTGCCAAAGCAAGGCCTTAGCAGCAGACAGCTGCAGCCCACTCGCCCTTGTGGTCTCCCTCAGCTTCTTGGCGTGACAGCAGATTTCCCCCCCACAGCCCCTCACCTTCCAGCAGCTCGTCCAGGCTGGAGAGCTTCTTGCTGCCGTCGATGGTGTAGATGGTGCGAACGCCCTGGGGCAGGTTCACGTTATCCGACAGGGAGCGGGTGAGCTCTGCTAGGAGAGCATCGAAGGAGCGGAAGCGGTCGCTGGAGATGGCATACACCAAGCCCTTGAAGTACTTGTCCCCGTTGCGGTAGAAGCGGGCTTTGCGCGCTTTCTTCTCCGAGCTGAGCGCCTGCAGCGTCCGCGTGCGGTAGAGGCTGCAGTGGGCGCTATGCGCGGGGCTGGGGATCAGCCCGTTGCCCCGCGGCCCCGCGCCGCCGCCCGAGCCCGATCCGCCGCGCCGCGGCCCGGCGCGCTGCTGCCTCTTGTCCCGCTCCTCGAAGTGCTCCAGCTCGATGCTCCGGCTGCTCGCCATGGGGACCGCTGCCCGCCCTCGGGCCACACGCGCCTAATTCAGCATCGCGCCCGGCCGCTCGCGCCGGGAGGGCTGCGCCCGCTCGCCCCGCGATGGCACCCGCCGGCTCCGCCGCTGCCCGCCGTTGCACACAAAAGCATCCCTCGCTCCTCGGCGGCTCGCGGCTAACGGCGGCGCCGGGGAGGAAGGCTCCGGGGAGCCCCGCGGCCGAACCTCCGCGCCGTGCCCGCGCAGCTCGCACAATGCGGAGGATGCCGCACGCCGCTCCCTCCTCGGC
The DNA here is from genome assembly GCF_039878825.1 of Excalfactoria chinensis. Lineage (NCBI taxonomy): Eukaryota > Metazoa > Chordata > Aves > Galliformes > Phasianidae > Excalfactoria > Excalfactoria chinensis. The sequence goes on from NC_092828.1 coordinate 55,934,769, forward strand.
CCGTTCCCAGCCGCGGAGAAGGGGGTGGGGACGGAGCGCCTATTCGGCTGCCGGTCAGCGCGGGGAGCGGCGCGGCTTCTCGGCTCCTCCGCGGGCGAGCAAGGGCGCCGCCGGCTCGCGCCTCGGAGAGACAACAACCGGCGGCGGCCCGGCGGGAGGAGCGAGCTGCGGGGCGGCGGCTGCAGGGCCCTAGCGCCGGGCGTGCGCCACTGCTCAGAGCGTGGGGGCGGGCACCGGTGGCTGCGGGTCCGCAGTGGCGGCAGGAACGGGTGTGGAGGGAGGATCAGGAGGTGAAGCCGAAAAGGAGAGTGGTTCTTCAAGGAAGCGGAGTGGTCGTAGGGAGGTAGGTTGCCCCTTGGGCGCAGCTGTGCCCCCCGGGCTCTAGCTGGCTCCGTGCCTCAGGTGCAGCAGTGATGCTGTTGCCCAGCCCTAGCCTTGCTGTGACACTCCGTTATTCGGCAGAAACCCTCAGTCTGTCTTCGGGGATCCTTTCTATAGGAGCATCTCCAAAACGTTCCTCAGGACATAAATCTACCCCTTCCCCCCCAGATAAATAAATAAATAATTCCCCCTTTTTCCATTTGTGGACCACATATTTGTAGGGTTTGGAAGGAACCTAAAGCAGGATCCCTACAGTAGATTACATAGGATACCATCCCAACACCACTCACTTATCCAGCAGGTTTCCTACTCTCAGAGGAACCACATCAGCAGTAGCCCAGCTCTCACCACCCTCACCTCCTACACTGGCTGTAACCCACATGGTCCCCAGGTGACCTTTATATACTGCCTAGGTTGCTCAAGGTTTCTGCAGGCAGACACGGCCTGCATTTGCACTGAAGTGGATTCAGCTTCACCTTTTATAAACGTTTTCAAGCAACACAGAATATACTTAACATAATATTTAAAAAACAAACAAACAAACAGCATAGGCACATACAAACCTTTGTATGATCTTTTCACCACTGCTTACTCATTACATGTCAGAGGGAGGCAATTGGTTTGATCCTCTGATGCACATGGAGATGTTCTATGCAAAAATTAAATTGGGAACCAGAAGACATAAAAGATAGATTTATGAAAGTCCTTTCCATGCTTAAGACAGAATTGCATTTAGTAGGATGACATTCATTGACAGGACAAGGGGAAACGACCAGAAACTGGATTATAGGAAGTTCTGCATGGATGCACACAAGAACTTTACGGTGAGGGTGATGGAGCACTGGAACAGGCTGCCCAGGGGGTTGTGGAGTCTCCTTCTCTGGAGATATTCAAGACCTGCCTGGACACCTACCTGTGTGACCTGGTGTATGGACCTTGCTTTGGCAGGGGGGTTGGACTCAATGATCTCTGGAGGTCCCTTCCAACCCCTACGATTCTGTGATTCTGTAGATGTTAAAAAATGTTCCTTGGTTTATGTGTAGAGGGAAAGGTTAGAGGTTGTGTCAACATTTTCTATTTCCTTTAAGTAGCTTTTGAAAATAGTTTACCATGCTTTTTGTGGAGATAACCTTTGACTTATCATATTTTGAAATATCAATAAAATCAAGCATTATCTCACCATTATTGATGGCTTATAGAGTAGATTAAACATATAGCTACAATAAGTATATGGAGAACATCAGCAAGTCTCACTTTTTCTTGAATTATCAACTTCTGTCATACCTGGAAAACCCCCTACGCAAAAGAAATTGATGAACTACTGTGCTAGTTTATCATCTCCTACCAAAATAAACAGAAGAAACTGAATTAGGAGGGAGTTTTGTTACAGGGCACAAATACACAACTTAGAGTAGAAATACAAGTCTTGTCTAGAAGCCACAAAACAGTCAGACCCTCATTCCTAGACTGCTTCTGATGTGTGGCTTCTAGACCTCTTAATAAAAACCCACCTTTGTAACTTAACTTTGCTCCAAAGTAAACTGGTGGCCACTGTGAGGCTCCAGCTTTCCAAATGTAGTTTAATGGCACCAGATTGCATGGGCACATTTCATCTTTGCAGAACCAATCAAATTATTCATCTTAAGCCTCAGCTGGGTGATATTTGTACCAATATTTTTTTTAATTTATTTATTTATTTATTTTCAGGGTGCCCTGAGGCAGGCCACAAAGGTCAGGATCATTTGACCTTCCCCCCTTACAGGCTTTTGTCCTCACAGCTGCTAACTATTGTTGGTGCGTTGGTGAGGTTCAGGTGATGAAATAATTTCTGTGGTACAATGCTCAAGTGTGCACAGAGGATTCATGTGGAATACTAAGCGAAATATAGGTATGAATTTAATATATTAATGGTGACTGAATTTATGTTGAAGAATTCTTTGATCAGGATAGACACTGTATAAGTTTTCATGTTGTTTTGTTGGCTGGTGCTGTGTGTTATGTGCTGGACTTGCTCTGAATTTCACTCTGTAGATGGGGGAAAGGATTTTTAATTCTTTAGTAAAGTAAAGCTAAAAGAGAGTTTGTCTTCTAGCCTGTAAGTCTCAACTACTCTTATGTAAAAAAGCTCTTTACAGAGAGGTTGCAATTATACATTAGTATAAGTTAGTATAACTGCTAAATAAATTCTTGGTGACACCTGGAGTGTATTCCTCCACTTTTTTTCTTCCATTTTGGTTCTCTGCAGATATTGTTTGGATTTTTTAGTAAGTTCTGTCATTTCCATGTAGGAATGGTGCTTCTATTCATAAGTATGCTTTTATGCTTTTGCCTTTTCTTTGCCATCTCATTTTCATTGAAGAGTTTTATGTACTTAAACAGATGTTTGGAAAGGCTTTCAGAGGTTAGGGACAGAATTCCAAAACAGTACAGTTCGGAGCTGAGTGACATTTGCTGTTATGCAGGAGTAAATTATCATGTGTGATATGCAGTCCTGTGTAGAACTGAGCTACGCAATTATGCTACCCAATTGCTGTCTTGTCATATTTTTTACAAGTTGGGCTTATAAATTAGCAGTTCACTTACCAGCAAACAACTTTACATGAATAATTTGACTTTTTTTTTGAAAAGAAATCTCTTGACATGGTACATAACAAGCTTATCATTCATTCTTGATATATTCTTATTCTTGGAACAAATGTACATTTCCTATAAGTCATTATTCTTATAGAGAAGTAGAGCTTTAGTCTCTTATCAGATTACATATCCAAGATTGTTCACTACTTTAGAAATATGAGAATAGAAATTATTGTATTGAAGGTACAAATTCACCAGTTCAAAAAAGTATTAAATTCACTTCACATAGGAGAGTCAAGAAGATCACTTGGTATGTTTTATCTGAATTAAATTTATTATAGATTCCAAGATAAGGACCTGAGCATAATTTTTTTTGAAAAAACCATCAAAATAGTTAACTTTGAGAGAAAATGACACATGACTTACAGGCAAAGGAATGCTTATTATACTTGCCTTAACTAATTAATTAATTTAGACCATTTGGAAGAAGTGATTGGGGGCTTTTAAAACATATCTATTGCTGTATTGCTTTTAACACACTATCATCATTTCTTTTTGTAGAACTGCTAATAATTGTAATACCATCTGTTGCTGTTTAATATAAGACACCAAAATTTTGTGTCTTCAGTAGAAATGTCAGTCTGACTAGTTTCTGTCAGTGTGGTTGAGCAATCCATGATCCAGGATTGAATGGATCGTTTCCTCTGTTGTCTTACTTAAAAGTGTGATTAATCACACAGTTTTAAAAATAGGGGGAAGGAAGGTATATGTTATTTCAGAGAATGAATAACAAATAACAATAAGATGGGGATTAGTTTTTCAAGGGCAATCCCAAGAGTTATTTGTTGTAATGAATTATCAGTATACTTTCAAATCTAAAATTCATTGTGCTGGCATAGCTACTTCAGCAAAGAAGACTGGAGATTGTTGCTCACCTCTGTCTGATCAGTTGTGGAAACTAGAGGAGGAAAACAACCTCGAACAGAATCTATTTTGCAACAGTTGCCGAATCTGTTACAAAGGGCGAGCTTTTAAGCACAGAACCTCTCTCACATTTAGAAGAGAAGCAATAGGTGCCTCTTCAGAGGAAAAACAACGACAACAAAAGTGCCAAGCTTTAATTATTTTAATCAAATTTAAGATCAGATTGGCTTATTAGCAGGAGAAAAGGTAGTAAGCTTGCTAGCCTTGTGGTACAAAGAGTAGAAATATCTTTATTTCTTTTAGGATTCAGACTCATAATGAGGAACTGACATCAGGAAAAATAGAGTGAGTAAAAAAAGTAACCTTTATTGAATCTATGAATTTTAATACCTAGTAGAATCAGGAGTTTTACTTCTCAGGTTTATTCTCTAGAGGAATTTTTTAACTCTCTTGAGGATTTTCAAAGACATAATTAATGCAAATAATGATGATGCCTTGAATACCTTGAAGGTTGGAGAAGTGGGATGAAATGTAGAATTATAAAGTCATATATTTAGTGATTATATTGTACTTCATAATGCGAGTGCATCACTTGAAAATAACAAAAATGAAGAAAGTGGAATAAACTGTTGATCAGAAGTGTTCTCTGAGCTGCTAACAAGATACAGCTGTGAGAAAGACAAATGTAGCTGGGAATAGCAGGTGGGTTACTTAATTTCAGACAAAAAAAAAAAAAAGATAGGTGAGCTCCTTTCCAAGCACACAATGTCTGAGGATAAAAGAGATTACTGTGAAGCATGAAGGTGTAGTTATTCATTGAGAGGAGGCAAATCACTGTTGTTAACATGCGTTGTTATTTCTAAGGTGATCTGGGTTGTGTACGTACACATCTCATTTTGGAAGTCTCCATGTGACCCTTATTCTTGCTTGGTTGTAGTGCCATAACTGGTTATGATGGACTTGTACTCTAACAATTCTTGATTGGAAACAATCAAGAAGAGTTGTGAAAATCATTGATGATAATGCTCTAGTATTATTTTTATCACCTGGATGATTATGGAGGGAGACTGTGATTATATCTTCATAGGACAGTGACTTCACACTTTCATGTTAACATATGCTTATGTGTATCCTATTGGAGACTGGTTTCAGCTTAGAGCTCTTACAGCTTTTGTTAGAGAACTCTTACATCTAAAGAGAAGTGTTATTTTGGAGCTGAGAGGTGAAACCCACTCCTGAATGTCTAAGTTTATGTGAGTGCCCTGGTAATTATGGTGTAGATGTTCTGATGTGTGCTGTCAGATTTATTGGAGAATGCCATGCAGTTCTTTTGTTTTTAACTCAAAGCAGAAGTTTCGGTTAAATTTAACAAAACTATTATGTCTGTTCTGAAGCACAATACAAAATGAAGTCTGGTCAGTGACAACAGATACTGTGCAGAAAAGAAGACAGACATTTAGCTTTCATTTTTAGAAGAATCTTGCCTTAATTTTTAAAAAGAAACCAGTTATCATTCAGTGAAATAGGCCTTCAATTTTAACATGATCTTTCTGTACCTGTGATAATTCAGCTTGTACATTTTGGCATTCTTTGCATCTTTGAGAACAAATCCATACATCTGACTGTTTGCTACTAGCAAAGCCATTTACATTGGAGCAGAGTCACATCTTGCAACTGCTAAAGCCAGAATGGTCAAAGCTTACACCAGTGCTTTGCCAAACTGAACTTTTGGCCTCGGTGAAACAATAATGTGTTCCTTTAGGGCTTAATTGTTGACTGTTGCCTTTAGTTTCACTCATTCTGACACAGCTGAGAGGAGAAAAGTCTGACTTATCAAATAAATAAAGAAATCATGTGAGATAACTGAGGGAAATCTGGCGTTTTTTGTTTTTTTTTTTAAAGTTCTAGTAGTGTGAATGGGCTAGGAAGTGAATAATTTGCTGCAAAGATAATAATGTTTCTTCTAGAAGTAGTAATGGTCTGTGCTGCTTTACAAAGAGTTGGAAATAATACGAACTATTAGTTTTGAGAAGCCAAAATTTTGAACTAAATGATTTCAAGGTCAGCTGTGAATCAGTTAGGAATAACTCTCAGTTAAATTTCTAGCTGAAGGGCAGGAGAAGCTAGCTGCTGACATAAGAGCAAGCTTGACTATAGGCATGAAGTAACCTTGGTCTTCAGGGTATTTGCTGAGGTCCAAGCTTGGAGGAAAAAAAAGCAAGAGTCATAAGGTTGTTTGTTGTTGTTGTTTTCTTTTTTGTAGAAAGGTCAGATGCCAGAGTTAGTTCTAAATCATGCGTAGAGAAATTTTAGGAAGGATAATTCTTACAGATAAAAAATAAGTAAAACATGATGTAGTTTCATCATGCATACTACTTTATGGAACAGAAAATAGTAACACCTGGAAACTAGTAGTTAGCCAGAGCAGATAACAGAGGATCAAGCTATTAAACTGCTTAACAAGGACATATGCCAAAGTAGTTTAAATTGTGCTGGTTTGTAATTCTGTTCTTGCATAAGAGGAATTCTAATTTAGAGAGACATACAGGGGTGAAAAGAGTATAAGCATGCAAGTTCATTCAGAGTCCAAATCCAAATGCAGTAACTGTCCCATTTCATTGTTTTAGCTTTTTGTATGCAGATTTATGGATGAATACAAGCTAGGATATGGTATATATTTGATTGGTGTAAAAACCTACATATATTGAAAGATATTCCATCTGGTTTTCTGTTCTATTGTCTGGTCTTTTTCTAGCAAATTAATCATGAGAATCTGCTGTTGCCATATTATGAAAATATTTATAGTTTGGATTTATCATACATATTTTAAATTGAACTATTATGTAGCACACTGACTTTCTTGTGTTGTTTTGAATAGCAGGAAAAGAATTGTGCTGCAGACATGATAGAATTTTTATTCCTCTGATGCTCATCTACTATAGAAGAGGAAATTCTCAGTCATAGTAACTTCCTAATTACCTACCTTGTAGGTAATCAGGAGAATGGGATATTGTTGTCTAGGTTGTATAGTATATCTTATGTGAAAACTTTTGCATATAAAAGTTAGCAATCTCATTCTTGCTTGACTTTTTTTTTTTTTTTATTTTTTTTTATTTTTTTTTTTTTAAGGGAGCCTAAAGGGTTGAAAATGATATTATCATCTTTGCATTAGATTTTATTTTCTGTTACCTACGTATCTGTCTTCAGAGTGGCGGTTGTTTCACAATAGCAGAAATGTTCTTCATGTTTTGCTCTCATGTCTGAAACAACGATGGTTCCCTTCCTTTTAGACATGATTTAATCCTAACAGTGAAAAGCTGTGCAGCTAAATGCAAGTGTAGGCTGTGGAGGTGTTCTGTATACATTTAATATTAACACGAGTGACAGCAGCAAGATGAATATGAACTAAGGCTGTGTGAGAAGTTCATACTTAAGTTGAAAGAGTATGCTATTTTGTATTCATTACTGCTGTCCACTGTAATAGCTATATAAAGCTAGTATGTGCATTATAACACCTGCACAACTGTGACTTTATTTTGCTGCATAGGCATACCCAGGATGATAACTGATTATTGCAGTTCATCCCCAGTTTGGACTAAGATGTTGAGTGGTTATTGGACACCTGGCCAGCTGTCTGGAGGAGATAAACCAACCCTTTTAGCAGTCCTTGCATTACTCTCTGCACTAGAGCTGAAGCCTGTAATTCCTTACTTATTGTGTAATAAGACGCAGAGGCCAGTACACTCACAGGAGAGTCAGTGCTGCGACAGTTTTTCCAAACTTGCTGTCACTCAACTGTTAGTCCATAAAATGTGTTATTACAGCATGTTAAATAATGCTGAGCCAGTTGAAAAATGGCAAGGATTTTGCCTGGATATGAGGAAAATGCCATCTGAGAGCTGTGCACAGTCAGGAAAAGACAGGCTGTACTGACAGTTGTTTAGGTCAGATTGCTCCGTATGGTGCAAACACTGCCATCGTGTGGATAATCTGAGAATGTGGAGAGTTCTGGATTATTTATTTAATATACATAAAACTTTCTAAAATGATGGGAAAATTTCTAAATGTATTTACTTAATTTTGGAAATGTTTACATTTGTTACACTTGCAGGAAGTAAGTTTTAGTATTGTTACATTTAAGGAACATGTGAACAGAACTTAATTTCTGAGACTAGCAGACAAAATATGTTAGTTCTTTAGTTAATTGTGTGACTTTATCGTGTTATAAAGCTTGGTTTCTTCTTCCTCTTGTTGCTTTTTGTAAGCAAAGGAACATGTTTGCTGCCTATGGCATTTAAGAGTAACAAAAGGGAATCTTAAATCTCTCATGCTGGAGCATCATTCTTTTCTCTAGTAGTGCAAAGAATGGGTGAAGGAGGGAGGAATGGAAGAAAAAACAACACGGTGTCTTCATGATTGCTTTTATAACAGATTGCTTAACTACTGTTTCATTGTATTTCCATCATCGAGGAGTACTTTGAGCTATTGTTGACATGCCTGGTATCAGTCCTATTGTTAACTAGACTAGTTCATGACATGTTATTGGGTATTATCTAACGGGGATCTAGGAAGAGGCTAATCACTGTTGTAAGCATTTGAAGCTCACAGATTTCTGTTAAGCAGCTGCACAGCTCTTGCTAGCTGTATCTCAGTCTATGTGCTACTCTGTTTTGTGCAAGTCTGCTGATCATGCTCATTCCTCCAAAAAGAGGCATGTAAAAAAGATTTTTGGTTATACAGACATCAACATAGCTTTCTAAACCTGATTAATGTAGATGTATTTCTTTGTACAACTCAGAAAAATATCACTTGGCAGATGTCAGGTGACTTTCTCTTGCTATAACACAGTACAATTATACTGTGAGTAATGGGCTGTAACAGGTAGTTTCAAAACATGTGCAGTACCTAGAGAGTTTACTTTTAGAGCAGCCTAGACATAAGAAGTAGAAAGACATCACCTTAAGAGAAAAGGATAAGTATAGCAATATCATGTGACAAAACTCCTGGAGCAATTGTATAGCCTTTCTCCCAGCCCCCTTTCATGTTCACACTTTTACATACTGTGAATTATTTACAATGAAAGGAGACCAACAGGAAAAAAAAAAACCTGTGATTTGATTTTTATTTAGAAGTCTTATGTCGTACAGCAAGGTAGTTGAACAATTGAATGAAAATAGTGGTTAAGCATGGTTATACACACACACACACACACACTGAAGTTACCAATTTGAACCACTGAAGAGAAAGCTGCATGTCAAGGTGAAGTTCTTGAGAGTATTGTGGTTTCTACTCATTACAGCAGAGCTATTTTACAGGTTCAAACTTTTAAGAGTGTGTTGGTTTTGCAGTATTTTTATGAATAATATATGCTTGAATATAATAATGAATGTGAAGAATGGGAACCATAAATTTCAAGCATCTTAAGCACTCATACTTTACTGCAGGTGTCGAGTACTTTACTGTTGCTGTTGAATATGTCACAATGCTTTTTTAGAACTGAGACAGGAAAATAGAACAAAAAATAAAAACAAAAAAAACTGAGGTAAACTGAATTGTAGTTTTGAAAAAGAATAAGGTAGACAGTGGAAGCAAAGGACACCCTAGCCCCCAGAACTTGAAGAATGGGAGATGATATAAGCCTGTAACTAAGCAATGTGCAAATATTTTATTGAATAAATAATAGATTGGCATTGTTTATTATTTATTCCCATGTTTTTAATGAAACTGAATCTCTTGGAAAAAAGTAGTAGAGGTCACTGTGGTGAAAATGCTAAATTATGACTTGAAATGGTGACTGAGCACCTGGTGGGAAGATGGGCCAACCCAGGAGAGCTCAGGTGCATGCAATGTACTTAAGTGACCAGAAGGGGTGGAGGCAAGATCCACCCTTTCCCAGACCTCATTTAAGGGTTGGCAGTGGAGGCAGAGGTGTTTCTCTGGAGATCCCTGTGAGCCTGAGGCCTTCTGAAGGTAAGCAAAGTCTTTCTTTTGTTTCAGTGCCCTTGCCTGTTGCATTTGAGTGAGTCTTCAATTGCTACAGCCTTAGACTTTGCTATTCTGCTATTGTTGCGCTTTCTATCATGTTACAGTGTTATGGATTCCTGTATACAATTTTGGTCACCACTGTTGCAATTAAGTCAACCCAGTACTGATTAACTGTAGCTGATGTTCTGCATATGTCCTATCTCTTATTCCTTTGTCCAGACATTACAAAGCAATTATCAAGGAGTGGTGCCTTCATTTGGTTTTATTTGCCGAAAGATTTCATAACATCTACTACAGGAAGCTTGCTCCCACAATATTTTCCTTCTTGTTAATTTTGTCCCTTGAACGAACTCTAAGAATAAAAGAACTGCAAGGTTTTTCTTGGACTGTCAGTAACTTAGCTCTGAAATACAGTTTAAAACAAACAGTAGCCTTCTCTGATGGTTGAGTGTTACAAGCGTGTCAGCTTAGCCTTGCAGATTGCTGCTCCTTGGGATAATTTTTCTCTGATGGAAAACTGAAAGTAAATACTACAGAAATGCAGAGTGTGTTATGGTTCCTCTTGAACAGTGGTGTATAGGCAGTAGCACAAGGTAGCTGCTATTGCAGAGATGCTAGAGATATGTTGTGTGGGAAAGATCTGTGCCTTGTTTCCCTTCCCAATGAAAACTGTGACACTTGAATAGTATTGTGAATTTTCTTGTCTGGATTACTATTGGCAGGGTTATCTTATAGGCAGGAAATGGTAGGCGATGGTGACTGCTTAATTAAATGCACTCCAGAAGATCATAGACTAGAAAGAATGATGAACTGCAATTCATTTTCAGCTGTAAATAGGGAAATACTCCACCAATTCTAAACTTTTTTTTCGTTCTCTGAGATGGCTTCTGTGTTTTAGTTTTGTGTTCAAACAGATTTTTGAACCCCCAAGAGAAAATACTAGGAAAAGAAGCAAGTGCTACTGTCAACAGTTTATGGGCTGGTTTGGCCCAGTTCCATGACTAGTGGGGCAGATGGATTTTGTAAAATCCACATCTCTGGAAAAGGGAAACAGGGGACCCCAAAATAATTAAAAAGCAGTAACGATCTGGGGAAGAACAAACTAATTTACTAAATATTGTATCAGAATGCAAGATAACCTACTATAATACAATATAATTAGAATTGAAGCTAATAAATCAAATATAATAAGATATAAATCTGAATGGTGTAGGCCTTAGAGTAATACTAAAGTGATGTGCATAGTCAGGACAGACAGCAACCAGGAGAGGTGACAGAGAAGAGTGATGAAGAGCCCAATCAGGTGACCTTGCTGAGTTTTATGTCCTCTTGGACTGCAAAGTCCTCTGAGGAGTGTAGTTCTTCTCTTTTGGGTGGGTACTTGGAACTGGAGCATTAACGCTTTAACTCCCAGTGCACTACATCATGTGGAATACCAGTAACCAAAAATCATAAAACCAGGATAGCTACTTGTCTAGAAGCCTACCCAGGACCACACCAGCCTTTCTAAGATAGGGAGATGCTTTTCCTTCTGTTTTGCACCTACTGTTATCACACCCGAACAGGCTATCCCTTGTCTTGCTGCTCCTCTATCTTGTAACAAGTAGGTTTAAAAAAAAGCAAAAATGCAAAACAATTAAACAACTACCTGGTTCCTAGAAAATGTCATTATTACCTGCTAACCACAATACAATTTATGTTAAGTTTTATAAAGTGCCTTTGGATGGAGGTAGGGCGACTTATGTAGTATTAAAAAGCTACAATTGCAGGGATGAGAGTTGGATCTGAAGGATTTTTTAAATAGTGGAGTCAGGACAAAGGATACCAGGAGGGTTGATAGGAACACATCTTTAAGCACTGAAATAGGCTACAAGGAAAGTGGAGTTACCATCCCTGGATGTGTTTAAAAACAGTTGGATGTGGTGTTAAGGGATGTGATTTAGCAGAGGGTTGTCAGAGTTAGGGGAGTATGGTTATGTTGTGGTTGGACTTGATGAGCTTTAAGGTCTTTTTCAACCTGAGCAGTTTTATGATTCTATGTTTCTATGATCTTCTACTCGCCTTAAGTTTTGCTCAGCAGCAACTCATTTGTGACAAATCAGAGTTCTGGAAGATACTTTAAATTTCCTTTCTGGATTTTTCCATTTCTCCCTCCTGCTTTTATTCTGTACGTTTTCTGCCTTGGTATTTTTGTTCTTCCTGTTATCAGTATTTCCTAATTCATTTTCTTCTGGTAGTTTCAATTGCTTTATTTATTTATTTTTACCTTGGCAACTCATTAAAGACAAGGTGTGCAGAATATGTCACAATTGTCAGGAATGTCAGGTTTATGCTTCCTACAATAAAGCAAATATTTAAGCATAGATTTAAAACTTACATTTCCTGATAGATGTCCTCAGCTCAATAAACAGAAGTTTTTATCAGTATTCTTTTCTTGCTTTCCATTGATTGACTTTTGAAAGGTGAAACAGTCAGGCAAATCCCTTATGAATGTTTCTATTAATCTTTATATTTCCCTTGTCTGGACTTCTGCTTTACAGCAAATTCACACAATAATATAATGCACAAACAAACTGAAAGTTCAGAATATTTCATTACATAATTAAGAAGTTCCTCTTCTTGATTTCCCTTCCTTTTTTTTTATTTTTATTTTTATTTATTTATTTATTTATTTTTTTATTTAATAGTTAATTTCAGAGTGATTATAAGCTGGTGTACCCAGTCAGCTACATCTGTGATGTTTCTAACTGACAGCTTACTTTACCTCCTACATAGGGAATGGTTCAGTTCCATTATTCATTCAGTATCTGAAGCCGGGTTTACTGGTAATAATTACAATTTTAACCAACACAAATTGAATTCTTGTATTATTTTTTTTATTTCCTCTATAGCTTTTTTCTTAGGTATGTATTGTTGCGTTTAAAAGTCCTCTCTTACCTACAGTCAATACAGTGCATTACATTCTCTACCACCTGATGACTTGCCTCTCAGAAGAGAGCAATGTGGTATCTCAGCCATTAGATGTGCCTCGTTAATTTCAGCGGCCTCCTCATTTAATAAAAGTCCTTCATTGTCTCCAGTTCTATTCTTTTCATGATTTGTTAAAATCCCTTCAATTTTCTCTAACTGATTTGATGGCACTAATTTAGTCTGTGTATTGGCTGCCTTTCTCTTTGCTGCAGTAATGCACTCTGTGTATTTGTTCTATTACTTCTAGTACTTCATTTTCTTTTACTCTTAGAGGCACAATTAGTCCTCGATTGTTTTTAATTCCTTTCATTCTTTTCCAGAAATGTGTCTATACAGCTGATATTATCTCTGCTTGTAAAGGAATATTCACAGAATTTCATTCTTTTGTATGACTTAAATGAGAAGTTATAGAAATAATAGTTTTTGACAAGTCAATAGGAGTCAATAATTCCAAATGGTGAACACTCTGAGTAGAAGTTACTCTAATCAGACTGAATAGAGGTTAATAAAAATCAGTGTTTTGTGTTTAAAACTCAAGTGAAATGGGAAGATGCTAATACTTGACTAGACGCACCACAGTTAGTCTATTAACCATGACTTTGTTTTTCCTTGAAATGCATCCCAATGTATTTACCACTTGTAATGATATCTTGCTGCTTTTTGCATTATGTGGTAAATTAGGTGAGCTTTACATTGCTTGATACTAAACACCTTTAGCATCCTTGTATGCAACTGAAACATAGGTAGTATTAACAGAGCAGATGGGCAGTTACTCTGCAACAAGTGTTCACCTTCATACAGATGAACCTACTGTGCTTCTTTCCACATATTTTATCACATGTAGGAGCAGATTATGCTCTTCAGATCAAGACTCCCTGTCTATAGTGAGAATTAGATTTTCCTTTAGATGAACTGTCTATGCTGTGATAAATAATGAAGTTGGGAACAGTTTGTCTCCAGCTGATCCTAAAACCTAAAAGGAGTTATGAGTTGACTTTCACTGATCTAACAGCAACTGTTAATCTTCTCCCAGCGAAACTGCCTCTTGTATTCTAATTCTTCCATATTTTCTTTCCTTTCTCTGTCATCCTGTTTTTCTACTTCATATCCTGCCTTTTTTCTCTTAACTGATTGTTCCAGGTGGTAGTGCAATGGTCAGGTTAGCAAGAATTAACATTCCTCTAGCTTCAGAAAAGGTATAGTGACTAGCTGGGAGATCTGAGATTGCTCATGATGTTTGTTTCCAAACTGATCAGATCTTAAAATTCCACGGGGATACTTGTTGTTGAGACTGCTGTATCAGTCAGCATCAAGGTGTAAGGTGAGTCAGGCCTGTGTGATATTAGGAGAGGTGTGGTTGTTTTTGCATACTAAAACTTTCATTTGTCATATCAGTTCAATGGACGGGTTCACGTGAAATGTTGACTAGAGGGGATAAGGCAATGTAAAATTGAAAGGCAAGGGACTATCCCAAGCATGTGAGTCAACAATTCAGGAAAGTCTCTCTTGGAAGCTGGTATGCTTGAGGGTAACATAAGGAGAAGCATTAGTAGTGTGGCTTATTGCAAAACAAAGTAGTAAGATTCTCAAGATCAACTTAGCATTTATGTTTGTGTTGGAGAGGCACTTGTACATTTGAGCTTCTCTACTGGATTTGTTTTAGCATCTAACTGCCTTTTTGCTATCTGAGAGGATTTCGTGCTCTTGGATTGGAAAGATTTTGGATTTAATGTTTGGGAAAGTCAAAGATAAAGATAACAAATAATGACTTGGAAAGTTGTTTGTTTTTTTTTTTTCCTCCAAAGATTGTTTTTTGTGTGTGAAGAGTGACACACATTGCATATAAATTAGCAGTATAGATGAAAAAGGGAGCCAGTTTAATTCTGTTCAAATGAACATGCTTAAGCTTAGGCTTCCTTGAATTTCATTTCATGAAACTTCTAATTTAATAGGATATGGCCAGCATGTGTTTACTATTTTAAAGGAAAATACTTTAGCATCTCTGCCCTGTAAAGTCAGGTCGCTTTAGCTCTGTATCTGGCAATTCACAAGCGAAAGGAAGTAGTTATATGCATCCCAGGATAGGTTATTTGATTACATTTTAGGTAGCTACTGGAGAGTCACAAGCCTGTTTTCAGCTGTTACCAGAAGTTAAAGGACATGAGAGATAGGAGTATGGGAGACTTTACCATAGGGAGACCTTTCTAAAGAGGTTCTATTTATGCTTCTAACATTTTTACATAAAGGGATGTGACCTTAAAAACTGAGAAATTATGAAAAGGTTTGTATTATTGTCTTCTTACACCATGAAATTTTGATGAGCAGGAGGCTGGGAAGAGATAGCTGGAATATAGAGAAGACTGGGATCATCCAACAGTGGACATGAAAGTTAGGGAGATATCTCTCAGATCCTAAACTTGAAAGTTACATGCTGAATTTAAAAATTGATTAATCCATAGAGTGTTCTAGGATAATTTATGTCCATTCTCACTCATAATAATAAAAATATGAATATTTGCCTTGAAGAAAAAAAACAGTAGGTTTGAATAAGTATGAAAAAATGTGGCTCTACAACTGTTTGAGTTTTCATATCATCTATAGAAACAGACTTTATCATTTAAGACTAGTATATAGCTTTCTACTATACTTTATAATCTTGTTGATTAAAATCCCTACATGAAATTTATTTATATAATGAAGTTATATAAATAGTCTGGGTTAACAAAATTTGTTACCATTTAAATTGTCCTTGTGCAGTATTTATACTCTAGTAAACATAGTAAATTAATTTGATAACCGATATATTCTATAGGAAGGTAGTTTTTAAGTAAGGTGCTTTACAGTAAGGAAGGAAACAGCTTTCTTAGACCTGTTAAATATGAACTTTCCTGTCTTTACAATGTAGCACAGATCTCTTTTCCTTTCTCCAGGATACTATTGCTGGTCTTGTACTGGCAGCATAATTTATACCTTGGATAAATAGGCTCCCAGGAAGATGCCTGGGGAAAGGAAATCTGGAAACACTTAGCAAGAAAAACTGTGGGTCAAACTGCTACAACAAGGCACTCTAGAGATAGGTTAGTTGGCAAAGATTACATAAGGGTGTAAAACACATAAGAATTCCATGAGCTGCATGGAAATCATCTGCATGTGCTCGTACCAAATGTGGACCACAGACATTTGCAGTGATCAATGTGCTCTACTATGCATGTGTCCTAAGAACAAATTCTTGCTGGAACTGCTCTGGATTATTAGCAGAAGATAGTCATTTGACTTACCCTTTGGCTGGTATACATAACAGCTTATATATCTAAATTTTTTTTTGAGCTGCTGCATTGTCTTTAAGAACGCTGAAGAACAGATATATTTCTGGCATGTTTCCATTGGACTGAATCCTAAGTGTGCTGTAAGAGAACTCTGGAACTTCAATAGGAAGCATTTCTTGTACTGATTTTCTTGGAGGTAGCCTAGTGAAATGAATTAGCATTAACTTAATTATTATTTTCTATTATACTTTGAAGTTTGACTTCAAAATATTAAACCTATTTCAAATAATGCTATGCTACAGAAGAATCAAAAAGATGGCAATGACTATTTTTTTGTTGTTTTTTTTTGTTTGTTTGTTTGTTTTTGTTTTGTCTATGTTCTGTAAGGTCTTAAAAATTCCTGTTTCTCAATTGTTCAGTATTTTTGGCATTTGGGTAATTTAATTACTCAGTAGGTATTTCTTAGTAATACCACAAAAGAGTCAAATCATTTAACCTGGTGTAGTAACGTGATCTGATTGCTACTTCTGTTGCATAACTGTAAATCTTTTGGTTCTGTGTGCTATGTCTTGTAAGAAGTGTACATGTGCAAGCAAGTCTTTTTTTCACTTTTGTTTATATTATATGCAGTGCTGGAGATTACTGAAAGGAGGGGGCTTTCATGTACACAAGATTACAGTTTGATGCCTCAGCACTAATAGAACTTATACCACTGAAAATTCTCTCCTTCCCTCAGATTTTCTTAAAAAACCTAAGCAACAACAAAAATCAGCAGAGACATGCAATTTATAGCTGATCATATTTGATCATTCCTAATTATTTTTCCTTTGTAATCCACTGCTTTGTTCAGGACAGAAACTTGTGTTAGCAAACACTTCATGTAGGAGATGTTTTTACAAACCAAAGAAAAACAAACCTAAAAACAAATTAAAAACTTTTAAAGTGAAATTGTTGGTAATATAAATTTGGTATATTCCTTAGAGGATGCAAAGTGGAGGTTACTGTGACGTTTTGAGAAAGGTTATATATGAAATAGAGATGAATGAACAGTTGAAGTTATATTTAGATACTGCTGAGCCATTGCTTGTGTTATACAAGCTATCACTTAAAAATGCCTCAGTACCACAGAGGATAGCAAATATGTCACCAGTTTTTGAAAGGACTTTAGACAAGATGTGGAAAATTCCTGACTGGTAAGTCTAATGTCTCCATGGGGAAGAAAAGCTGTAGATAAATATAATCAGGAAGAGACTGTGCAGCTTCTGTGAGGGAGTCATGTCTCACAACTTTCTTGTCGTTCCCTGAAGGAATGACTCTTGTGTACTCGATAAAGGTTATGTAATTCATGCTGACTTAGGAAGGAATTTGAGGGCCTTTTATTCTTCCTCCCCCCCCCCGCTTGAAGAAGCCAAAATATCAGAAGTACATCTGAAAAGACAGAAATCAGAAGGTAGGAACAAATATTCAGTTTTCTCAATTGTGGGTTTTTCACCAGGCAAATTTCACTAAAATCTTTCTTAAGGACACTACTATTCAGTGTAAGCGATCTAGGGAAGAGAGTAATAATAATAAGTCAGCAAAACTTGCTGGTGGCCTTAAGCTGTGTAGAGTAGTTAAACAAGAGCTTGCTACAAGGACCTGAAGAAGAATCTCATGACATTGAATGATTGTGTATAAAATGAAATTCACTGCTATGGTAGGTGAAATCAACACAGAAGAGGAAAATACTTTTTCCGATGTATATGTGATGGAGAGTTCTGAATTACCTATTACTAGTCAGGAAAGATATGCTGTAGTTAGGAGCATTTCTATGGAAATGTCAAACTTGTGGTGATTGCGAAAAAAGCAGATGGGTGTGAAGACAGATTAAGGTGGAACAGAGAATAAAATAAATACCGCAACATTTGTGTTATAAGAAACTGAGAACAGAAACAGTAGCAAGGAAGATGGAAGTTGCAAAATGACTTCTTTGTGAGAAGTGGCTAATGACATAATGGTTCTCCAGTCTGTGAGAGTTTGCAGTGGAAGGGATATAAGTGGATCTATAAAATAACAAATATTCAGAATACAGGTGTGGTCCAATTGATCCTTGTCAATCAAGTGTGTGAAGGCCGTGAAGAAATAATACATGAATTTCAAAAGAAGCAGAAGGAGAGAAGTTGTTGCATAGCATGCATCAACTGTAAACTTCAGTGCCAAAGAATGTTGTAGATGCCAAGATGCTGCATGGGTTTGAAGTAAGGAACCTAGGTAAGGAAGATAATTCCCTGAGGCACAGGCTGATGGAAGCTGGAGGAACAATGAGGTTCATATAATTGTGTTTCTTTCTGTTCTTATACTCTTCCTTAAGCATATACTAGAGACAGCAAGCTTGTGGTTTTTATATTCTTAGATATTGAAACCTGCACAATAAATTCTGTAAGCTGCTAATTTGTGTTTGTACAGTATGCAGCTAACTAGAACCTCAGCAAGCCCTTCTGTGTAAACTAGCATTTGGTGACATTAAGCTAGAGAAACACACAGATGCTATATTGTGGGGCATGGACAAACAAGAACATGAGAGTACAGTATGGAACACGTGTCAGAATGGTGAAGCTGTGACTTAAGGTCGAATTTCTGCAATCTCTGAGGTCTTGCCCTTAGTTAAATTATTTTACTGGTATTGATAGGTACTTGCTTGAGCTAAAATTAAGCTCAGAAGTATTAAAGCAGGAAAGGGAGATTTCTCTCATATCCTGGTAAACCTAAATAAATCTTTTGTGATTACACTTTTCTGTTTTAGATGTCAGCATCTTTAAGCATTACGGTTGCTGAATGGGACAAATGCAGGTGTCTGTTCCTAATAAGAGATAGAGAACAGAAAATTAAGATGTGTGCTCCTGAGAAAGTAAAGACTGTAGGACAGCAGAATAGGGGTGCAAGCCTATTGCCTTCTATCAACAAGACTGTCTAGGGAATATGCAGGCATTGTTTCTGTGCCATATGAAGTTAGAAGTGTATTTGTCCAGAGGAAAATACAATTTCTTCCATAGGGGAAATGAACCTGATTTTTTTTTTTTTAAATTATTATTATTTTGGAGGTGTTCATGTTGCTGTGGAAGTGATGTAGTATCAATCACAAGGTTGACTTTATTATGTTAATTATAATGTTCTGGACTTGGAAAAATGTCTTGGATAGCAGGAAGTTTTGCAACTCTACACAGAGGACAAATGGTAATTTTGACGGGATTTGCTTGGATGCTGCCTTTTCTTCTGTCTGATTGTTCCCACCTGGTGTCGCTATTTATCGCTGCTAGGCTTCCCCAGGCTCCATGTTTGGCTGAATGGCACAGTTCTGCTCTGCACTTCTTGGCAACCACTGTGTGTATAGCCTGCGCTGCCAGTCTGTGCTGCCTCACATACTTGTCTCCCTCCTACATCACAGAAACGCAGTGACAGCCTGTGTAAGGCTGCTACCAGAGATCTATATTAGTGCAGTGTTAGAAAAGATAGCTTGCCAGTAATTTCTCAGTGGTGGTTATGTCTTAAAATGGGGATGAAAGTTGTATATACTTATTTTCTTTAAAAAGAGTGATGCTGCTAGTAAGCATGAAATTTCTCAGAAAGCTAATGTGAGTGCCTTTTGAGTTTTCAAAGAATGCTTTTCTCTTCCATTTTACTTTAGAAACATTTGGATGTTGGCTGAAACTTTTTCCTTTCCCTTTTGTCTTGGTATTTCTTAAGAGTGTAGGGGGTGGGGGAAGATAAGTCTTTGTGCAGTACTGATGGAAAAATACTCTTGTCATTTCCCTAAGAATCCATTTATTTTGAGCCATCCATCTGATGGCTTGGATCCTAAAACTGACTTCTGAACCCACCTCCAATCTTTCTTTTTCATTTCCGATATGCAAAATCAAAACTTGTAAAACTGTGAAGAGGAAAGTGTTTGTTTTACCTGTCCTGATCAATCCTATTCTGCAGTGACCATCTAAACTGTCCCAACTGGAACGCTTGAATATTCACAGTTAGATTCTCTAGTTCTCATTCAGTACAGTGAAAGCTGGACTTCTGTGCCAGATTTTTGCTCTGTGTGCTACAAGAACAGAAATCAGTGCCTGTCACCATGTCCATAGAAGCTTGCTTTAGTAGATAGGATATTTAACCATTGATTAGGGCACTGCTAGGAGGTGTGTGTGGACAGCTTTTTAATAACCAGTGGGACCAACTCTTGTAGTTGGTACGGGCTCTCTACCGTTCACAAGGGAATAGGAGGGCGTCATCTTCTTTCTTGAAGTTTCAATAGCAGACATCTTTCTGTTAAGATTATGCTTGCAGAAACCTTCATGTTTTGTGCTTTCTGCAAAAGTTAAACTACTGAAGAAAATAAATTCACAGTATTGAATGTTCATTTCTGGATGTTTTTTGCATGATTTTGTGTTTTTTGTTTGTTTTTTTTTTTAATAATGAATGAACAATTGTAAATGAGTTCTTACAGTCTAGGTGATTGTTTTGGGAGTCTGTTTGATGTGGAAGTATTAAAGAGAATGGCAGTCAGGATGACTTTTTTTTTTTTTTTTTTAATCTAAGAATGACCTGGGGATGTAGGGAGAAGAAGTAGACCAGACTGGCTAGCGGATTACCCAGGGAATATTCTGTTATTTTTAACCACGCAAATAGCTAGTCATCTGTTTTGAAATAAAGAGGATTACTTTTGCTTGATAGCTCTGTGTTGTGTTTTCTCTGTGTCCGGAGAATGAACTCTGCACTTGCCAAAGAAGGAAAAAAAGGCAGTAGATCACATCATGGCTTTAGCTCCAGGAAGAAAATGCTATGGTCATTTACAATGTCTAATCTAGATTTGACAGTTGTGTGCTTACTAGGTCACTGCTGACTGCATAAGCAAAAAATGCATCATGGATATGTGTGTTTCTTATAAGGCAACTTTCATCTTCAGCAAAAATAAAAAATAAATAGAACAAATCACTTTTCTTTCCATGAGCAGAGTTTCCTTTTATTTTGCCAGTAACTAAATCAAACAGCCATCTGCATCTCCTGTAGTGTTCAATTCGCTCAGCTAGTTTCTGCATTAACTGGCAAGAAATACACATACAAGAACAAGTACAGAAGCAGAATTGGTAGCACCATTTCTTTTGAATGACAAAAGGAATTATTTTCCTTGTTGCTAAGCTATGTTGCTTGTTATGGCTCCTCTGACAATGCTGTTTCAGGAAACTTGTTGATTTGTTTGAGTATGGTTCTAACAGTTATGTATGGCACAGAGAAAACTTGGGCCATGCTTGAGGAAGCTGAAAAGGCCCCCAGATGCAATCAGAAAGCTATGTGCAAGCAGGCTGGCTTCTTTCTGCATTTGAAAAGTACTGGCCAACCTACTCTTGGTATCAACAGAAGTTCCAGTGCGAGTCATTGATCAACTTACCAACTAGTGGGGCTAGCTGGAGGAAATTTTTGTGGCTTAAACTGAAGGAAAATACAGTCCTATGTTACTTGTAGTACATAAAGTTCAGGAAGAACAGATTAATCATACTGATTTCAGGTTTTCATATCATATTCCTCCATTTCGGATATATTTCAAGAGGTATCCTAGTAACATAGAGTTGTTCTTCCAGAGCAAAGGATACTGGAATAAACCTTTCCAATTGCAAATGGACTAATCTATTGTAAGCATGTTATGTCATCTGCATGGAATATGAGTCTAATTTTTGTTGTATGCTTCTTTTAATAGTCGTTGGCTATAGCTCCTTCTATGCCTTTTGTTTTTCTTTCTCTTCCTTAGTAGTTAATACCATCCTCCGTCTGAATGTGTGCATCTTCATATTGTGAATCTTGTGTGTATGCTGATACTTCACTGAAAGCACACATTTCTAATTGTATGTTACGAAGCAGCATAGATGGAAAGTGCATTAATAAGCTGTTTCTAGCTGTTTCGTTGATTGCCCTTAATAAGTAAAGATGTCTGGCCAATTTTTTTTCTTCAGTGTTTTTTGGCTCCAGTTGAATTGTGAATTCTAAGGTGTTCTGCGGAAAGCAGGAAAAAGGAAAATATTTATGTCCTGGCTCTGAATGCAAGAAGGGGTATGAAGATGCCTAACGTCTCTTATAAACATCTCCAGTAATTAACAAATTACAGATAATATCATCTGCCATTAATTTTCAAGTATGTAGTGAAATAATGGTTTCTTAAGAGAACTTGGAACAATGTACTGTAAAAGATGAGTAACAAGAAACAAGTCCCAACTCTGTCTGTTTCAGCAGAGTGTTATTTTTGTTTAGTCCTGCTTCTGTGAAGTTGTCCTTTCTACTTTAAAGAGATGCGGTCTGTGATTATTTCTGAAAACTTGAGATTCACACTACTGCAGTGAAAGGAAGGGAAAGGAACTGCAGCGTGTGTGGAGCAGCAGGTATGCCCTCATGCTTCCTTACTTATTTGGAAATTCCTATTTCATTGAATTTGGCAAGCCTATGAACACTTGCCTGATAGAAGTTCAAGGATTAAGGAGGCAGGTCAGTGTGAGAGAGACTGCTTCTGCTCTTGGATGTGCATAGCAAACTAGAGCCTGGTGTCATAACAGTGAGCTGTGATAGTGAACTTGGCCCAAGGATTTGCTTTTAATATCTTAAGAAACTGTTTTCTTTCATGAGTAAAGTCAGTGTTTTACTACTTAGGATATTCTAGGGATGCTTTTTGACACAAGCACACTATTCACTTGTTTGTAAGTTCAATTTCAACTAGTTTTATGTGAATAACTGTGCTAAAGTTTATCTCATTTCTGTATTTGTTCATTTTTACTTGCCCTACTTGAATTAAAATAAGACAGCAAGCTATCTTCCTCAGCAGCTTTTTACTGAGAAAGAGAATTCTTCAGGGACTCAACTGTATTTTCTTTAAAGTGAGAGCTTCCCTTTAGTCCAATATACAAATCATATCCTTTTCCTTGAGTAAGCAGCTGTAAAATCCCATGTGGCTCTTCACCCTGCTCTTTGGACCCGGATAAAACATGCTTCCATGCATGCCAGGCTATTACTGCAGAAATAGACAGGTTTGTCTGTCTCTCTGGGAAGAGAGGAATGTACTGTTACTTTGGCAGAAATGGGGAACTTGCCTCATTTCAGATCACTGTGGAGGTAGTATGGTGTGACTACTAGATTGAAGAAGTTGAAATAACTTAAGAGAGACCAAGTGAAACAAGTCTTGTTGAGGGCTGGGCTTTCTAAAGCTTGTTCAGTGGCAGATCCATGAATGAATCTGTCCTGCTTTGTATTTGACTGAATCGGGTGGATGAGAGCAGGCTGAGATTGTTCTTTTGGAATACCAACTGAACAGGGTGAGATGAATCCAGTTCCAGAAGTACACTAGAAATCTTGCAAACAAAAGCAGAATTCCTTCTTAAAAGGCTTCTAACACTGCTCAAAAAAGCCATGACTCTGTAAGAAAGAGTTTAGAAAATGCTAGGCACAATCCTAAATGTCATCAATACTAGGATTTTTGCATTACATTTATCAGTTCTTGTTACCGCTTCTCTCAAATTTTAGCTCTTGGGATAAGGTTAGAATTTCCTGAATTCCTGCTTATGATCTTGTATCTGTAGGGGGGAAAAAAGACCCAAGGAAAACTATTATTTCTTCATGTCTCTAAAGCCCACTACAGTGGGCTTTTTTGCTTTCACAGACAAATGTCAAAAGAAGCAGCCTTCAATTTGTTATGTTCATTAGCTGGCTTGATAATATCGCTCACTCTTTTGATAACTTTGTCTCCTTCCAAATCAGATCCTCTACTTGCAGTAATGCTGCAATCTACCATCATTTTAAGAACTTTAATGTTCTCTGTGATCATCTTTCCTAACAGTTTAAGGCAACTTATTCCTTCATCTTACTATACTTGCTTTTTTTGGATCAGTGTTTGAAGAGGGTTTGCAGTTTCTCCTTGCAAGGCCATTCCTTCTCTTCTGTTTCCACCTTTAATGTCCCAGAAAGAAACCTCCATTCTTTTTCTTCATTCTTCACTGCCAAAGAATAAATGAGTGCAATGGTCTTGCTATCTATAAATCACAACAAGAAGTTAAAAACTCTAACAGTGCTATAGTTTCTGAATGATAATGGAGAAACAAAGAACAAAGAAAAGAACAAGTGGTTGAGCAGTTTCATAAATACTGGTCAGCTATTGTGTGTGTTATATAAGGTGGAAGAAGGAATAAAATGTATCATTTCTGGTGTAAAAATGAAAAGCTTTATTGCTGATTAAATTTTAAGTTCCTTCAGAGCCAGGACTGTGGCTAGGTGTTTGCTGCAGTATCTTTAGCCCTTCAAAGCTGCCCTGACAGATAACTGTTGGAGCTCCTCCATGTCTCTTAATCCTTATTCGTTCATCTCATTTATGTATAACTGGAAATTAGAGCTTGATTCCAATGTGGTTAATAAAGAAATTATCGAGGAATAATGTCTTCCATGCAAGTCTAAGTGATGTTAATTACTTTGCTTGTGATCCATCTTTCAAAGATACTATCGATAAATCTTTTAAATGAATGATTAAATTGCTGGGGAAAGTGACTGTATTGAATTAATGCTGAATTAATAATGATGATATGTAAGCACTGGGCTGCACCCAGAGGTCTAATGGTCCAAGCTGAAGATTTGGCTGCAGCATACCAAAGCTTTCTTCCAACCTTCACACCATTTTTCTTCCTATGGGAAGTGAAGTGTGGGAAGAAGTTTGGAGGGAGCCAGAAAAGTTCGTGAAAACCTGTCTTGATGTGGGGTCAGAATGCAGTTAGAGCCTGCAGCTAGAGCAATGAGCTGGGAAGGGCTCCTAGATTCCACAGTTTAGCTACGGAAAATGTTGAATGTGAGAAAATGCATAGGTCACACCGAAAGTAATGCCTTCTGTTTGTTTTCATGTAAACCACATCAGTTACATAGAGTACAGTAACACATATTAGAGCAAATTCTCAGCTACAAAACACTTTCTTTTTTCAACATAGTTACCACTTTACCACTATGTGGTGGGTGTGCTGATCAAGAAGCATTTCATTTTGTGGTGTGGCAGTTGTGTATGTCTTGTCTTCCAGGTTACTGTCATTGCTGCTGTAATCCACCACCTGCTGCCTCTCTGTTCTCACATGTACTGTTTGGTCTCTGTATTCATTTAGCAAGCATCAATGAAAGACAGTGGGTCTCAGTTTTTCTGCATGGAGGAATTCAGTGACACCTTTGCTTTATATGCGCTTTCATGTCAGACATTTTGTTGGATTGCCCCACTGCTGCCATCTGTTACGTGGCAAAAAATATTGGTGGGAAGGTCAAACCTCTTCAGCCATACTACTGACATCTGCCTCTGATGTTGCAGGCCAACACAATAAAACAGGAGACACTGTGATGTTGCTGCTAGAAGTATGTGCAAGGAACATATCAGTCATTGGTGTTCTTAAACAGATATAAAAGTTTATTTCAGCAGAAATACTAAATAACATTGTTGTAGTTTGTCTGAAGCACTATTAAAAATTACCTCAGTAATTTGATATTTAGACAAAATATATGGGGTTCCTTCCTTGGGTCCTTTCATTCTAGCACAGCAAATAAATAACGAATTGCTTATAGAAATTATGGAAATCAGGGTTTCACAGAAAATGGGAGT
Source organism: Excalfactoria chinensis (assembly GCF_039878825.1). Classification (NCBI taxonomy): domain Eukaryota; kingdom Metazoa; phylum Chordata; class Aves; order Galliformes; family Phasianidae; genus Excalfactoria; species Excalfactoria chinensis. The sequence goes on from NC_092828.1 coordinate 55,960,497, forward strand.
TATTTAGTATGAAAAAAATCTGATAGTGAGCTATACTACACTAGTTCTTGTAACTAGCCAATGAAAAGTAGCAAAGATAGAAAACTTTTTATGTACTTTTAGGTACTCCAAACATAAGAAATCATAACATAAGCTGAATGCATTTCCAAGCTAGTTATTGACACAAATGTCATATAGCCACTGCGATACAAAATAGTTCATTTTATTAAATACAAGCTTTTCCCAAAGATAGGGAAGCATGGAGCAGTTTGGGGTTCTCTGTTAATTACTTATATCCTGTTTCACCTTGTGTTCCACCATGCTAACAATAGAGAAAGAGCCTTTAGCCTCAGATCTGCTTTTCCTGTTAGATATCTTAAACTTTTCTGTGGTAACCAAGTGTGGAATTTAGAGGCAAATCTATAGTGATTCCAAACCTTTACTTTGAAAATTGAATTCTATCCCAGCAAGAGCATTTTGCTCATTTGTAGGCCTATGTGACTTTTCAGTAAGAATAATCAGGCCTTTCAAAATAAATTACTGTGCTTGGAAGTTATGAAGTATTAACTTCTGCCCTTCTGCCTTGTTTCTTTCCCCCTCTTTGTTTCATGTTATTCTTCTCCCTTATGCTTGACCAGAGTTAATTCCCAAGTGTCTCATGTTTATTCACCAGGCTGCTGACGATAATCGTAATGAAATCTCAGTACTTTCAGCTAAGGCAAGTGTTATTTTTTCTGAAGGCATATGATATCTTAGGCCTTGATCTTACGAACATTATACTTGATGCCAGAAGGAGTCAGCCTGGTGAAGTCAAGCACATACAGAAATGTTGGCAGGATTTGCTCTTTCCTAAACATAACACTGTAATAATTTAACAAAGTATGTCATACATGTAATGAGTGTTTATCAGGCCCACACAGAGCAGCTGCTGGTGCATTAGAACTGTAATACATAAAATGTATCTGTGCCAAGCATTTAAGTATGGCTGTAAGTGACAGGTAAAGATTTTGGAAGTACCCAGCCAGTGTTGTATTATCAAGTGAATTAGAATATACTGCTCGTGCATTAGTTTGTGATCAGAGTTTTGGGACTTCAGCACTGTATCATGCCTCAGTTACAGAAATAATTCTTCCAGGTCTGTGAAAATAAAGAAGTGCTCCTGTCTGCCACCTTGTGTAAAAATGTCTAAAATACAGAACTAGATGCTTAGAGGAAAACCAGTAGCAGTGGTTATCTGTTTTTATGAATAAGTGCTGTATCTTAATATCACTGAAGGGTAGATTCCCTTGGTAAAGTACTCAATGGAATGTTAGGAAGCTTAGGAAGAGAAGGGCATGGACACAATGAATCTATGTTTAAGAAAAACAAGTCGAAATATTTCTTGTATTTCTATACAAGGGAGCACTAAATTAGATACAGGTACCTACAGTTCTAACGGATCCTGATCCTAAATGAGGGGAGCCATGAGTCTGTCATTGCCTCCAAAAGGGTAAGAACATCCTATCCCTTTTCTCTGAAGTCACTGTTAACTTTAGTTTGTTGTTTTCACGGCAGTGTGAGTACGACTCTGTCTGGGATATTACACTTCAGCCTATGGTGCATAGGCTTAAATTTTTTCTTCTCCCTGTTTTTTGTCTGTGTACTCTAGGCTTTAATTTTTAATTTCTAACTACAAAGTTCCACAGTGAGATTCTGATAATCTGCTCTTTGTATCTTACTTCCACTTGTTAGCTGAGATGCGTTTTCTTGACCCCAAGCGTCATTTCCTACTTCAACTGTTACAGTCTGAATAGACTCTGCCCCCTTCATGTAGCTGTGTTCCCAGTAATGGGTCCTCAGAGCCACCACCAGCTTTTAAATGGAGTTCAGCATCCAGGCAGAGATGTGAGACCATTAGCTACATGTAATCAGTAAAAGAGCAGGCTCAGCACTCCAAGCCTCAGGTCCATGAAGGGTTTTTAATGGTCCAGACACAACCTCTGATTTCCCCACAGATTTGAATGATGAGTTACCCATCTAATTAAGAATTTTTCAGGCAACTTCTGCTCCTTTTACTTAAGTAATCTAGTAAAAGCAGAGGTGATGCTTGACTAAAAAAGATTGAGTCTTCGGGTGCAGGCTGATAGCATTCAATTAGAAAAAAGTTGTCTGTTGGCTAAACTAACTTTATTCAGTATCTAAAGCCTTACCAATACTTAAAAGAAAAAAAAAAAAAAAGGCAATTAAGTGAATGTACAATCAAAACCAAGACATGAAATCTAAAATTAGAAAACTAATTAGTCTGCATTTCCTGCTTCTAAAGGGGGAAAATTTGCCACCAGCTTGAAAAAAGTGAAAACGTTTTCCTCAATAAATTATTTGAAGATAATGTTGAAAATCAGTGTACTTACAGTTCATATTAAAATTTTTGGTATTTTATAGAGGTAATAGTAAAGTACACCAGCTTTTCTAATGTAATGTTAGGAGGACACTTGTAAGCGTATGTACTGATGAGTGCAAGATAATCTTTTAGGGTAGGCTTTCCATGCTTCAACATCAAATGCTGAACTCTGAAGTTACACGTTTCCATTGACTAATGAGGCAAAAAGCAATTCCAAGATGTGTTTCTTTCCACCATATGAAAGATGGAATGAACCAAAATTTGCAAATTCTCTTCCTTCTGTTGTCTGTGGAAGGGTGTCAGGGAGGCTTGGTTGGTATCCTTGGTGCTTGACTTTTCAGCAACTGATGGCTGAAGAAGGACCTCTCTTTTCTATAACACTGTCATTATTTTCCCAAACAAAATTCATGCTGTGAGATTGAAACCACAAGTTATTAAAATTCTATAAGAAATCCTCACTGTAACTACAACATGAGACTTTAGGAAGTTCTAAAGAAGACTTGTGGTGTACAAATATGTTTTTTAATTTGTTTCATTAAATCAAGGACTTAAAAATACGTCTGTCCCTCTGACTGTGAAAACTGGAATTTCTGCCTGGATCTGGAATCCTCAGTGTAACTTTTGAGAAATGCTGGAAGACAAGAAAGCAAGGAAAAGCATTCCACTTGCTTAGAAATGCTTTTGTGCCTTAAAGATGAACAAAACCTTGCAGAGTCAATCTAACACTGCTAACACCAACCAATTTAATGAGCGTTATTGCTGAACTGATCTATTCATTACTGCTGATTGAAACCATGTACTTGTGGTTTGTATGCTGCCAGACATTCTACTCCCCCAGAGTCGCCCCGCACAATCATCCTACACTGAAAGTTTACGCTTCCTCGGTCTGCTCTAGTTTATATAAAATGTAGATTATTAAGTTATACACAGGGGAACAGGTGGGTGGAGCAGCTGGCATGAGAAGTGAGCAGCCTGACAACAGAAAAAAATATCAGGGTAGATTGCAGTACAAAATTTTTCCTAGGAAATTGCAAATTTCACAATCTGTTCATGAGAACTGATGATACAGCTCATGTGCCAGGTAACAAGTCTGGGAGACTCTAGACTTCACTGGAAGCAGACTATTCAAGACCTTCAAAGATCTTGTTCGTTTTGGCTTCAGGCTGCTACAGTATATCATGCAATCCTACTCATTCTGGAGAGCAATTCTTTGTGAAATTCATAAGTATATTGAAAAGGTCACAGTAGTTTTTCAGTCTTAATTAAGTGACTGACTGTTTTACTGTACTCCTTTTTACAGATTAAGTTTTAAGGAGGCCTTCATAAACTCATAAGCAATGTAGGATTTAAATTGATCAAATTGCATTGATTCTGATGTACTAGGCAAAACTAACCAATCAGCTAAAAATGTTCTCCTTAATTTAGGTGCTGTGTGGATTGTGACCTGGTAGAAAGAAATGTTCTAAAAATAATAATAATAATTCAATTCTTAGTATAACAAGTGAAGGCATAGCCAAGTAGTGTAGTAACAGTCAGGACAATCTGATAAGGCTAAAGTGGCAAGATTCCTACAGTAAGGAATCAGTAGGTGGCTATGGAGGAAGTAAGTGAGAAGATCAGTTGTGGAAGGAAATATAAGCCATGAGATAATATAAAATATCACAGCAGTTTATTCTGCATCAATTACAAGGGAAGACAAACCCTATCAGCCTTGTGGTTATGCCACTGGTGCAAGAGAGCAGAAGAAGGTATTACTTTTGTGCGCTGGCTGTTTATGTTCTTTGTCTTTCCCACTTTGACTTGAGAAAATTTTCTCATGAAAATTTCATTAGAACACACGTTTCTACACAAAGTTGCTGTTCTGACAAATAAGCATTTTTCAAAAGAAAAGTGTTTAATCAAGATGTTTCCAGACAAGTCTAATTTTAGTACCCTCTTTAAACAGGGTTTCAGGCAGTACTTTGGAAAGAAATGTGACGAAGCATCGATAAAGTCTTCCGTATTGCTCAAATTACAAGAAACAATTACAAATATCATTAATGATATCTCGATAAGCATTTGCTATACCATAGAATATCATTTAGTGCTGTAAGTTTCTAATGTCTCACTTAAATTTGAAACTCTTTCTAGTTAGTATCTGAAATACGGTTGAATGCAAGGCAAAGTTCAGTCAGCCTTAATTTCCTCACAAATTCAATTGAGGAATGTACAAATTTGAAGCCTTTCTTCAGAGAAGGAAAAGGAGAAGGGGGGCTAGGGGGGGAGGGGTGAGGGAGGGAGAAGAAAATTTTTGAGAGACATCAGACCAAAAGAAGAGAAAGCTGTTTGTATGTGGAGGAGAGAATCAGTAGTAGCTTTCATCTTGGACTAAGTAACCTGTACTAGATGCAGAAGATTTCTTCCTTTTGACAAAAGATTATGTGAAAGAAGGGTAACTCAAGTGTTTGTATATTCACAGGGAACAGTATGATGTTAATGGGGGAAGAACGTGCATAGGTGTGGATTGGTGGTGTTGTTTTTGTTTGTTTTTTCCCTATTGTGGAACATACTGTGAATATTGGCTTGAAACCAGAATGTAGTTGTTTTTCTTTCTGTTTGCGTTGACCTACAGCTTCTCATAGCATTTTGTAGAACAATATCTAAATTCTTGATAAAATCGAAGACCCCACAGTAAATTTTACAAAAGCAATGGTAAAAAGGAAAACATGATAACAGAGAATATAGGTGAAAAAGGCCTATGGAAAGTATGGAACCTTGTCTACATGTTATTTTAAGGTTTGCTTAATCTTGTAGCATGGAGATAGTGCAGGCTTAGGACCACTATGTTGGCAAAAGATGAAAAGTTTATGTGAAGGCCAACACATTTCTTACTCACTGTCTAGAGTCTGGAAAAGCAAATGACAGCTGGTGGTGTTCTTAATATCAGCTTCAAATCCAAGGAAACCAGCTGAAGCATGTAGCTGAGAAAATTCATTATCCATTTTAAAAGTTCAAAGGGAATGTGAGGAGAGTTCAAGAAGGACTTTAGCTTTTGAATACTCACATCTTTCAGAAGAGCTTTGGGAGTTTTACAGTCTTGCATAAGAATGCACATATCTAAAGGGCTGGAAAATTTAACTTACTCAAGTTATGGATTCCAAGAAGAATGACAGTCCTTTAACTGAGATAGGTGAAGCAGAAGGAAAACAAACAACCATATAAGCTCCAAGTATGTGTCTGATATATAAATGTATAACTTTGCTTAAATATATTAACTGAAAAACATGTTTGGGAAGTTTCTGCAGCACCCATTAAGAGATCATAATATAAATCTTGAGATTCCAATATTCTGGTTAGGAAGGAATGTTGATTTGGTCTGTACTATGGCAAAGCAAATCTACAATGTGGCCCTTCTCTACTCATACTTAAAAGAGGATTATTCCAGTGAACTCTGAGAACACATTTGTTTTAAACTACGTTGCTTGAGTTGCTAGTATTAGCTGGGATTTGGAAAGTGTGGTCAGGGTTCTGCGAAATCTCAGCATCTGTACTTGTACGCCCAGCTGGAAGTTGGGTGCTGAAGTCAGTCTTGTGGTGATCACAATTATGGAGTTATTTTGGGCTGCAGAAATGCTTTCTATGTTTGAAGTGACCAAGATTCAGCATTTTACAGCATCTTCATTTGTAAAACAAAATTAAATCTTAGCATAAGTTGGCTTAAGTTGGAAGGGACTTCAGAGATTTTTGTTCAAACCACCGTGATATGGGCAGGGTTTGTGAAACTGTTTTATTAATAATTACTGTACAGCTACTCATAAGAGTGAGTATTATTGCACAAATATCAGGTGGATTTAGATGATATTGATACATTATAATTAACTCTTTTGAGGCAATCATAGAGTGTTACCAAGAAGCGTTTTTTATCTCCTTTAAAATGTGATAACTAGAAAAAATTAAATCTAGAAACTTATGAATTTTAGCCTAATCTCATAGGAACTGTAGAGAAATAGCTGAAACAAATCCTTGTTGGTTCTTAGCTTTTGTAGGGGTGGGACTGGCTCAATTTTGAAGAGCTTTTTATAGAGTTGCTCTCATGCATCCAGAAGCAAACTGGTTTTCCCTCCCTACGCTATCCATCTCCTATGTACTCCTTTGGCCTGTAGTCCTAGATCTTCATACTTTCTTGAATGAGGGTATTAATTATTGCTGAGACAGACTACATGAAGATTGACCCTTTTAGGGAATTTATTTTGGGACATTGTGGAGAGCAAATGTTTTTCTGAGAAACAAGGTGATCTTTATAAACAAGACAGTTTTTGTTAGTTTACTGAACACAGAATTTCAAAGTTCTTAAGTCAGGATGTAAATGCAAAGCTCATATGCACAACTGTAATTAGCAGCATCATAATTCCACACCATTAAAAACTCTGCACAGCTTCTTCACACTGCACAATGTTCATTGTATGTGTTCCCTATGTTGATATGAATTAAATAATTTATTGCTAGCCTCCAGGAAAATGAAACTTACCTTCATTTTCAAGATGAGTCTGTTTCTCATTAGAAACCCTTCCATGAATTGAGCTTAACATGTGTTGCTGATCTGTTTTCCTGGTTATCTCTTCCCATGCTATATAAATATGTATTTCTTGACTCATGCCCTTTGCTGTTATTGGTCAGCATAATGTACTATTATTTTAGTATCTGTTTTTTCCCTGTTGCTTGCTTTGGTCTTGCATGTCATACTCTACTGTGTGTATTCCAGAAGTGATTGTTGTTTTTGTTAACTGATGAAACACTGTCAAAGTATAGTTCTATTATCTCTGCTTTATACATAGGAATTCAATCATCAACAAGAGAGTTGTCAATACTGACAAAAAAGAAAAAAAAAAAAAAAAAAAAAGCTTTTGGTTACTACCAAAGTAGAAAATTACCTTATCTTATTATGTCATTATTAAGTGCTAAAAGGAAATGGTACTGAGTTTTGTCTATTTTGCATCTTCAGATAAGAAGACCTTTCTTGTTCTTTGACTTTATTTTCAGAGTATGTGACTGTTGCTGATGATTAAAGCCCACAGATGAAGATTCACGTCATCTTTGGTCTTTTTTTGGCCATGATATTATATCTGAATTTACTGCCTTGTGCATCTTTTAGATATATATTTTGCTTTTTTAGGTTTTCAGTGTTGGAAACAGACATAGTATGGATGAAAATTGGCAGAAGAGCATGAAAATTCAGAATTTTGAGTCAGGTGGCAGAACATTCAGGAAGCTTCTGGCACACTACAGATGGTTGATATAAACTGTTGTGGCAGAGCAGCTCTGCCAGGAACCCCATGGAGTATTCCTAAAGTAAACTTTTAAAAACACGCAAAATGTTAAAGCAGGAAAAAATTAATATCACTTGAAAGCACATTTAATGTTATTGCCTTGAACTGCAGTTATAACTCCCTCATTCTTTTCCTGTTCTAGAGTAGTATTGCAGGTTTTCCAAATTCCACTCTTTTTCATCTTTACACTCTTCATAAAATTCATTCATAAAATATATGCATAATTTTTATAAGTATGAACTATTACTATATTTATATAAGAATATGTACACAAACACAGTACAAAAGAGAAAATAAATTCTATCATGAAATAAGTAAGAATTATACTGTAGTGTCAAAATCTTGGTGTCTGGATTGGGAATAAGAGAAGATACATTTATACCCAATATAAACATTAAAACATTTTTTTTTTCTTCAAAGGAGAAAATGCTTTTGTGAGAAGAATAATTTTCAGCTGAAAAATTTCCATGTACCCAGAACAAATTAGATCAATAGAGATCTGGGGAAAATTATTCAGTTTTTGTTTTTTGTTTTTCTTTTTTCCAGAAATATTACCTATATTTCAGCATTTCTTAAAACTGTGATTTATGGTGCTTGGAAAACCTTAACTAACAACTGATATTTCCAGAAGAAATATCTGTCCATAAAATTCATGTTAGATTCTTAATCTCTCTATCTCTTTTTCTTTTTCTTTTTTTTTTATTTTTTTTATTTTATTTTTTTACTTCCCTTATTAGCTGAAGAAATCAGCATTTGGAAATGTCAGTCAAAACATTTTTTAAGTGATAATGGGATCCCAAGCTGTGATTCATCTTTTCATAATGATTCCTTTGTGCACTGCTAAAGAAAAAAGTTAATGCTGCTTAGGCAGCTTAGATACTGGCTAAAGCTTTCCATCTCTAAGCAAGTTTTAATATCAAGTTCCAAATAATTTAGTTGTCAAAGCAGGAAGAGTCCTACTTTTTATTACAAGTAAGATACATTCCCTGACATAAGAAGTATCCTCTCTGTACGTCCTGAATTTTGAGCATATCTGTATTCTGTTGCATTTTGAGATGGACTTCTACTTGAGATTTGCTTAAGCTAGCTCATAAAGGAGGGCAAGCTTGAGGGTATCTGGGCTAATTTGACTGTTTCTGGAAGTGATGATTCTGCTTAATTTTCAATGAATTGTTTTACCCTTTTCATCTCACTATCTTAAGGTTAAAGTAGTAGCAATTGTGCTATGTTTCAGGCCAAACCCCACTGAAGTCAGTAGAAAAATCCCATGTACTGAAGGCTGAGCTTCTTGGGGCAGTGCATATGGATCTGCATTGGGAATTAAAGTAGAGGTTGAACACAACAGCTTTTGAGGAAGTCCATGGAAAATACTATTTTTTTTTTCTTTTTCTTTCCTTTTGTTGAAAAGAAGCAAGTTAGACACTTTCTAGGCTAAGTCAGAGAGCATAATTTATAATTGATGCATAAATGATGGCTGCAAAGAAACCTGATAGTAAACTTGGAAAGACTCATAAATGCATTACTGAGATATAGCGAAGAGGCTAAGATTGAGGAAAATCTTGACTGGTTACTTATTGCATACAATTAGCGACAGCTGCATATCTTTTACATGGGATTATGAATGCTATGTCATGCACGCTTTACCACTCTTATCTCGGAGAATGAAGCTAAGCAGGAAAAAAAGCAGTTGAATAGCCTTGGTAGCCTATTCTTATTATATAATTACAAGTAATCATCCTATGAATTACTATAGAATACCATTTATAGTGAATCTATATGAAAACCACGTTTTTATGGATCAGCTTGAAGACTGTTAGACATTTGTGTGTTATTTTGTTGTTGTACCTTTCCACTTCCATAGCAACAATTTAGCTATTCTCAGCTCATACTAATTGTGAGAAAACCAAATTCCATCTGTTTTTGCATAATGAAGTCTGAATAAAACTTCACTTGTTAAACATCAGTTATCTTCACTGCAAAGTTGGTTAAGCAAACTACTGTTTGGTGATGCATAAAGTCCAGCTACTGAGAAAAATGCATGGTCACTCGGGCACAGCTAATTAATGCTGCAAAACTGGAATCAGTGTAAACACTTATACACCTCGTGTGGGTGAGAAACATAGGGAGTTGTTCATTTCACTTGTTCTTCTTCAAATTCTTTATGTAGAGCAATGTTTTTAAAGATGTGACCATTTAATTTGCTAGCAATGGCTAGTCAAAAGCATTAACCTCTTTGGTTTTCATAGAACAGAGCTGTAGCCATCTTGCTCTAGAAAAACTGGGATGAGTTTTCAAAACAATATAAACACTAAAAACAGAGCAAAGAAGGAGAAAACAAAATCCTTACAAATATCATATGCTTGTGAAGTGGTGAGAGATCAGTTCTGTCAAAAATCAAATGTGAGAACTCTCAGTACAAAACAAAGAATATTAAATGAAATTATTAGCTTTTGCTTACTATGCTAGAAGTACTGGTTTTATTTATTTATTTATTTTTTGAGATAGGATAGTTTACAATAGCAATTAAGGAGACTTTATATGATGAAATCAATAGGTTAGAGAAACTGCTCTTTGCTTTCACTCAGGCCATGGATGTTTCTGAAAATTGTTTTGAGACAAGTTCTTCAGGATCAGGTTTTAACCTCTGTGCTGTAGTTACAGTGCTCATTGGGAAATCTAGTTAAGTTTCAATTTGAGTAATGTTTTAGAGATACAGCAGAGTAATTGAAACACCAATGTGCAAGACTCTTTCAAGTTCTCTTCCTCTCTTCTCTTTAGAAACCTATCACTGAATTCAGTGGCAGCTTTGAAAATAGATCTATCTCCAGGACCTTTGCAAAGCAAGAATTTCACAATGACCTTTAAAACACAGGGAGGTTTCCAGTCCCTTTATTTCACAGGCAACTGAAAATTACAATGAGTTCACTTACCTGTGTTTTGTTGACTATGTGTTCATCTTCTCTACCAATGGCAAAAATGGAAATTCAGGATTTAACTACCACTTTTCATGGCTACTTCAGCAGGTTCATCAGAATTTCTGCAGCTGCTCTCTATTCAGGCTTATAAAACACCTCTCCCTTCACAGCTTCTCAAACGCCTCCACCTCAGCATTTCAAGTAACTCAAGCTGCTTCCTTTCTTGCTTGCTCTCCTGCTTGCATGCCAAAACCAGAAAGCTTTTATTAAGAGCTTTCCTGTCAATCATCCTGAAGGCCTCTTTGGAAATCTGATTAGTATTTGCAGTCTATGTTCAGAAACAGGCCGAATATATCTGGTGCAATTTATACAAAGGGGTATGAGGGAGGGAAACAATTTAAGTAGAGGATGAAGTCTTGTTTCTGTGCTGCAAGATATGTTATCATCTCTGTGAGCAGTGAGATATTTTCAGATTGTAAAGAGTTGTGCACATGGGAATTTAAGATACGCTATGTCATTTGGGATTGTTAAGGCTTGCCTTTACTGCAGTACATGAGAAAGTGGGTAAATTAGGCTGTGCTGGAGGTTGAAACTGCTGCTGTAGCATTAATAGCGTACAGTGGGCTCAGATATGTCTACTGGCTGTACAATTGTATCAGCACAGTCGCTCCCTTCGACTTTCTAAGCCCATACAAACTGGATAAAGTGTTTAAAAAGAAGGAAAAAGTATTCTGTGACAGGTGCTCTGGAGCCTATGCTTCATGATTTCACAAAAAGTCAAATTCTGTTCACTCAGAAGAATGGAGAATGGTGAGTGCTGAATAATACTTTCACAGGCAGTACTAGTGGCTTGAAAGATGGTGACTACCATGAAGTTGCTATTTGTCTGGGCAGGCTGCAGCCTGTCCAGCCTTATTTGCTAGACTCTGTTGAAGTAGAAGTAGATGACAACGCACCTGGTTGAAAAAAACAGAGTGAAAGGAACAAGTAGTATATTTATGATGCTGAAAGCGATCAGGTTGCATGCTGAAAGGAGCGATATTACTTGGGTGTACTGCTTTGTTCACGTAATCCTTATTAACCCAACAACTTTACTAAAACTACACTCGGATGTTTTGTCTAGTCTGCTGCTGTAAATTTTGCTTAGCAACGTTCTGCAGCCTGATTTCTGTTACCTGGTTAAATTACAAAACAACTCTCAGAACAAAGTGCAGCCATTGCCTGCCAGCTCCAGATTTGCCCTTGGAGCCAGAGTGGTGGTGGGACCCTGTGCCTTATCACAACCAAGCCTGGCAGAAACTGGTGGTTGCTTGGTAACGATGAATGTTGCTGTTCCTTATCCCAGAGGTTTAGCAAACAGCTGAAACAACAAATTTGGGGAGCAGCATAAGGCCTGAAGAGAACAAATAGTTGTTGAAGAAAAAAACAAAGAGCGAGATGAGTGTTACTTGGATACAACAGAAGACAACACAACAGAAGGAAGGGCTGTGAGGAGAAATAAAGGCAAAATGTTCAAGGTCTGGAAGGATCTGTGTTTTTTAATACACCTAATGGCAATGCAGCTCCATTCTGTTTGCTGATCCAGAAGTATTTTCAGTAAGTTGTTTATTACAAATCTTTTCTTCCTCATTTTCCAGTCATTTCCTCTTTCTCAGGATTTTGTATTAGTCTTCCACTGTATATTTTACTCTCCATTCACCCTTCAGAAGTATTTTCTACTGTTACATCTTGCACAAAATGAGAGTTGTACTAGTTTCAATAAATAGCTATTGTCCTGAGGCAATAGTGGCACTGGTTAAAGCTGCTGGGTCCGTGTGCTCGGTGTCTTGTTACCTGCTATTCTAGGTAGATGATGTGACATCATCTGTGTGTCTCAGTTATTTTTCTTGTTATCACAAGTGCTGCAGATACAGATAGAAAAGCTTCCTTAAGAGTGTAAGGAATCCTGCACGTCTGTTCTTGATCAAACAATGCAGAAACAAAGATAGGATTTTGTAAACTGTTTCCCGTGGATGTGCTGATTTGAGTTCTGTTTTAGAGATGGAGGAAGATGTTCATCTGAAATTTTCTGTTTCCTTATTCATGAGGCTAATGTTTATAGTTAAGTTACTTACAGAAACAAATGATTGTGTGAATGAATCAAAAGTGGACAGGCTTATTTGAGATGGCTTTACCACGAGTAGTTTGGGTAACAGCAGTAGTCCACAAGTATGAGTTATCCTAGTGAACACACCCTGGCTCTCAATGTGTGCTGCAGTAGCTAGTGACATCTATGCTATATAGATTAAAATTGCATCAAATATTTTCATTTGCATGTCCAGATTCCTTTCCCATCTCAACAACAGCTTGTGCAGTTTCCTCTTTGGCTTCATACAGCATTTCTAATGGAGATCTCTCAAAGTATATTACTAGAAAGGAAATGCAACCCCAAGTCCTGCACCTGAATATGTTTGCCAGTACAGCAGTCTTCACAGGGCAACTTTGGTACTGCCTTGTGATCTCCTTGCAGCAATGAGCAGTTACGCACACACATACATCTATGGGTTTCATTTCTGTAAGATGCTTCTTACCAGCATGAGAGAGAGCTCACAGTCTGCACTCAAGATTTGGCATCACCATTGATTGCACTGATGAAATATAAATTTTCAGTCTTTTTTTTTTTTTTTTTTTTTTTGGTCTCCAAAACCTCAATTTCTTTTTGCCTGTTTTTGTCATCTCTGTTTATGAATGAAGTTTCTTTTCCCTTCAGTTTTCTGAACTTCTCACCATTCTTATCACATATAAAATCCTGTCTCTGCACAATCCTTTTTCTCTGTATATATGATTAGACATGAAAAGATAAATTAGACATGTAAGTCTTGGAAAACCCTAGTTCCTTTTCTATAGAAGCAATACTTAGGTTCATTGCCTAGTTGTCAGGTTTATTCATCTCCCTCCTAGAGTTATGGCAGTCAACTAATTCTTGAATTTTTATTTATTTATTTTTTTTTTTTTTGGAAACTTGTATCTTTTACTTGAAGCAAAAGACATGTGAAGTGCTGAAAAATGTTTAAAGGACACAATATAATTTATGTAAATTTAAAATACCATTAAAGAAGCAAAGATGTATTTTCCTATGGATTTGTAAAACCTTAGTATTGAAGTTAATTCCTTTAACTGAATTACCATTACATTTTAATTACATTTACTGAAATAGGAACATAAAACTTTATATCACTAAAGAGCTCAAGTGAAAAAATACTGAAGTAATGTATTAAAAATCTTTTGTTAAGGAACATTGTGGAGAACTTGTTCTCAAGAATGAGAGATGCCACTCTTGGCTTTCCTTCGTTTGGCATATTTTATACCTAATTCAGCAGTCATGAACAACTGTGAATCGAACTTTTATAATACGTGATGACATTCAATGAGCATACTGTACATGTCTCTCTTTTTTTGTTATTTTAAACTACTTGTCACATTACTGGCCTCATAAGGTGATGCATTCACTTTTCTTCTTTGGATGTGGAATTATTTTTTCTGTAACTATTACGGAGGTGACGGAATACCTTTATTTGGTAGCATTCCAGTTAATTGCTCTGAAAGTATTTAAAGGGAAAGGCTTTGTTCAAGAAAAAGATCTGCCATTTGTAACTAGCTTTAATGTAGATAGAATAAAGAATCTGGGCAGTAATTTAAATTCTCAGGGTTAAATTTTTGAACTTCTTGAATAACAGCCAATAGCACAGAACTACTGTGGAAACATTTCATTAGAATTGGTGTTACTCCTAATTTCTAAAAGGAATATGACTCATCTTGGAAGTTTGTTACAGTATAAGCATTTTTAGCAGTTGACTCTGCACCTGCATGCTCCATCAGAGAAATTTTGGTCATGCAGCAAATATAGGTTTTCACTCACTGTGTCTTAAATGACCTAAAAATCTATAGATGTTTTATTTTTCATTTCTCTGTATCATGAGCCAGCTGGCACGATTGATAGGACACTCATGTTGAGTTGTGGCTTTTCCAAAAGTTTTCCTGTAAAGATGATCAATGAGTATTGAACTGCACTCAACTAAGATGATTTCTGTGCCACAAACCACTTTCAGCAGAACAAAGAAAACTATTCTTTTGCATTACAGCTGTGTATTAGGCCCAAAGATGTGGACTGTGTTATACTGTGAGACTGCTTAGGTGTACAGTGTGAACAACGAACTGATATAAAATTGAAAAAATTAGACTGAAAGTAATGGACAAAATTTTATCATGTAACTAGGTTGCAGTGATTGTAAAGAAAGATATCCTGTATGAAATAGAACATCCTTACCTTTGATACATAGAGTTGTCAGAAGTGATTAAATGAACGTATTACAACAAGGGCTGAATTCTCACTAGTATGCTTTAGGCATGTTTGAGTTGAAAAATAGATGCAAGTAGCTCTCTTCCCAAGGTAATATCGAGCTGAGGTGATTTCAGGTGCTGCACAGCACCGTGTAGAGAGCAAGTCTGGGAAGTAGTATATGTGCTATTACTGTAATGTGCCCCAAATAGGAAGTCCTTCCTTTCAGCAGCCCCTTGTTGGGTGCAGTTCCATCAGACACAGCAATGCTGCTTCTGGATTTGCAGATGGCATAGAGAAGCCTTCTTTATATGACACTATCATGTGGTACAGCCTGGTTATTGTTAGTTTGGGTACCTTTGTCCAAAGAATTGGTTTAAGTCTGTGTCAGAAACACTTTTGCTTCTGGTGGTGATTGGGAAAGTAAAATCCTTATGAGCTTGAGCATTTTGTTACTTGAATCTTGTGCTTTGTGACAAGTTCCTCTGCCTTTTTCACTTAGAGGCCAATGCTCTCTGAAGCCTACACGCAACACAGGCAGGCTCATGGGGTGTGTCATTCAGGAGTGGTTTAGTGATCAGCCTACTTGTCTGGGGTACAAGAGACTGCAGTTTAAAATATCTGGTCCAGCAGATCAGAGCAGTTCCACTTTGCATTAAGTATTCATCAGGCCCCTGAGTGAAAAAGGGAGACTGAATGATTCTATTTCTGCCAGAGGCTGGGGCCTTTAACTGTGATATAAGAAAACTATGGTTAGGTTTTTAATGCAGTAAAAGAATTCAGGGTAAGATCATCTTGCAGTTTCTGTAACTTGTTTGCCTGTGTTTTGTCTGCAACGTATGAAATTCGTACCTGTCCTGTTCTGTCATGTGGATATGGGAGCCTACATAAGGCACTATGTCAGAGTATTTTCTATAAAGGTTGCTTGTACGCTTTAGATGTAGACATGTCTTCTAGTATAACTTAAAGAAAATAACCTTAATTATTATTATTTTTTTTAATCCTTAATTGAATACTGCTATGCTTTTTATACTATCCAAACGTGGTTCTGTGTTATGTCGAGCAAATTAATACTTCCATTAAGCTCTGGATTTCTAAAGTTCTATTAGATTATAACTCTTCAAGCTTCATTCAGTGCCTGTGAATTTATTAAATGATTTTCGTTGAACATCTTTAAAGATATGAGAGCACATCATATTGGCAGGTTTTCTACTGAGGAGAATTCATTTCTTTCTATGTTGTAGGTCGGTAGTTAACATCTTTCAAGGGATTAGCTCTGTCTGTATGAGCCAGTGCCTAACCCTGAATAGCCCTGACCTTGACAGACAGAACAAAAATGTGGCCAACCCAAAAAACCTCAGTTATGCTTTATACAGATCCAGGAACTCAGACTGGGAAATCTTCTGCCACAGAAACTGACAATAGAGGCTAAAACTCACAGGAGGACTTTCCACAGTGAGTCGAGGGAGTGCAAGAAGACAAAAAAAAAATACTTCCAGCAATTTCCAAATGTTCTCAACTGCAACAGGGCCATATTGTGGGCTGCTTAGAACCCGATGGATGCTGCAGTGTCAATTCTTTCAGGTTTGTTATCGTAAACAATATGCTGTGTTGCAGTAGTTGGCACTTATCTTGCAAATCCTCACTTGTGTCCATGTGTAAAAATCCCACGGGAAGTAGTGGGGCTAGGAGGGAGGAGTCTGGCTTTCACGACCCTGAAGTCCGTGGACGGAGCAGTTACAAAACTGTCCCCGGAGCTGTGCCGTGGGACACTTGATGAAACTTATGACTACCAGAAGGTGGCGGCATTGACGAAGGAAACAAGCTGAAATTATACATTAAATATATGTAATGGTTTGTTTCTTTTTTTTTTCTTTTTTTTTTTTTCCTGTTTGTTTTGTTGTTTTTTTAACTTTGAATAAAAAAGTGTAATAGCAACTTAATGACAAAAAAAAAAAAAAACTGAATGCAAAAACAAAACAAACAAACAAAAAACAACAAACTTTTGTCTTTCTTGGTGAGCAGATTAAAGAGTTTGATGTTGCATTAGGATGAAATGAAGCAAGATTTTTCTGAGGTGGCCAGTTAAATCTTAAATACAACGTACATACAATATTTCCAGCAAGTTCATTATATTCTTGGTGAATTCAGTTACTAAAATTATGATTGTGGCAAGCAGACTTTTCCAACTTCTTTTGGATTAAAGTTAATTTCTTCCAAATTTAGGCTATGGTTAGACCTCCGAGGCAAACACCAGGCTTGAGCACACTTGAATTTGCTCCTATAGAACAAATCTGCTCTTCAGTTTCACTGTAGCCTGCTTACATTGTGGGTAAAAAGCCTTGTGTTTCCCATTTCTGAGCTGTGGTTTGATCTTATTGATGCCTGATTTGTCAATACTAAATCCTGGAAAGCCAAACTATCAGAATGAGCTTAACTTTCCCCCTCCAAGTCTGCAAATCCATTACACACAACTGGCCACATACTCCATCTGCAAAGCACTGAATGAACTGGCTGTGTTGTTAAGCTGGCCTAGTGGTATCTGTCCTGTGCTCTTCTCTGCTCTTTTTTTTGTGGTCTTTTTTTGTTTGTTTTGTTTGCTTTTGTTTTAAATTTTATGTTAATGCCAGCATAAGATAGTTAAGGAAATGTTTATTTGCCTGGGAGCAATGACTCTTTATCCTCATGTACAAGAAATGCATATTACGGAGGAAGTTCTTTACTTCTTCATTGCATCTGTTTTTCTATTTTTATGGTTCAGGCTATGCTTTTTGTGGTGTGACTTTTTAAGGAGATTCATTGAAGGCTAACGTCTGCAAAATGTTGAGGACTACTAGCACTTGTCACTTGGAAGATAAACTGAAGAAGTCAAACTCAAGAAATGATGAAGTGAGTGCATGCAGCTACTGTGTACTTACATGTATGCTTTTGATTTGTTCACTTTGTTTGCTGTCCTTAGATGATATAGAGTTGTGTGTTCCTGCCTTTTCTTCCCTTTCTCTGTAGTGCAACTTCTTCATTAAAAAGGCTCTCACAACTGAGGCTAGCATTTTCTGTTTGCTTGGATGTTCCTTTTATTAATTTGTGTGTATTTTACTTTATTCTTTCCCATCATAAGCAAAACAATCAGAATTTCTCTTCTTTCTCTGTGAGGTTTCAGTCTTGCCTATCATAGGCTATATTCTTTGGCATTTTCATTCTTGTAACATCACAGGAACACAACCACGTAATTAAAAGGAGAATTAGACTTCATCAGTGTGACAGTTAGTTCTTCAGCTTCTTACCTGCTCTCTCACAGCTTTGGCTCTTTTTGATTCTCTATATTGCTTGGATCTCATTAAAATATCTAAATTATATTTTACTTATAACATTGGGTGATAAGTGATAATAGGGTGATAAGATAAACAGAATGTTGGAGAGAAGAAGGGGCAGTTAAAAAGAGTTAAAAACTGTCTGTTCTTTTTTCTTTGCAAATCCTCAGATTGCCATGTCAGGAAGGCAGTGCGATTTTGTTCTCACTCATACCATGCTCATTGCTTGTACCTGTCTTCAACAGTTTTCAAAAAAAAAAAAAAAAAAAAAAAAAATTGCTCTAAAGCAATTCTTAAAGACTAAAGAACACTATGGCAAGATTTTGTAAGTATCATCTATCAGTTTCACTGTACCTTTTTATCTTCCGGAAACCACCTTCAATTTTAACATGCTGGGTTATCAGCATTCACAGAGAAGTTACTTTACCTTTTCTTCTTCACTTGATCTTTCTTTTGCTGTTTCTGTTTTTTTGCTCAGATTTTTGCATCCTTACTTGATTTGCATTTTTTCATATAATCAGAATATATCTCCATCTACATATATATTTCCTGGTGATAAGAAAATAGATATAATTTTATATGCATACTTTGAGATCTTGATGCCTACCCTAGAGAGCAAAGGATTGGATTTTTCCTGCTGCATTCTGTTGAGATTTTAGTGCTCACTCATTATGTCAATGACAGTCTTGTCACAAAATTTAATAGATTTGACTCCACAGTGCTTGAGGTTAAAAACAAACCCACCCCTTGGCAACCTGAGTATTTGTTCTCCTTCTAGTATGCTATTCTATTCTTCATTTCTAACGGGAAGGGAGAAAGTATCCAGGCAAATGTCTCTTATTGTCCCCATGATACTCTAGGTTATGATGTTGTTCTCTTTCTTTACTGTCACTGAACAGATAGAGCTTGTCTACATGTTGAATAGTGTATTTAACAATCTGTGTGCTGTACTGTACTAAGCTTATCCTTTTTGTTGTTCCTGATGTGAGGTCATGGTCAAGATCAAGCAGTGGAATTCTGATGCTGTGGTACTGGTAAACAGAAAAATTTACACTTCAGGTCCTCTATGTTAGCCACGTTAACATAGGCACAAGTAGATAATTGTGGCGATCTGGGTAGAGTACTTCAATTTTGTGGTTAAATCAGCATGAGTGACAAGATCAGTCTGTTACCCATTTCTGCTGTAAATTTCCCAAATCAGGTTGTACACTGCTTCTTGTTCCAAACTTCTCAAAGATGGTAGTTCAGAAGCATTTTGCAGACTTGAAATAGGAGTTCATCATGAGTAACTTTCATTCACTAAACCTTTGAAAATCTGATTTGCCTATTTCTTCCTGCATGAGCTGGGTTTGTATTAAAGATCTGTATTAATTTAAAAGCAGTCTGTTGGCCATGGAGCTCTATTCTAATCAGCATGTCGTAGTTAAGTTTTAAAATTAAATTCCATCAGGAATCAAATCCACCAGTAGTGTCATATGTTTAAATTAATTATAGTTCTAAACCTTTTTTCCACATCCCTCAGCTAACTTTTCATGCTCTAGGTTTTGTGTGTGTATCATTAGGTTTTTATGGATATTGTTTATAATCTGAACTACATATTTTGTTACTGATTCTTTATAACATGCTACTTGTCAAGTAGTCAATGTATGTTGAACTGTTTGTATGAACTGTATATGGATGGATTACAAGAGCTTTTCAAAGATGTGTGGAATAATATTTTTTGAATTTAAATTTCATAGTAGATCAAACCATTCACTATCTTTCATTATGAGAATAGATTACTAAGGTAGACAAATTGGAACAGGAACATCATAGTGCGTCTTATACAAATAATCTGAAAATTCTAAGTTTACCTGTGGAAGCCTTACTTAAGACAAAGTACAAGACTGCTGTTGGGAGAGTCAATTGTTGAAATGCTTCATATGCCCATCCAGTTACCACTAGTACTGCAAAGCATGCTGCCAGATTGTCAGAGCACAGGTGTTTATATCTCTTTGTAAAGTAGTTGTTGTAGTTTAATGACTGTCATAAATAACCTTGATTCTACTGTGATGTAGAAACAAGGTCATCTTCTACATTGGTACAGTCTAGGTATTTCTGTTATGTAGTTTCAGCATGTAATAACATTTTCTATGAAAACTGTTTCTGTGACTATTTAGGTTGTTAGTTGAATTTACATGTATTAACTGAGCTGCTCTCTGATTTTAGTCCTTTTTCTGATGTGTTAAAGGGTAAAGAGGAAGGTATGTTTTTAACCATTTCTTTCCTGGTTGAGTAAGTTGCAGGTGCAATATTTTATTTTCTAGTTAAGGCACCCTTATCTCTTACATCACATATTCACCTTGGAGGTGAAAATCCAAGTTCTCTTGATGATGATTCAGCATTTACTCCTATTTTCTTTACTCAGTTCAACATAATAAGAGAAATTCTTGGTCTTGGTATCTTGAAAACTTCCCACTGTTGCATGGTAGCTGTCCCATTTAAAAAGTTCATTTGTTCTGGTAGCTGTCTTCTATACAATACTGTGGAGGTAGGGATCAGGTTACTCTGCAGCGTGCTAGAATTTCAGTCTAGAAATGGCTTAGGTCTTGAGAAAGTCAAAGAATTGCTCGGTCTCTTGTGAATATGTAAAGTTGTTATGTAGGAGCATATTTATAAGTGTATTTGTTTCTTTGATTGTCATTGTACGCTGAGTTTCTCACAAACATCCTTGCATGTATTCTATTTCCACCTGCCATGTTGGCAGGTCTTCTTTGCTCCAAGTGTTGATTAAGATTCCATTTCTGCCTTCAACTGTACCCCCTTCATGTTAATATTACTTTGTTAGTCTCTTTTCTATATGATTGGTTTATCAGGATGCTATCATGTTAAATTGTTAGGAAAATATCTAAGGATGAAATTTGCAACACGTGCCATTGCTCAATTCATTGCTGAATAGACTGAATATACACTTGCTTGATGATGATGGCTTTGCTAGCCTTTGTCATACTTTGGGTACCTCCTATTTTCCTATTAAAGTTTTCTGGTTTTCTTGCAAAATCAGCAGAGTTCTGCTAATTAAGATGTTGGAGTTCAGTGGATGGAGTTTTTGGATAAGGACACAACAAACAAACAGGGGTATGCCACTAAAATGAATGCAGTGACTCATTTTTCTGGGCTGTTTGTGATGATTTAAAAGACTGTAGCAGAAAATCGGTCGAGTAAGGTAGCTCTGGTTGGATGTGAAGTAACTCAGTGTGCCTTCCTCTTGACCCATGTGAGTTCTGATCTGGAGCTAGATGGTAGAAAAATGATGCTGCACAATTTAAAGCAGCCATCAACTTTCTCTACAAGTTGATGTCAAAAGAAGCAATAAATATTCTGTTAAAGAGATAGTGTGCTTTTCCTGACATTATTCCTTAATGCTGGGAAACTGGATATCATTCTGTTAATGCCATGGACTATTAGGTCTCCCAAAATTGTTGTAGGATTGTTCTGTCAGACCTTGCCAGATCATATATAGATGTTACCAGGAACAAATATTGGGGCTGTATTTTCTGGTTTGTTTGGGGGTTTTTGCAGCTTCAAGCTTCCTTTCTTGTATTCCTCCCCCCCTCTTTTTTTTTCCCACACTGGCTGTTTCAGCTGTTCCCTACTGTTAGCTCTCAGCTGCATTTGTTTAGTTCTTTATTCTCTCACAGAGAAGTGGGAGGCTTGAGATGCCCAGATTTCTACATTTGTCAAAGTCAAGAAACTAAATCTAAGATTTCTGTTTGATTGGCTTGTTTGTTTACTTAAAGCTATGTTTCAAGCTTTTTTGGTTCTGCAGAGAAATGTCTGAAAATACCATTTAAGTCCCAAAGACCTGAAGACAAATAAGAGGATCCCTGATACGGTTCCCTAAAGGACATTGGGCTGTGTCTCATGATTTTGTGTGCTTGAGATGATCAAATTCAGTACTGTCAGTCTCACTTCTCTCAGCTGATTTGCAGTAGGTAGGAGAGACTAGAAAGCTCAATGGAGTCACTAAGCTTTTCATAGTACTGGATGGTCTGCAGACAGCGAACAGTAAACCTGAAGAGTAGTGTAACACTAATTGACAAAGATTTTGAAGGGGAATTCATAATGTTCTGGTACCTTGCCAAACTGTATTACTGTGACTATAAATCTCAGTAACTTGTGGCAAATGCACTTTTTTTTTTTTTTTTTTTTTAAACTTTGATTTTTCCCTCCCCATCTTCAGCTTATGCTCGGGAAGTACTTTGCCTTTTTGAAAACACTCAGTAGTAGTACATCCAGAGTAGTCAGTAATTACCCTTTATCTCATATAAAACAAATCTTTTATTTGGTGTAGAAATGGCATAGAAGAAAAATAAACAGCATCATAAAGCTTTCCATTGCATGCCATGCTACTAGAAGACATCTGCAAAGCTTCCCCCCCTTTTCCCCTTTTGTTTTTCATTTTTCCTGCTAAAAATGGAATTCCTGGCTAGTCATTTAACTGTGAAGTCTAAATCTTTGTTTTTTTCCTTCAGTTGTAAATCCTGCTCAGGGAAGCACTTCACAAGGATACTTCAAGGTTACTCAACCTTACAGAAATATAACATTTTTTCTTTATATATTTAGTATGGGTACACCAGAATTTGAGAGCTGCTAATGATTGCTCAAGGCAGCAGTAATTGAGGTTACTTGTAGTCATATACTTTTATGTAAACTAGGTAAATAGTTTTGGAATGGGAAGTGAAAAAGAACTTGACTAAAAACTGTCATTCTGCTCTTCCTTAACCTTGCTTTAGTCATGTACTTTAACTAGCATCTAAGTGATAAAGCAATTTTGAGTTTCTTTGTGTCAAATAATACCAATAATAAGCTTTTGATTTGTCACACTTTGGTTTCTATCATTCAAGTTGGTTGGGTGAGACCCATCCACCCCTCTGTATTTTCCCACATAATGATAGGTGGCAAACCTCTCCTGACGTATGGGTGTGACTGAATTTCTGGAGTTTAGTTCTGTATAACTGCAATAGATTCTGTCTTACAAAGAGCGATGCAGCTTCTCTTTATTTATTAATCCACTTTTGCCCAGATTGTCTGCTTTAATCTAACCTACTTTGGTTCATACTGGAGTTACACAGACATGATATTATCTCTGTAGAACTTCTTAGAGCATAAAGAAAATAAAAGTTAGTATAACTTCTTTTTTTTTTTTTTTTTTACTTTGGTATAATTCACAATGAAGCACAGACTGTAAAAAAGCCATTTATAATCTATCAGAGGCATAAAAATAGATCCTCAGAGACTGCAGAGAATCTGCTCACTATACGTTTTTGGCCACAAGCACTGCCAGATATAACAATTACGGTAAAGATGACAAATTTAACAACTACCATGTCTTTCTCCTTCCTACCAAAATACCTTTTTAAGTAAGTTAAATGAGTTGCTTCATACTTCTGTTTATGTCAAGACTCTTCATAGGTTCTCAACATGATTATTTTAAGATAAATATTTTTATAAAATATTTGATGTATAGCCAAGGCAAATTTTAATTCTTTTCATCAGGGAGCTGCACAACTTTCCCATTGCAGAGGAAAAATAAATTCTTGATGTCCATTTGATAATCTGTTGCTTTCCAGAGTTTCCACCAAGTATCTTCATCATTCTGTCTTGTTCATCCTTCTCTGCAGCAAGGAGGCGAGTCAAAGCTCAATTGCTCTGTTTTTGTCTTAAAACAAACAAACAAAAAAACATTTAATGTTTCATAGCCATCTGGATGCAGAATTGAATTTGGAAGGAGGGCAAAAACATCAGTGTACTGCTAAAAATTTGTAAAGAATGAACAGAAGAAAAGCTAAATATCTTGCAAGCAATACTGACATACAAAAATATGGAAGATGAGCAAAGATGAGATAATAAAATCTGAATATTTAAAATATTTTAATTGGTGATATGTTTTTCTAAATTTGGAAAACATGAAAAATGTTATTTATACTCCTCTGGGGGGTAAAGCTGTATTGCTGTATTCCCCAGTTTGAATAATTTGCCTTGCCGTGCCTCTCAGATTAGCAAAGGGTAAATAAAAAGCATTTTAACAAAAGGTCAAAGAGTCTAATACAAATCTTTTTCCAGGAGTACTTGATGAGGGCAGTAAGTCAGAAGAATTACTTGGACACTCTGTTTCACAAAGAGCTTTGCTAAAAACCTTTCCAATAGCCAGGTTGTTCTCTCCCATGCTAGTAAAACCTGTTTTCATACTTCCTTGTCCTAAAAATATTTCCCTCATTAGTTTTTTGAGATTTACTGAGCTATAATGTGATTTTGTTCCTGCACCTAAGAAGGCTCCTTCTAACATCTTGAGAACTAAGACAGAAATATTAACTTAAAAAGTGATATGCTGCTAAGTTATTGAAATGTCTTTGTATTCTCTATTTGTCATTTATGTCTCTGTCCCTGTCATGGAAGCTGCTGTTGAAATCTTTCAACATCAACACTCTGCCATTTAAAACTTATCCTGCCAGCATGCCATCTGTTTTGATCAGGGAACCACTTTCTACGTGAGCTGACTCCTACACACATTGCACTTTGCAAGAGAAAAATGTATTTGCTGAAAAGTATATAAAAAATATAGAAAATCTAGCAATCCCTTGAAAAGCAATACTCCTTAACTCTTTTTTCTCTTTTATTTTTTTTAATCTTAAAATTAAATAAGTGTATTTCCTTCCCTGTCTGCCATAGTTTTTTGATTTCTAGACAGAGGAAAAATCATAGTAAAGTGAGTCAAGCCCTCCTTGTAATTGCATTTTTTACCCCTGAAGCTGGTTGCATGTGTTGATATACTTCCAAACAGGGCAGAGATACTGGCCTTTGCAAAATTAACTTTCTATAGGAAGACAAAAATGTTTCTACAGAAAGTTAACTTTACATTTTAAAAAACCACTTTTTTATATACTGTGTGTGGATTCTTCCAGGTGCAAAAGAGATTAATTTCTCACTTTTCTAGCTTTGTGGAAGCAATTGTATTGAACATTGTTTACTAATAGTTATGTGTTATTTTTACCATCAGGTACCATTACTGTAGGTGATCAGGATGAGATACTGATACTGATAATCTAACCCCATCCTCCCTTGATAGGCTCGTCTGGTAACAGTATATCACATTTTACTGCCTTTTCCAGTCTCAACAGAGCTCTGCTTTGTGGGTGGAGGGAGACAAGAGGAGATGAGTACAGATCTGTATCTCTATGCTGAACCATCCCATAGCAGGCTCTCAACATGTTGCCTTGTACCCACTGTTTCCTAACCTGTGGCTTGTGCTCCTAAGGAGGTGTGGTAAGCCATATTGATTACTTGCTTGTTCTTCTTTTGGTTCATTATGTGGCACTGAACACAGATTTTGGGAACAGTTCAGTTTCGAAGTTCCTTTCTATAAATATCTTGTGGCAAGAGAGGATTGTGGGCAGGTGAATAAGCACTAAGCAACCACATGAAATGGTAGTTACTGCTTTGTGGTACGGAAGGCCTGATTGCTAGCTTCTGAACCTTTTAAACTGACTTAGCGAGAAAGGAGAGAAAATATTTGTGAAAATTAAGGAGTATTCATTTATATCTAATGGGCTGCAAAGAGCATGCAAAAATGCTGATTTATTCTTTCAACCCATCTTTGAACCTTGCTAACTTTGAAAACTAAGTAAGGACCTCCAGAAATATCAGATGCAATTTCTTGCTTGAGTCAATCCTTTCCATGAAGTTATCAGATTCAATCTTATTATTTCTTGGTTTGAGAGTTGTACTTTTCCAATGACAAGAATATTCTTTATAGTTTTGAGTCCGTCTTTTCTTGGCCAATTTGTGACCAAGTATTTGTTCTTGAGTCAGCTAAACACTCTTCTCTTAGTTCTTTTTTATTGTTCGTAACTTGCCCCGTAATGCAGTAACAGAGATCACATGCCATTGTTTCATTGGTCTAAAATAAAACATGTTCCCTTGCTTTCTTGTCATTGAAGTCACTATTGGTGTGGTGTCTCTTCTTTGCAAACTCAGCTGCAATCTTACTTGTTATCCATTTTAAGGAATAACAAATCAGTGCAGGAAAATTAGCTCTGGATGTTTAAGAGCAATGAGAAGTACTGTGAAGGCCATCAGGTCAGTCCTCTGGCCACTCTTTACCCAAAGGAAAAACAAAACAACTGAACAAAAAGATATAATGTACCCTGCCCCCATCCCACAAATTTCCCCTGATTAGTTTCATAGAACATTTTCCTGAAATTTATTGTTTTTTTATATATTTTGTTCTGGTACTGCACTAAGATTTCTAACAGAGTGCTGATGAGACAGATGAAGTTCCATCCACAGAAATACAAATGCTTCTTAGATAGCCTCTGAAGAGTAGCTTAACATTAGGAAAATTGTGAGGCAAGCTGTTAGTGAATTATTGTCAAGGTCAGAGAATGCACATTTGTTTTTTCTGGGAGTTGTATCATAATCAGGCTCTTATGATATATCCACTTGTACTGAAAATATAGCTAACTTACCTCAGTGAATTTGATTTATTAACATTGCGACTGACAAGGTTGCCTGTTTGTTAGTGCTTATTTTATATTTGAATAGCTTTCAGCACATAAATTTGAGGAATTGCCTGAAGACTTTAGCTGTTCCATATTTCATGGAGAAAACTGGACCAGGAGAGTGCTGCTCTTGATATTTCTATTTTGATACTGTTCACTTTTTATAAATTTATATGATGCCTGTATACAGATACAGGTGTGCCCAATGAGTAGAATTTTTTGCAAACAGTAAAACTTAAAAGTTGAAGATCATTAGCTTTATCCACAGTGAAGTCTAAGTGACATAATCTTGCCATATATTTTTTTCTAACATTCAGTGCATATCATAAATATATTCTTTTTAAGAAATAAATAATACATTAATTTCAAAAGAGATTAACTAATTAGATGAGTTTTTTCAGATTAATCTTAAGTAAAAGACTGAGTGGAGAAGGAATACTTGAGTTAGTATACAGTTCAAGATGGAGCTCTCAAATGGGGCCAGGAATGAAGCCTTCAAGTTTCTTATTGACTTCAATGATGTTACATCAGGCAGAGGAGCACAGCTTAATTACAGCCAATATTAGCTCATCTTCCCAGAAGGGTGTACTTTTAAGTAAGCACAATTGTATTAGGAGCCAAAGAAAGAAAAAGCAGAACTAATTACTTGCCCCTAACATCTTGTAACATCTTGTAATGTTCCTTTAACAGGTCTCTATTCTTTCAGGTCTTCTTTTTCCCTGTGAGGAAGAAGTACTTCATTTAACTAACTTTATACCTCTGTAGTGGTGTAAGCCATCACATGTATAGCTCCAATTCTACAGGTATCAATTTGTTCTGACTTTCTAGGGGTTATGAAAGAGGCTGCTTGGAAGTAAAATCTATGTGGATTGTGCGATGGGAGGGAAGAAAGGGCAGATTTCTTTAGGATACTATGTCATCATGTTGACACTCAGGACTTCCCAACCTCCAGGCTGTCTTCTCAATCTGTTTCCCCCCACTGACTGCATTTCAAAGAATACTGAAGAAGGCAGACAGAAAGAGTCCTCTGCTGCTCTCTGCTTTAATGAATATATGTTTTCTAATAGAAAGTGAAGGTTGCATTTTAATGTCAACAATAGGAGTGACGCTGATGATCATAACACTAAGCATCATTGTCCAGCCATGCAGTGACTTGGCTGCAGTCAGGATGGGGAGCATCTGGTTGAAGCGAATCATGGAAAATCTGAGTTGATGTTGTTCAGCTAGTTCAAGAATTTGCCAGTTTATAACATCACTTACTGCTGAAGTCATTTTTCCTCAGATTATTAACACCAGCATTGATATTATCTGGGCTGCTCCTTCCTTCCAGCCAGTCACAACTAATAATTTCTATAATGCCATTTTTGGGGAGAAGCAATCAGAAGGCTTCAGTTTTTTACTAGTATAAACCGGGCAGTTGTTAGCTGGAGGCTTCATTGTGAACATTCATGTATCTGCTGCAGAAATCACATGACGTGTGTATATAGTGCTAAACTGAGTTGAATGTAAAAGCTCAGTGCTTTTTTTTTTTTTTTTTCTCAGCAACTATGCACACCAAGAGCATTTGATCTCATAGCTCTTTTCTCTCAATACACTGGGCCAAATTCAGGAGTTGAGCTTTTGTGCTTATGGGCTCCTGTTAGATAAATGTACAGTAACTGTAAAGCTACCTCTTTGCATGACTTTCATATAAGAGCTGTATTTTAGTGGGACAATTGAATAGCTAATATCAGTAGAGAAGCTTCTGTTTGTTGGAAGTAAAAACACCCAAAAAGTCAAAGAAAAAGAGAGATTCACTGGTGAAATGCTAGGCACCAAGCAAACTGGGTTTGCTGAAGTATTTCTTGCTGGGAAAAGAACAACTTGGAAAAAATATTCTGCCCCTGAACCCATTAGTAGTGCTTCAACAGGTGACTGTTGAATTGGTCTATATACAGAGCTTAGCTCTAATTTTCACAAAGTTATTTTAATTACAATATATCCACTGTGTACTTAGCACTATTTAATACATAATGTGTTCGATATATTTTATATGTAATTGAAATTCTGTGAAATTAAACTGTAACAATATAAATAATCGTCCAGGATGAAAAGTAGGTTAAGATAACCAAATTTCATGCTTTAAATATTGAGATAAATATTCCTTAGTGTATTAAAATACTGTATTTTAGGTTGTTAATCTTTTCATTGAATAATAAATATGAGCTTCCCTTTTATGTAATTAATGCAATCCATATAATTCAGTAGAGAAATGAAATGTTGAATCATACATAGAAAGTAGCTGTGAGTATTCCATTACCAAACTTAATTCAATCATTTCCACAGACTTATGGAAAATGTTATTCACCTCTTGGGGAAAACTTTTGGCAGTGAAATGTAGTTTTGCTTGGCATACATTTTGAATTGCTTGAATCTTTGGTAGTTATTCTCTTTTGAGAGGGGAGAGCATTGCAGAAAGGTTGGTTCAAAACAGTAGTTAGTTAGGAACAATATTTTGTATCTTCAAAGTCATGTTATTAATAACATTAAATAAATGATCCTTAATATTGTTTCAGGGGGCCATGCATTTTATTTCACAGGTTGTTACCATGTTTTCACGCAGATGTTTTTATGGTGTAGAATAAGGATTATGCACTGGATGCCCAGTGAAGCTTTTCAAATGATACCTGACATACAACAGCATAGCTATAGATAGGCATTGATTTTTATTCTTTATTTTACAAAGATAATCTGTTAGAAGAGACATGGAAGAAAATAAACATTTCTTCCCTGTCTTAACATTCGCTGTAGCTAAGAAAAATGGTTACCAAAGATGATAGAGTTAGACTTGATTAGACATGATTTGGATTTTGTATGTAAAGCCCTAAGGATTAGTTGGATATAGTTCTTCTTATTAAAATGTTTTTGTTTGTTAATACTATGGGAGCCTAAATCTGGCATCCTTAGGCAACCTGGAAAATTAGGGATTTTGATTTATTACTACAGCCTATACTCAAAGTGATATAGAACTCCACTGCAGTTTTAAATAATCTAGGCTGGCTTCTGCTAGCTGGGTAGAAGCAGCAGCAGAATGCAGTGTGGATGGCAAAAACGTGCTCAGGGAGACTGGTAAATATAGCAGTCTTCCCTGAGCTTTGCTCTCTTACAGCTACTCAGTACTGAAGCCAGTTTGTGTAACGCTGACTTGGATATATCAGTGCTACTTGTGGTCATGCCTAGTGTATGTGTATTCCAAGGGAATCTGATGTGTGTGTACTCCAGAGAAAAGACATTACAAGATCAGGCCCTAATTATTTTATAATTGTGCAAGGCTTTAATTATAAGACCTTAATGACTATCCTCATTTAAAACACCTTGGGGACGTTGACTTAAGTAAAATGCTGTTGCTGAATTATTTTCTTTCCTATAAGTCTGAGCACTTTCTCTTTCTTTCTCTCACAGGAATCTGGCTCCTAGCAAACAGTGGAATGAGCAAAGTAATTAAGAGATTGTGAGTTCAGGTTTTCTGATTATCCTTATAACTGCTCAACTGGTAGGCACAGGGTGCCCAGTTTTCTAGGCATTCACAATGTGTTCAAGTTCTTATCCTCTCTGAGCTCAAATATTCCATGTATGTACACTGTACATAAATACAGCAAAAAGAGTTGAAAAGTATTTTACCATCAGCTGCTTCAAAACTGGAGAGAGAGACAGGGCAGGAAATACTAATAATATTTTGGTCGAGGTCATCAGTCATGGCTAATTAGCATCAAGTTTCAATAGATCTGCATGGAAAGCACAGTCCTCCTTTATCTGGTTGTCATCAAGTATAAAAAACATTGATGTTGCACTTTATTTTTTTTATTATTTTTTTTAATACATTTTTTTTCTAGTATGTCCTGGACTTGGACAATTATTGGCTCTTCAAATACGAATTCCTAAATTTCCAACACTATTTGGTTTTAAATTGCAAAGTGTATCAGTCATTGATATGAATGTTCAAATAACTGTGGTCAGAAACCATATTTTTAATTTCTGTATGAAGTGCTGACTTTCCTCTTATTTTTTTGCTCTTCTCTCAAGTATAATCCTTTTTTTCTTTCCAAAAGATTTTTGTAACATTGATCTTAACAGAATATCCTTGACAAGTGAAAGTTTGATTCATCTCTCCTATTAGGAGTTATCATAGCTAGTAAAAACAAGAAAGTCTTTTATATCCCCAAAAGCCATCTCAGTCCATAGAGTAGCATTGCTGCTTTCAAGCACTGAGAGAGAATTGCACAGCTTCTGAATCCAAGATAAAAAAAATATTGTTGCATGTAATATATGAATTTAGCAGCAGAGACATCTTTGCATCTTCTCCGTGTTTTGTGTAGGATGCCCTTTAGACAGCTTTCAGCTATGTTTTCATTGCATACTCAGTGCCTAACTTTAAAGGCTTTACTGTTCTCAGAACTTAGAAGCTTTGCAAATAAGACAGTAATGATTTACTTGGGTTTGTATGATGATGAAAATGTAAATGTTGTGGTTTAACCCAGTAGGTGGCTAAGTACAACACATTTCTTTGCTCGCTCCCTGCCTTCCCAGTGGGATGGGGGAGAGAACTGAAAAAAACACTGTAGATCTCGTGGGTTGCAGAGCTTACTGAAATTAGAATAGATTGCAGGATCAGCTTTTCATCTGTGCTCCAATTAGAAGTAATCAGTGAGACAAGATCATCTTTTGTTTGATGGAAGCACAGAAAGGATATCAGACTTGACCTCATGACTTTCAATGCATTTCATCCTTGTACTGTTCTTATAACATGACTGATATGGTAATTCCAGCTCAAAACCAACCATAAACAAAATACAGAAAGACTTTTAAAGAAGAATCCCAAACATCCTACTTATTGGAGATGGGATCTTCTGCCACAGATAAGAATAAAAATCTGTTTGTACTTCTGGCACCTATGAATGCTTAGTCAGCATTAGCCTGGCATCCCAGAGTACTGTGTTTTAGGAGGAAAGTCTTGCAGCTTCAGGTATTATTAAGTTTTATAAAGAAATTAAATACAATTGAACTCCTAAAGAAGGATTATTGTACTACACAGCTTCAGTGAAGGTTCATCCTTTTGAGCAACTGATTCTCAAAATCATCTTTATTTGAGGTATAAAATGAGGAGGAATCCCCATTTTCCATATCAGAAAAACAATGATTTGTGATTACCCTAATAAATGATAAGTGAGCAATTTATGATTAAGCTAGTTGTAAAGCTTTGTCATACTGTTTTAAACCAGAAATAGGTATTTCTGTGTCTCGTGTTAAAAAAACAAACAAACAAAATAACAACAACAAAAAACCCCATGAAGTGAGCTTTGATGCGAAGTCGGTGCTTGTGCCAACATCTACTTCTTATCAGGAGACTAATCTCTTCCAAAGAGGGGTAGGCATCAGAACATGACAAAAATCTTTGTAAACTGGATTTTTGTTAGAATCAAATCACTTCTTTTCCGTGAGATCGAAACTTGAGGTAGGAGTGTAGAAGGGAAGATTCTAGACAGGAAATGCTAAGGCAATTGTTTACCATGGAGGAAATAAACTTGAGTGGTAAGGATCCAGCAAGATGAAGCAGCCACTGATCTGCATTTTCAATTTAATTTTGGTTTCCTAACACATAATCTTTTCAATTCTAGTTTCCCATGTTTTGGCTTAGTTTAGAGACAGATCTTTCTGTGCATGTGTCTGTGTGGGGGTGTATGTATATGTGTATGTACATGTCTGTATGTGTATATTTGAGACTTGAAAAATGTAAAGCCTGGATCCAAAAACCATTCATGTTAATATCTTTTGGCTTTATATCCATCATTATTTGGAATGTGATTAAATCTCATTTGCTTCACTGGGCCCAAAGCATGTGTTTAAAGTCAAGCAAGTGCTTAAATATTTTTCCTGAATAAGGACGCTTCCTGAATAAGAAGTTAAAGCGAATGCACTCAATGTGCACAGCAAATATCTTTTTCCATATAATTCTTCAGATACTTTCTGACATCTCAGCTTTTGTTAATATATTTATCTTTTTAGTAGATGTAGAAAGCAGTACTGGTTCACAGGGGCTGAACTCTGTAGTTTTTTTATAGTTAAAGCATATCATATTCTTAGAGTAAACCTCTACTTGAGGGCTGCAGTAATATCAAAGGAATAGAGAAATATTCTTTAAAGTGAACTGTCATCTCATCACTGATCAATAAATTCATTAATTTCTATGAATGAATAAGATCTGTTTCAGAAGTGTTGTCTGTCTTTTGTTGTTTTCTGAGGAAATCTTTTGTTTGTCACCTGTACAGTCATACACAAAAAGTTAAAGCTAATGTAGAGCTAACTCAGAAAAAGAAAATGTATCCTTTTAAAGGCAGTAAGTTTTTACTCTATTAGTAGTCACATAAATGGTTGTTACAGATTAATTTCATATTTGTCTGCAGTTAGCAGTGGCAGACAGTTTTTAAAATGAAGGACAATATTTGTGGGGTGAAAAATGAGATGTTTTCAGTAGCCAGCTTTAACCTCCTAATATTTAGTGGTCGTGATCCTAAAACAATTGGCCATGCATTGACATTTTATTAATATTGTATTGTTAATATAAGAATAATCTGATAAATATCTTCTGAATCTGTTTCAGTTAAGAAAACAGAGTTGCATTCTTGGAGTCTCTCTGTAATAATTCTTAAAATGTTTTTTTTATATATATATATATATATGAACATTTACTTTACAGAAAGTGCTCTTGAGATTGTAAATTGCTTGGACCAGTAAAATAGTTTCTCTCATTAAATAATAATAATAATAAAATAAAAAGGAGAAGAAGGGGAAAAGAAGTTCTTTAGTCTCAGTTTTCTCCTAAAAATGGTAGTGTACCTTTTAAGAAATTCAGATATAATAAAACATATTATGAAATAATAATATTGTGATCTTGAAAACAAACGCAATGGTTGGAACTGGACTGCAGAAATTGCAGTCCAGTGAATCTCAGTTTGTGTTTAAGTAAAGAATTCTAGTTTGCACCTCTCTTAGAAAACAAACAAAACAATTGAGACGTGACTGCAGTTTACATCTACACATTAAATGGAGGTTTGGAATTTCAAGTTGTCTTGAATTTGTCCTATTTTTATTTCAGAATGTATCTTGTTAGTTTTCAGCATGATCACTTGTGTAATCTAATTCTCTCCTTCACAGTCATTTCTGGGAATGGTGATGGAGTACTTCATGATGTGCAGCTGCCTCAGTCACCTTAACGGTACCTGGATCTCAGAGTAGGGGAAAGGTAGGATATCCTGAACAATGCAAGCTGCCTTTTAAGAGTTAAAACAATGATGAATGATGATACTCCTTTTAAGAGTGCCTATTTGCTTTGAAATCCAGTTCAAAAGCCTGACATAAATTTTGAAAGTGATTAGAACCACAGCAGGCTACATCTCTGCATTTGCTAGAGGGGTCACCTAGGAGATTTGCCTCAGGTGAACCTGTGCTGTTTGGAACCCCTTGCAATAATGACAAACAGCTGCATGATGGATTGCATTCTTGCCATGATGTGCAAGGCTTTGGCAGCCATTAGTTCCATTACTACTTTTGCTGATTATTTTCCACTGCAATGGCGTGTTACTGTTTTCTATTTATATTCTGCTCATTTCACTGGAGCACAAGGTTATACCCAGCACGTTCTGCAAGAGCATTATTTGTGGAGATATTAGGGATAGCATTTGATGTTAATTAGAAATGCGCAGATAGTGGTAGTTCTGGAGCCGACAAAGTCAGTAGAAAGGTTTCAGTTTAGTTCTACGTATTTTGGACATCAAACAAACCGATGGTTCTGCAATTGCACTTTGAAAAGTACTGATCATATTTCATTATCTATGAACATAAAAATTAAGGACAATTCAGAGTTTCAAAGACAGGTGTTACAGTATATGTGAAATGTATTAACTCTAATTTTTTATAGTTGTTTGCTATTATATGACTGTAATTTATTGTGCCTGCAGCAACCCGAGGACATGCTGGAAAATGAGATGATTCATTTCAAGTGTTTTATCCTAGTGAGCAAAATTTTAATCAGTCAGTTTTCTAATCCGAGCTGTTATTGGCACACTCTGTAAACTTGGCAAGGTCGCAGAAGGACTCCTTTGCAAACACAGGCTTGCATCTCAGCTAAATGTGTTTTAATTTAGCTATGTTATAGAATTCTCAAGCAGCACCATATAAAGGTGCTTTGATGAGTTATGCTGAGGGTAATCTAATAACAAATTATGATTTATATTAGAGTTCTTTTGAGCTGGAGTTGCTATTTCCTATGCAATTTTTTCTTACAGTTTCACCTTAAAAAAGCTCTAATCTGGTATAAAAGAAAATAACAGAAAAACAAAACAAGCAGAGAAAAAATGAGCAATGAAAAAATACACTAACTACTGTCTTTTTGTCACTTTTATGAATTCATCACTACACTGCACACTGAATACACTGAATATCATACCATGCAATAACAGCAACTGTAGTATCACTTTGCTGTCTCTCCTGCATCCTGTTTGTTTTTATCAAGGATATGCTCCTTTTGAGGATGTGTATGTTAATTCAGAAATAGTTAAGAATATCAAATGAATAGTGCTATTGTAGAAGATATTCCAGTCCACTTAAGTATTAGGCAGTAAATGTAATAAGAATGGATAATTAAGAAAATTTTACTCCATATGTGAGGTATGCTCTAATTTTGAATGTGATGAATAAGACCAAACGATATTGACAGCTGATGGAACACCTAACTGACTTCTGAAAATGTGACACAGACTCCTACCGTGTGTTAAAAAATTTTGAACACAGATAAAACTGAAAAATACAAGGTCTTCAGAATAATAGATTGATACACTCCGTGACTGAGTAGTTTGATGAAATATGTTCCATGCTACATTTTTGACAGAGGGATTCAGTTTCTTTACAATGTAAATGTGAATTTTCCCTCAGTTATCAGAAAGCAAATTGCATCTCAGATTAACAAAACAAAAACTGAAAAGCAAAACAAACCCTCCAAACAAAATCAACAGGACATGCAAAATGGTGGATATCAGCAAATTATAAAAGAAGGAAAAAGGAGCTACAAGGCATAAAATGGAATTTTTAAAAGACACACAACTGTTTAGTAAAGCATTACATTAGGCAAATATCTAAGCACATTGCTGCTGAACATGAGTGGACTAGTGGTCTTTTCCAATCTTAACAATTCTATGATTCTAAGAAAATTACTACTGGGAGGGAAAGAAGGATTTGCAGACATTTTAATACATAAGTATATTCACAAAAATATATGCAGTGCCTAAGTATATACTCAAGTGTAACCACAGAAAAAAGAGGATAAAAAAAAAAAAATTACTTGTATCATCAATGCTGCAGGCCTTTCCAAATTTATTTTTATTTTTTAAATTTTATAGGTAAATAAATTGAAACATCTTCAGCTTTGTATATTTTCCTATAAGCTCCTTCTCTATTCTCTAATTTTCAGAAGTTTTAAAAATACTGCCCTTAAGGCCTGCATTGACTTTTGGTACTGCATCATGCACACTGCCACTGCAGTCTGTTGTGTTCGCTTTGTCAACCTTCTTTTCAAACAAGGTGGCAAACTCTGATTGCAGACTGTCCCATGCCAACAGTGCTACTTTACTTCTGTAAAAGTGACGAAACCTGGCAAGTAGGCAAGAGCCATTAAGAAAACTGTGGAATGTATCACAATTAAGATGCCAGCAATGCTGACCCTATATGAATGATTATTCAAACAGTAATTTTTTAAAGACATATTGATGGCTACCTAGAATTATGCTGGCCTGAGTTCCCATGTTCTCATTTTGCTATTGTGGCACCCACCCAATCAGAAATTATCATCTTGCTATTATTTTCTGAGATAGTTTGACCAATAAACCTGTGGAAAAAGGTACAAAATACAGTGAGAGTCATTAGTAATAACTACCTTTTATGATATGTATTAGATTCTTAAATCCTGTACTAGACTTCAACATCTGCAGCACAAATTTCTTATGACATCTCAAATGCAAAAAGTTCTTGTATACAGGGGAAACTAATGAGAATCTAACAGCTTGGGAATTAGTGTCTTATAGTAGAAATGGCTTCATTCTAAGAGGGAATGCAGAAGTTGTGAAAAATTAGGGAGACAACTTCAAAAATGAATGGGAGCCACAAATGCATATGGCACATTGGCAGCTACATGGAGTACTGGCGTATTATCTCCTATCTTTCAATGTTCTTTCACTGTATTGGTGCTTTAGTTTGAAATTAATTTTGCACCAGATTTTGGAGATGTTGAAACCATTGATTTAGTCCTTGTTCTACTCCATCACCTATTTATAATGCTATAATCCACAGTAGATTCTGCTTACAAATTTTAATAGTAGATATCTTTGCACAGACATAAAAGAACAGAGAAAAATGTTAAGCATTTGGTGTAGCAAGGCTCTCAAACACAGGTATTTCTGCCAGCTGCCCTTGGGGAGAAGCCGCCCTGGCTGCAGCTGCAAGTGGGCTGGTCTTGGCCATGGGGGCCAAGGGCCTGGCTGCCCCTAGTTAACCTTGTGCTCTTCAGGTACTCTGCTTTCCTCAGTGAGTTGTAGCACTCCATGCAGGCACTGAAGGTGTTGTGGGACAATGCTATAAAGACTCTGAGGGTCGAGAGAGTCAAACTTGATGTGCTGCAGTCCCTCCTGCAAGCAGCAGGGCTGAAAATGAAACAGGTCCAGCTACTTGCAGTCAGTTCGCTCTTAGAAGCAAGATGAGCAGATGCAAGTACAAATCACCTGTGTGACACAGGAGGGTTAAGTGTGATGATGGCACAGGGCTGCATCCATCCATGTGGCACAATGAGGAAGGCTGTAAAGCAGTAGGCTGGCTGCTGTGCTGGGATTGGCTGGGCCTCAGGTGGCAGGTGGTGGGACGGTTGGTAGCAGGGTGTCAGTTGGTGTGTGGTGAGTAACTGCACTGATAAGATGTATAGGTGTATCTAGATGTATAGAGGAGTGTGATTGTATGGCTGTGTAGTGCTGAGCTGCTGCTGGGTCAAACCATACTACCTTAAAATGTAAAATCCCTCACAACTGGTGACTGTCAGCAGAGTGTATGCACTTCTTTGAAGGCCCTGCTTAAGCGCTTCCACAAAACAACAGCACACGACACCTTGTTCTGCAAATGCATGCAGAGATTGACTTTTCCTAGCTCGTTTTTACCTGGTATCTTTTTTCTGTCTGAAGAATCCCTGCCGTTTTTTTTTTGTTTTTGTTTTTTTCCCTGAAGAGTTTTTCAAAAGTTGACATATTAAGTTCTGACAACTAAAACAAATCACTGAGCCATTTTAATAAATACTGTATTGTCATGTATTTGCAATCTGATTTAGCTGGTGATTCATCAGTTTAGCTTTCAATATACATAATACTGATATGATTTAGTAGATCATAAATTTGATTCAAAGGATGTATTAGATTTGGTAGGTCCTGACTTCAGCTCAGCATAGGATGACTTTATCTGTCTTATGAGGATATATGTGATTTCTGAAAAGAATGTATCTGTTGCTGAAAAATACTCCACTGAAAAGGGAAGAAAATAATTTATTGCAGGGGATGAAACATTCATTTCAGGAACCTGAATATAGAAATTACCCACATTTATATAAGAATTCCACAGCAAATCAATATATTGTGCGTGTCTTCACATTCCAAATACTGAATGTATTATTTTGACCATGATAACTTCACTGCATGTACTGCTGAGTTCTGAACTGAAAAGCACTTTGCTCTGTAGAATTGAAAAATCAATTTAGTATAAGGTGATCTCATTAAATTCTATTTATCCAAGATTACAGCAATCTAGTAGGAGATGGAGAGTGAAAGTAATTGTTCTTTTATTAATCTAACTAGCTTGTTAGAAGAAAAACCACTGATTAAGAAGCTGTTACTTCTTGACTTCCTCTAACTTAAATCTTCCAGGACCTATTCCAGGAGGTTCTGATTTCAGTGATGTGCTTGATATCATAAGCAACTATTGCCATACGTTGCTCAAGACACAGCACCAAGATGAAGTAACAGGTTAGCATGATGTGTTAGTATATTTCAGTATACATTTCTGTAGGAAGGTTAACATTTTTGAAATGTTCTGTTTTTGTGCTGTCTTGCCAACTGCTGATGTAAAAACAGAATTTAGACAGCCCTTTATTTTAGAAATGTAGTACAGCACTTCAAAGATACAGTGCAGTCCCCCATGACATCATAAAAGCTACCTCGGAAGCCAGATCTTAGGCTGCTCTGTGTGCCAAGGTTCTGTTGCTGATACTTATGGATGCTAAGTCACTGCCTCCTTTTTACATGCAAGATTGCAATATTTCCTGCTGCAGGCAAGAAGATAAAAGGGACACCCACTTCAAGGAGGTCTGGATTTTGGCATGATACAGCAACACCTATATAGTGAAGATGTCCTTGGATTTGAATTTTCTCCCTGATTTTTCAGATTTCAAATCCATGGTTTTGATTTTTATCTTCCTTTATTGGTAAGCTATCAGGTTGAAGTATACTGCAATATACTATACAGGACATTTAAAATACTCATTAAATGCAACTGACTATTGCTTCAACTTGCAGTTACAATTGTTAGCTTACTCATTCCACAAATGTTCAGTTGCATCTGACAATTCTTATCTCCCCTCCAGTGATTCAGTTAATATATCTGCTGAAGTGCAGTGATGCAGTCTCTCAAGGATTTTATTCATTAAACTTTTAATATACTAAAAAATCTCAAACTCACTAGTAGACTCTCACACAAAATCCATATGTGTGTGTGTGTGTGTGCACATATATAACCATTTACTCAGATCTTATGCAGTAAGTAAATGATATATTTCTTTATGTTGTGCAGAATAATGGTGGCAAGAGGATTAAAAACTAACAGGAAGCTTGCATGTTTATAGATGTTAGCCAAAAATATGCAAGAATATTTGAAACAGATCAAGCCCATATTTTCTGTGTCCCAAATCCCATACTACCTTGGACCTGCATTCTACCTCTTTGTAGGTCCATCTTTTTTGATTGTGTTCCCCTCTGGAGGTACACAGTCTTTCAGGAGGCAGAAGTTGTACATTGATTGATGTCAGATGTTCTCGTTACTTTGATCTTTCTTGTGCTTTTTTTCTTTCTTTTTTTTTTTTTTTTTTTTTTTTTGGTTAAAAATTTTGACAATCTGCGCTTCCTCTCTTCTCATGCGTACCCTCTGAGTAACAACCTGGTAAGTGGCCCAGTGAGTGAGATGTAGAGAGAGGAAGCTTAAAAAGATGGGTAAAATGGAGTACTAATTTAGAGGTATCTTTTTATTATTACTATTGCTATTTTTTATTTTATTTTACTGAGACCTCAGGCTAAAAACTGTTCTTCTATATTGCAGATGTAAAATTTCTGTATGTAAAATGCCACTGCTAAAAAATTTCTATTTTTCTGTATAAGGCCATGTCACTGTTTTATAAGGCTATATGAAACATAAATGATTTTGACTAATATACATTAGCTATTGTGCTTTCTAAACTTTTTGCTGCCAAAGTAGTACTTCAGTGATGATTTAGATCAAGGACAAAATTCCAGTGGTGAAAGTCCATTGACTTCAGCCCTCAGATGTAGTATAGATCCTCTAAAGGAAATAAATCTTTGAAGTATTTCTACTAGTTCTTAATTTTTCAGGCTTTAATCTTTGTTTGGTTTGAGATGTTGAGAGAAAATACGTTAAGTGAAATTGTTGTGGAATAATTCTAAGTGAAAAATTTGCAATGATTAAAACTGAAGGGGGGGAGGTGGGGAGGGGAAAGAAAAAAAATAAATATTTTTAATCCTTTCTATATTCTTTCCAGAACTACAAAGAGGTTTTTGTGCTGCTTCAG
This sequence comes from Excalfactoria chinensis, assembly GCF_039878825.1. Lineage (NCBI taxonomy): Eukaryota > Metazoa > Chordata > Aves > Galliformes > Phasianidae > Excalfactoria > Excalfactoria chinensis. Next base: position 56,001,164 of record NC_092828.1, read on the forward strand.
TGCTCTACTTTTACAAAAATGAACTCAAGAAAGGTAACTTTTCTGATTTTTTGAACATCTCGTAGAATTTACTGTTTTGATAAAAGTGGTTTTTTGCTATAAACGATGGAGAAAAGTAAAGAATCGAGCTAAACTTGCATATAGAGAAATTTATAGACTTTACTCAGTTTTGTACTTGAGCACACCCATCAGAGCAATGATATCTTTAAATGGTGTTGGGCTAGAGGAAAAATTCAGCAAGTGATATAAGTTGATTAGAATAAGTTGTTGTGTATTGTGATTTCATAGAGACATCTTGGTTTCTAGAGGATTGATCCTAAGTGTTTTACTTTGTGCAGTAGGACAGATTCTGCAGTAGATGCTGGAATGTTTACTGAAGTCAATCTTGACCAAAAAAAGTTGCATTGGCACAGTTTCCTTTTATTTAGATTATTTAGATTATAAGTTATCCATGTGCACCTGGCTAATAAGAGCAAGAAAATTGTAGTTAATAATTTGTACAGCCAATAACAAAATATTTACTGGTTTCCTTGTGTGGAAGTGTAAAGTAGCTAGACTGTGGGGGATTTATCTTCCTTAAGATTTTCTGTCTTCTAGATCATCCATGTCATGGTGAAAGCAGTATGGATTTAAATATTTCTTGGAATTATCTGTAAATCTCAAGTTTTTGCTTATTGAAAGTTTCATTTGCTGCAGAGTTTAGATGAACAGAGTAATTAAAATAATTATGCAATACTGTATCTAAACATTGGGGTTTTGGTGCAAAGATAATTTTGCACGTCTGAGTATTGAAAATTCCAGTGTTGCAAAGTTCTGAGTATGATTGTTGTTTCCAAAAAAAACCCCCATGAAATTAGGTCCCCTATGTTATATTTTGAACATAATGCTTCTTTATAGAGAACTAATTTGCATAACTTTATAGTATGAATATAAACCTTGCATGTGCTTTAGAAGGGAAACTACACATCTTTGAATAGTGGTAGATTTCATTATCACAACCCACCCTTAGGGTTTTGGAAGTTCTACTTTGAAAAGGGAAACTGCATGTACTCAGAGCTCCTACTAGAATCTCTCACAGCTTTATTTTTACTTCAGAGTACCTTTGCTTTGCCTTTTTCCCCCCCCTTTCTCAGCCATATCTCTATTTATATTTGATATACACTCTTCCCATGCTGATCTTTTTCTGGTAACGTGTCTTGTTACTAACAGGTTTCTATCACGGCTGTATCCATGGTGGCTGTGGAACCTGCTCAGTTGTGATGTTTTCCTGCAGTACTGCATTTTATCTTACTACATGGTTTTGTTTTCCTTTCAACAGATACATGTACCTGTTGTACATGGGTACCATGTATCCAAACTCTCAAAACAGGATTTGCCTCCTGGTACTTGTTTTGAACAGTTATTTATTCTGAGATTACTTGGGGACTGATGGCTGTAGGTATATGTGCCACAGAACTTTAAAGTGAAACAGAAAAGTAAAGTAGATCCATTGGAATATAGAGATAACAGGAGGGATGTAGAGGTTCCTGAATCCTCATGAACAAGGAATAAGTGACAAGGGATTCTGAAGGCCTGGGGCTCCTCTAAAAAAAAATTATCAGAAAAAGGATAGCATCCCATGGGGTATGCATTCAACTAACTCTGTTCTACTATCTATGTTATCAATGATACTGTCATAACAAGGGAGTTTCAGTTATTCCTTTGGAACTTATAGTACTCTTTCTAATGTAAATTTATTTATTTTCTTGTTACTAGACATATCCCATAAATGAAAACAGGCTTTTGGCAATGAAACATTTGATACCCATTAATTTTTATTTTTGGAAAGGAACCGCTTAATCCAGCTGACTTGAATGGTATTTCATGTTCACCAACAATTTTTATTTTCGACATGCAGTATTTTTATGCTGCTTTTCTCTCCAGAAAGCCCAGATACTTGAAGCTGACCCAATAGTTTTCTCTTTCTTCTTAGCTTTAAACATTTGCAGTCATGAGTCAACCTGATATTTTTATTTCCCAGGAGTCTGATAGAGTAATACCATTTTGGGATTGATCTGCAGCTTTGCAGAGTGTAGCATTGCCATGATGTCATTGATGCTTTATTTTTATAGTAATGGGCTCAGAATACTCTCCTTTGTGGTGCACCCCAGGAAAAAAAAAAAAAAAAAAAAAAAAAAGCCAAATACAAATCATTTGGAAAAATAACTTTGGTAAACATCTTTATTTAATATATATTTATACTTAAATACTAGGTTAGCAAAGCATTCCATATAAACTGTAGTAAGTTCATTTTGTATATTCAGAACAGCTTGAAAAAAAAACCCAAAACAACAGTGCAGATCCAAGTCAGGTGTGCTATGAGTGAAGTTCAGGAGTACTGATAACATTAGAAGATCTATAGAATGTTTTGTGACAGCTCTGTTGTTCTTATCCCCACTCATATACACATAAGATGATGAAATCAAGCTCAACTCTTGAGCTTTAAGAATAAAGAGCTCTATTTGTCTGCCCTACTCTGATCCTCTTTTCAGATTTAGTCAAAGCGTAGGCTCTTTGCCAACGAGCTCCACCTCAGCCAGTTAGCCAAGGAACTTTTAAAAGGAAGTAGATTCAGTTTGCAAGACACTTAATCCACCTACTACCATTAACTCATGCTGATCTTGTAGGAGCTGTTTTTGTCCAGATATGTCTTTTATCTCTGTGAGAAAAGCACCTGTCCTGTAAGGGTGTATTCTCTTTTAATCATTACTTCTTCTCTACTACCCAATAAAATAAAGACAGGGACTTGTTCTCTGTCCTTGAAGTCAAACACCACCATCGTACCATGCCCACCTGCCTGGGCACTTGGCTTCAGTTTCCTCTGAGCCTGTATTGATCCAATGTCAAATTAGGAGGGACAGTCCAACTCAAGCACCAAATTCTTGCAGTGGTTTGTACTACTCCAAGCAGCATTCTTCCAGATAAATTAGCACTGCTCATCCTTAAAGATGGAGCTTGATCTTGGACCACTGTTTACTTGTTTGTAAGCACAGAGATCTTTATAGACGTTCCTCTGGCTCTAAAGTGTATGTTAAGCACTCAAAAAAAGTGCCTAGTACCTAGGACTGAACTTCTCAGCCTTGATTGTCTGTAATACAGCACTAGCAAGGAGTGATAATAAGGAATTATTTTATTATTTATTTAAAATAAAGCCAAGAGAAGACCCTTAGGATTGTATTTTGGAGTGGTATTATTCAACTTCCAATCAATTCACTTGTGGTAGTTCATAAAGCTTCTTAAGGTGATCTAGAGAATGCCTTTCAAATCTGAAAACTTTGTGTGCATGAACCACTGAAGCACAACCTCAGGTATCTTCATTAAAGAACTGAAAAAGGATCATAATATTACAGTAATTAGTATTTTAAGAATAAGTGTCATAAATTAAGATAAAAGCTAAATAGTTTGAATAATTTTTCCTGAATGTGCCAGCTAAATCAAATACAACGTTTTTTGTTTTTTTTTTAAATCCATCATCCACTTGTTAGTTGAATAACTACATAATTCTAACTGTCAGCCCAGAGGCAGGATCAGCTGTAGCTATGCTGCTCTTGCATATGCTTACCAAAACTCCAGCAATGTTTAATGAATGCACTAGGGAGCAAAGACAGAGTGAGTTTAGGTTAGCAATAACATTTTGGAGTTAAAGAGCGTGCAGTGAATTTGAAGGAATTGCAGATCCATTTGTCAGAGGCATCCTAGAAGAAGGAGGCCTTGCTTATTGCATCTGCTCACCTTAAAATACTCCTTTGGCTGAATACAGCTACTTCAACATTGACTTTTGCAATAATCATATTGGGAACTCCAGGGTCATTTTGAAGAAGCATTTTCAGTGACTGGAATTAAGAGATTTCAATAACAAGAAGTTTCACTACCAAGAAATTACCCTGCAGTGACAGTATCAAACTTTTCTGCTTCCTGTGGTGCATTCAGAAGTCAGCTGCATTGCACTGAGAATACAGAAGTCTGTCTGATAGAATAAAAGGAAAACTGCAACCTTATAAATCGTCACAAAAGAGGTAAAAATTGATGTCTTAAGAAAATGGGATTACTTTTTTGCTCAGATATGAGGATAAGAGAACAGGTTATATTTCTGGACATCTTTTGAGAGAGTAAAAGCCCTGCAGGATCTACAATCACATAAAGTAGTGTTTTCATTGGAATTGCCGGTGTGATAGGTTGAAGGTGAACTATTTCTGCATTCTCTATCACATTTAGAAAAATTGTTTTCACCTGTGCTATAATTCTAAGATTATTTTTAAGTGGAAAAACCCATAAAGCTATAAATTCAGGAACAAGAATATTGATGAAAACCTTATCTTCAAATACTACAGTAACTCATATTTAGAAGGAAAATGCTCATGTCATACATCTAAATACCTTGATAAAATACTCTTTACTCTGTTGTTTCTCTCCTGTTTGCTTCCTACAAGATATCTATCATGGAACCTACTGCCAAGGAATTACATATATAAATATAATATATATTTATATTTACATAATTGTAGATCCCATCTTCATGTATTTTTTTCTTTCCAGCAGAAATTATTATTAATATTATTATTATTTATTGCAATAAACAAAAAATATTTTGCAAAATGAATTCAGTATAATCCCAAATATGTTCCTGTGGCTTAGTATTTCATATTGCTTGCTATTTCAGAGAATCATTTAAAGAATATATTATTTGGAAACATCACATAGAATACTTCAGGCTTATAATAAACAACATTCAAAACTCAATACCTTAGGAAGATGCTGAAGGCTGTAGAGATTAGAAGTATTTCTAGATGATTAGACAATGTGCAAAAAATAAAAATAAACATCTCCCTCAGTCCGTATTTGAAAATCTTACCACATAGGTACATTCAGACTGTGTTTTGTTGCACAGACCTTCTGTTATTACAGAATATTTTCCTTCTTGTGGTAAATAGGAAAATGAAAAGTTGAAAGTGGACAGTAGGGTTTACTGTTTGAACTTTTTTTTTTTTTTTTTTTTTTTTTAATAGAGAGAATAACAGTAAGTGTTCTTGGTTTACAAGCAAGTAATTAAATTTCTACTGATTTCTTCAGAAATATTGTCTGCATTTGCTGAGCATGTTTCTTGTCCTTCCAATTTTTGTTGGATTTTCCTTTATTTCTAATGGTATATTTGTTTTAAACAAATAGACAAACAATGAAGTGATGAGAAAAAATGGATTCTTCAGTGTTTTCAGCTGGTGACTAAATACATTTTTCTACCTATTCCTAACGTGACTGGTGATAATGTAACAGCTTTTTCTTGACTCTGCTAATATCAGTTTCCCCATTTTCCTGGAAATCATCATTACCAATCCTTTTCAGTCAACAGCAATGATATATTTTACAATCAGCAGTGTTTACGTAACATCTATGCATATGACCTCTTTATACGTAGCATATTTGTATTCCTTTAAGCAGCTGAGACTTTCACACTGGCTTCCACATTCTCAGCTGATTTACTTTAGGTTCTCTCATTGTGAGTAAATAATTTTCTGGTGCTCTTTTGATGAAAGTAAATATTTTAACCTTCTCTTAAATTAGATTTTTTTCTGGTATCAGATAGTATTTTAATTCACTTCTGAATCTTGCATTTTTTAATACATAACTTTTTTTTTTATGTACATTCCAGAGTAAACCAAGTATTCCAGCACTTGTGGCATCATTATGAACATGGAAATAGTGCAAAACATCAACTTCTTTTTAACAGTCCTTTACTTTTGTAAGGATCCAATTAATTAATTTAGCAATAGCTTTGCACAGTGCTGACAGTTTCCTACCCACCTTCAGAATCACTTTTTTTCCAGTTCCCTATCCTGTAAATGTGGCCTGCATTTGCTTTGAATGGATTTATGACTTTTCCTTTTTCTTTATTAAAATTTGTGTTGTTCAGATGAAGCCATTTGAAACAGATTATTCTGTAGAACACTTGCCTCAGTCCACCAATTTTTGCATGGTCTGCAAGTTTTGTCAGCAATTGCTTTGTATTTTCTTCCAGATCATTGAAAATGATACTGATGAGTAAGGAGGTAGATTCTATCTAACCTATATTACAAATATCATGGTTTGATAGGCAATCCTCATTTGTAGTAGGAGTGTAGAATATGTTTTTAAAAGTTGTAACTAATTAATTATTTTAAAAGAAATTCTAATAACTTGTGTATGTTATTGTATTTAATACTATCCATCCCTCACCCCCAAAAATAAGCAAAAATTTGACATGTGGAAACAAGCCAAATGTTTTACATTTTTTAAAATACTGTATATTAACCAATTTTGTTCTTATGAAAAACTCTAAAGCTTGTGGGCAGAATGCTTAAGATACGATCCCCCATTTCCATAAAAACAATTAGACTTTTGGGAAAGATGAGAAAATCACATTTCACAATCCTTTTTCTTAATAGGAGGATATATATTATATATTATTATTAACATCAGTTTTTTTTTCTTCCTTAAAGCCTGTGTTACGTAGACATAGTACTAGAGGGGACTGTCGTATTAGTATGTACAAAAATCGCTTCTTTCTACTTTATATTTTTAGTGTTTTAGTACCTGAAAAATTGGAGAAGGTCTTTTACAATATGTAGAGAGAATTATACTTTCTTATTAGAACTAGTGTTTGGGATACTCGCTCAGATTACCTTTTCTGAATGTGTATTGTTTTACTTACAAAATAGTTCAAATGTATTAGCAGCAGGAATATCTTTATCAAACTGCACTTAAAGGAGCAGTCTTATTAATTCTGTTTTAATTCTAATTAACAAAACTGTGCTACTTGAATAAAAATACAACAAAAATATTATCAGGTGTGATATATCATTTGGGCATTTACAACATTAAGTGATGGGCATTCATGGAATTTTTATTTATTTATTTTTCTGCAGGGAAATGTTTTGAAATTATATAACAAACATTGTTTTCCGTAAATATAATGTAAAAATAATTCTAATCTGATTAAGCAGTTTTTCATGCTGTAGGCCACAGAATTGTCTACCTATACACAATATCTCAACCCCTAATGGGCAGACAAATGTCTCACTGGTAATTTACAGTGATTCATCTCTTTAGAAAACTATGTTCAAAGGATCTGCAATCAAAAGTAGTTACTACTTTTCTACTTGTGCACCTGGAGTTGCCTCCACTGCATTTCCCATCTCAATTCTTTCCTGAAACTTTTCTCAGATTGCCAAATTTGGGAATTCCTAAGAATGTGTTCCACACTCTTTTCTCCTTTGTTTTCTTTATCCTTGGTACTTTCAATTCAGTTTTTCCTTTGAAAATTGTATTTTGCAGCATTTGCTGAAACTTTCTTCTAATTTTATGCCCACTTCCCCACTTAATTCCTCAACATCTTTCAGCACTATGTCTTTCATGCTGAAAGATGGCTGGGGACTTTCTGTCTGTCCATGAGGATCTTTCTCTCTGCATTCTATCCATCGCTGTTTTTATACTGATGACTTATTTTTGACCCATCCCCTGCAACTATAGGTCTTGATTTTCATCACCCCTTTTCATAGTTCAGATTTGCTATCTCTGAATGCCTTTCCTATCAGTTGCTGATTATAACCTCTCAATCATTTTAATGTTTCTCTTAGTAAATTGCACTATTCCTGTTCATTGTCTTTTCTTTCTGTTCTCTATATTTGAGCTTATTCCACAACTTTACTTTTGTTTTACATACTTTTGCTTTAACAACATCTTCAATACTTTCTAAGTCTCCTTAATGAAAACTAGTGAGCACAGTTTTGTGGGATTTTTTTTTTTTTTTTGCTTTTCCAGTAGCTGACAAGATCATATCCCTGTTGAGACAACTGTACAGGAAACCGCTCCTTTTTACATGTCCCTTCCAAAGCTGGTGTAAAACTAAATCTTTCATGAAAATAATTAATTCATAATGCTCATGGAAGAGGCAGTTGAGGATAGCTGCATTTTATTCCCCACTCGTTTAATGTTGCTTGTCTTGGATTCTAATTGTTTTGAATTCGGGATCTCACATCTGCATAAAAGTTAGGAAAATGGCTAGCCCAGGATGCAGATAATTTTTAGAAAGGATTCTTTTGCGTGATGAAAAATGGATCACAGTTGCAAAAAACGTTAAAGATTACTGCTTGTTGTGCTTAGCACATACAGACAAAAAGCTGTTGGCTACCTTCTCCAAACAGTTATGGTGATTTTTATTAAAATATTTGAAAACTTGCGTGATTGCCCCAATTTAGAATCTAGTTAAGCCAACAAAGTCTTAAAAGGGTAATTATCACCCATCACTTCTAAGTGACCAACCAGAAGACAATGCTGATTTTGATGATTCAAAATTTTTTCATCTGGTAACTAAGAAAGGACAAAAGAAATGATGTGGCCCTTCAGAAGGCTTCCAAAGGATGAAGTCAACAGGAGAACAGAAAGTCTCTCTTGTAGCATCTGGGACACAGTGTTGGTTGGAAAGGAAATCATATGCTTGGAGGAACCTATAACAAATTCAGAACAAGGTTAAATCTCATGGAGAATGTCTCAAATAACAAAATGTCAATAGAACTCATTAAAATTTACTGCTTAGTTTTCCATTGCTTGTGTCTATTAAATAACTTTCAGTGTTAGGCAGAGAGGGGCAGTCCAGGCCTAGCTTGAACATATTAACCTACTGTGTTTGTGCTGTGAAAAGTTGTGGTATATTTGCTTGCGGAAGTTTGCACCACCATATAGAGCATCACAGATGTGGCTTTTGTTAGACTAAAATGAGAGCTACTGCCCTTATCCAGTCTGGTCCTCTGCTTTCTACTCCCTTTTCTACTATTCCAATAGGAACTGGCTTGGTTGCAGAAGCATATTTTCACCTAGTGCTAGACCACGTGAATGAACATGAATGGCACCCCTTCTTCATTAACACAGTATTACAGTTTGTGGTAAAACCTGACTCAAGAGTCTAGATGGAAGGGGGAACTTTCTAAAATACTGTGTAATTACTACTGTAATCAACTTTTGCTGAACTAGCAAATGTATCTAAAGTTCATGTCAGTTCTTCATCAATTTATATCTATGTGAGCATTAAAAAACAGACTAATTTAGTGATCCTTGTTTGAACAGAGACTTGAATGTTTTTTTTGTTGTTTTGTTTTGTTTTTCTAGATTAGACAGGGATTGTTCTATTTCATATCTGTGAACTACCAACCATGCTTTTAAATGGGATAGAATAGTAAGCAGCAGTAACGTGAAAAATATAATTACAAGTATTTGACTACATTCATAAATGGCATAATGTAGCAGCTGTATTATTAAGCTGTCCTTAAGGAATTAAATTACTCTGATGACAATAAATGGAAATGACTGTTATGTAAATGAAAGCCTATTTGCATGAAATGGGCCAATGGTACATGACCAGCTGCCAAGTAGGTGTGAAATCTAATCTCAAAGTTCTGGTTCAGGGATGGGATGGGCTCTTGCCAAAGGTTTTCATATTACAGCGCTTAACCTATATGCAGAGATTTTGGAATCAGAGATGTTTGGAGATCTGAAAACTGCAGCTCAATTTATTCATTTTTGTCTTTTTTATATTTAAGAAAAAGGTAGTGATGTTCACTAAAAAATAATAATGGTTTCTCTTAAATGCAAATAAAATGTAAAAAGTGAAATGATATCGCTTTGCTTCATAAGGGAAATATTGTCTCATGTGTGGCATTTCTGAGACAACTTTTTATTTCATTGTTATTTTATATTGGATATTGGAGATAATTCAGTGCAAAAGAAATAGTTCAGGACTATCATCACCTTAATAACATATATCTGCTTTATCAACAGAAATGCGAAGGATTCATATCTTCCCAGAAACTTATTGTACCTTATTGCCGCTGGGGCTCAACTCAGACTCCTCTAAGTGCTGACTCAATTCTGGAAAATAATTCCAACCCTTGTAACACCAAAACCTTTGGAATGGCAAGACCAAAAATTTTTCAGCAAGATTCATGGTTAGAAGAACAGTACTATAAGTTACCTAAAACACCACATTATGGAATATCCAACCCTATGCTTTCTCGGGAGGCTGTTAAAACTTACAAGGCTTATGTCTACCTATCTCCATGGTACACTGTGGAAGAAGAAGGTAAGAAGTCTTTTCTTTCACATGTCATTTTTAAAACAGGAGGAAGTTCAACAATTCACTGCTTGTCCATTGCCCACTCTTTTTTTTTTTGTTTTGTTTTGTTTAAACAAGTCTAACATTTATATTTTTCTGTGTTAGTTAATATCTCTGTGTGACTGATAAGCTTCTTTAGTACCTTTTCAGAATTTGAGCACAGTGTATATGTACTGGTTTGGAAATTACATACTCTAGTAGAATACCATGGAAAGAAACATTGGAGAGTTTGTTTTCTATTTCTCACAAAAACCCACAGATTTCTGTAGAAAGCAGATGAACTGAGTAAAAAATATTAATTATGCATAGGGCACAATAAAAGTAACACCTCCTATTTATTTCCATGGAAACTAAAATACATTCAAAGGGAATGATAACATCAATAGACCAAACTGTCACCTATGAAACACTATTTTTCAGTGTAGTCAGCACCATTAGCTGAGCATGAGCCGACTGAGAAGCTCTTCATGGCGTAACAGTTGTACATGGCTATTTGGAACGTGGCTTGTCTTTCGTATCACTGTTGCAACTGCTGAAATACACCATGCACCACCTCACCATGCTCGCATCCACTGTTTGGTCTCCTTAAACATTCAGCAAGATTAAAGGAATGTCAGTGGGTGCCATTTTTCTGCATGTTGGAATTCAGTTACTCACCTTTGCTTCACATGCACTTCCATGTCAGACATCATTTTTTAGACTGCCCCTCTGCTACCCTCTATCACACAGCAGCAACATGTCACAGGATGTTTGTAGGAAGGTTCAATCTCTTCAGCAATACCACAAAAATCTGCCTCTGATGTGAGCCAACATAATAAAATAGGAGGCTTTACTTTCAGAACAGCCTTTGTTTAAAGCCACAGTTTTCATCAAAATAATGTATATTTTCAGCCAGCATTTTTTTATATTGAATATAAACCTCAACTCATTCTTCACACTGATTTTTTAAGTCACAAAGTGGAAGGAAAATGAGGAAGATGTGAAGTGAATTGTGTCTGTCCTGTGAAGTTTGATGTTGTTTTTTTTTTTTGTTTTTTTTCGTGTGTGTGTGTGTGTGTGTGTGTGTGTGTGTGTAAAACCCTAACCTCTCTGTCAGAAGGGTATGTTATTTCCCACACACTTTTGCGTTCATTTTTACTTTGAAGGTTGAAGCTTTGTGTGTTGAGAAGAACATTGTAATGGGCATGTGTAGAAACATTTCCAGCTTTTTAAGACCTAACCAGCTGATAAGTTTAGCAACTGTCACTGGTTCTACTTGAGGTACCATAAATCTCATGCAGATCTATAAAGAGCTGTTCTGAAGGAAAATATCTGTACATCTGATTTTTTCCTTTTATGTTTGAGCTGCTCAACATTGGGTAAACTGCTTTTGGCAAAAATAGTTTCAGGCTCTACTCCTTTGGCCTTGTCTAGTGTTTATTTAGAGATAATAGGATGAAACCACTAAGCACTGCAAGTTATAAACCAAATCCAGCTTCCTGACACCCTTAACCTTTGGACTTGTATCTGTGTTCTGTGCAGGCTACCCAAGTCTTGCAATATCATGCAATCTGGTAAATTCTGAGGGGGAAGAAAAAATCTCCTTTGCATTTTGATAAGAAAGTTGAGAAAGTCTACTTGGCAGTTCTGATACCCTAAAAATTGGTTTCTACATTCAGATTTGTTGTTTACTTTTATAAAATTCCTATTAAAATAGTAATTTGGGTAGATTTCACCTCATTTCAAGTGCTCTGAATTAAGCAGCTTCTCAATAAATGTCCTCCTAGATATTTAGATAAATAAAATTATTTATATGTTTAAACATTTGGGATCAAACTACAATTAATAGGAAAAGTTGTTTGAAACTGATACTGGGATATATAGATGAATATGTAAGAGAACACTTAGTAAAAAAAAAAAAGTGACATGGTACTTGCACTGATTCATTTCATTAGCTTAAGTGGAAGCCCAGCAAAGATACGCTAGCAGGTGCCCAGCAACATACTGAAGTGTGTGCTGTTAACTAGTTATCTCTAGGCACAAGCAAAAATTAGATTTCTTTCACAGAGAAACACTTATTTTCTTCATTTTGGTACTCTGTTCCTTGACTTATTAATACAGACGTTCCTTCAATTATCTCCTCTACTGTGTGTCTTTTTTTGTACTGGTAAAAGTGTAACATGGACAGCACTAGCTCTCCTCTGCCTTAGTTTAATTCTGGTTCACTAAAAGTCAGTGGGCTATCCAGCTCACAGACTTTTCAGTTCCACCTCCAAAGAGTGCCTTGTGAAACTTTAGATTAGTTGCCAAAGTGAGCAAAAAGTGAGGTTGTATCTCTTTCAATATTTTCTTCATTTGAGAGCTATTTCGTCTGGGATACAAAGATAGGGTAGCATGAGCTTAACTCTAGTAGCACACTGTAGTAAACTTCCATTCTCAGCATGAAATCCATGTTTGCTTGTGTTGTAGTCTTGAGCTGACACTAAAATGATCTCAGGAAAAGGCTGGTCTTCTAATAAATAGGATCTTTTGAGTGCATTTGCTCTCCTATGTGACACTGCAATTATTAATCAGAGAAGGACTGGTACAGCATGTATCAGTAGTCTCATATTCTTTGCTATGTTTATAAAACTGCCCCAATTTTTTTTTATACAAACTTTTCCCTGAAAACACCAGTCCCGTAACTTTCAGAGCCTCCTGCAGTCACCTTTTTATTTTTATTTTTTATTTTTGTGAAATTAGATCTCCTGAGCCTCCCATGGTATCATCAGAAACAAGTAACACATTTGCACTGTACTTTTTTTAACTACATAAATAGAGGTAAGCAGATTTATTCATTTTGGTCCCTGGTATTTGCAGTCTTTCAGAGTGCTCTTCTCCCCATTAAGTATTTTTGAATACACTGTTGTTTTTTTCCTAAATGTAAGTGGTAAAGAAAAGTGTCCCAGGCATGTAATTTCAGTACTATCTTCTTCCCTTATGACTCATAACTGCTGAAATCAACACAACTTGGGAGGTGCTTAGGAACTTCAGTATCTCTTTAATGTTTTCAAATAGTAACATCTGTGCTTGTTTATGACTTCATGCACTGCTTTAGAGTTAATCTTAGCCAATGTTTCCGAGTGTTAAATGTTGTACTTTTAGAAAGTCCCCGTGCGTTGTAAGAGAATTATCGTTATTGAATATTTCATTGAGCAGAACAACAGCAATGATGCAAAACCAGATCTGGTTTTATCAGAGCTATGCTTTTGTTTTTAGAAAATGTATTCTGAGGTAACTGGTATGGATTTTCTTTTCCTTAAGTCACCAACAAGCCCCTTCCTTTTACTTTCTTCCCTAATTGAGAGACATTAATGACTCTGGCTTTGAACACCTTGTATGTTATTGCAGACCCATTTATTTTAGCCTGCTATCTAGCAGAATGGCTGGCTGAGGGGAAAAGAGATGCAGAGATGGAGAAGGCAGGGAAGTAAAGAAAAGTTTGGTTTGAAGTCATTCAGTGAGAAAAGTACAGTGGATTCAGCCATTCTGCTTTTGTTAAAGTGAACATGTTTTGTATAGGGGCTAGATAGGAGAAATATCCGAAATAACTATTAAACATAGTCTTGATAGAACTTCTGTCATCACTTGACACTGTATCCTTTGCACTGCTGTCAGCATGGTTGATCTTTGGACAAACAATACAATGAGCAACTTTTCAGAAATTTCATGAATTTGCAGTCTGGCAAGACTGTTTTTGTATTCTAGACAAACAGCAATTATACCAGATCAGTTTCTGGAATCCTATCAAGGTAATTATCTGTTGCTGGAACTCCATCAACATCTTCCTCTACATCTTTATTTAGTATATTCAAAGCTTTGTGGCATCTAGGTATAGGAAATAAATGAGCTATATTTCAAAGCTCAAAGCAATGATAAAAGTATGAAATGAAAGTGCCATAGTGTCAGAAAGATGTTGCAAACCTGCATGCAAGGAGGAAAGACGATATCAGTTGAAAAAGCACTAATATTGTCTTCTCATAGAAGATATGTACCTGGCATTCAGAACAGTAGTTCTGCATGCTGGGGAAGTTGAAAGATGTACTATAATGCCTTTTTGTGTACTTTACATATATTGAAATCTTCAAAGTTTTATACCAAGCAGATAATTTTTCTGCTTGGGTTCTATATTTGAAATTAATATTTTCTGTGGAACTATCTCTGTTTACACAGGAACTAATGATATATTAATAGTCAGAAGAACAAAAAGACTGAAAGCTGTACAACTCAGAGGAGAAGGAATTCAGGGTGATTCTAAGGCAAACATTACATAGTTTGTAAAAATGCATAATTGTATTGAACTCAAAACTAGGAAAATACCAAAAATACAGAGAAGGCCGAAAATACAGAGCCAGCTGAAATCCCCTCATGGAGTATGTGAATTTACAGTGCTGAAACAGAAAGATCCATTATAGCTCTCTTAAATCAACACACACATTTAAAATGCAGAAAAGGAATGATCTTGGAAATCAAAGTGATACATTATAAAGTACAAAAAGATTGGTGGAAACTTGTACCTCTGAGTAGGTGCATCTCAAGAACTAAGTGCTATTCCTCTGAATTTGGCACTCCACCTACTGGAGATCCATGATTTGATTGTAAATTTTTCTCTCATATTTTAGTATGGGAAGTCTGGAGGGGAACATCGCTGGGCTAATTGCAGGAGTTGTTAGTGTGTGAAAGCTGCATGTGCTGCATTTTATATTCTGTAGTGAGGTGAGAAGGGCTCACAGGATCTGTTGGTGTAGGCTGTCTTTTGAATCCCACTGTATTATTTATTATTTAGTTGTGCATTTTATTTCTCTGAAAAGTATGGATGTTTGCAAGAGAAAGACTTAAAAGTTTCATTTGCTGGTGTTGAGCTGGTACATCGGGACATAGTGCAGTGAGCATCCTCAGTTCTATCTTGCCCATAATGCACTGTGGTGTGTTTAGGTGGGTGCTCAAAGAAACTTTCCAAATGTATCTGTTTTTGAGTGAACACAGTACAAAAGTCCACAATACTGAAAAAGAGAAGATGTTAATCTGAGGAAGGAAATGCCTAGGGAAAGTATTTTTATTTTTTATTTTTTTTTAAAGGAAGATTTCTGGAGGGAGAATACAACTGAGGGAGAAAGAAACAATACTTGTATAATGTACATATTTGAAGTCTATTGAATGTTTTTGCCGTATTTGGCTCTTTTAAAACAATTGCTGTATGTATACATTTCTAACTAGATCTTTTCTAAAGTGGTTTTTATGCTTAAAAGTGTTTTAGTTTTCACCATGCTTGTGAATATAAAACAGAGCTGCGTGGAGTGTGTGGTCCACTTCCATAATGGTTTGGACTCCAAAATTAATTGCAGAGTGACACTGGAGAGAATGTCTGTTTGTAGGATGTGCATATGTTTGTAGTTTCCCTGAGAAGTTTCTCATACTCTTTCTTGTAAAACAAAACAAAAAACAGAATGATTTGTTATTTTTCTCTAGGGCTTTCTATGCTCGTACTTATGTGAATGCATATATTAAAAATTGTTAATATATTGCTTACCTTTTTCACAGAGAAAATAAGTGTAGCTGAGTTGTTGTCTGGGATTGACTTGCTGTGTAGATCTCAGAAGAATGAGGAAAAAAAGGAGAAATTTTCCTATCTCAGGTAAGATCTGGTAGAACTGACTGAACTATTGTCTTCATTCTGAAATACAAATAAAGTTTACCTTGTCTTTTTACAGATTATATGTTACACTTACTGTAAATTTCATACCATAAATTCTTTGAAACAATGTAGAGTTCAATAAGACCTAGGAAAAATGTTCTGTAGTTTGATTGCTTTGTTTATTTTTATGGAGCTCTACGGTGCCCTATGAATATATAATCAATTCCAAGATCTCACAGAAAATGCAGGATAAGCTTTTTCCATTGATACACTTCTAAAACTCCAATTGCTAGAGTAAGAGATTTTATATTTTTAAATATACTTGTTAAAATGATTATTATTATTATTATTATTATTTTTTTATTTCTTATGGATTCTAGTACTCAAACTCATATTTAAATCTTACAGTCCAGGGTGAGGCCACATAACAAAACTGTACTAAAATATATTTAAACTTTATTTACACTTCATTTTTAGCATACCGACTTTGCCTTTTCCTTTTTAAAATGTCAGTTAAGTGGAATGGTGAACATTTGCAACAGCTGAAGAACTGGCTCTGTTCTGCTCTCAGAAATGAAGTTTTTTCTTCATTCTGTTCTAATCAATTGGCACAGCATAATCATTCCATAGTACATTTCTCCCTTGTGGCAGCACCACCTCTCGTGAACATGCATAGACGTGGGCTGCATGGGTAGTAACTGCATTGATAGGTATTTACTCCTCACAGCTGCAGCCCCTGTGCTCTGATGTGTATGAGCACGTACCCACTCACTAACGTGCATAATGGAGCATGCTCTTACCCATTATGGGTATTTATTTGCACTTGTGATGGATACTTCTTAAGCTGAAACTTCTCAAAAGTTGCTTTATGCTTTTGATAATTTTAAAGATTTCTCAAACTTCTTTTTTATCATTTCAAACACCTTTCTTATAATAATGCCTCAAAATTGTTGACAATTCCTTTTATCATCTGAATTCTAGCACTTTAAGGAGTGTTCTTAGTGCAACATTTTCAGTTTCAATTTGAGACTGAAATATTGGTGGTAGTCTTAGAAACTTAGCATTTTGTCTGTTTAGCAGTGCAATTATGTTTGCCTTGGAATGAACACAGTGGAAATAGCTGCCCGCAGAAAATGCTTCAGCTGTATCAGTAGTCTTTGACTGCTTCTTTCCCCAGTGCTCAAAGGGAGAAAGAATTACAGCTTTTGAAAGACTTCATTTGCTACCACTTCCATCATAAAAGAACAAGCCTCATATTGTTACTGAAATGTTTATCTGATGATTTTGCAGGGTTTCCACAGTGCTATTCCTTTACTCCCAATCACTTCTTGCGTGCACCTAGATAGAAAGAAGTAATGTCACAGTGTGTGGAGGAGACTGGCAATAATAAATAAAAATGACCACTAAAAGCAGAAAAAGAAGTGGAAGGATTGTCATGAGCAAATGGATATCACATTGAGGTTGAATCCTGAATTTTTGGACTTCCCTTTTTGACTACTTCATATATAGCTCTATACTGTGAAAACATATGTCAGACAATGTCACTTTACTGCAAATTCTTGTGTATGCCTGCTACCTTGTTCCATAATTGTGGCTGCATTTACATCTTCTAATGTATTTTATAAGTGATGATGATAACATTAACTAGCTACTTTTAAGGCACACATGGCAGTTGTATTTATTGAAGTGTAGAGAACTGACTGAAAATAAAATCAGTATCACCCCATCATCATCAGTAGTATGTGAACTCTTAACTGAAAATCAATGGATAATTCTACTCGGAATTTGTCTTTTGCCTCCTCTTATGTGAGGCTCTTAAGTTTCTTCAGTATAGTAGGACAGCTCAATGAGTCTCCCAGAGTTCTTCTGAATTTATGTATAGTTCCAGTGGTTACACTCCCAAGAAAATTAGCTTATATCTGTACTTCTGATTTCATCTGGTATTGCTTTCAGCACACTATCTTTTCAGCCTGATTATCTCAGGTAACCACATTTGTGGTTATTTGATCAGCCTCCTGATAATTCCTGGAGTGCGTTATAATAGAAAATGTGCGCTGCATGATGCATATGATGTGGTCTTTATTTTTTGAAAGCATAACATTATCTCAGTGATAAAGCAAAATTAGGCACTATGCTACTGGTTGTTAGCTGGATAGATAGTTCTTGGTGGCTGTCAAAAGGGAATGGGATTGAAAAAAAGCTGAACACCTTTAAAACCGGTGAAACCTTTGAACCTTGAGAAGTAGATTTTTCTGTGTATTGTTCGTAATATCAAGGCATAGTGTGTGTGACTTTGGCTATACATTTTAAAAAAGGAAGTTTATATGATAGCATACTTAAATTGCCAAACCCATCTGCATACATGTGTTATGATAATGATTTCCTTTCCATGAGTTTTCTATTCCTCATTCACTACTATCTGGATCTGTGGTTGCACAACAGGTGTGGAAAAGCTATACTGAAGTTTTAAAAGCATTTGATGTTACTGTTGACTATGACAGTTCTTGATAACTTCATCTGCAAGCCAGAGCTGAAACTGAGATGTGTTTCTCCCATGGAAGCTCCTGGGCTGCTTGTTATTTCACAACAGTTCTAGAAACTAACAATGGGAACAAACTTACTCACTGGTCTGAGTATGCTTTCTGTGCCCAGTATTATGCAAAACTAATCATAGTTAAGCAGCTAGGTTAAAAAAAAATTAGATAACCATATTTACATTAATATAACATTTCTATATTTAATGGAGCCCAAAAGCCCAATCTCCCTGACTAAACAAAAATTTAGCAATTTGGTGAATGGCACTCATGAACATGAAGTAGTTCTTATGAACACGTATCAGTTTTCAGTAACTGATTTTTTTGATAGAACGTACTTAGTATCTTGGAAATTATTCACCCCAACTACATACCACATTGTTTTGATGGTAGAATGAATGAAACATCTGGAACTGCTGTAATTATTCTGTAGAGCAGTCTGTGAACAGCTGAGCAGACAGATTGGCATGGTTACGAAGCAACAAGGTCCAGGGAAGTCAGCTCCCACTCATCCAAAAGTGAATGGAGCTTCACAGAAGTAGTTTTCCTTGTTTCACTGATGCCTACTATTAATGTATCAGCCACAGCATATCTGTAGGCAATGCTACTTGCCCACATTTTACCAATATAGACAAATTTTGTATTTTCCAGTGCCACTGTAGGAAGTATTTGTTTACTTTCATTCTTTGACTTCCATATTTGCAATCCCAATGAGTGCCAGTTAATTAAAGTCACAGTGACAGAATTCATTCTGTGAAGAACTAGAATAAAACTGTCAATTTATTTTCTACTATTATAAAGCAGTTTTTAGATTGCAATGGCTTAAAAGCACATCTGAAATGAATAGCTAATTTAGAAATTAGTCTCTCCAAATAGCAGGTAGCCAACCCAAAAGCTACTGTTCATTCAAATGTTCATTAACTTAGTCTTTTATTTTAAGTGTTTGAAAACATATTTCAAAGTAATATATTCCACAATATGAGAGTTTAACTTACAATAAAGTCTTGTAGAAATACAGATGATTAAGTTTTGCTTTGTTGCTGTTTTCTTTTCTGTTTTTTTTTTTTTTTTTGTTGTTGTTTTTTTTTTTTTTTTGTTTTTTTTCCCCTAAAGCAAATCCCTGGATTTACCTCCTTCTTCTCCTGGGCCAGGTGATATCCCTGGGTTTCAGATCACACACAAAGGTAAAGAGGAGTAAGTTCTGTTCTGGTATAACCTGATTAGTCTATGCAGAGTACTAGAAAAGATAACTGGAGTTTTTTTTGAGGGATAGTTGTGGAGTATATTCTTTTCTAGTGTTCTTCAAACCTGAAAATGTTTAAAACATTGATGCAAGACAAATGTGCCTTTTTTATTCTCTCTCTCTTTTTTTTTTTTTTAATTTATTTTTTATAAATTTGTTTATCTTGGTGACAATGCACAGTATTTATCCCCTAACTCCTCAGTCTTTACTAGCTTTACTAGCTTACATGAAACATTTATGCTCTAGCCTTCAGACTCAAAAGGAAATGTGTCTTCTGGTGTTTTGCTGTGCACCATTAGACATATTTTCTTGTACAAATGAGAAAGTAATAAGAATTTGTCTGACTATCAAGTCTGATTCTTGAGCAATTGTGGCATGCATCAAATCTCCTCCAGACCTCACTTGGATATTCAGATATCTAAGCACTGTTAATCCAAATAACAGTCTGCCCCTGGGGTATGTAGATATTGGCCCAAAAGCTTGACTGATATTTTTTTCCAGTGTACGGTGTATGGCTGTAGCTCTGGACAATGATCCTGAGACCTAATATGCTTCTCCTTTATCCTTGGTTCTTGATCCTGAATTTTGAATCTTTACCCCTCTATCCTGCTTGTTGTCATAGCCATTCTAATTCTGCTTAAACCTTCTTTGTTTGATGCTCCATTTTGCAGGATGAATCTGTGGTATGTCAGACCAGTCTTGCATTTGCCATCACAGACTCTCAAATTCTGACTTTAGCTTCTATTAGCTTGTCAGTGCAATGAACTGCTGTATTCAAAGGGCCAGCTGACAGTCTAAACTGTTCCTCCGTGCAAACTTACTAAAATAATGTGATGGCAAGAAATCTGCAGTAAATGTTCCTGATGCAAAATTGGTGACTTTTGAGAGCTGTTGGAAAGAGTCCAGAGGAGGGCCATGAAGATGATCAGGGAGCTGGAGCACCTCTCCTATGAAGACAGGCTGAGGGAGCTGGGCTTGTTCAGCCTGGAGAAAAGGAGGCTGCGGGGTAGCCTAATTGCAGCCTTTCAGTACCTGAAGGGAACCAGGTACAAGGAGGGGAGTAAACTCTTTGAAAGGACAGGACAAGGGATTTAAGTTGAAAGAGGGAAGATTTAGTTTGGATGTTAGGGGGAAGTTCTTTACTAGGAGAGTGGTGAGTTCCTGGAACAGGCTGCCCAGGGAGGTTGTGGATGCCCTGTCCCTGGAGATGTTCAAGACCAGGTTGGATGGGGCTCTGGGCAACCTGATCCAGTAAATGTGGAAGTTTGGTGGCCCTACCAGTCAGGGGGGTTGAAGCTTCATGATCCTCGAGGTCCTTTCCAACCCAGATTATTCTGTGATTCTGTGACATGAGGATCTTTGGTCTCTTTCAGTCCAAGGGCACTGAGAATCAGGTAGAAAGATCTGACTTGTGAAGACACATGACCTGAATTTTCCCTGATAAACAGAAACAGTAACAAAAATGTATTTTTCATAAATGCCTCTTAAGGCTTTCACAGACTTAACTGAACATTGGATCATATTAGTCACTAAACATCAACACTAATCTGCTGCACTTAAAAGTCCCTAGGCAATCTGTTGCTAGCAGTAAAATGATCTGTCTGCTCTGATCTTCCCTCTTTCTCTGCATTGTAGAGTCTTGCTATAAGCCAAGGATTTCAAAAACAATAGATTCTGAAACAGGTACTAAGAAAGAGTTAACATCCCTTCTGTCTTTTCATGACTTCTGTTTATGACTGTCACCCACTTCAAAATCTAAATTTCCACGCAGGCAGTCAAGAAAAGGCTGATTTAAGGTACCATCAACAAGAAACTGCTGTCTTAAAGAATGGGAAAGTTTAGAATGTATCCACAAAGTGTTTCTGCCAATACTGTTAAGAATGGCAAAGAGGCTCTGAGAAGCTTTACTTAATTGTTCTTTAGAACTAAATTGCAGCATGATCATTTCTCCCAAACTCAGTGGCAGTCTGTAGTTGTCCTCCTGGATCAGACCAGGCAGGGAGTAGCTCTCAGTTACTGTTTGTGCTTTGCTCCTCCCTCCATTACAAGGAGGAAGCAATCTGTCACTGTTTTTTTTTTTTTTTTTTTTCAGCGCAGGATTACTTTTCCTTCCTAGCTGGCCCAGATCTGCTGGCTAGTAAAACTAGCTCCCACCATTCATGCTGTGCAAACCACGGGATACAGTGATGAGGAAAAACCTCTGTGGTGTCTGTGAGAGAACTGAAATGCTATTCTGTGGAACAGAAGAATGTGAGACAATCTTGCAAAAGTTTCTGACTTTGGATTTTAAAGGACATAGTTGTTTTTAATTTCTGATAGTTTCATATTTGCTTACTTGAACTGACACATGTAAGTAAGCCCTGGGTGTGTGCAAAATCATTGATTTCCCTATGTGAATGTTGGCTGGAGTTATATTGTAGTGCAGGAGTCATGAATAAAAAGGAAGATAAATGTAATCTAGCAGCATATTTTAAAACAAAATAGGCTGTTATTTTACTAGTACTACTCTTTTTTTCTATCAGTACTGAAAGTTGAGGCTAAGCATTAGCTCAGCTATAAAATGGTGTTTATTGCACATCTTTATAATAGAACCCTTAATTATGCCCTCATAATATCTGCAAAAAATGTTGATTTCAAAGAAAAGATTTTTAAAATGCTGCTGTTTAATGTTTTCAAGGCTTGTTCATTTGTTTGTTTGTTTTGTTTCTGTTTGCTGAAAGAATGCAAACTGCAGTTTTACCCCCCTCTAAAAGTGCTTCTTAAGGTTAGTGGATTTTGGCGTGAGGAACAAGGAACTGGTAGTGATGGAAACGCCTAGGCATATAAAAAGAATATATATTTTCTAATAAGTTATTTAGTGATTAGTGCCAAAATTCTTCAAACCATATTCAAGCAGCTGTCAAACTAGCGGAATACCTAAGTCTTCAGTAAAAACAGTAAATTATTTGATGAGAAATGTCAAGATGAATTCCAGAATGTTTTTAGCAAATCACATTAGTCCAGCTGTCTTGCAAAGTAAAAGGACCAGAGCTTTTTCCATATCTTCTGGGAACAAAAACTGACTAATTCTGTAAATGTTTGTACAGGTTTGGTTGTATTCCTCTGAGCCTAAACTGCATATTAAATTGTGACCATCATTCCTCTTGCAGGAGAGGCTGATGCACTGTTAAGAAAGGTAGCTAGTTAATTCAATTAAAGCTATCGAGGCAAGGACTTAAGAGTATAGCCAGGCATTGATTCTTGTACGTTAACATGTTTGCATGTGTATCAGCAGGCATGAAAATATGCCTGGACTGAGATTAACTGATCCACTTTGATTACAGATACTGCTATGGTCATGGTACATAACTGATATGATCCATTTATTATTTGGCATTTATTAATGCCAGATAAGTATCAGCCATTTTTATTTATTTATTTTTCAAATAATAAGTAGAGTGATGGTCACTGATATTCTCCGAACTTACAGATAAAGCTCCTTACACTGTTTCCATAACTCTCTTAGAGTTCATATTGCCACCTTGCATGACAGAGAGGTGACACATTTTTGTCAGCATTTCTTGCTCAGGACCCTGGAGAGGCAAACCACAAGTGCCGCAGTGTGTAAGTGAGGAGAAATTGAAAGGAGAGGAATACAGGAATACAAGTGCTTTTTTCACTGTCCTCTACCAGCCTTCATTAGATGAAGCTCATATGAGTGATAAGTTAGAGGGGCAGTAGATTGGATTGAATCAGTGTAGATTGTAGAGTGGCATCTTTCTTTTCTTCTGCACATCCATGGCGACTTGTAAGCAGCTCAGGGGCTTGAGGATTGGTATGGAGTTTTTCATCTTTCCTTCTCTCAGCAGAAGTCTGAAATCTTTTGCACAAAACTCTGAGGCTCTTGGTTCTATTTATTTTCTGCTATAAGTTGTTCCTCATATAAAGATGATTGAATGCTAAATATTTCTCTTTCAATGACCTAGATAGTTAAAGGCTGAGTTAAATCAAGGGTCTAGCTTATCTCCATCAGCCAAAAACAATCCAAGCCAAAGGAACTGATGACAAATATGTGAAAAATCAAACATATTTGATGATAAGGAAATAGTGCCAGAAACTTTGTACTGACTTGGTTCATCCTTATTCATGAACAAAGATGAGTCACAGTCAAGCATTGGCTTGAACTTAGTTCAGCTTTTTCATTCTGTTGCCCACCTCTATTTCTGTCATAAGGAATAATGATTTTCTAGCAGAGTACAAGGAGGCAAGTTGGAATTCAGCTTTTGTCTGTATATATACATTTTTAAAAAGACGAATATGCTCAGAAAAGAGGCATTCAGCTTAGGCAGTTGAAGTTTCTTTAAGTAGCTGTAAACAGGTCATAGTAACAGAAACATGACCTATTTGTTGGGAAGGACTGGTAACAATGCTGATCTTGCCCATTTTAGCATTATTCTTGATGATGGGTTGTTAGAGTTAGGGTAGTGTGGTTAGGTTGCAGATGGATTTGATGATCTTTAAGGTCTTTTCCAACCTGAGTTATTCTATGATTCTGTGATTCTATGAGTGATGTGTTCCAAGTAAAGCACTTGAATTATCCTTAAAAAATGTAGTACTGTGATCAGAATATCTGTAAGACCACCTAGTTTTTGTGCTTGGACTTACTTAATAAGGTAATGCTGCAGCCTCCACAATGGTTCACAGCCTGATTCAGGCTCTTTCCACTCACCCATTTTTTTTTTTAATTATTATTATTTTTTTACTGCATTCAAATAGTGTGCATTTTCCCATTCACTGTTAATGTATACGGCTTCATAGTTAGGGTTTGACTGATTTGGTAGTGGATAGAAAGCAGGAACTTGGAAGCCATATATGTTTAAGTATTTGCCAAACCTGCTTTCCACAGACAGGTCCTAAAAGAAAAAATGTATTAATATTAGCATTTCTGAATGCATTGCTGAAAAATAACTTTTACAACAACAGTCATTTTTTCTCTTTTTGTTTAACAGATGACACTAATAAGAAATCTGTTTTCTGAATAAAAGACTTGATGCAGTAAAGGCCAGAAGCTGAAAGGCCAAGTGTTGGATTGGTACTGCATTATCTGTGACAGCTGAACAGTTCTGAAAATCTGATCTTTAGAGCTGAAGGACTGCCAAAAGCTGGAGGCCTTAGTATGTGACTTGGGCTCAGTTCTAAACAGGATCTGATGCATAATCACACCAAACTTTGCTCAGAGTGAAAACATCTGCACTCTCCTTTATCCCTTTAAAGGGATACTGGCTAACTTTTTGTGCTTCAGTAGGAGCATGTCTAGCTCCAGCATCCTTTTGTGTGTCACAGGTTTAGGTAATTACGTAGTCAGTCACACCAAGGTGGAATGGAAAGAAAAATACATTTTTCTGAGCCTGGGATGGAATTTCAGTCCTCGATATAAGTGGGTTTTTAAGAAACAATCAAATTACTGCTGCGTAGGAAAACTGACAATTTTTTTCTGTCAAAAAAGGAAAAAAAAATGGTGTCTGATGAAGTTGAGATCATTTTTAGATTCCATTGCAACTGTCTTTTCTGTTACTTGCTCCTAAAATGATGGAATTATTGGTAATTAACATGAGGTATAATTTTAAGATATGAGGCACCTATTGTGAGTATTAGGTTTTATTGCGTCTTACTTCCATCTTACCATGGGAAACTGAACTAGTTATTTTTTTTCTTGATTCAACAGAGTTTATGGTCAAATCAGGAAAAACAACAACAAGAAAACAACAAAACACAACATATTTGTTTAATAACAAAGATACAAAAATCTGATGGTGCTTTTTTTTCATGGGAAAGCTAGTGAAAAACTGTTTCATTTCATAAGGGAGAGTGTTAGCTGGAAATAAGGTTTGAAGGAAGGAAAGGAGAAAAACACCTACAGCGCTGAAAATTAGCAGTGAATTCTCAAATGGAGATTGAATCTTAAAATAAAAAAGGTGAAGAGATTTCACATGACCTTTACGAAAGATACTCACACAATATATTGCTTAGGCACTTTGATGTTTTGTTGATACAATCAAAGGCTTTTAAGAGCAAATTAGAAGTAGCAGAATTTTGAAGCATTTGAAAAAATCAGATCAGTTTGCAGCAATGATGAAATAACTTCTGCTCTCCTGACCACAGCTGTGGTTGTTTGAATTACAGTCTTTATTCTTTCCTCTGTTTCTTCTGCCCTAGTATTATTTCCTTTTACTTCTTTTTTTTTTTTTTTTTTCATTTTTTCATTACAGCTTAGTAGAAAAGCTTTACTGATTGGAACAGGATTCGGTTTGGGGATTGCAGCTTTGTATGTATTTCTAAAGGTTTTATAGTCAATATAGGCTATATTTTTAGCAGTCTTCTCACATGCCTATTAAATACAGGGCTGAACAATTGTAATTATTGAACTAATACCTAGGTCTCAAAGTAGGAGCATTCACTTCAGTGAAGAGCTGCTGTGAAAGTCCATTTGAAAAATAACCCATGGGGATGAGATGGAGAAGGAGGGAAGGAAACTGTAGTTCAAAGTTGTTGTGTTTTTTTTTTTTTTTAAAGGGAACATAATCCATTCATGTTTATACTTGATTCTGTTTCCTGTTGCATTTTCACTTCAATAAATTAGGCCCAAGAAAGTTCTTTGAAGGCAGAAGCTGAATTCTTCAGTGGAAAGAATGGCTATGAAATAAAGTATCACAGTATTTGGAAATGAGCCGTTGTAGAAAGAAATGAAAGAGGATGATTAATTTGTAGGTTTAGGATGATGGGGTTCAACAGAAGATTTCCAAGGTGCAAAAGGAGATCTTATGAGTTGGTAATAGCAACACAATATCATGTCTCAACTCAAAGTTTTAGAGACGTTTTCCATCAATGTTCCTAAGCCAGTGCAATGTTAATGAGGCGCCCCTAAGATACTCAGATATGTACTGCTGGTATAACTTAAATTTTATTCACTGTGAAATTGTATATCTACTGTAATCTACAATAGTTCTCAACCTTTTCTAGATATTTCTGTGACATGCTAAAACATTCTGAGGCATCTGGAGACAGGTCCAGTGCCTAGCAACTGGATTGCTTTGTAGATCTTCATCATCTTGCACTTAAGTAGTGAAATAAAATTTATCTCATACACACATGTATGTGCATGCATGCAAAACCAATCTCCCTCTTTCCATTTTCAAATCTTCTGTGGGAACCCTGTTTATAAGTGCCATTCAGATTGAAGACATCATTCTTGCCCCTGGAGAGATGTGGGTATGCTAACTAAGCAGCTGAACTGGGTGTATGATAATCTGATATCACAAGTACTTGAAAGAAGTTTTAATATTTCTAATGCATAGAAATAAAGCTGGCGAGACTTTTATCTTTTAGTATAAACAGTTAATGTGCTGTGGACAGGATAAACAGACAAGCACATGCAATTTTGATTCTTCAAAACATTTAGTGTTGATGGCAACTATCAGGCTTGATTTTGAAGTTTCTGAAGTTTAGAAAGGATGTATAATACCTTCCTTTTTCTTTTTTCTTTTATCTTTTCTCTCTCTCTCTTTTTTTTTTTTTTTTTCTTTTTTGACCAAAATATAAAAGACAATCTGGATTGGTTATGAATTGAAATATACTTTGGAAAAAACCACATCTTTAAGTAAGAGCGAATTTTTTATAACTTTAGCATGAACCCACTCAGTTGAGGTATATATCAGCTTTACCACATTTTATTAGATTTTGCTAAGCAGAGAGCATAATTATAGAAAGTACAGAGTGGATGTTTATTTCAAGTGTTTAATGCATGAAGATGTTTTCAACCTGCATTGGTGAAAATATTTTGCATAAAGTGTGCAACAATGCAACTACCTTTTCTAAACAAAACAGGGTTGTTCTTTTCACTTGTTAAATCAGCTTTGGCAGTTCTTAGAAATGTCATTTATTAAATGCCAAGCTAATTATTTGTAATACCAGCTCTGAAAAGCAGGCTTTCTGCACTTGCAGAAGCTTTTCCTTTTGATTTACAGTCTGTCTGGTACATTTCTGGTAAGCAAATTAATATTTTTTGCTAAGACAGTAAACTATTTGTGAAATGCATACCTGTGTTTAGACTGTAGAAGATTGTTTCCTGATACTTTAATGAAATGAAATGAAGAATATATTCTTATTTTAAATAACCATTTTTAAGACACCTGGCTGTATTACATGACAGATGAATTCTGGCAAATAACCTTTGTCTGGCAGGGACCAATACCACTCCTGTGGAGAAGAGAGGATTGATTTTCTTCTACCTACAAGGTGTTACATTGGGTCAGGTCAGTCCAATAGTCAGACTAGGGGAAGAACTCATTGAAAGCAGCCCTACAGAGAAGGACTTGGGACTCCTGTTCTATGAAAAGCTTGACACAAATCAACAGCGTGCATTTACAGGCTGGAAAACCAACTGCATCATGGTCTGCATCAAAAGAGAGGTAGCCTGTAGGGAGAGGGAGAAAATTGTCCCCTTTTATTCTGCCTATATGAGGCCTCATCAGGAATACTGCATCCAGACCTGTGGCCTTCAAGTCAAGAAAGATGTGAAGCTGTTGGAGTGAGTTCAGAAGAGGGCCACAAAGATGATCAGAGGGCTGTAGCCCCCACAGCAGACAGGTTGGAACAAGATGATCTTTAAGATCCCTTCCAGGTTCTATGATTCTACTTACCCTTGCTGATATACCTGACAGCAAAGGTACAATTATTGCAAATTCAATAGTTATTTTTGTACTATGAAGAATTATATCTTATGTTGTCCATTTGGCACTGGAATTATATTTCCAACAGTAGCTGTGATATTAGGAAGAGTAACAATCCTGCTTTTGTTGAGGAAAAGAGGTTAGCTGAAAGAAAATAATTTTCAGTGTTACAAGTGTTTTGTCTGCATTGGCAAGCCAATCAGTAAAAAAGAAAGTTATGAATTGGTGATGGTTGGACCGGATGATCTTTTAGGTCTTTTCCAACCTTGATAATTCTGTAATTCTGTGAATCAGTAGGAGTGTAAGAAATGAACTAAGAACTTCTATAATTGCTGGACTACAAAAACAGAATTCTTGCATTTGAAAAACCTTAACAAGCTCTGAAGTAACTTAAATATATGTCTGCAAGTGAAAAATAAAGATGACTGAAATAGTGGGGTGTTAGTTAAATCTAGTTTACGTTGGTAAATACATGGTAAAAATGCAGTAAGTCAAACGAACTAGCACAGGCTGAACATTAAAATGCTAAGTGACAAAGGATGAAAGAACTTGAGAATAGAAACAATAATTTTTGAATTATGATAGCTCCAGTATGTAATTGTGAGTAGAGGTGGCTCTCATTTTGTGAAGTGGCACTGTCTGTGTCAAAATAGGTAAGGAAATGTATTCTCAAAATAGAACAAAACCAGATAGTCAGACTTCACTAATGCTGTGACAAATAAAAATGCAGTCTGAGTCCTGGACATTTTAGGAAGTCCCATCAGGTTATAATTGTTCTATTGATCTGCATGGAAGTTAAGTTCTTAGAGTGCACAGAACCCAAGTAGACAATTGGTTTTTTGTTTGCTTTTAAAGTTGGCCTCAAAGAAATTATGTGTCAAGGAAAAAAGCTAACCAGGAAACATTTTCAGATTAATTTTTGAAAACAAAAGTAGTTTCCGACAGATAAATTACAAAATTTCATAAACGTTAGTCATCAGAGAACTAGAGAAAATATTTGTTTATTTTGCTATGGAAATTTATTTAGAATTAAATTGCAATCTAGACAGGGAATGGAATCTCATTTGTTGCACTGATGAGCCACAACTTATTTATGCTAAATCCATGGTAAAATTTATGGTAAAATCCAACCCACTAAAAAAAAATGTGCTTAACCAAATATATAAAAGGTATAAAAGGAAGAGCTGTGTCTTTAAATCCTGTTCCCTGTTGCAAGTAAGTGATAAATATTGTTTAGCAGCATGTTTTCTAAGGGTACATTGTGCCTGCTCAATCAAATGCAGACCACCAAATTTGCTGTTTTTTCTTTTGTAGTCTACCAGGTCACTCAATCTTAAGTAATTTAGTATTTAGGAAACTCGTCTCTCTGAGACTATTTCTTTTCCCTGCAGGAATACCAGTAATGTTAGAGAGAATGATGGGTCTAGATGGCAGCTTGTAGGTTGGCAGAAGTTACAGGAAGTATCTCATAGAGCAGGAAAATGGATAAGCATGACCTGAGTCTTAACCTCTTGTAGCACAGCTTTTTTAGTTTTCATTCCCTAGTGCTTTGATCTTTTACCATCAGTGAATCCATAATGAAATTACAGCATTTTTGTTGGTTTTGGAGAGAGGGATAAGATTTTGTGCCAGTAAATGTAAACATTGCGACCTGTAGAATAAAAGGAAGCATATTGTTTTATTAATGGTGAATATAAACAGTTGTGCAGTTCTGGTCACAGCAAACAAACATGCGGCAGAAGAAAAATGGTCCTACAGTCCAAAGCCTGGACAAAATTTATCAGGAAACAGTTTCAGAAAAGATGACTATACTACAGAAAGGGGATGGTTAAGCAGGTGTGAATGTTTCAGGCATGTTAAGTAGTAAGGAAAAAATTGATCAAGAAATTCCATCTTTGTGTGCTCCCTTCAGTGCATTGTGAAAACATATTTGAAAAATAACTCACAGTAACAAGGGATAGAGATGGAGGAAAACAAAAGGGAATTTTGAACAATAACGTAAAAATCTATACTTTTCACAAAATTGTAATTACTTTTTGAGATTGTTTTTCCAGTTAAATTATTGATACCAAAATGTAAACCAGTAGCCAGAGTACTGATTATAACACTAGAAAGTGCAAGTTACATTAAACTTCATATTTGAAGAGTTCAGCCAACCTAGAGAGGAGGAGGAGACTGCAGATATCTCTGTACCTATTTATATTTAAAATTTTCTCATAACTTATTAAAGTGTACTACTTATGGAGAATGAGACCAGGACAAAAAGAATGCTGTTCTTTTTCAGTATGTCTGGTATGTTTTGATTTGAATGATAGGCAAAACTTGCCTATTACTTTTCACTAGCCAAATTTTATTTGGTTTTCCTGAAATGGTCTGATCTTCTGAGGTATCACTGATTCCTGATACTGTAGCACACTCACTGAAATCAAGATTGTATTTTGTTCTAAAAAGCAGAAAATTCTTTCACTCTGCCAGTATTAAAATTACTGTGATATAGGTTAAGCTTTCTCCCATTTCAAATTTGTGTTATTTTGTACAGAACATAACAGTCACTACCATGTGATGGAAGAACTGCTTATAGTTGTACATTCATAACAAAAAATGTAAGATTATTTATTTTTGAGAACTTTATAGCTAAGTAATTTATTTTACAATGTAATCTGACAACTCATGATCTTAAGTAATGCATGCATTTTTGGAGGAAAGAATTCGGCGTAGTTGAAGCTGATAGGGATAGTTTTTATTTAATGTATGTGTAATTTGCCATTAGGAACATTTTAAAGATATTATCATATTGGAGTGAGAACTATGTTGTGACTTGGCACAAGATATGTGCATTACATTGACTATGGTGGAGTTGCAGTTAGACAAAATCAGACTGGCTCTTTAAAAAGCAGCTCTGCTCCTGTTTTCAGCTTTAATCTGAAAGAAGTATACAAGTTAGTTTTCAGGAGACAGTAGAACAAGAGGTATTGCAGCCAACAGCTTTAAGAGAGGAACAGAAAGCCATGCTAATTCTTTCTGTGATAAGGTGAATGGAAGAATGCATAACTTCTTTTATGCCTTTCTAAGTAGGCTATCCTGATAAAATGAGACTCAGTTTTTCCTTTGAAAATACTGAAAGAACTACATTCATAGCTATGCAATGAGATGCTGACTTTAAGATTTTGCTCATTGATCCACAAAATGAGCATGAGAATATCTGAAGTGCTTTTTGGAAACTCTTGACTCACCCCATAGTAGTTAGATATCAATTCCACTTCCACAATTTGAAACTAGAAATCCAGTAGCTTGAATGCACATAGATAATGTGAAGTAATTTAGATAAATGATACGTTTTTCAAAAGCACATTAATCTGCTCAACAGGTAAAGCATACTGGGACTGGAGAGGCATGGTTGCATCAATTCCTGTGAAGGAGGATGATCAGTTGAGTCAAAAACATGTGAGTCTGAAGAAGGTATGTAAAGTGACTGAGTGTTGGTAAGGATACATCAACTCCATGTACATTACAGATTAGAAATATTTCAGTAATAAACTTTACTTTGTACATGAGAATTTATAGTCTAGATGGTGTTATGAAAGCATGGTAACAAAGCTCATAGTTGGAGTAGTAACCAAGTTTTTGGGTCCAAAACATTATTAGCTTAGTAGGTATCCTTCAAATATTATGAGAACTATGGTCAACCAATTACCATGGATAAACTAGTTCTTCACAGATTTCCAGAATTGCATGGCTCTCATTATTTTGCAGATTTGATACAGTGCACTATCCAAAAGTGTAAGATTTCTCCCAATGGCTATTAGAGCTGAAATTATTTGACCTAACCTCATGAAATGTAGTGTGGTACCTGTGTAGCTAAGATTACCATACTTTTGTAGTGATTTTAACAAGTATTTCTTAAAAATATTTTAACACTTTAAAGATGACTGATTCTCAGTTTTTTATAATTACAAATGAGGTTATGTCCATAAATAAATAAATGTGTATTTAAGTTTTGTTAATTCTTTATGTATGGTGACATGCAGTCTTTGTATGGTTTTGAGTTGCAAAAATTAAATGTTAAATATAATTTAAGGTAACATGCAGCTGTTGGATATATATTCCATACATAAAATTTTCTCTTTGACCTTAGAAGTCAATAGGTCATATAATCATAGAATGGCTTGGGTTGGGAATATATTTTAGGCTGCTGGAAAACCTTTGTAAAGTCTGAAAGGCTGGGAAGAAACAAGAGTGGAAGGTTTCCTTTTTCTTTAAATGTTTCTTTTGTTCATAAAAAGGAACCTCTATCTGTGAATAAAGAGAATATAAAAGATGAGAGGAGGTTTGATGACTTAAATTGAGTCAGACAGGATTCTGGATAGTGGCAGTTGAAATTCTATCACCTCTTGATCTGGAAGATGTTATCCCTAAAAGCATCATATAATTATAGCTGCTTTTAAATGATTCATCCTCAGATAAATACAGTTGGATAATAGTTCACTGTATTCTTTGGAAAGCACTGTGAACATAGACTTTGTATAAACATGCACTTTTATTTCTTTACTGTAATTCAGTTCTACTTGTAAACTGTCCTTAGACACAGTTAATTCATGAAAAGAGAGTGAACAGATCCATTTTTATCTGATAATCCTTGGACTTTCCTGCTGAAGGCAACTGTACCATTTAGATATACAAGATATTAAGCACTGTTTTTTCCCTAGTTATTATTATTTTTTCTTTAAAGTCTTAGTGCTTCTGTGGGAAAACAGCTCTAGTCTCTTTTGGTGGTTAGAAACCTTAATCAGTTTTCACCCTAAATTTAGGCATGGCTAGTTTGTACTGACTTTGTAACATGCCAACACTGTCATTTGGTGTTACAGTTCATCTCTCTTCTTGACTTGTCATGCCCACTCCTGCCTGAATCAATTGTGCACACTGTCAGACTTTATCTCTCTGGGCTGAAAAAGGTCATAATACTTCCTGTTTCCTCTCATCTGAGACACTCTTCATTGCACTGATTATCCTAACAGCCATTTCTCCGCACAATATGCAGTCAGTGCTGGAATGCTGAGTGGCCATACTGATGGACAGTATAACACCACACATGATAGCATGGATTTCTAAGCATATTAAACATATCATGTTTGTATTTTGGGGATTCCTTGTTCTCTTTGAGTTGAGCTGCAAAATAGTGCCTGATACTGCTACTTCTGGTTTGAAATCTTTACTGGGAAGTATGGTAATCTAAAGATATCTTGGGTGACATTGATCCATAAAGGCACAGAATCTAGAATTTAGTTTGCAATATTGAATAAAATTGTTGAAGATAATATGCTTTGGGAGGACTATTTTGTTAATATTTCATTAGATATTTTGTTAAGCAGCACTTAACAGTCAGAGTGATACAAGATTCCAGGGACAGGGACAGTGGCAGCATGTCTCTAGGGGTAATTCAATGAAAATGCTGTGTTCTGAAGTCTGTTGTCAATATTAATGGCATGCTCAAGGATGTCATATTTAGTCTCAGGTAAAAGCTTAGATTGATGGCCACTAAAAGCTAAATGAAAGTTTGCCAATTCTATGTGGTTATCAACATTGTAGTTCAGGCTTAAGAGGCTAAGAATGAGAGTTCCAGCAATTACAGTGACTTAAATTTATGTTAAGGTCATTCTAGCTATGCTGAAAACAATTGCATTAGGAAGAAACAAGGCTGACTTATTGTAGCACTTACTGAAAAAATTCTTATTCCAGCAAGAGTAAGCCAACAATTCTTCTACAGGAGAAAGCAACTGATAAATATACCCTGCCTTCAGGCAAATCCTGAAACTCTCCAGCTGGAGTGTTTTCCTCCAGAATAAGTTTCAGTGGCATTTTTGTCAAGAAGAATTTCTCAAGACCTAGAATATCTGCTGTGTGGAGACAATGAGAAAAGCAGAAATGCTTACTCACTCTTGAAACCAAACTTGCAAAGGGTTTATTTAGGTAGGCCGAAGTTGAAAATCACTGTGCTGCTTCATTCAGGACCTCTTTACAGTGAGGGTGACGGAGCACTGGAACAGGCTGCCCAGGGAGGTGGTGGAGTCTCCTTCTCTGGAGATATTCAAAACCTTCCTGGATGCCTACCTGTGTGACCTGGTGTAGGGAACCTGCTTTGGCAGGGGGGTTGGACTCGATGATCTCTAGAGGTCTCTTCCAACCCCTACAATTCTGTGATTCTGTAATATAACAGTGATGTTTTAAGTACTGAGATAGCTTGGATTGCTTGTGATTTTCACTTTACTACAGTATTGCACTCGACCTAAAGTAAGAGACACTTATTTAAATCTGAAGCTCTTTCAAAGCTAGCTGTGAATTAGCTGTTCCTGAATTACGATTCAAGACTGATAAAAAGTTCTACTGCTTATCATGCAGAGTGGTTCCATAGTTCAATTTCACCAGTTTAGACAGGATATCATAGTAATCTGAACTGAATAAAATGTGAAACATCCTTTTCTGCTCTATGATCTCTGATTTAAAATAGAGTGATCAGCTTCTATTATTTCTATTGATGAATTATTTCTGTTTGTATTGATGAATGATTTAATGTTCCAGCATGCTACTGTTGGTGTTTTTCCTGTGCTACCTGGTAGACTTAGCAGAAACTCTTTGTAGATAGTCCAAAACAACCTCTTTAATGCACTTTCTCTTCATTCTTGAGATTATTCTTAAGCGTACTGTCTGTTCAATAGTTACAACAATTAAATTCTTCTTGAACTGTGACAATTCTGTATCATGCCAATCAAAATCAATTCATTATTTTCTCATGTTACATCACATGTCTGTATTTCTCAATTGCCTCTTGATTATTACTGCAATTGGTAACTATCTGGGCTAATGATTACGCTGTATTTAATTAAATTATTATGTCCATATCTATCCCGTTCTACTAAGAAAACTGTAAATATTTAGAAATAGTTCATGGTCTTCATATAAAAGATGAAGAAGACAAGCAGAGCTACAGTCAAATAAATTAGTTTGCTACTCCAGCTCTGGAGTAGGTTTCCATGCATACGTTGTTCTTAAATAAAAGTTACTTTTATTCCAGAATAATTATTCTGTTCACAAAACAGCATCAGCTCTGAGACAAAGCTGAGACTTCTAACACTTGGTAAGTTTATCTCCGAATTCCTGCTGTGCAGATGGCACAGTGGGCTGGGGAGCAGCAGGACTGGGAAGCAACAGAGAAGTTGGCAGGTTGGTGAAGAAGATAACAGGTGGCTTGTGAAGTGGAAGCAAGGTCTTTATTGCAGGCCACACTTGTCTAAGGCAGAATAAAACTTTGAATTCAAGGAAGGGAGGCAGCCTCAGATGAAAGTATGCAAAAGCTGCTGGGCCACTGTTTTAGTTTCAGCTGGGATGGAATTTTTTCTTCAGAATGTCTGGTATGATGTTAAGTTTTGGTTTGTTAGGAGAAAAATGATTGATAACAAACTGATGTTTATAGTTGCTGCTATGAAGTGCTGTATATAGCTAAGGCCATTCTCAGTGAAGGGCCCAAGGAGCTGGGAGGGCACAGGATCAGGACAGATAATTAAAACTGGCCCAAGGTGTATTCCATACCATATGATGTCATGCAGAAGGAGTTCATCTTGCTCTCTTTGCTCACTGGGGGGCTAGCTGGACATCAGTTGGTGCGTGGTGAGAAATTGCTTGTACATTCTTTGTTTTTATACATTTGTATAAATATACATATATTCATAACAGTTATACCTTTTCTCTATCTTTTTAAATAGTTTATCTCACCACACAAGTTCTATTTTTATTATTACTATTATTTTAATTTTTTAAATTTTAATTCCCTTCTCTCTCCCACTGGGAAGAATGGGGAGTACATGATTTTGTGGTGCTCAGCCTCTTGCAACAGTCACATACTGGAGACTGGAGATAGTCTGGGGAGGAAAGGAAAGGAACTGTGAAATTTTGGATGGCCCCAGGAAAAAATGGGAAATCTAGAGGGAGTAATGGTTGTTTGAAGGATGTTTGCACACTGAGAAGGTGGACCAGCACCAACAGAGGATTGTGGAAGGAAAACACTATTTGTGGTCTTCTAGTGAAACCAGCTTTCGTTTTCTCTCCACTCAGCAACCTTATCAGTGTACAGACTGCTGCAATAGCCAATTAAATTCCTTCTGTAATTGGGAGACAGGAGGCTGAACTAATTGGCAAGTGGCTCATCAAAATGTGAAGTGAGAAGAGCTCACTTTGATTCAAACACATGCTTCACTGTGCTGTCTTTTGTGGAAGATTTTGAGAAGATAAAGCCTTTTGATTCCTTTGTTATAGCAGTGTATCAAATATCATGGCAACTGCAGATTGCAAATCTGTGTATATTTTCATCTTCTACTTGATGACATGATTTTCCTTACTGTTAAAAGGGTACATACTTCAAACTAAGTGGCCAACTTACTTTAAGAAAGTAATATAAGATATATCATACTTTAAAAAGAATACTTAAGAAAGTAAGGTGATAAATAGCTTTCTCCCTGCTTCATTAGGTTTTGTAGGTAGCAGACTGCAGATCAAAGGTTATCTTTTAAACTGTCCACTTTTGTATTAATCAGTGTTTACATATGTTTGATATTTGATTTTTTTTTTTAAATCAGATATATTTATAGAGATCTGCTCCTGGCAAATCCTTCTCATGTGTTCAGTAGTATATAAATTTCCTTTTTCAGCATTACCTATCAATATACACAGCTGGAGAATGCAGGAATATCTCAGGTGATGTCTTGTAGCATTAGGTAAATATAATGTTAATTACTAAGATATATTTGAAGCAACTTAGAAAGTCATCAAGTATATATTTTGCTCTGAATTAATATATTTAT
Organism: Excalfactoria chinensis; assembly: GCF_039878825.1. Lineage (NCBI taxonomy): Eukaryota > Metazoa > Chordata > Aves > Galliformes > Phasianidae > Excalfactoria > Excalfactoria chinensis. The sequence goes on from NC_092828.1 coordinate 56,038,334, forward strand.
ACCCAGAAATGTGCAAAATCACTTAATTGTTGGACCTTTACCCAGAAATTCATTTTTGGAGAATGGCTCCTGAAGGTCGTATGCAGATAATATGTGTATCTCACTTCTGTGTCCACTTTTTTCTTCTATTTTCTCCTAAACAGCTGGTGTTAACACTCAGACTATATAAAATTGTCAGTTCACATCTCAATTGCACAATGTTTAGCTTCATCTTCATATTAAATCATTGATGGTGGCTTTATTAGATGTTGTCTTGATATTACACATCAGCAACTAAAAGGTAGACTACCTGCCATCATACACTTCATTTGTGTATGCAGGGTTTTTAAACAAGTAAATGAGGCTGATAAAACGATGGATATTAACCACTCTAGATCTGGAAGGAATCATTTTAGGACTGAGATTCTTAGGTAAAAAAACAGATGTGAAGACCAAAATATGGTAAAATAGTATGAAAACCAATCAAACTGACCAAGGCTGCTCAGTAATAACAGACAATTTCATAAATAAACAACCAAAGAACCACGTAATTACTAAACTCAGAAATTAAATAAGACTATTCCTGATAACATGCATTCATTTTAACTCTCCCTGGAAGTAACATTTAACTGATGAATGATATCCCAACAAAATAAAAGGCTGTACTGAGCCAGGCTCTCTTTCTACAATATCATTTACTTGAAGTGGAGTAGCTTTTTTTTTTTTTTTTTTTTTTAAAGTGGTTTCTCTCTGACATTTGGGTAACCCATACCTCAGTGGTTGAAATCTGCAGTACAAGTCTGTGCACTGACTTGCAAACTTAAAACTGTCAGTCTTTGATTAAAAAATGGTAATAAGTGCCTCACATTTAGGCTCTGTGTGTAGATTTGCTAAATGTCATTCTTGAAAGAATGGTTAAGATATACTTAATGCATTGCCACCATTAATTTAGCATGTACTAATAAGATTTTTCATACTAAATCATATTTTGTTATTTGCTTATCAAAACATTCTGGTGACTGCAAAATTAATGAAAATGTTTAGTGTTACTCTAAAAGCATATACCTGGATTTGCTCTAAATCTGGCATTTTCACACAGTTCAGAATTTAGAATTATTCTTGATAGTTTTCTCAAATTAACTCTTCACTAAATGGGCTCTCAAATATAGTAGAAGGTTGTATACAGGAAGAAAAAACAGCTTAGGGGTGAACAGAAAACATCTGCATGTCAGTGTGCCTTGAGACAGATAGAAGAGTGGAGAGAGAGGCTACAGTTAGAAGTTAGTGACAATTAATGACAGAAGACAAGCAGATCAGGCCAGAGGAAGAATCAGAGGAAGTGTTATCCCATGAGTTGGGAGAATAGCGTGACTGTGAGCTGGTCTGAGATAACAAGAGCGGAGCAACATAGAACTTAAGGTGACAGATAGGCAAGGCTAGTATACAGTTACATGTGATATTCTAGTTTCAGTAAATGAGACTAGGGACCGTGATGTAGCCAATAATGTGTGGGATGGTAGCATGGAATCAATAGGACTTGTTTGTGAGCTGGATACGTGTGAATCACCTGTCCTTGACTGACAGGGAGAATCCTGGTATCATCTGTAATACTGATAATGTAGTTGGAATTTACTAAGAACATGAAAACATACATGTAGCTGGCTGCTGATCAGGACATAGTTCTTACTATATCCCTAGTGCATGCATATCCTAATATTGTATGCCAATCAGACTGTCCTAAAAAGAAGAGGTGTCTGAAAGGTAAAGTGTGAGATTGGCAGACATCGTTAGTTTTTATCATCCTTTTCCCTGCTTTCAAGATTTTACTGCTGCTCAGTTATCTTTTAGTTAGATCTCATGATAATGAATCAATGGGCTGTAAAAACAGTATATGATATTCATCATCAGTAAATACAGCATGAAAATGTATATGAGAAAAGCCATATTTCATGTGAGAGAAGGACAACTGAGATGGGTTATAGTAACGTTATTCCATTATATGCTGTTTTTTTCTTTTACCAGGGGATGTATCCTTTTTAAAAGGTAGCCAACAAATACTTACCAAACACAAGTGATTCTATGAGGAAAAACATTCTGTATTTTGTGTTTTCATACTGTTTAAATGAGACAAAGATAGAATTAGAACCAAAGGTAGATAAATAGTACGTATCATCTAATTCACCAGATCTTTCTTCTCTTCTGTCTTTCCAGATAGGCTTCCGAACCAAGAAAAAGAAATGTGCTGCATTGGGTGGTAAAGTAGAAAGGAAAAAATTGAGGTGCTTTTTTTCCTATTAATCTTTTGTTAAAACTGATTTGTTTTCAAATGTACTTTCCAGTGTTTTTTCTTACTGAAGTTAATGTTGAAACTGACAAAGGAATAGGAAGCATGAAGCTGTAGTCATACTTTTACATTATTTCCAATAGAATCTATAGATTTTCAAGGTCATTAAGTTGCAAAACCTCAGTATGACAGCTCTGGGTCTGGTTCACATGGTCTGATGAACCAGGTCTTTTTTTTTAATATCACTATGTCCTCAGAATACTGGGCAAATTCTATTACTAAGCAATAAGATCAACTAAATTGAGCTTACTAATGTTGAAAACTGTCTTCAGTTGAAAGTTAAAGTTGTTGTGTCTGTCATTACAGCTTCTCCTTATGTATTCATTTTGTTTTACTGTCTTATTTTGTTTTCTGTGAACATCCTGAGTGAATAATTTGGGATATGTCTTTGAATTTAACCAGTGTTTCATCATCTTGCCTATTTATGTCTGCAAGAATCGTAATTAGTTGGTCATCAAAATTCTACTCAGCCGTACATTGATTATGTATATGCATATCTTTAGATTTTATTTGTATAGTGATAATTTCTGGATTAAGAACATACCGACACTTGTGAGTAATCACCGGGCTCCCATTCAGCACTCCATCTGTATTCAGCAAAACACTTAAACATATGCTTAATTTTAACTTTAGCTCAGGTAAGCATTCAGTTGCTTCCATACCAGTTCAGCATGGCATTTTAAGTATGTGTCTGACTTCAGGCATATCCTAAAATTGCACTAAAGCTAAAATAAAATACATTCTTAAGTGTTTTCATGAATGTAGATAGCTGCTATATTAGGTTTGATGAGATTAAGTCTGGCCATTGAGTAACTGGAAATGCCTGTCCACAATTTCATTATAGTTCTACAGACAGGAGAAGTGGAACAGTGTATCTGTGAGCCCAAATTTTAATGCTGTGCTGTGTACAGTTAACGGTTTTTGTAAATTCTTTCTAACCATTACATAAAGCTGTACCAGGAGGAAATCAAGGCTTCATTCTCCATCTTTCATTAGATCCAGAATGGTCAATAACAATGTGTTTCATTCTTGAAAAACATTTCAGATAATGTATCTAAATGTGATTGAAATTCCAAGTGAGATTGAGAGGACAATTGGCTACAGAAACTTAGAGTGGAAATGAGTAAAATGTACACAGGTGGTGTGAGAATGTTACAGTGTATAGCATGTTTCTTACAGTTTTGTTTTATTTGTGATACTGAAAGATTTTATTCACATCAGCAGTCTTTGTTTCAATCCTTTTTCACTTTTTCTGCTTCAACCTCTACAGTCCTTCTGCACTATTAGTGTGTAGAGCTCTTTGCATTTATTTCAGATCATCTCCTATTGCAGTTCATGAAGTCTTTCAACAGTAGGCTGTTAATCCTCTGCTGATTAATATGATTTCAGTGATAATCCTTTCATTTGTTGAATTTTTAAGACATATAATCATTAAAGAAAGTGCTTGACAGATTTTCCATTAGAGAAATACAATGAAGGTGGTGTGTCTTTAATGTACATGGGTAGCACTTCATGTTGCTCATTTATGAAATTAATTTTGCAGATGAAGCAAGTAAGTCTAGAGTTAGTAACTGGTCTTTTCCCTTTGATATTACATTTGAAAGCCAGTTAAAGAATAAGTTATTCAGGGAATATCAAACCAACCAGTGTTAGAATATTTGTTTGAAAACTCTTTTCATATCTCCATTGTTACTTTTCTCCTGGAATAAGGGTCAGCATGAGTTCTACCCTGATACTTTAAAGCATCAAGTTATTATGTGAAGAAAGAGCAGGATGTAGTTTAGTATGTGAGATTTACCTTCAGTTAGGCCATAGAATGTAAATTGTATGCAAGAGTTATTCCAGCTCTTTGCATTAGTCTTATTCATATAATTGTTTAAGTTAAATATGTGACTGAAATACTCTTCCAAAGGTGATACTGAAGGCTTCAGTTGTCTCATAAAAATGATGCACACAATTTTCTTGTTATTAGAGATTGTTGTTTGCGGAGACATGACTATAGTTTTTATACAATTCTTTACTTGTTTTTTTTTTGTTTTTTTTTTTTTTTTTTTTTTTTTTTTTGTCTTTTCTTTCCTCTGATATTACTCGAAATCACTATATCTCATTTGCCTGCTATTTTATTCGCACTGATGAAACAATAGGCAAGAAGAGAAGGCATAGGTACTCAGACAGTTAACAGGTGTGGCCTATCATTACTAGGCTGAAAATTCATATTTGTATACTGAAGACTCAAAGATAATTCAGGCAGGAGGGAGATGAAGCAGACACCACAAATCTTTAGGAAAATCAGGTCCTGAACTTGGCAAACCTTTAGCAGATTTTGTCACATATTTGCAGCTTTAAAATGATTTGGCCTTTGCAACAGTCAAAATAAGTGTCCTTTAATCACTTCCAACCTATTAACAGATGGGCAAACAGCTTTTATAAATGGGGCATACAAAATACTCCAGTATCAGCCAAAACTAATTAGTAGAAATATCTGAACTGCAATTTATAAGTGATGGAAATATATATTAATGTAGAGAAACTGATGGTTTGATAGAAATTTCTCTTCAAACATCATGCCTGGTATTTGTTCTGACCTAGAATGTTCTCAACCCTCTTTAAATAAAACACACGTTTGTTTTTTTCGACCCCTTCTAGCTATTTTCTTCCAATAAAACAACAAATTTGGTCATAAAAGAACTCATTTAGAGGTAGTGTAACTGATAGAAATGGTATTAAGCATGTGGTAATTTAGTATGCATTTTTTGTTATATGTATAAGTGAATGGACGGTGTAACATGTATACAGCATTAACTGAAGGTAAGCTTTAAGAAAAGTACAAAGTACCAATACAAGACATTATTTATACACCAGTGCCAGATTATATTAAATACATCTTTACACTGCACTATTAATCAGCATATGTAAATTGCATGAAATTAAATTGTGAGATGATAGAAAAATTGCCACATGCATAATTCAGTAGGAAGATCCAGTCAGTGCATTGCCATCAGTTCTGCAGAATGAATTTGATTTTACAAAGACATTTGTAGTGCAGGCAGCTGCTGTACCTAAGTGGAGACTTGACTGTATGCACTTGTCCATATCTTCCATATTTTTTTGTTATTGTGGTTTTAAAAGGACTAAGTAGTCGCAGGCTCAGAATTGTTCTGAAACATGTTTTCATAAAAAAAACATCGATTTATATTTGTTGGTGGTAGAAAGATGTTCTTTTCTTACATTTGAGTGCCTTGTCTTCTACAGATAACCTACCTATCCATACCAACTTACATAGTGATTTGAGGGCTTTCTTAAAAATCAAACTGTATCTGAAATACAAGTCTGATGACAGTGCCATGAAAAGTTCTCAAATTTTTCTTCCTGTAAGTCAACAGACAGAAGGGAGCTTCTCTCTCATGTAGATAATCATCTCTGATAAAAAAAATTCTGAAAATTCTTAAAATTTGAAAAAACAAACAAACAAACAAAAAAACCAATAGAAACATTGTGTGCATTCTTTATGTGCATGTATCTAATAAATCAGGTACTTCCCTTCATGTGCGTCTGACATAATGATGCCCCTGGCCTTTGAAGACAGTGGATCTGATTGGTTCTGAAGTGTAGTGCTTGGATATCATAATGCTTGACACAGTAAATAAGCATTACCTGCAAACTGGCTAGACATGTCTAGAATTGACCATGGAGATGAGTCCACTCATGGCATCCCCTGTGCAACTCAGGAAATTGCAATTTCTTTAAAACCCTGCAAGCAAGTTGAAATGTTGTTCTCTGTTATAATTTCTGAGAAAAATAATCAATACTGTTGGTATAGAGATGAGTTAAGCTGATAGATGAATTTTTTGTTCACTGTGAGAAGATAAAGAGGTATATCAGGTTGTGAGTGGTGAGACTGTGGTCCTGTACTGGAAAGTTATATGAAATACCTGGAAGATTTTTTAGCCAGTGGTGAGATCAAGATTTATGGGACAGATTTTTCTTTGTGGCACAAACTGAAATGATGAATAAGTACAAATGATACTTTTTAATTATAAAAAGATGGCCTGATTAAAAGTCTTGCAGGCTCTTGGCTAGAAGGAGAAAGTCCTGCAGAACACCAGAAAATACCTGGTTTGGAATTAATAATCTAAATTATTTCATCTTCAAAAAATGATTATAACAACAAAATAAAAATTCAGTCAAGCAAGTAAAATCACAAGATTTTGAGTAGTGCTCAGATCTCCAAATCTCAAGTGTTTTTATCTGATTAACACCTTGCTTAATTAAGACAAGGCATCAAAAAACATTTTCCCATCGAAGTATATTTCAAGCAGATTGGTTTAGTCTTGGCATAATCTGGATGTAGCAAGTAAAGCTGCAACTGACTTTACAACGTACAGTTACTCACTCATGACCTTAACTATAAAAATGACTATTTCCTTGAGAGAAAAAGAAAACTCTAAATGTGTTAGATGAAAAAATAAAATAAAAAAATCCTCAGCTATATTTCAGTTTGTATTTCTGTCAGTTAAACAGCTTCAAATGCAAAATTTAGTGCTTTGATTAACCACTTCAGAGAGTGCATTTTATGTTGTATTAATTAAAAACATTTTTAAAAAAATACAAAATTTATATATTTCTGGGTTTTAAAATGATTTTTTTTTAATTAGTTTTTCCATAACAGAAACATATACAGTTCAGGTTATTGAATATCTTGTTGAGTCTGGTGTTTCTGCTATCTTATTTTGAAAGGAAGAACTCCAATACAGCCTTTCTTTGTATGTTCTAATGAAAAGGATTGATTTCAATACATTTCTATGTACTTGTAAAATGTTTTGATTTTTGTTTTGTTGTTTTTTTGTTTTGTTTTGTTTTTTGTTTTTTAATTTAATGAAAAATTTCCTGACTAATTTCCCGACACATTAATAAAAGCTATGAAAGTTAGCAGTCAGATAGAAGGGATACTTAAGATATTTAATGGTTTCAGAATGTCTATCTACTAGAGATAATATGTCTGTTGGAAGAAATACATATACATACATATATCTAAAAAAATCAAAATTATTACTTCAGAAAATTGTTTTTCACATTAGGTATGATTGTTTGCATACTTCTGGGATGAATGGAAAATGCTGTGTGATTGAATGGGAATGGAAAATATTAAAGATGCATAAAATAGTAACTTAATCATTGTTTACAAAAGCATGGGAATTCAGCAGATCTATACATCTGTAACAAAACATTTAACAAGTATATTTGGATGGTTATTCTGTAATTGTAAATGGTAAATCACCATTGGTTTCTTTTCAGTGTCTTCAAGCTATTCATGTAAATGAACAGTTTGTGTGTGATTTTGTAACTATTTTAAGTGCAAACTGAAATTTGTGTACTGGAATTTTGATTCATAGTTCAAACATTTTTCTAACAAACTGAAGAATACATTTTCTCTATTTTAATTTCCAGTGATAAATGCCTTTCCCTTCAAGCCTCGAAGAAGCTAAAGAATGTAACTCACCCAGAAATATTTGAAGCTGTTTGTGATGGAAAGCATCCTAGCAATAGAGAAGAGCTTAAAGCAGTCATTTGCATTCAAAGATACGTGAGAGGGTGGCTTGTACGTAAGGCATATAAAAGAATAAAGATCAAGGTAATTATTTAATCCATGTACTGCTTAAATCCTAGTAGTGTAAGAATTATTACTATTTGGCAATGGAGAAAAAATAACCTTGCTTAGCTAGTTTGTCTGCCATTGCTGTTCTGCACATTCAAGGTCAGAGCTAATTCAGTGATAGTTCTCTACTGGAAACTGTTTCTATCACTTGACTGTAAGAATTCTCTCTATTATTTTTAGAAGAGAATAGCTTGTGTGACCTATGATCCTTTTGCCTTTAAATACTCTTGTTATACATGTGTATTGTATTGTTAATTGAAGCGCTTGCAGTTTTTAAGGTAAACAAGCTATGGATAGCAAATTGTTATTGCACTCTTCTTCCTCCAGCTCCAATTTATGCTTGAACTACTGAACAAAAAACCTGGATTCTACAGTGTAGTTACTGTTCTTGTTTTTCAACAAGTATTGTTAAATGAAATGTCATTTCCTGAGAAATGATATATCGCCAATGCCATAATACACACTTCAAATTTCAATCTCAGAGTTCATATCAAGATAGAAGAGCTTATGCATATTGCAGGTTGGGTGCTTGTGGAGGCTGAGCAACTTCAGTTAAGATATCATTTTTCTAGTGATGTCTAAGCCCCTTGTCTGAGAAGCATGCCATAAGAAAACTTGTATCTCATTGAAGTAAGTGGGTCAAGTAGGAACCGAGTCATTCATTAACTATCTATTTTATTAGTTTTCCAGAATCCTAAAATAGGTGGTAAAAATCAGGTCATATTATTTGGTAATCATCAACCTTTAAAAATATTCCTTCACTTTATATACAGGAGGAGAAGTGGGTTTTTCTGCTGATATAATTAACAATGAGGTATAACTACATGTCTTGATATCTACGTCTGGGCTGCAGGAGGCAAATATTTTCCTCCTATGACATACTTTTAATCAAAAAACAAATGTCAAACACAAAGTCTCTCACCTTGCCAAGTTCACCGTTCCACTTTTTCTCTGCTGAGATACAGAACCTTGTTCTTCCATCCAGACTCTGCAGATAGTATTTTCTATTTCACACAGTTCCTGACCTACTTCTGTAATTTGGAATAAAATGTGTTTATCCAAAAATAGTTTTATCCAATAGTTTTATCTAATCAACTCTGGAATTGACTATTTTGTATCAGCACCGTGGAGTAATTGTTTTTACATATCTGTCCACATGTTTACAGCAGTGGAATTTATTCTTGTTTTCTTTTAAGATTTTCTTATATGCTGCACACCTCTCGGTTCCATCTCCTCATCTGTTTTTTTTTAGTCATTTTTCCCTTGTTTCTTACAGTAATGAAGGTGAAATATATCTCTAATTACAGTCAGCAAGTCATGGGCCATCCTTACTAGCAGCAGTAAAGTGCTACCGTAACATGATGGCACGCATTAAAAGTCGAGCTGGTGTTTTGGATCTGTCTACGTCACTTCATTATTTTGAATTAGAGGAGTGGATGGACAAGAAAAAATGTAAGTAATTGCATTTAACATAAAATTACCTTTATCGTAATTCCAGTAGTCTGGCACTTCTTAAGTGATATTCCACATCACAATCAAATAAAATAGTAATATTTAAATAGTTTTTGGTACAAGGCAGATTTCATTTCCCCTAATGGACAGCTGCACTTCTAAGACGTCATTCCAGTACTTCAGAATTGTAGGATTTAGTTTGAATAAAGGGACTCTCCCAGTCACTTCATAAAGAAATTAATAATTATTATGGTTGTGTCAACATGATGTGGGTATCAGACTACTAACTGTTAAGTGATGGGCAATATCATGTAATGTCAAGAAGGAGGATTTCTGATGGCATAGTATATGAGAAAGTGCAAAACTGAGTACCATCTTACTTGTCTTAATGCTTAACCCTTTTCATTCATTCTGACCATTATGCCTTCCCTAGTATTGTTGATGTTATTTTTTTAAGGATCATGTGAAAAATGAATAGCACTCATATTATCTCCTACAAAGAAACAAAGAACCTGTATGTTTAGGGAGACTTGAAAAGAAGGTACCTTTGCAGATTTTTTTGAGCAATCTCTATATAGAAAATTTTATTCATGAAACTAATTTTACACTTGTTTTTGTTTCTCCTGTCTGATGACCTTCCTGTACAGTCAAGCAAGTGTAATAGGGAAGGATACATGTTATAGTTCAGCTGTATGTTACAAAACTCATAGACAGACCCAACAGGTAAACTGCATTGACTGGGAGGAGCATAGGTGTCACTAGCTTGAAGGCTACTTTTTTTTTTTTTTTTTTTTTTTTTTGATTGTTCTGATGATAAGTAAGCAAAATGCTGTTGAAAGAAAAAGAAATACTTGACTAATAGCAAAGCTGCCTGTTTCCTGATACTCTGCTCACTGCCTTCTGCATTCTTTTGAATATTAATATTTATGTCATTCTTATTACCCAAAGGATATGGGAAGATATTAAAGCAAAGAAAAAACTGTTTAGATTGCAAAATAAAATCTAAATTTCCTTTTAAAGTAATCTGTTGCCCTTCAAATTTCTCTTCCAGAAGAAGATGTGGCTGCTGCATTACAGGGGAGATTTAAGATTAGATGAGAGCATACAGTATAGCAGTAAAGCAGAATAGCTTTCCTGGTAGGAAGAAGCTGAGAAAACAAAAATTAGTTTGAATTTTCAACTATTTGTCAAAGCAACACTCCACATTGGACTTAGATGTGATGCTTTAGTTTTTTCTACTATAAGTAAACATTACAGAGAAATAAAAATATATTACCCATTAAAAACTGAAAGTTGATTCTGATTGATTCCTACACCATTTGAGGATGAAGTGTATTAATTGCTTAAATTTTGATTCTAATTTTTACTCACTCCTGTGAGTCTACATCCATAAAGTTTTATGTTTGAGCATAGAGAAGGAGGATTTAAATACTTAATTTGAACATATTCTGTGGGTAGGTTTTGAGTTCCCTCTGAATGCAGTCCTGATGCAAATCGTGTAATTAATGTAATTTTGGAAAAAATAGCTTCTGGAGGTTGATGACATAGTCTCAGTGTTTATTTCAAAATTCCATAACTAGGTCTTGTATTCCTATCACCACATATGAAATATATATGTGTATACTTTACATACTGTATACATGAATGAGTTTTTGCCCCTCATATGTTATGAAAGAATAAACAGAGCTAATTCCTAGAATGTAGTCTATATCCTCCTGAAACGTGTATCTTTTTTCCAGGTTTTATAGTTCATAACACACTGGGTGATGCTGGCTGACTGAAAAATTTGTACTGCTTTTCATATTGTGATGAAATGCTCTTCAATGGTTGTCACTGGTGCTTTAACAGGAAGTTTTAACATTATACCTTCAAAGCATCTTTGTAGATATGACAGGATACTGCAGCTCAGTATATTTTCTTTTGTTGTCATTTTGTCATTATGGTCTTCAAAAATTAGAGTGCAAAGTCTGACTTAAAAGGCAGATCCTGTTTTTCTGGAATGCTAAATTGACATTAATTTGCTCTTCTTTGATGAAGACAGAAACAGACATTATAGATGCTCACATGTAGCATAGAACGTAATTTGATCTATTACTGTTAACCCTTACAGGAAAATTATTGGTTCCACTGATAGATAGTAAATTAGCTAGAGAGATATCCTTTTTCTCTCAGGGAGGAAGGTTTTTTGCACCAATTCTGAAAAAAATCTGTGGGCTAGGTAGATCAGCTGTGGACCTCAAACTATAGATGACTAAGGAGATTTCCATTTCTAATTCATACTTTATCCTCCCTGAGCAGTGCAAACTAACCACACAGTACCTATCTCCGAATTTATGTACATATCTAAGCTATATTTTTAAATATATTACATTTGTTAAAAAAAAAAAAAAAAAAGAAAAAAAAATAATGTAAATGTCTCTGTTTTTTCTTATTGTCCTTGGCAAGGCATCTTCAGGCATCTCTGTTATGACATTACTAGGGACAACGTCTTACAATGGGAGTTTTTTCACCTGCATTTAATTTTATGGGCAACTGTTTAATGTAGTATTTTAGATAAGTTGAGCATGTTTGCCAAATAAAATAATAATAATAATAATTAAAAAAAAAACAAAACAGTATGAACCACTCTGATTTTCTACTTGCCTCAGCCTCTTTTTATGAGCCAAGTTTTGCAGGGACTAACTAATCAGTTTTCCCTGCTGAGAGATTCTTACATGGGGAGAGAATTCTTTTAACCTATCTGTTCCCCTTGGTGTTTGGTAAGGATAATGTGAGTTTTGCTTTACTGAAAAATTCAGCCAGCAGCAAGCTACCCAATCCTCAGATCTCCACATAGGCCTATGTTTCCATGCTTAGTTTATCAAATGGATTACCTTGATCCTAAAGAAAATTTTCTAGAAAAATTGGTGCCTAATAGCATATCGTAAATATGTATCTAATGGAATCTTCTCTTCTTAGTTTATGAAGCAATGTTTTCCAAGAGAGAGTTTGGCCAAAAACTGGACAGAGATCATCTACCTGAATTTTTTAGAGACTGTGGATATTTTATACCTGCCAGCGGAATACAGCAGATCTTTCAGCTGGTCTTTCCAGGCAAGTAGTTATTTAAAAATGCTTTGCAATGGTACAAAAAGTTAAAATGCAAGTGTAGACTTTGGGTCATTTTTTTTTTTTCATTACGTAATGAAGCTACTGTTCTTAAAAGCATAGTTGATGTTCTTTTTGGAAAGGAATCATTTTATCCTTATACTTGAAATATAGTACATTTTGTTGAATTGCATTGTGTCTAAGAACACTGGACTACAGTTCCACACTATCTTGAAATGTAGTAAGAGAATGTAGAGAAATTTTGTAACAGGTCTGCATTGCAGGTGCCTCCAGGAAAAAGACTTGCCTTATTCCCTGTTTTGTAATGTCAGTGGTACTAGCTTTCCATCACTCTTAAGCAACACAGACCAATTAAATTTTAAAAATGTTCACAAATGAATAGATTAATGTAAATAGCATAATATGCCGTGAGTCAAGGTATAATGTACTGTAAACAGAAGGGAGAATGTTGCCCTTTAAAAATAGAAAATAAAAGAGAAGTAATTAATCAAGCCCTTCAAATAAAGTTAGAGTTTCATCTTCCTTCTGTTTTTTCTCCTTCCTGGGGCACTCAGTTGGGGAACCTGCAATACTCTGCTCTTTACTGCAGATTAGCAGCTCCTGGGTAAGACATATGGAGGCAGCCTCTTTGAGAACCTCACAGATTGAGATGAGAGATGCCATTACCCATTTCTCTTCTATGGCAGCATGCTTTTGTTTTATAATGACTTATGTAGGTGCTGTGAACCCAAATGACCTAAACATAGGTTTATATTACTTCTGTGTCTTAAGTTTGACATCCACCTCAACTGGGAGGTTCTTGCAGATGATGATCTTTGGATGATTACAATTAATTCCATATATCAGCTTTTTGAAAGAACGCTTTTGAAATACTTTCTCTCCTTTAGTGAGAGAAATCCATGTTTAATTGGTGCCTTTGCTTTGTTAATGACCTACATGGGATTTCTTCTTATGATGTACGTATATATTATATATATTGCTGTCTTCTAGCTATCTCAAAGTTCAGGCTGCATCTTTGAGTTGAAGGTGATCTCTTTGAGTGTCTGACCACATGTACTTGCACATTATGCTGCTTCTCAGTGTTGGCTCCTAGTAAATGCAATTAATTTATGATGGAAAATCATGTATTACATGTCATTTAGGTCACATTCCTAAGACAGTGTGAATAAGACCAGGTATTTTTAGTCATTTGTTCAGTCCGCATCACTATGGTAACAGGAGATTTTGTGTCTGTAAGACAGATTTCTGTCTTATATCCTAGATTTGGGAGACTATTGCTACTCTACGCTGTGTTAACAGTCAGACCAGGAAAGGTTCATGCTTCCCCACTCATTATTTAATTTATTTAGAATCTCTTAGATATGAGGTGTTATCAAGACTGGTTCACCCATTTGAAGCAGGGTGTGAGCTTCTTATTCAAGTTTAAAACCCTCCAAAATTATGGATGTGTAAATGATGAATAATTGCTGAAATGTAGAGATGTGCTAGTGTCTAAAGGGCACCCATAAAATGGTTTCTAACATGAATGCATTTTGAATAAATGGCACTTATCTATAAAGTGCCCTCTCTTTTTCAATTTTATAATACAAATGTCATTATTTCTGAAGATAAGTTATTAACAGAGTATAACCTTGCTAAATTGCCTTAGGAAAGAGACTGCAATTGGCTGAGTGTTTTGAATTTCTTAATATGGATTTGATGCAACTGTCTCCTGTGCCTGTACAGGGAGCATCTAATACCATCAAACTGCCTATTTAGGAATGGAAAGATAAGGTGTGTATGTGTGTGGGCAGGGTGTTGGAGAGAACTACTAGTAATAACTGTTCGGAGCTTTTGGGGTGATGATTGTGTCTTATATGGCCATGCTGCAGATGCAGTGAAAGTTATAAAAGAGGAAAAGGTGAACACATGAAATATAAAAGAATTCAAATTTTCTCTTTAAAATTTTTTTTTTTTTTAATTTTCTCCTTCCTCCCTCCCCTCCCTTTCCTCTTTTTTTTTTTTTTTATTTTTCTCCATATATATCTCACTGTTAAATGTCCTGTCACCTTTCCATTTCCAGTAATGAAAAGATGAGTACTATCTTTGGCTAACAGTAATTTAGGCAGTAAAAGCTTGAGACTTTTTATTTTACGTGTTCTCATGATAGTTTTAATTACATCACTCCCACATAACTACAAATCTGATTTAGTATGGATCTGCCTATTTGAAACAGTTTATTTTTTGTAAAAGTTAGACACTGAAGATAGTAAAAATTATTGGAATAAAGCAAGATTATTTGTAGGGAAATACTAATCGTCATTAATATTTAACAACATAAAAATAGGAAAGATGACTATCCATCATAAAATACCTGCAGTGTGAATTAAAAATATCAGGTGGAATAGAGAAAAAAATGAAATAATGTATGTATGGCCATTAGACATACTGTTTTCAATAACTATTTATGTAAGAAAAACTAGTACAATTTGCTCATAATGACAATAATGATGACACTTTAAGGAACTGAAGAAGGCACTGGTACCTGAGTGCTGAATACAGACTTGTACAGAAAAACATGTTTGTGATTTACTATTTGCTTTTCAACTTCTGGAGGAAAAACTGAGTTTCCTTTAGGTCAAATTAATTTCATTGAAGATGGTTCTCTAGATGTTTCTGTATATATCTTCCTTCCTGCAGTGGGAGGAAAAGTGAGTGGCTTGGTTATTGCTCACTGAGAAACTGACCTCCTGGATTATTAATTGAATGGTTTTAGGTCAGTGGTGAGGTTTAGTTCCCAGTTTCGAGAAAAGGCCATTTAAAACTAACATCATAATGCAGTGCTTTTTAGATTTCATATATAGATAGTGATGATATTTTGTAATATTTAAAACCAGTTTGTTCTGCTGCTTCATTCTGATGAGAGAAAACCTCACCCCCACCCCACTGTGCTTTGTTTGAACAAATTAATTAACTAGTCTATTTTTGGGCTTACATTTGAAGTATCCATTGAAATCATACTGAATATTTCTGATATATATTTACACACATTTTTCATGTAGTAGAAAGCTTACTTTTTTTTTCCACTGATTGACTGAAATGCTATATGTTCTGTTCAGGTAAATTTTTACATGGAATTCAGTAAAGCATTGCATGCATTTAGATTGCATACTGAGTCTTCTAGTCATTCTGCCTATAGATTTGCTGAGGAGTCCTACATCAGTAGCTTCCTTTTTAATGCATTCTGTGGTTACTAGTGTTACTGCTATTAATACTCAACTAGTATGTCTGTCAGGTACATGCTTGAAAGCTGATCCTGCTACCTTTCGTTAGAATCAAACTGTTCACAGTTGCAGTATCCTGATCATTGGTGTGCTTTCAAATAAAATACAAACACAGTAAGGATTTTCTCTACAATTGGCCCTTCTAAGCAGCCTGTACAAAAACCCATATTTTTACACTTCGTATTTGTGATCTTGATAACTAGTCATGTGTTTATACAAAATATTCAGTGTTTAGGCTAAGGATATGAAATACCACATATTCTTCTTGAATTTGAATCATTGCCTGCAAGCCACCTCAGTTCATATCAGCTTTGTCTTGTGGCTGATAGTTCTGTGTTTGCAGAAACAAAGTAAACCAGCTCTGAATTTAAGAATGTGTATATAAGTTTATATATGTACGTTACTAGAGTACTGAAACTGTCAAGCTGGGATGGCTGGAGCTCTTCAGTCTGGAGAGGAGAAGGCTCACAGGAGGCATTATAGTGGCCTTCCAGTACCTGAAGGGGGTCTACAAGGAAGCTTTTAATAAAGGCAGGTAGTGACAGGATGAGGACAAATAGTTTTAAGCTGGAAGAGTGTAGATTTAAACTAGATATTAGGAAGTCATTCTTTACTGTGAGGATGGTGAGACACTGGAATAGGTTGCCCAGTGAAGTTGTGGATGCCCCCTTCACTGGAACCATTAAAAGCCATGCTGGATGGGGCTGTGAGTAACCTGCTCTAAAGGGAAGTGTCCCTTCCTATAGTAGAGGGGTTGGAACTAAATGATCTTAAAGGTCTCTTCCAACCCAAACTATTCTATAATTCTATGGTTAATTGGCAAATACTGTTTGAACTTACACATAGTAGAAGGTAAACTTTTTTACAGACGCTATTAGATTGCAGATTGTATCTGACTGGATTTGAAAGAACTAATGATAGTGCAAAACAATGAGCTTTAACAGATGCATCAAAGTAATATGTCTTCATTAAAGTCAATGCCCATTCCCTTTCAATCTGCAGACAGAGAAGAGGTCTTTGGGGAATGCTTCCTTGCATGAGGTTGCTACAGGATAGCAGAGCAATCTCAGACCTCCCTCATCACAACCTTTGGTTTAGAGCTTGACTCATGCTGAGCCTTTGTCATTTTTTGGTCCCACTTGGCCAATCCATGATAACTACTGCCTGTTAACAGAGCTTCTGGAAATCTCTTGTGTTTGGAGGTTCAGCTCAGAAATGGCGCTATGTGACACTGAAGCTTTGCCGAATGTACTCTGCGGCTATTTTCCCTCTCAACTGTTTCCCACTGTGATTCATATTTGTGACATCTTATGAATAAATTGTTAAAAATAAACAGCACCTAATAGCAATTTATTTTGCAATGATGCCAGAAAGGCGTTATTGATAGAATGGGACCCTTGCGTGTCAAGTATTGTACACATTCTGAAGAAAAATATGCTTCCTGAATCACTGATGGGAAATAGCCTCCTAAACCTGTTTATTTCTCATTAAACAAAATCTTACAGGACAAGCAATAAAAACTCATGAATACTGTGATAGGAGCAGAGTCGTAACAGCCCTTATGGATCTGGCAGAACAATACACTGGCGTTTCTTTCATTTTATTTTTTTTCAATAATGTTTACCACAGTTCTCTGGTAATGAGCCCTGAGACAGACATATGCTATTATTATGGCTATTTAAGTCAAACATAGCATCAAGAAATTGAAATTCCACAGTGGAAGAATGCTTTGAGTAAGTTAGTGATAATGAACAGATGCATTAATAAAATACATTATAAAGTGCTATTGTAAAACTTCAGATATTTTATGCAGTGGTTGCAGGATCAAGGCTAAACAATAATTGCACCTAATGGTCCCTTTAGACCTTGAAGGCTGTGGTTTCCTCATCATCAGCTGTGGCCAAAGGAAATAAAATCTGTATACCCCTCTCACTGACTTCAGATTCCCTCTCAAAAGAATTACAGATTATTATGGTTTTAAAAAATTAAAGATATCCCACAACAACTGGAGCATTTGTCAATGAGTGTGTAAGGGCCATAGTGGCTGGATCCAACAGCTATCTGATCAATGTTTGTCCACGTGCATCCTTTCTGACCTCCCATATGTATACAAACATCAATTTGTGTTTCTTTTTCTTCCCTCTCTCGTTTTTTTTCTTTTTCTTTTTTACTTCAGAAGGTGACAAATTTTGTGCTTAAGAACTTAATTTTCTTGAGTTTTCTTCTGTTAGCATATCATCATTATGCTCCTCCTGTACTGGGAGATTGGAACAGAATATTCAATTTGGGTTACC
The DNA here is from genome assembly GCF_039878825.1 of Excalfactoria chinensis. Lineage (NCBI taxonomy): Eukaryota > Metazoa > Chordata > Aves > Galliformes > Phasianidae > Excalfactoria > Excalfactoria chinensis. The sequence goes on from NC_092828.1 coordinate 56,056,430, forward strand.
CTCACAGCCCAGAGTACCCTAGGCCAGCCACCAGACTTGTTTTAACATGATTCAAATGTTATTTATTTCTTACAGTAACAATAGTCCATCATTATGGATTTATTTAGATGTCCTGATAATGAAGTTAAGACCTAAATAAAACTAATGATCTATTTAGCTACTGTAAAGTGTTTTTTTCATATCTGTTCACTTTTTGCATTGAATTTAGAATTATTCTAAAAAGCCTACTTTGGAACAACAATGCAACTACCAGAGAAACAAATTTTCTTCTTAAAGTTTTTTCTCCTGTAATTTCTGCAGAACATTTGACAACAGTTGAACCAGTAGTATGCTGACACTGCTGCCTGGTATCCAAGCTAATACTGTCTTATATCCTCATGTCCGTCTCTTATATATCCAAGTTATAGAATCTTGGACTACCTTTTTGTTCCATCTGTATTAAAATCTGATACTTCAGATCGACTGTATTCTGTGACTAGGGCTCCAGAGAACTACCCTAATGCAAATAAATGGTATGAATAATGATGCATTTCCAAACTTGTTTTAACAAAAGTTGGGAAATTTTAAAATTTGAATGATAAAATTCACTATGCTGATATAAACAATGAACTCACATTTTACTTGTTTTCTGTGCCAGCCTCCACCCCTAGACATGATATGCACTGATACCTTTCGCTGTGAATTCAGTGGTAGGTTATGCGTGAAAAGTATAATGCAATTGCAGCAGTTATTCATCACCTTCTAGCCAGTTATCAAACACAGAGCAGTGCTCATGCTGGTCTGACTGTTCCTGGGACAAACAAACTGGAGATGAATGAAGGAAGAAGGACTTCCTCTGGGCCAGCATTTTCCATAGTAAGTGCTTAATCACAAACTTATTGGGCTTAACCTCTAAACTGAAGTTTAGGATGTTTTTTTTTTTCTTGCTCTGCACTGCAATAGAGTGACTTGATTGAGTTGCCCGTGTGCTATCATAGCACTTTGGCCTGTTTCAAGCCCAGAAAGACAGTCTTATCAAACAATATATTTTTTCACCTGGAAGTTTTCATTGATATCACTACAGGAAATTTGCATTTTTACATAAAAATTAAAGACTTAGTTTGTTAATATATTTCATGCAATAGTATCAGTTCTGATGGAGCAGTTTCATCACCTCATGTGACTGAATGGCAGTGTACCTGATAAAATAAGATTGGATGACATTTTCTCTCTTTGCAATTGCTTTGTTAATTGCTATTCCCGTTGTCATCTTCCTTAACAGCATTTACTGTTGCCTGGAGAGTTTCCCCATTTTTGAGCACTTAATTATTCTTTCCAAGTTCAGTGCTTTGCACTTGTCTGTATTGAATTTTATCTTATTGATTCTGCTCTTTTCTCCAATTTATCAAGATCATTTTGAGTTTCAGTGCTCTCCTGTAAAGTGCTTGTTACTGCTTCTAGTGTGGTGTCATCTATAAGCATTATTAGTATCTATTCTATTATCCTTAGTAGTTGTTAATGAAAATACTGAAATCCTGAACAGAACCAAACTCAGAACAGGCCTCTCTGAGATTTCACTATAATTAATCTCAGTTTTGACAGGTAACAATTAAACAACACTTTGAGTAGGATATTTTGATCTTTAATTAACAACAACAACAAAAAATAATAAAAAATTAATATATATATATATATATATATATATATATATTACTAGAAAATATAACCCTAAAGATTAGGGAACTATTAGGAGGTTCAAAAATTCTAATGAAAAATTATGTCTTTTACTTGGTTTAAGAAAGTTAGTTCCCCCCTAAAATGTGGGAAGATTGATCATAGCACTATCCTTGAAATATATATTAGATTTCAGATGTTCTCTGAACATTCTGCATTCTACTATATGCATAGTAGAATGCATCTATAAATGTACGTGGATATGTATTATGGTATGCAGAATATGCAAAAATAGATTTCTGTAGTATATCTTGAAAAAGAGTAGAAGAGTTATATACAGTGAACAGGAATAACTTTTGGAATAAATCTGAATAATTGCTGCATTCATTCTGCAGTATCTTATCTTTTGACAAGGAAATGAATGTAATCAAACATCTCATTTAATAATTACAAAAGAAGAATAATTCTTATATCCATTTAAGAATTAATATATAGAATATGAGTATATAAGTGTTGTTTTTGTTTTTGTTGTTGTTGTTATTTTAATCTATATTTTCAAAGCATAACAATTTTTCCAATGCTACTTTATTATAGGTAAGTGTATATTAGTCTCATTTCTTGGAGAAATAGAAGAGTTTATATTGTTTCTTATATTGGAAGTGTGATGTAAATTTGACCTGAATTGCTTAAAATTGTCGGAGAACAGCTCCTTGCTTCTATAGTTGTCAAATTGTTGTGTTTTCAAAGGAGCGTCTAATATTATTCTTTCAAATGGAAACTCATGCACCCTGGCACTTAGATCTTACCTCCAGACACATACGTAAAAATAATGACCTCAGGATGATTATTCAATGCTGTCATCTGCTTGCAACTTAATTTGCAGTATTTTCCTCAGTTTTTCTTTGTCTCCAAAACTAGCCTTTTGTTTCTGCCACAATGTAGGTTATTTGAGTAAAAATGTTTTCTTACTTAAAATGCCCCATTGCATAGTCCTGTAAACCATTTTTTTGTGTTTGCAGCCAACTCAGGATAGGTGGCATAATACTGAAATCATGTGATTGATATGGATATGTTTTATTTTGTTTGTTTGTTTGTTTTTTAAGAATAACCCTCTAGAAAACCACTCACTCACTCTTCAAACCAAAGGCAAAAAAGAATTCTAAAGCAAAATGATTTTGTGTAATATCATCAAATCAAACAACTTTGAGATCAATAATTTATGTTGATATGAGCCATTTCCATAAAGTCCACGTCCAGAGAAATACCTGGAAGTTCTAAGTTGCTAAGATTCTACCCTTTTCAAATCTAGTTTTAAAATCACACATCAACAAAAATTCTAAGTAGCAAGTTTTATATTTAGATAAATCCTGTTGCTTGGGCATTCTGTGTTTCAACAGTTACCAAGACCTTTGCCATATTTCCTATCAGTTTAAAGTTTTTCAGCATTCTATTGTAATAACAGTGTATGATGTAGTATTTTTCAGCCTAGAAAGTTCTTAGTTCCTTTGCTCTAAATTATCTTCTACATTCCGTTCAGTGGAAGAATTAAATGCTAGTCTGATTATCATCTGTTATAGCTGCCTCTCCAAAACTGACACAACATATTCTCTTTAACTGAGAGTTACCAATCTTCTACCAGCATGTGATTTGGCTATTGATGTTTGTGTTTCTCCTAAAGAAAACAGATTTGGTTGTCAGTTTTAGTAATAAGCAACTTTGAGGACTCATTTGGCTTTCTGTGATTCCATTTTGATGACATTTCTATTATTCTATCTGAATTAGTTTTAGTTTAGTCTTCCTGATATTGTCTTCCAGCAAAGAGTTCTGTGTCTGCATTGGAGACATCTGTCATTGCATCCACCGTCATTGCAAAAAAAGCTTTAAAATTGTAATTTTTTTTTTTTTTTAAATCCAGTGTTTGAAACCACATTTCTGAACATCTTAATGCATAGTTTGCTCTGAAAGTAATGTCTCCTATTTAGTTTCATGAAAACTATAACACATACAATGAAAACTGAATGACAGTGATAATTCTCAGCTACAAAACCCTATTTTTCAACAAAGTAACTACCAACAGTTACGCATTTTCACCAGTGATGAAGAAGAACCTGCATGCCATGTTCATAAAAATCTGCACTAGTGGAGGTGGCCCACTGTCACTGCTATGATATAGACCATACCATCAGTGTCCACTGTTTGGTCTCTATAAACATTCAGCAAGCACCAGTAAATTTCAGTGGGTGCAATTTTTTCTTCCTGGAGGAATTCAAAGGCACATCCTTGCTTCACACACACTTATATGCCAGAGGCCATTTTGCTAGACTGCTCCTCTGTTGACATTTGTCACACAGCAACAAAATGTAATGGAATATTGGTGGGAAGGTTCAAACGTCTGTTGGCATTCCACCAATATCTGCCTCTGACGTTGTAAGCCAATATAATAAAACAGGGGGCATTACTTTCAGGGCAGCTCTTGTACATTATTTTGGTAACCATCAAACATGAAACAGAAAATCTCTGGACCATATGTGGATGATAAGATCCAAGATGTCTCTCTACTGTAATTTGAGACAGCATCTACTAAATCTGTGGCATATGACCAGATCCTTTATGATACCCATTAACAGACTTCTCTAGAGAAAGAAGTGAAGTGTAAGATAAAAAAGTGGATTTCTGCATTTCTCCTTTAATATATACTTTAATTGAAACATAAAAATAAGTAGTTTCTCTACGTTTTCTAGTTTCTTATCCAAGAACATGCAATTAGCATGATATGCTAATTTAATATAGTAGTGGATGAAATATCTGTAACTCTTTCTAGACATTTCAAATTGTATTTTCTTTTAAATATACAAACAGGCACTTACTTGCAGGATTTAATCTGGAGGTCAATGACATCAACAGAAGTACTAATTCAAATTAAGCTTATCACCGAATAATTTGGTTTGGCTTTAGGTTCAGAGAAATATGGATATTTCTCATTCAAGCATTGGCATAGTACTGTCACAGCGAGTTAAATATTTAGGTGTGAGTAGTTAAGAAAAACTTAAGTCAGTTTTTAAGAACAGTTCATGATATGAATCATGATAGATCACAGTAATACTTAAGCTTGCACTAGTATAATAGATACAGTTGTCAAAAGAGCTTTTGTTGTTTTATATGTACTGAATAAAACAAAAATGGTCCAAGTTTAGGAAAAAAAAAAAAGGTTTTAAGATTATTATTTGTGTCTTCGGTGTGTTTAAAAACAACAACAAAAAAACCCCACCACCACCAACAAAAAAAAGAGCTTCTTATTATGTAGTTTTGCTTAGGGTAAATTCTATTTAAATTCTGTAGAAAAATGCAGTGAAGTCTCTGGAAAATGCTGATATTTTGAACAGATTTTTCAATTTCTTTATTATTTCTAAGTCAAGAAAAAAAGGTTCAATATTTTGTGAAAAGGTACTTTGACAGTCATTTTATTGGCAGTTTCAGAACAGCTTTCTTCGAAAAATTTCTTTCTAGTGAGGAATAAGAAAGAAAAATCCTATTGTAGGGGAAACAGTGACAACAACTCTGCTGTCATTGTATGAATTTAACAGGCTTAATTGTGTCTTTTCTGTTAAGACATCTAAACATTTGAAACTGTGTCATCTAAATTTAGATCTCCATGTCCAAGTGGAACATCTGTACACAGAAGGACTGGGATTTTCAAAAGCTCATAGATCTGTGTTTAGATTTTGTTGTGATACTCCTCAATACTGTAGACTCTGGGTCAACTGGGGCTCTGCCTTTTGTGAAACTACTAGGAACAAAAGTGCTTACTACACTATGTCTTTCTTTCACTTGAATATGGAATAGTTCAAGTAGTTTTTCATGCAGAGGAAATGTAATCACACATTTTCTGTTATTAAATACATTGTCATTGATATCTTACTATAACAGTTTATAATATATAATGGCCACAGATATAATTATAGAAATAACAAGGGAAGAGGAAGATGTAGAAAATGGAGATACCTGCCTGAATATGAATATAGTAAGTAAATCAACTTTTTGGTACAGAAAAGTACAAAATTCAATTTGGAACAACAAGAAATTATTCTTCTGAGTTAAGCTAGTACATAATTGAAATTTCTCAAGAAATACCACCCAAATGACATTTCACGTGAGTAGTGAAAACTTTGCATAGTAGCGTATCATCTGCCATCTTTACAGATAGATATTTCATTAAGCTTTGGAGAATCACCATTTGTAATCTAGCACCTGCCAAACGCAGACAGCTTCCTAACTCATCTTCAGACTTCATCCATGACCTAAACACATTTGAAAGCATATAATTATTTGGTCAACCCAAGTCTACAGATAGTATTTATATGTATACCCCAACTAGGAGGTATTGAAGCACACAGTGGCTTTACTTTTTTTAGCTGGTGTAAATTTTCCATAACTTCTGATGAATATACTGTTGAGGTGGATCTTACCTTAAGTGTTCACAAGAAGTAATGTGTAATGGTGTTTTGGTGACAACCTGAGATGGAATAACTTGTTTAACATGTATTTCTCTTTGTTGCCTTAGGAAATGTATCTCATCTGTGTTTTCCATTTAACCCTTCCTAATGCATGCCATGTCCTAGAAAGAATAAATTTTAGCTTGCACAATTTAAAAAACGGCGTATACTGTATGAAATATGTGGAATTTACTTAATTACTGTAACCTGTATAATCTTTTAGGCTATCAAAATGCCTTTTTTAGAGCACAGTAGATTTGGATGCTTTTACAGAATGTGAAATACAAAATCATTTTAAAATACGAGACACAACCAGAAGCACTGGCAAAGATATCATTAATGGCCAAATTAAATTATTAACATCCATATGTCTTCTGTGTTCTGCACTGTTAAGATGTCCTCAGTGAATTTTTATCAACATGTGAGAATAGGCAAACTTATATGAGGTAACAGCTGAAACTTTGAAATTCTGCAATCTTTTGTTGGTTTGTGTCACAGACTGAGTGTTATTTAAACACCTTTTTCATTTTTTTTTTTCTTCTCCATATTTAATACTGAATAATACTCCTGAGGCCTCTTTAAAATAGCTAATGTTCCCTTTGGCACTGAAATCCACTTACCTTAACTGACTTCTGTTATACTTCAACCTGACTCTCAGAGTCACAATGGTAATATTCATTCTAATGTCCCAATAGGCTCTTAGTATTCATCAAATATTTGATTTACATTTTCTAATAAGGTTTATGGAATGCAGAAACATGAAACCCATACTCTGCCATGATTCTAACTACCCTGTCTTTCATTAACACTGAACTATTTCTCCAAAATAATTAAAATCTGTAATTGAATATACTAGAATAATTCTGGAAAATTAGTTTAATTATTCCATTGCTTCTATTTGGAAAGATCACATCATTTAGAATAACATAATAAGCAAATATGAATTTGCTCTCCTAGCGTCCTTTTGTTTATAAGCATGTTTTAAGAAAGCATATGTACTTGAAATGCATATGCTTGTTTAGCACAAGAGCTACTATGTAGATGTTTTCTTCTGTAGAATTTACTGAAAATCTCTCATATTTTCATCTCAGAATGATTTCAAAAATTATGGTTTCCCCCTCAGGAATTTGTGGCATAGTTTTTTTCTGTATGCTTACTGTAGGATAGAAAGTATTCTCTAACTGAGCTAGCTGTTGTATATTCAGTGACAGTAAGACTGAGTACACAAATTAAGAGAGTATGCTACACAAGGGATTATTTATACTCCAGGAATCCCTGCCTTAGGGGTGTACAACTGCCAAAAGTACAACCAAAATGATCAAGTGGAACTGAAAAGGTTAAAAATTCCTAGCCTTTCTACTGTTCGGGAAGTATACTCCTTTTGTGTAGGCAAGTACAGTGGCTTGCTGGGTTTGTCAGTGGTTTCCTGTGCAAGAAACTAAAGAGGTTTGTGATTCATCAGAGGCATGACCAGAAGGTCTGAAAACTGTCTATGAATCTCTGAACAGCATTTAGCAGCTGCTACTGGAACATTTGGGGTTGTATGTCTGTGACACTGAGACCATTACAAATGTGGGTGTATTGTGTATTGAAGAGAGCAGAAAAACTAGGCTAAACGAAAACCTGTACTGGATAACTTGTAGGAAGGAGAACTGGAGTGACAGAGAAGAAAAGGGAGATCAGTAGAAGAAAGTAAAGATAGAAACTTTTGTAACTTGGAAAAATAGAAAGAAATAACGCTTAAAAGTGTGAGCCTTCAACTGCCTCAAGGTTCCCAATCATTTCTTTGGTATAACATCGAAGGGTTCCTGCTGGGGGCTTGCTCTTTATGTCTGAATTATTGGGCTGATATGGCATAGGTAAGCATAGGATACAAAAAGTTATACCAATGCATTACTCCTCTGTCTAATTCTTGTTGAATGAATGCTTTCCAGGCTGGCAATACTGCTGCACTTAGAAACAAAAGCATCATAAACTGGTTTCCTGTGGTGGTAATCCTTGCATGGCACGTTTCCCTTGTGAATTATCTAGCACCTCTCATTCACAACCTGCACTTTTCTGTAATTTTTTGAGGACAGTTTGTAGTGTTAACTGGAACCTGTAAGATTTTAAATGGCTGGTCCTTGTGTTACTTCAGGTGCTGCTTCTGCCTTGTAATGAGGTATGGTTCATAGCATTGCCTGTACTAGCTCTTGATCCAAGACAGTATCACCATGTCAGCACATGTGCAGATCCTAATTAGCCTTGCTGAGAGATGTGACTAATTAGTCCAGATATAATACAGCTCTCACCATGCTTCTGGGAGCAGAGCTGGAATTGCTGCCTGGTACTTTGTCAGCAAGCTCATTTGTGGGGACCACTGAGTGGATTGGCTCACTAACTATAGCCCAACCTGCTCCTGCTTTGTGATCTTAAGGCACTGAGGCACTTGTTTTCTCACTAGGCTTAACCTCAGGATGCCATATTAGACACCTTTGTCTGTCTATTTATTCTAAAGTTTGTTTCCATACTTAGCCTGTTAACCTTTATGTCCTTCAGTTCATGTCAGAGTCTTGCTTGTTCATCAAGGCACTTCAGCTTTTCTTTCTTCTCACTGGCCCCAATGGATGGAACTACAATGGAACAATCACCTTTCCAGTCCTGACAGGAGTACAGGCCCACTGCAGGGATGCTACTCATCAGGGTTCCCAGCTTTCATGCTTTGGCTTACATGTCATGAAGCGAGGGCTGGGACAGTGAGCAGAGCAGAGGGGCAACTGCTCATCAAGGGCCTTCCAGCGATATCCTTTGAAGTGTCCTTTCCAAACCCAGTATCAATAAAAGTGGGATCAGATTTTTTAAATTTTTAATTAAAATAATAATAGTATTTTTTTGTCTAAAATAGTTATTTTCTGTGGTATTGACGTGAGAGGGGATGGGTAGTAGAATCTCTTTGATCCTACCTTATTTCAGTCCAGTTCAAATCACTGGCTGATATTTTGTCACCTAACCTTGTATGGATTCATATCTGACTCCAGCAGTATATATGAAAATATTGCAGACTGCTGCACAGGAAGGACAAATAAAAACTGCGTGGGGAGAAGGTGTGGTATATAGTAGGCTATTTCTCTGTGTTCTTCCCTCCAGGCAAACAGTGTTAAATGGCTGAATTGCTTAGTGAATATTACTCTTTCCTTCTGGTCTTATTCCATACAATTCAACAAACTGAATACTGATTATTTTTAATAAGTGAGATTTTAATAGGTCTTATATAAATAATGTTCAATGTATATATTGTTGATTTTGTCCATTAAGCTATTACAACAGCTGCATAAAAGCACTATTTTTATTTTATTTTTTTCTTTTTTCTTTTTTTTTTTTTTTTTTCCTGAAAGAAGTACTAGAGTTCAGCTGGGGTGTGTGTGTGTGTGTGTGTGTATGAGGGGTCTTTTATTGTTGTCCTGTTATTTCAAGAGAGGAGACTATTGAGTAACCTAAGAATTCTTAGGAGTTGTTTAGCACTTTTCTTGTTCGTGCCAGAGAGAATCACACATTTACTGCTAATGAGCAGAATGCAACTTCATGAATTTGTTTGAATATTTTCCCTGAGATAATTTCCTTTACTACTGAAATCATTGGCAGAACACCTCCTGTTGGCTTTAATGAGGAAGGTTTGGACCTTTAATAAGCATCACAGTCACGTAAGCTTGGGGTTTAGTTTTTTAGCATCGTGCTTTTTAAGTGATTTTAGTTACTGCCTGCAGTGTATACAGCTGTGAACTTGGATAATAAATAAGGATTATTTCTATGAAGAAACCTTTGGCAGCAATTTTTGCTTTGCTGAGGTAAGCTGTTAGTCATCTGCCACCAAAGGGTAATCAGCTAGATTTTAAATATTGCTGTGTCTTTCTACTTTTACTGTATTTTTGATTAGTCAATAAATACATGTTCAGTCTATTTCCAAAGCCCAGCAATCAGCATAGAGGCAAGATGCATTGCTGAAAAGAAACAAACTAGCAGCGGCTAATTGTAAAGCCTTTGGTTGTTTTAAGAAAAGGTTGGCCTTTCATGCAAATTAGTGGAAGTTGGTAAAGCTTCATTATAAACAAATCACAGCCAAAAAATGGTGTTGACAGGTGGTAAAGTGCATTCTCAAGACTGAATAAACTTATTCACTGGTGATAAAAGGGATGCCAGAGAAACTGTGCTCCCTGATACAAAGGGTGAATTTGAGGTTGAGAACCTGCAGGTAAATGCAATTTAGATTCAAGAGCCTAAGTTTAGTCTAATAAATTGATATTTAGGAATCTGCCTGATTTTCAGATGTGCTTTATACCTTGTCAAGGAGAGTGATTTGTGTAACAGTATAAATACAGAGATGAAAAATACTTTCCTGGTTGTTAATAAATAATTCAGAGCCAAAAATGCTTACCATCCAACTCTCCCTTCTAAATCACACCTCAAAAAAGTGTTGATAAATGCTAAGTAATAACTAAATATATGGTATGAACGGAAATGTTTGGTATGTTGAGGGAAAATAATGGAAATGACCTGACTTGATTAAAGAACAATAGATAAATCCAGGTTTACATGTAGAAAGTAAAGAAATGAGCTGTTCGGTTTCTTACTCAGCCAAAATGAGAGTTACAAGTTGCATTGCAAAAGAACTGACCATGCCCTGTAATCAGTCATTGGATGTGACTCAACATCAAATTAAAATAAATAATGCATAAAGAAATGATGATAAGTAAGGAGCATGGTTTATTATCAGGAATTGTTCTGAAAACTTTGGTATTTTTTGTCTGTGAAATGGATGCAGACAAGGACATGTGCACTATGCAGATAACTTTTTGTTCAAATCTGGTTTGAATGAACCTACAGTTGCTATTCTAACTTGTAAAGCTGATAGCGAAAGGCTAGGATACAAAATATTGCTGCATTTCAATAAAACAGTCTTTCCGTAGTTAGATTTAATACCTTGGAATAGTCAGGATGATATCCGTTGTCATGTAGCAAAGCCTTTCTTTTCCACCCAGTTCACTGTGAAAAATTTTCTTTTTGAAAAAGGTACATTGATAAACTAAGAATTGCTGTTGCACAAAATATTCAGATTTGATTCTACAGTTATAACAGATGTAGCACTGTGAACACCTTAAAGCCCATGGATAAAACAGTCAAAAGAAGACAATTAAGTATGCCACTTTCAAGATGTCACTTAAGCTCATAGCATTGGTATGGATGTTTGCAGACATTTAGCTACTGATTTTCCAGTGCTGTATCTTCAATAGTGCATAAGCATGTATGTCATCCATTATATCAAAGGATGAAATTGAAACCTTAGATGGCAACTTTTACTTTATGCCTCTGTTTTTTAGACTACATTGGTTCTCAGGAGAAATCTTTTCTTAGCTCTTTGGACTCCTTTTATTTAGTCAGTTGCTATATTTCAAGAATACATGAAATGAACATTGCATTCTCAGCATAAAGATGAATTTTGTGAGTGTATACCACATTTTTCATTTTTCATTTGTTCTGAATCTGTGGAGCACAGATCTGTCTTAGAGGACATCAGCCCAACCTACAAATTTGTGAATGTCCATACTGTATAAAAAAAATTCTCCCCTAAAATTGAGTAGCAACGTACAGTATTCACTAATGTGAGTAATTCTGACACACAGCAGTAGCCAGAGAAAAAATGGACTTCCCAGCACTCTAACTTGACTATCTCTGACCTGATTTTGATTCTCCTGGACAGTAGTCCGTTGTGTGATTATACAATGCCTGGCACAATAAGGCTGATATTTCCATGGGGGACTGAAGGTACCACTGTAATGTAAGTACCAATATTTTAATCATATGGCTTATTTCATCTGTTATCTCACAATTGTTTAGAGTAATTTGGTCATTTGTTTCCTTTGCACGTTTAAAATGATCCCACGGAGACTTCACTAGATTGAAGTTTGGGGATTATGAGGACCTGATTATTCAAATTCCCTGCATCTGTGGGGGTTTCTTTTGATATTGAATGTTTCAAACTGAATGTTCACTAAATACAATGAATTTAAAATATGGAAAAAAATGGATTAAATGAAAACATTAGATCTGCATCTAAGTTTATAATCAGTATGATGTGGAGGATAGAAATGAATGTGGAACCCAGCTGAACAGTGTTTTGGCATAAGAACTCTTGACTTACAGCTGTTCCTTTGTTCTTTTTTGTTAGTTTTATGGCTTTTTTTTTTTTCTTTTCCAGAAAACCTTACTTTGCATGAATGACAAATTCATATGAAAAAATTGTTTAGCTTTGTGCATCATAATTTGAGCAGAATGATTGAAATCTGTTTAAGTTACATAGCATTCTGATGGAGTGGGCAGTTCAGACAAATAGGTCATTTCTGTGCAAGATTAAAAAGTAATCTTTTCTAAATGGTTAAAAAAAAACAACAAAACACAAACCCAAACCTTTTAAATATGCTTACTCTCTAGTAAGGCTAATGTATCTTTAATACCAGAATTGCAGAAATAAAATAATAGAATAATAATCTGTTACAACTATACATGGACATCACCTGTAATCAGACAGATAGGTGAGATGTAAAGACTCTGTCTGATAAGAATTCGCAGTCTATTGCAAGATGGGGTCCTCACAGGGCATGGCTTCAACTGCTGAATTTTCCAGAGTAGCTGATGAAGAAGGCTACTACCCACTTTACCTGTGGTTGCATAGAATAATTCAATTTGGAATGAACCTCAGGAGATCTCTGATTCCACCTTATGCTGAAAGAAGGCTTAACTGTGAAATCAGAATTGGTTGCTTAAGATTAATGGAATATAATCATGAAAATCAGAAAGAATGGAAACTACACAACCTTTTTGGGCAGGTTGTTCTTCTCTTTGACTGTCCTTGTGGTGAATGACTTTTTTTCTTTTTATCAAGTCAATATGCTTCTTTTTTGTTTGTTTGTTTGTTTTTGCCTGAATATTTAAAGTTCTAGCACTTTATCTAGCCTGAAAAGATTCAAATGTATGTTTCCAGCCTCTCACATTAATCTCTTAGTCACTGCGATGTGTGCTGGCTGAGTGGGTTGGACTGGACTGTTTTAATTGTTCTGATGGTCAGAAAGGGCTCTACAAGTCACTAGACTAAAGAAAGAGATCCAGGGTGTGCAGAAGTCCTATCTTGAGCTAAGAGTCAGGCCCTGGGAAGAAGAAGCACTTGGTTTCTGATCCATACCCTAATAATTGTTTCTATTTATTTCATGTGAAATAGTCATGGGGTAATGTACATAAACAGAATCAGAGCCCAGGTTTCTTATCACCAAGAAGGATATCCTATTTACTGCTTAAGAAAGTCATATAATGGATCGGGAATTTGTTTGGGTTTTTTTGTTTGTTTGTTTGTTTTTGTTTCTTGTTTTGCTTTTTTCTTTGTTTGTTTTGTTTCTTTTTCCACAGTTATATCTTGTAGCTTGAATGTTGTTTATTAAAGTTGCCCAGATCAAACAGGAAAAGTAGTATCATATCATGGCCAGGTGGTGAGAGATCTATTTAAGCAGATGAACCTTAAACCTCCTCCCCTTAGAGTGGCTTAGCCAGTGCTTTAGCATCAATGTCTTCATCACTTACTTGTTATAGAACAGAAATCGCTTTTACTAATCTCTCTTCAGGACATCTTAAGGGAAAGCGGCCATATTCACCACTCAGTGTTCAGCTCTTTCTGTAGATGCCTGTCAGTCCACATTCTCAGGACACTCACTGGTTCATTCCACTGTAGGGCATGATTGTTCCCTGCTATGCTTCTGAACTTGGGCTAGGTTTCAACAAATGACAGCCTTCATTAGATTCAATGGCAGTGGTATTATATGTACAGTAGAATTGTTTTTCCAACATCTGACCCCAGGTTCTCCAATTTATAATGAAATTAGAAAACTCAATAAGTTTTTCTTGTAGTTTCAGCACCATTTTCTACTGGGATCATCAACAGATCTCTTCAGTTAGAGTTTTCACAGATTTTAAAAAGAAAGATTAATATGTCCATAAACAAGAAATAAGCTCATATGTAAAGTACCTGTAAACAGATTCTGTGTTTGAAACATATAAACAGAAGCACAAACAATGGCTTCCCCCCACCTTGAATAGAAAAATCAAATCAAAGCAGGCACACAAGTTAGTGAATATTTAGCGGTGTGGCCTTCATCTCCCTCTGCTTCAATTATATGATTTCTTAGAGGTGTTGTGAGGATAGATTAATTATAGTGAGAGCTGAGAGCTCCACAAAAAAAAGCTGAGAAAACCACCAAAAAGCCCATGAAGAAATAAGTAATTTTGTATGCAGTGCAGGGTTTTGATGATGTGTGCTAAATAAGGCCTGGAATCAAACACAGAAGGATGAAGATAAAAGAAAATCTGAATAGCTCCCCATTCAGTCAGTGTCCATTTCGTATACTGAATAAGATCTTGTGAGGGGAAAAAAATACAACATTAGTTCTCATATTTTATAACTTTTGAGTTCTTTGAATCTGTGAATTTAATATTTGTGCAGCATGAGATGAAAGAAATGCACAGCAGAAACGGCACAAAAGAGTGCTCTTCCATGAGGACATCTCACAGATTTCATTTAAGCAAGATATAAGAGTTTGTGCAAATTTTTGTGTACAAAGAGCTTTTGTTATTGTTGTTTTTAGTGCCGGAAATGAAGCTGCTTGTTATCAGTAAACTTCTCAGCAGCTGCCTAGCCAGCAGGCTGCCACACTTCCTTGTACAGCTACACAGTGCTGTGCACAGTAGGCACGTCTGGGAGTAGCAAATATGCTTGGAAGAGATCTGATATTCCTGACCAGATCTGATGAGCCTGCCTTTTTGTAAAATGGAATTGTAGTGTAGTGTTCAGATGCATGGGAGTGTAAATTTTAGGCTTTATGAGTAGAGGTACAGAATTTTACCACCCTCACCTGTACTCTAATTCTCTTGTGTGAATCACAGTTCTCTCTGGAATCAAATGGCAAAGGAAGCTTCAGTTTTTAATTTCTGCCTGTCAGTCACTGGAGCAGAATTGATAACCCATTCACAGGGATTACTTTAGCTACACATTTCACAAGTAAAGGAAGACTCCCTTTTTGTTTGGTAGCTTCATGGCTGTAATTAACATTTCTGTTTAGGTCTAATTATGCTTTTTGTATCTTAGCCATTATGCTAATGGTGTTGTTCAGTAGTATGTGAGATTGCATTCATTATCACTGGTGAATTAAACCTTTATTAAAGAAAAATTCCCCCAGGCCTCATTCTGAAGTTAAGTAATTATTCATTTGGTTTTATCCTGGCAATTAGCTTATATACTGTAGCACTCATGATTGAGTTTCTATACCTCCCTAGATGAGATTAACCCACCATGGTAAATAAATGCCTAACAGCTCCCAGCATATTGTTTTAAGAAGATTATTATATAGAGGAAAAAAATAAGACCCATTCAGTAACAGAAATTTCTACTTGCTAGTAGACAATACAGTCAGAAAGAAATTGTGCTGGACATTTGGGGCTCTGTGCAGCAGAAGTAATAACAAACAAGTTTATGAAGCTTTACAACAGAGCAGTTAATTCTTTCAACTGCAATGGGTTCCTAGGACGATATGCTTCCTAACGGATATATGCGTTGCACTTGGCCATGCTCACATAGTGAATCAAGCCTTCTGTGAGCTTTCAGACATAAATAAATTGCCTGGAGTTGATAGCCTAGTTCTCCATCATGAGAGGGAAAAAATATTGAGGAAGTTCTTATTGGCCCACCTCTACATAGTAATTGTTAAGTCTCACACTATTGAATTATCCATATGTTTATGCCTATTCAACTACTAGAACATGGAAGCATGGAGAATCTGGTGAAGGTGATTTTACGAACATTAATACAAGAAGTCATTAATAGCAACAAACTCTGAGTATGGTTCTTTTGTGGCTTAATAAGACATTTTACTTGTGTTCACAGGTTTTCTTTCTTATTTTTCTTTCTAGCATAAGTTCAGTTTAGGAATCCCTTACTAAATAGAGGATATAAACCAAATCTTGTGGTGATTCTCTATTAGTAGGCAACCATTGGTTCTGTCTTTAATTACAGCTAAGGTTTTTAGAAATATTTTAACATGGAAGCATTGTAAAGGCAATAAATAAATCAGCCAAACATCTCTGATCCTATATAAGCCTTCAGTGATGGCTCATATATAATCATTGCATAATGTGAAATCTAACATAGTACCACAGTCAAAACATTAATCAACTACGTGGGAGTCTTTATAAGTAGTATGGGATTTGACCTTGAATTTGAGCAGCTGGTACATGTGAAATTCAGATATTGCATTCCCTGTGTTTTGAACCCATTCTCTTTGCACAGACAGGTAAAATTAGCAAACATTTACTTCTGATAAGCATCACTTAATCTACTGTATATTCTGGCACTATCTACTGTATACCCACAGGATCTAGGAACCACCTTAAGCATCTCCACTTTCAATTCCAAATGCAAGCTGCCTGTCATTAACCTTGTCTCAATATCAAACATGTGAAGCACAGCAGACATAAATAAATGAAACATAACTTTTAAATTGTCACATAATTTTTCCATTGGAGAAAAAGAAAGAGTGAAAGAGGAATGGGAGTCACAGCGACATTCCTGTTTTTTAATACATTTCATGAAATCATTTCAGTTCAGATTTTCAAATCTTTTCTGCCTCATCTCATGGGAGTTGCTTGTGTTTGAGTTTCCAGGCTTAAGCTCCTTGCAGCTGAAGTTAGGATAAGAGTTCAGATGAAATTCAAGGTCATTAGTAATTCCTATTAAATTATAAAATATCTATTTAGTTATAGACTGCATAACAAAGCAACATACTATTATTTACAGTAGACATTGTTCTACTTCTGGGGAGACATTTTAGTTGCAGAATAAATATTCATGAAGTGCTTAAAAATAATAGTGATAAAGAAGTGCCAAATATTATTGTACTATACTAGACATCATTACATAATGAATTTCAGTTGTGTACTGTAAGGCTTTCACACAAAGTCATTTTTCAAATTGCATTCATACAAACGTGCTTTACCTCATGGGCTCAGTGGCAGAGCGGCACAACAATTAGGAAGGTTCAGCTTCCAGGTTTTATTCTTAATCATTTGCTTTATGGAGTAGCAAAAACATCCCTATGGAAAGAAAGCTTTTAGAGAGAAAAAGGAAGTGCATATGTGACCTGTTGATCAATCAAGATGAGTATTAACTGCTGTTCAGGGGGAATGGAGGAGAAAGTATATTTCAGCTGAAAAGTCATCTTGTCAAACTGAATTAAGAAAGCTTCTGTATTTAACAATGTGTCAGTTGTTTTGCAGTAAATATCTTCATTTTAGGAAGAAATCTATTTTTTATTTCCAAAACTACAAAGGAAATGAGACTTATCTTTTATCCTGCATTATTAGAAATCACATTCTCGTTTTATGGAAAATCCTGAAGACCAGATTCTTTACTAATACCTATTCAAGTGAAATGCTGCCTGAGCCTTGGCCATCTACTGTTGGGATAACAGTATGTAATGGCGTGTCTCAGGGCATCCATTACAATTATGCAAGAAAAAAAAAAGGTTCCTTCCATATAAAAATTGACATGATTATTGCCTTTTCATTCATGGCCACTCAGAGTTTTCCAAAAATGAAGCATAAGGAAAACTAAAACTCCAGAATTTTGCTGAACTTGAATTATTTTGAATCTTTTTGTGGACTATGTTCATTTTTTCATAACTGTACTTAAAAGAAAAAGAAAATGTTTGCACTTTAAATCAGACTACCATATAAAAGTAGAAGACATTTTAATAAGAGGATTTTTGAGAGATGTCAGTTTCAATACCCCTTTCATAATGGTACAGTGGAGAAGATACTAGAAGATTTTGATTGGAGTGAAGAGGGTTTGGGTATAGCAGTTTATTGTCTTTGGTAGATACTCTAATTGTAAAACTCATGCAAGGTATTTGAAATTGTTTTCATTATTGAAGAAGTATAAAAAATGCTATTTTAAAGACATAACAGATTGGAGAAGAAAAGATTTGTAAAGATGATCGCAGTGAGCTGATTTAGTTAATCAGTAAGCAGTAAATTTATCTCAAAGCAGGTCTCGTGCTCAAATGTTCAAGTGTATCAGAATTGCATTAGAACAGTATGTAAAGACTGTGAAAGAAGTGCAAGTCTAGGTTGATTGCTGCTTTGCATCATCATCTTTAATGTTGATCATAGCAACATACACAGTCACAGAAATAGTCTTTAAATTAGTTGAAGCATTTTCTTGCTAAATGAATATATTGTCTACAAATCCCTGAAGCTAGTGTGCAAATTGTGCCATGATGCTATAGAGGCTGATTAGAATAACACATCTTGCCTTTTAGGGACAATGCACAGTGGTTTCCAGTGCTGTTTTCTTAAAGAAATCTGGTCATGTCAGGGAAAGCCTTCAAGTATTCCATAAAAATATGTAATATATATATATATTTATTATTGACTACTGGGGAATTACTAGTTTCATGTTTGATATGCTGCTGTCTCATTCGTTTCTGAATCACACTGATTCTCTGAAATGTTCAGAAAGGAACTACTAGTCCATTCATTATTTTCACACTTCCTTATATTTACAAAGTACAGGATTCCTAAGATTGTGTGTTGGTGGTTTCTTCATTTGGCTGCACTTTACCTTTAATACACAAAATGCTTTTGAAAATAATTTAGAAAAAAACTGTCTATTTCAAAGAAGTTTTCCAGAATTACAGGTAAAGACATGAGAAGATGCTGTGCATATGAGCAGAAGGAATTTTTTTTTTTTTTTTAATTTTTATTTTTGGTTGATACCTTTTCTTTAACAGATTCCCTTAAAAGGAACTGAAGTAATACCATTATTGAATCTTAACTGAAGCATACTTTAATTCTGTTGTAACAATGACCAAATTAAGCTTTTTCTATCTTGGAATTCCCAAAGAAACAGAGTTAAAACAGGTGGAAATTAGGACAAGCTTTTGTTTACTTTTTACAAATTCGAGTGACATAAGACTTCAGAATATTCAGAATTAGGAATAGAAAAAATGCAAATAGCTTAACCGCCAGCAAATGATTAATAATGTTAAAATATTTTACAAATATTTTTATTAGACTGTTATAGTAGATTGTAGGTCAAAATTAGAACTTTCAGTAGGTCAGAATATCAAAGCATATTTTTAAAATCACTTTTGACATATTAGTGTTTTTACTGCACACAGCACAGTCGTGGCTTGCTGCCAGTCAGACACATTTTCCTTGCTTTATTTACACATTGAGGTCAATGAGATTCCAAAGCAGGATTACTCATTTGTACCTAACAAATTTAGATTTGCCAATGAAATGACCTATGTTATGAGCAGGATTGTCTTAAGCCAAAGTTCTTGAGTGAGTGCTACATGAGTTAAAGGGGTTACTAGTATGGAATGGTGATAATAATATACTTGGCGGACCTGTGCTCTTTAGTTTGTTTAAAAGGTACCAGTTATTATAGTAACATGAGATTATAACAGCAATATTGCTAAGAGGATGTAATGTTGTTGGCATTTTAATGATCTCTTTTCCATTATTGGAACCCTGACTCATGGTTATCAGTGGTCAAGCATCTTGCATTGCCTGACTACTGCCAAGCTGCAAGCTTGGTGTGACTTTGGTGTTTCTTGTTTGTTTGTCTTGTTTACATGGGCAATTTTTGTTTCAAGATTAGTCAACACACAACAGGAAATAGAAATTTTAGATCATACTTGTAATTCCCAGTCCCAGGGCTACATCTATTCTAAGTCCACAAGAACATGTATTTATGCAATTTATGCCTGCCTAAGTGTTGTATTTTCTGAATGTTTTCATTATTCACTCACATGATGTATATTTCTTCCCTTTCAATACTGTGATGAAGTAAAATGTCTGGTAGCCTAGAAGAGAGTAATTATTTAATATAATTTACTAGCTATGGTCTTTGTCATACACAGAGGTTTGTTATTTACTCATCCCAATTGTACAATCAATTGTTCCCATAATCCTCAGCATTAAAGAATAAGGTTTCCATGGTAATCTTAGATTTTGTAAATGCTTACCATTTCTCTAAATGGGTACTTGAAATAAATAAGTGATCAGCTATCTTGTAGCCAGAATATACTTTATTGGTATAAAAAGCAGAAATATACCTCTGTTATAAAAATAGATTAGTTTCTTCAGACATAATAAGTTCACAATCTGCAGAATCATGACCCTACTGATAGTGTTAACAAAAGCTTGCTCCTTAATTATCTACATTGCATTCAGCTGCTGTTTCCCTCCTAAACTCAATTATAATTCTAATAGCAGCTGTGCTGCCATTGTTTGTTGCAATTCATTTTAAAGAAGTTTGATTGGATGTCACTGGTCTTTTTGACTAAATGTTCAAGGTTCAGAGTATCCACTACCACTAATAGCCCTCATCTCATCTCAAGATTATACTAATTATTTACATAATTATACGTTACACATTATAGAGCTATTATGTATTATTTCTAAATGATAGTTCACTGTCAAAGATGTTGAACAAAAGAATATATATAGTTTTATTGTCCTTACACATATTTCAGTGTTGGTGAAGATATACTTATCATTATGCTCTGTTTCTGTGTTAGCCAACAACTGAAGTGTCCTTCCAGTACACTGGAAATTTATTAGAGCATTCAAGAGTCTGTATTACTTTTGACAATGACTTTTCATTTATTTTTTTTCCCCTGTTCATTTATATCTGCAGTGGATGTGATAAGTAAATACTTTTATAGGAAGAGAAATGTCCTCTGATGTCCTTCAAGTTTTGTATAGCCCTACTATATGACAATTGATGATTTATTGTAATAATTACAAGTGCTAGAAGAAACGCACTTAATTATTGCCATTTATATAATTGTAGAAAGCCAGTATAAGAATTTATATGATAGGTGAGGTGATCTGTTCAGGAGTAGACAAAAATAGACAACAGACTCAGTGTAAATATTGTATGTTAGATTAGGTTCCATGTATGGATATAACTCTATTGACTTTATATCACTACTACAAATATGACTTCATTTCAGAATAACTTGTACATGCTGAAGAGCAGAAAGCAGGAGAAGAAAAAAAAAGATATTTTTTGATCATCTTCAGAAAGCACTATCTGTTTAGATAGAGAATAGAATTTTGTTAGTGCTTATGGGCAGTTTTATTCATAAGACTGTGGGAGCCTTAAAATTGATTTGATTATGTCTGACAAAAAGGCAAGGCCATGAATTCCACCTTCTTGTAGCAACCATTATAATGGCCAGCTGCACATTCTTGTTGTTTTATTGTGGTTTTTTTCCCTCTCTTCTGCTTGTGCTCTCTAATGTCTTAAATGTTATACATCTACTAGGAAAAACAAAACAAAACAAAAACATAAAAATAACTCCTCAAAACATTAGAATAACCCTGTTGGATTTGCAAAGTCAAGTGATTTGTAACATGCATATCAGTTGCACTGCATTTGCAAATTGGCCTCTACATGTAGACATCATGGATTTCCATTGCGCGATCATGTACATACTTGCATGAAATTGCCACCCAGTTCAATGGTGAAGAAGACTGCTGTTAAGACTCCTCCATTTTTTGTGCACAAGCTAAAAGGTATGCGGATACCTAGTTTAAGGCATTTGAATTTTGCCCACAGCAGCTTCACAAGAGTTTCATTTTGCTGATGATTCATTTATGTAAAAGTGTTTGCAGAGGTATTTGGTATTTTTGGATGCCTGACTTAGGATCTTGATGACTGATTTGCAAAAATGCTGAGGACTGAGAACTTAGATTTCTGCTGCAGCTTAAAGCTTGTGTTTAAAGCAAATAGAATGCAAAATGCTCTGAAAATGAGGTACGACATGTCTAAGATTGGAAGCCTGCAATTTATGGATACTCTATATTGTGTTTTGATCAGATTTTAAAATGTATTTGCATGGCTAGTGATGTGGATAGTCTTCTAGAAGAAATTTCAGAAGAACCTCCCTGTTGGAAATGCAGTGTTTTAGCACATTAGGGAAAACGATTAGGCTCTTTCATGCATTTTTGGGTACCTACTTAGTTGTGAAAAGTCTGATCCTATGTGCCTTACCTCCTAAGTACTGAAAAGATCATAAATAAAACCTGTTCCTCCCTTGGTTCCTTGCAAAAGTAAATCTGTTAGCATCTAGGTACAATTGATAACTCTTATGATGAGTCCTGTCAAAAAGCTCATAATGAAATCACTAATTCCATCTTTGGTTCAGAATCTGAGTACTACGGGGTAATCAAGTGCTGGAATAATGCACTGAAAATGGAGAAAACAAGATATCTCAAAAGGTGAACACTGTGATCCTGATGCAGTGAAATCAACAGGGCTCATGTGGATCATGAAATTAAGAACCATATCATGGAGCACATGCAAAAGGGACTGTAATGCTTAACTACTTGACTTTGCAACCTTTTGCAATCACATCTGAATGCAGTTGTTACATACATATATATAACTTTGTTTATAATTTTGTATATATTTTATATATACGAAAAATTTTGTTTGAGAGATATCTGAGAAAATACATATATCAAACTTATAAGTCTGCTATCTATTATTAATACAGCAATCCTAAACTGTAGTCACTGCAAGCTTTATTGCACCTAAGGCTGTCATATATCTATATTAAATGAGTAATGAGTGCATTTCTTCTATTTTGAGAATTAGCTACCAAATTCTTACAATTGAAATCCTCTGGCAAACAAATATGAATCTGGATAATGAGACAAGTCTGCAGTGTTGATGAAGATAAATGTAGAGTTTGTTCTAACACAGCTTCAAAAGCACAATCCATCTAGAGTCATTTGGTATATCTGTTGTAACTATCTCATTGTATGGAACAAGAAAATATATTTTAGAGTTACGCATGGCATTTAGCATTGAATGGAAGCTCAATCATTGTTTAATATTTTCTTGGATTTCTGTTTAAATCCTAACAGGAAATTGTCAGGTTTGGGCCCTTCATCCTGTGACTATATTCTAAATGACTGGGCTGCTCCAAAAATATAGTGCATTCAATTTTATTATGTTGTCCAATGATGTCAGAGTTGGTGGTATGGCAGTAGAGGCTGAACCATGCTGTTTTGTTGATGTTAGACAGATACCAGTAGAGGGCCAGTCTAACAAAATGGTAGCTAGAATGTGATGTGCTGTGTGAAGTGTCAGACATGGATTACTTTGTCACCTCTGAAACCAATTTCATGTAGAATAACTGCAGCAATTAGTGAAAAATAGCAATACCCTATATTGAATTGCAGTCATAGTTCAAAAGAAAGAAAGACTGTATTTTCTAATATCAAAGATATAATGTTTTAAACAAAACTAAAATGAGAAAACTATGAAACTAAAAGAAGCAAGGAACAATAGGTACATTTTTACAAATACTTCATTGCATTTTTCAAAAGGAAGCAGTCGTAATGGTGGACAAACCAAGCATATGTTCCTTTCTTTACTGAATTTGTTTAAAGAATGACCAAAATCTAGATTTTTATTTTCTTCTATGTTAAAAAGAATTATTATTATTACTGTTATTCTCTAATATTAAAAATAACTCATGAGAATGGATGACCTTTGCACTTTTCAGCTATTTTCTTTGAGTACCCAAGACCTAAGAAGTGATGTTTTCAAGATGAATCCTATCAACGTACAGATTTCTGAATAGCAGTAAGGAAAAATATAAGTAAAACATGCTGGTGTGACTTTCATAGGCAGATGATACAGACCTGATTCCAGCAGTGAGCAGTATTTTTATTGCATAGAATTACAGAGTGAATGCTTTAGTTCTTGTGAAGATAATGCTCACTCTCTGTTTATAGTATGGAGTATAAGATGTCTAGTTAGCATCAGCATAAGGCTGTCTAATTGAATTTGCGCCCATCAGTAACTTAGCTGTATCTGTGATCCTTCTTGTTTGTGACCTTTCTCATGCCTCAGTTGCACAGAAATGTTGTTTCCTGCAGCAGTTTGCAAAATTATATGCTATATGCATTTCCCATCCTGTAGAAAATGATTTTTATTTTTTTTTTATTTTTATTTATTTATTTTTTTTGTCCTGGAACCTAATGATGTGTTCCAGAAAAGAATAACTCACTATTTATCACAGTACTTTAGGGCTACATTGAAAACGGAAACATTCTGTGTGTGTCTTTCTCAATAATCCTGCCTGTTCTAAGAGTTTCTGTGTTTGCTGGTTTCTAGTTTACACGTCCTTTGGGAAAAAAAGAGGAAACCGTTATTATCATGTGATTTTATGAGAAACTTTTAGTAACTGGCAGGGAAACGGCCTTCCTAAAACTCTATAAATTAAAACCTAGCAGTTGTTTCTTTAACATTTTTTTTGTAACTGATGAATTTGTAGACTCAATCTCTACATCAGAATATTCTTATAAGAGTGTGTTAGACCTATGTTCCATCTTGTTGTATGTGGCAAGTCCTTTTTAGTACGGTCCGCCTGTAATTTATAGCTTACTATTTGTCAAATTCAGTCCAATGTTGAAAAATGAATGGTCTGAAGGGACATTGCCAAAATAAAGTTTTTCTGCCCAAGTACTGGGAAACAATTAGAGGTTGCAGGATTCTTCATATTGAAGTCTGATGAAATTTGTCCATTGTAACTGTTGGCACAAATGGAAGTGTTTATGTCAGACTGGTTGTATGTTGGGTTGAATGGTAGCATAGAACTAAGCAGGATGCCTGCGTTCAACAATATTTATATCACAGGGATGCATCTTTTCTAGTTGCTAATTATACTATTACTCACTTTTCAGTATACTTTTGCAATAGTCTGGAATTTAACCAATTCACTAGCTAACTAGGCAACTTGAATTTGAATTCTCTGTTCAGTAATTCCCTATGAGGCTGGTGGTATTTTTCATCCCTTAAAGGTAGGTAGTATGGTTTGTCATTTCCCAGCTCTGGAACCTTGGCTGTTCTCCGTTACTTCTACAGAATAACCACCAGTGAAACCAACACTATTTCTGCAAGGTCCATTAGCTCGCTAGGATGAATTATCTCTGATTTCTGTGAATTTTCTTTTGTTGCAGTGACAGTATAACTCATTAAAAAGTCAGTAACTGTATTGCTTAAGAAAGCCATGGTAAATCTATTCTATCAGATATTTTAGATAGAAAGCCAAGAATGTGTGTATTGTTGTCTGGATGGCAAGTGAGAACCAGATTTATGATGGATAGCTGAACTGCTGTAGTGGTTCTAGGGGACAGAAATGTAAAATGTCACAAAACCAACAGGTGAATTGACTGGTTCATCTGACATGGGTGAATTATCTTTATAGAGAAAAAACAAACAGTCTTGTTTAAAGCCAAAATTGTAACAGAAAATCTAGTTTTAAGATGCTGTTAATTAAAAGGAAAGGTTTATTTTTTTATAAACCTGAGCCTTCCCTAGTATATCTGCTTGATTAGTCTTGCAGCTTATGTTCAAGTCAAGTTTTAATGGACTTTATTATCCTTTCTTTCTGTCATGAGTTCTGGATGTTTAATTATGATATCAGAGATCAATGATCCTTGCATTTATTTTTCTCCATTGTGTCTCTCAATGACATGACTCTGAAATGCTTTTTTAGCAGTTTTGCCCTTCAACTGTAAACTGTGATTCTGTACTTCTTCATTAATGATCTTGGAGTGCATACATAACTCCTTAAAAGAAAATATTAAATGTAAAATAGTCCCATTAATTTAAGAGCAGGGACATTCTATTTAGACTCCCCTTTCCTTGCTCAAGGAGTACAGCATTTTTCATTTTGATAGATGATTTGCCTTGTTATAACTTTTTAAACTAATGGATATAGAAAAAAGGTGTTAAATAAAAATGGTATGACAAAAAAAATGTGACATTCACTTTATTTTATATGGAAACGAATATAACACAAAGTGATTTTATTGAACTGTAACAGAAAAACACGGAAAGTTCATTGCTGAGTTGGCCCTGAAATTTATTGTAATGTAGATCCCTTCATGTACAGATGGAGCTTCAGATATGGCTGAAATGGTTAATAACAAGGACTGTTAACAATACCATACTATGAGACATTTGGCTCATTGCACTTTTCTGAAAGGTATGAAAGGTGTTCTAACTGTGAGTATCAGTATCTGCATCCTGGAAATAAGTTGCATTTGGTGTTAACCAGAAGGAAAACTAACTCCTCCTCCATACTCAAACAGGCTTCTAGAGAGGTATACAAATTGTTGCTACACAAAATACAATATTCAGAAATCTGCATTGTTTTAGCTGTTCCTGCAAGCAGGAATGAGGCTACAGTTTCCAAGAAAGTGAGCCCTCCATACATGAACTCCTTTATCTCATGAGGACTCACACCTCTTGCATGCATTGTCAAGTACATGGACAAGACACACGTGTAGGACCTTTTCAAGTCAGAACTGTTCCACTTTTTCATATGTAGCTGTTGTTGAGGATCAATGTCAAAACAGAGATAGGAATCTCTGAAATATTATCTCTTTCTGTTTTTTTACTAGGGTACTGTTAGTAGGTATTGCTTTTTGCCATGTCTGTTCTGGTCTAACTTAAGGTGTGCTACAGTTTGTGATCAGTAACCATCTTCCATTAGGATTTGCATGCCTGTGAGAATTTTTGTTGTGCTTATCTCTGGGCTCAGAAAAGATTAAGCCATATTATTTAGTGAGCGTCAGAATATATCTGTGTATTGAACTAGCTGAGGTATTAGACAGTAGTTAATTGTATCTTTCCCAACTGGCATCTTTCTCCTGGCTTTGAATCATATCCAGTAGCTGCACAGCCAGTAAATCTGCATACGTCTTAACATTTTGTCTTGCACAAGTCCATAGTTTTATGCTGATATGTTCAAAGTAATAAAAAGAAATCTAGCTATAGGAGTTACTAATGTGGGTGTCAATTGCATATAAGTATCAGAGAAAATATGTTGATTGTTATCCTTTTTTTCTTCTGTAGCTTCTGCTACTTCTGTTAAAAACATCAAAAAGCATCAAGCAGTTGAAATGGCTTTCACATTGTTTCCTCCTCTTGGTGCAAAAGTGAAGAATGTAATTACAGTGCCGCTACCATGGCTGCACCCTCTCATGGATGGAAGAGGCGGATCCAGGAAATCAGGTAAAAATTTCAGCCTCTCAGAAGGTTGTGAACATAGTGAAAGGCATAACAATGTTGTATCTTATGGATCACCAAGTAAAATCCCTGATTTTCAGGAGTTTCCAGCACAAAATCTGCTAATTCAGCAACCCAGCATCACCCTTAATTTGCAAATTTTTTTCTGTGTATCAGTGTTATAAAAAGCATGTTCGGTTGTCATCTTTTTGAAGGTCTGAATTCAGGACAAAGCTGATTTTCTGCTGTTTTTGCCTCTGAAGGCAAAGAAGGCAGGCAGACATTTACGAGTAAATGAACCTAGATGTGCAGAAAGAATCCATGATGCTCATGTAGAAGGTGGGAGATAGAAATGTTAGAGAGAAGCTCTCTGGGCTATGCTAGTGTTAAGGCTGTACTGCACTGTAAAGTCCAAGCAGATAATCTTAGAGTGCCTCAGAGCATTATGCCACTGAGAGGTAAGTAAGAAAGGGCCAATGATCGCAATCAGGAATTTTGTGAACAAGAGAACAGCCAAAGAAAAAAAAAATTATTCAAAACAACAAAAAAATCCCCAAAATTATAATTAGAAAAAATTTTAGTCTCTCAAATCTCAAGCAGGATCTGTTCTCAAACTAACTGATTTTCTATGACTCTATTTTCTTAATAATTCATGACTGTAATAGCTGTAAAGCTTTGATTGAGATTTTTTTTTTAACCTTTACAAATATTTTTAAGGCAAACTTACAAAAGCTTTTCCCATTTCCGTTGTTTTAGTAACCCTTGAACTAGCATTGAAAAATGCTAAATTATACTTTCTTTGAGCCCCATCCCTGTCTGCTATGAATGGTTAAAACCATTGATTTTTATACAGAAAAGCTGGTTTAGACTTGGAGACAGACGTTGTTTGTGTGAGATTAATAGTCTGTCATGACCTGAAGTATTTAAATGTTCTCAGGTTAGTCAATGTTCTAGATAACGGCTTCTCTTTTGAAGTGCTCATTCAGTTCCTTGGTAGCATATTGTTCTTTCAGATTTTGATTATAATGCAGTCAAGAATAGTAGAAGAGACAGAAATAGATCTTTCAGTGAGATTATGATCTATATGGTAAGATCTACCTCTGGAGGACTTTTTTGCTTTATGACTAGCGTATTACATCTTCTTGAGTTACAGCAGTTATTAAAGTGGTTGACAAGAGAGATGCAGTAGTTGCCTTGAGATTAGTCTATTGAAGGAAGACTTTCTGCAGCTCAGAGACTCCTCTACCAATAAGTGTTTTAGTTCTGGATAGCACTGCAAATTTATTGTTTTACCATTAATGCTCATAAACACTGTAAGAATCATCTACTCCTTTTTGCTTACTGGGTCTGTTTCTGTGTCTTCTGAGATACGTCAATCTCTTGGCAGGTTACTGAGGTGCAGTGAATACCCACTTCACCCAGTTCCCAACTCATCTGTACGCAGGGCTTTTGCTCGCTGGAAAAAATCTAATCTGAGAGAAATAATCCCTGAACTGTGATTGTATTAAATTCAAATATGGAAGTTCCCATAGGCATATATTTACGCTACGTATGTAAATTACAGATTCCAGCGCTGTGTGCTGTGAATTTCTAATCTAAGTATAAAAATTCTACATATGCTTAAATAAATAAGCAGAAATTAAGCTTTTAAACCCTTTTTGAAATGCAATAGTTTTGTTCGCATCACTGATATACAAAGCATGTTTTCATAACACTTCTGCACTTATATCAACTACTACTGCTCCTACATTTCCAGTAAGTAGTGTGCTAACATCTCTTTTAGGGATGAGTAATCTTTACTGTATTTTTTAACTGGAAAATGGAAGATAATACTCATTTCCCCTTGGAAAAATAACTATATAAAAATGCATCTTCCCACTCAATTTATTTGCCAGCTTTTGTATTCAGATTGCTTCACTGATTAAAAAGTCACAGCATCAAGGTTTAATTCAAATTCAATTTTGTCACTGCAGTAAGTTTTTCAAGCATTTCAGCTTTCCATATATCCCAATTTCAATATGTGAGAATAGGATAATATTTCAAACTCACTTTTCTGAATTGCTTTTAGGTGGAAAGAAGCTCCTTATTTAAATAATGGTATGGATGATTGAGCATTACTTTCATTTTGCTTTGTGAACAATTTGAATTAAATACTAAGCAATGTAATACTGTTAATGGTGACATGACATCAGCTTTTCTATTTGTGGCCTTTAGTAAAATATTTCCTTTAAAAGAAGGACAGTTCTTTTTTACTTTATCTGCTACAAAAGTCTTATTCCTCTATGAAACAAAGACACTGTGGTGGGTTTTAGTTGTTGTTGTATTGTTTTGGTTTGTTTGTTTGCTTGGCTGTTCATTTTTAGTAAAGTAAAATTTTTTTTTTTCAATGTTTTATTGCAGTAAGGAAACAATACCACAAGAATTAACAGTACTGTGCTTTCTTGAATATAACTTCAAAATTTCAATATTGATAGCATACCAGTGGGCTTAGTGCGGCTAATGTGAATGGCTCAGTAAGATTGTAAAAGGTTTTTGAAGAAAGTCTTGTCCTTGAAAAACCAATTTAGAAACCTAGTGTTTACCTACACAACCTCAAGGAGTCAGTAGGACCCTTCAGTGGTAATTCAGATCAGTCCCTTCCATACAACATTCTAATGTATGACCAGAGCAGCCTGTTTAATCATTGCTAGTATTATTATGAGTGTAAGGAGTCTCTGCTAGGGATGCTATCCTGGCAATTTTCAGATTTTTGAACTCCTTTCACTGCTAGACAAAATTGTGATAAGAAGGCCCTGAAAGGACCATATCTTACCAATTAGGAGCACTGTAATATTATGTTCAGTCTTATCCTGTACTTAAGAAGTTTTGCAAATGTGGACTCAGCAGTTCCATGAGACAGAAACAGTGAGGAAGGAAGGCAAAATGGAAGGCTGAAGCACTAATCCTTCAGAGAGTAGAATGATTATTCTACTACCTGAGAAAGGGGGAATATGACAGGTGTTTAAATGTCTGTATGTAGTGCATATTAGCTCTTTCTTTTAGCTTTGATGTGATTTTCCCAGTTTAATTTACACGGTATAGCTTTGCAAATAAAGAGATGATACTGAAAAGCTATCATGGCAAGCTTTTCATATGGTGTCAGTTTGGGGTAAAGGAACAAAAAGTTCTATTAATATCTTTCTAGCATTAATCTCTGCAAGATGTCATGAGGAACAGAATTAGAGCAATATGTGGTCTTTGCCATCTTTGACTGTTATGACTCAAAGACACTTTTGATCGCTTTAAAAGAAAACTCAACATCTAAAAAGCACATGAACGACTAGAATTTCCACAACAATCCAGTTCCTCATTTACATCTCAACAGGGTCAATTTTCAATACATTTCACATAAGAATGAATACACTGTTCTCACGATTGTTTGTGAGGGTAGTTCCCCATATTCCATTCTGTAAACATACCCCACAGTGTTAGATCCATGCTGTGACCAACAATATATGCCCAGTGGGCTAGGCTAGCAACATCCACTATATGTTTATATCTTTTTTCTTTGCATTTCTGCAAAGCTTTTTCTTCCACTGCCTTAGTCTGGCAGTATGTGTTGCTATAGTTTGGGGAATTGTAAAGCTGTCTGTAAAAACCATGTGGGAATTCAGCCCTCGGCCTCACAAATGAAAGATCAAGCACTACTCTGCAAGGCCTTTGTTTTGCAAATACTTACAGGGTATGCAATAGGGCAGGAAAGCTACTCATCAACATAAGTGTCTGTAGCTGTTGATCATTTAATAATGAAATGCATTTAGTAACTTTAAAAAAGCTAACTCTGGTGTAATTTTGTATTTAAGAGGTTATAGGAGTGGTTTCAGCTTTAAGAAATTTCATCTATTGCATTTCAGAGTCAGAGTTTAAAATCTGTTTGACCTGTACGTATGTTTGTGACCAGTCAATTAAATCTCAAGGTTCTATTTCTGTCTCCTGACTAGATCAAGTAGACCCCCTGGAACACAAACAACAGCGCATGATAACTACACATTGACTTTCAAATAGGCTTTGCATTATGGTCATCTGAAAGTCCGCTTAAAAGATACAGAGAGAAGCCTGAGATAGAATTACAGAAAAATGACGGGGAGTATTCAAATTATTCTGGTGATGTATCCACAAAGTCAAGCTTGAACCATTTTGAAGCATGCAAGGATAATCCAGAATCCACAAAATGCAGATACAGGATAATTTCTAAACTGTTCCGCGTCTACTGAATTAAACTGATATATCACAAATGTAAGGCATAATTCACTGTAGATTGCAAGGACTAATTTTAGTACAGGATTTCTCTTTCAGGTTTTGAAAACAAACACAATATAGTGTGTTAAAAAGTTTTACAAGTAATTTTATTATGAGAAATATAATTGAATATGTACACGTATAGGCATATATCATTGTAGATACATAACTATTAATATTTATTATATTGCACTGAATAATAGGCAAAGAGCAGAAATGGATTTGGGAAATGTTTTTATTTTTTGAAGTAGTCATCATCCTTTCTTTCTGCAGCTTCTGAGTGAAAGATGTCACTGTTTTTCAGTGATACTTGTTAGTCTCAAATTTCCTTCAATGTATTTGAAATACAAATTTCAAACCTTTCAAAATAGAAGAGAAAAAAAAAAGAATCAACCTGTCACTTTCATTGTGAACCAACACACTTTTTGGAAATATCAAAGACAGCAGCCAAAAACATTTGGTTTTATCTTAAATACTATTTATTACTGGATTGTCATTAGCTGCTTATCATGAAACAAGATATAATCCTTTCTAAGGAGTTAAAATGAGATAGTATCGTAAAGAGATATTTCTTTGCAGTTACAGTATTAGATGGAGTTTGTCTTACTCATGTGTCCTAGTAGGCTAAGAACATGAGTCTTAATTGCAATACAGAATCAAGATACCCTTTGTTAGAGAGTTTATAAATCCAAAGGTGTATTAAATGGCTGCTATGATCTTACAAAGAGATCGTAAATAATTCTAGTATGAACCTAACTGGAATTCTGCTCTTAAACTAGGAATTTAAATTTCTGGGAAAATTTGCTGATGAATTCATGGCAGAACAATAAATATTTGTCCAGCTTTGCGAGTGCTCTGGAGATATTTTTTGTCTCAACATTTAGATGCAGAAATTTGTGCTATAAAAAATAAGTGAAAATAATTTTTGCTTGAAAATAGATGAGGATAGGTAGTTTGCAGTTTCAGAAATACAGCAGTAAGTTCATTTCCAGAACAGGAAGGACTTGCCCCATGCATTAGAAATACTTGAAAAATAAGTATATTTTATCATATATCTTACCTGCACTTTGAGAGTCCACTTGAATGTGGATTTCATAATTCATATAAAATAATAGAATGTATGCAGTTCTTCATGAAGAATGAGTAGAATAGGAAGATCTTCTTATACTTTAGTCTCTGTGCTAAAAGAATACATGCAAAATGAAATTTCAAGTCAAAATTTTGGTGGTTAATGGCATAGGTATACAATCAGTGATTCAACTGGTTTGCTAACATTTTTCTCAGTCCAAGGTAGAGAGCAGAAGAAAATCCTCAGCAAATGCTAAAAGGCGCTTAGGTTTGACTTCAGTGGTTGCAATAAAACCTTGACTTCAGGGGACCATAATTGCCTCAAAGAGATAAGTGCTCTGTATTACATGTATAGCAAATATACACAGACTTACAATTTTAGTAACTTAAAAGCTTTAGAATTCCACAGCAAGAACTGCTTTTCTTGTGGGAATTACGTCTGAACAACCCTAAGATCAAATGCATTGGAAATAAAAATTTTAATGTTACAGATGAAGACCACAATATTCAGAATGGTAAATCTGAATAACATTATTTTTGTTGTTGTTGTTGTTTTAATTACAATTACCGTTTCCCCTTCCCATATATGTGTAAGCAGATAGCTTGTTATTTTCCTGCAATTTTAACATAAAGTGAGCCTTGTGTGATGTACCTGAGGTGCTTTTTGTTTTTAAAAACAGGCTTTTAATTAACTGAACACAAATATAGCTTTATGTGTAAAGTTAAAAAAATTCAGTAGTCAAATCTGTGATTCATGCTTGCAGTCTTTAGAATGTGAAATCCATTGGCAGGATTTCTAAAATCCTACAAGTCAGTTATGTTTCATAAAACTAGAAATTCTTTAAATCTGACTTTCTTGGCTCTTGAAACGTGTTTACTGTTTACTATTACACATTTATATTCTTTTTGCCTGCTCTAACTGCTTAGTGTACCACTTTTCATAAATGTTTATGTTGTTTTCCTGTAATGTTTGATAATTAAATTGTTTAAAAATTTACAGAATATTTAGTGAATAACTTGTGTTTAAAATAAGTGAAGGCTACATGCTGTAATCCTGCTGAAATATCTACTTGTCTTTGCTTTTAGATACTGTAGGCAAAACATTACCTTTGTCTGTTTTACTTGATGCCAATGAAGATTTTGAGCATAAAGGGGATTAGTTTTCTGAATATCTTCTACATCCCATTTTCTACTGTTTGTAGCTTTTATCAGGCTTTCAATCACAAAAAGAAATGCTGAAGCTGTTGCTTAGCAAACTCCTTACTTTATCAACAGGAAGGATATTTCAGAGGATTTTATTTGTAGTATGAAATTTGAACCAATGATCTTAGTGATCCGATTGGTTGAGTTCCTGATGATAACTCAGTAATATCTGGTGCATGTGACAAATTGTCCATAGAAACGTAGGAAGCTGCATACCTGCAGTTATTTGCATTGCTACATTACATAAAACCAGGCCCTGGGATTAGTAGGCATACAGATTAATAAGACACTTTCCATAATATAAGAATGTCTTAAGCATTAGTGAGTTTCTAGTCAAAATATTAAGAAGATGGGATTTCAATTATTTGTGGAATTTTTTTTCCCTAGAGTCATTGCTGCTGGACTTATTCCTGTACTGCATTTGTTCCCTGGAATAGTCTCTAGCAAGTATGATATTTAATAAAAATGTTAACTGTCTTGACTAACATGCTAAAGTTAGTAATGTAGTGGCAAAGTTTTAATATTCATGACTGTTTTCTTTTGGTTGTCCTGAAAATAGTGTCTGTATGCCCTATTGGCAGCTCCAAGGACTACAATGAACAGATAAGGCATTATCTTTCCAGGAAATACCAGCTTGATATCTGGAAGCAGATATGGTTTTGCCTAACTCAGTTTGGGTCTATCTTCTAACTTAACAGAACATGTAAGTAGCTGACAGATGATGACATAGCTAGAGAGCTCAAAGTACATTCTGACTATACTGCCAGCTAGTA
Source organism: Excalfactoria chinensis (assembly GCF_039878825.1). Classification (NCBI taxonomy): domain Eukaryota; kingdom Metazoa; phylum Chordata; class Aves; order Galliformes; family Phasianidae; genus Excalfactoria; species Excalfactoria chinensis. The sequence continues at coordinate 56,091,073 of NC_092828.1, forward strand.
CACAGGAAACTCTCAGTTCTCAAATGGTGATCAAATGCTCTTAAAATGGTCACCTTTTAGACTAAGAAAAGGCATTAAAAAGTTTACGATTAGAAAATTAAATCATCTGTGTTCATAGATGTTTTCACACAGCTTTGTGTACTGAAACATTATGTTATGAAGCAGCTGATGTATTTGCTATCTGGTATTTAGAATGCTTCTCAGGGTAGAGATTATTTAAATCTCAATGACATGTGCATCTTAAATGGAGAATACATAAATCTGTATATAATTTGACCTTTGATGTTAGGTCCAGAGCAGGGATCGAGCTTTAATTGATGTGTAATTGTTTCCTTCCAGAGATTGATTTTCACTCACTCACTCACGCATGGCTCCATGAATGCAGTTTTTCAAGGGCTAAGAGCTTTTTCTCCAGCTCATGATGCTCTATCAGTTTCTTTTACAGTGAAATAAGTTATTTCAAACTTTCATCACTTAGATCCTTGGAGAGAAGAGGAGGGGAAGGAAAAGAAGAAAAGGGAAGGAGTGTTCAGATATTAATTTTTTGCTTGCTCTCAGTCCTGCTATCTCCCTTCAGTCTTCCCTGATCTGATCTGAGAGTGAACCATCTGTTCCTCTCACCTTCCAGTTTTTCCAAGCAGTTGGTCCAGCTTTTAAAAAGCAATAATTTTACTCTCAATATAATGATGTCTCCTCTGAAACTTCCATGGCTAAGGATGCTCAGATAACACCCAAATTTTATTGCTGATTGAGACAGTTCTTTGTGTATGTTATTGCAAACTCTGTACCATACAGCAAATATTTTTTGTCATGCTGACTTCAGGTTATGTTCAACTCCTGGTTTGGATCACATCACTTAGAAAGTAGAAAATCACTTTTATATTTACTATTAGAGCGCATGGAAGAGATTTAAATCCAAGGCAGCTGTTTTAGCACCGTTAGTATGTAGGAGCAACAATAGAGAGATCAGATTTGAGAAAGTAAAAAATCTTTGCGTTCCAATCACATGAATGGCAGATGGGCTGTTTGGGTTAGCTGAACTAAATCCTGTGGGAGTGTGGAAAGCTGAGCTGTGTTGTAGATGTGCTGATGTCTTTTGAGGGACGAAATCAGGCATCTGCAATCACAGAGGATCCCCTGTCTTTGAGACCAGGGCAATTCTAAAATGAAAAGAGGTGAATAGCATGTTTATGACTACAGAGAGGGTGCGCAGGCCTGCTACAGTAAAGTTTCTTTCCTGTGGCTGCCTGCAAGAGCTTCCTCTAAAGGAAGATGATCTGTGTGAGGTATTACTTGAGTTCTGAATGCTATGGCTTTCACTCAACAAAAGCAAGGAGACCAGTTTAAAATTAACTTCCTTGATCAAGCATAGCAATCTCAACATGAAGATTTAGCCCCTTGTTCACTTATCTTCAATTAAAAATTAATTAAAAATAATAATAACAAAATTCCTCTTAGACTGTGACAGTGTCATTATATCTACCTATTCTGTGTGAGATTTATGTCCTGGAGATGTAGTACATGCAAAAAGCCACAAGCAATCAGCAGCCAATATTTAAATATTTAGTCCTGCAAATATTCAATGAGGTTACTTTGTCACTAGGAACACAAAGTGAATTTGTCTAGATAAATTATTTGGCAAGCTCCACTTTTTAAAAAAAGCAGTCATTTTGAGCTGTATAAAGTGATACTCTGGCGTATCTCATTGAATGGATTATTATGCCAGTCAGCAGTGTGTGTTGCCAGGAGTGTAGATTATACATGTAGATAACAGACAGAATGACTGACTGACTGACCATCCAGCCAATCAACTTTACGTGCCTCAGATTCAAGGAAGAAAAATTACTGGCAAGTTAAAAACTCCTGGATAAGGATAACAAGGTTTAAAATAAAAAGGATGGTACAACCTCTAACAACAGCATTGTGAATGGAGACATTGTCATTCTCAATGGAGATCTTCTTGACTCAAATTGAATAACAGTGCTGTTTTTCTTCATTAAGACCATTAAGATCTGTAAGGCTATGGTACCTGGATAGACTAAAAGATTTTAAAAAGCAATGAGGAGAGACTAATGCTCATTGCTGCATACTTACCTGATGAACCCAATTAAGTAAAAGTTTGCACTAATTTGAGCTCTGAAAAATCTGAGCAGAATAACTTTGCTATTGCATTGGTTCAGAAAACAAAACCACTTTTTTTTTTTTTTTTCTCAGTATCATCATATAAATATTAATTCTGTCTAGAGAGCAAAATGATTTTTACTATTGTAGCTGGAGATAAATGTTATTTGTACATAACATCAGAAGATGAAAATTCAAGATTCATTCTCTGTGCCTAACTGTGCTGTCTCAATGGAATGTCTCTGGGAATATTGCAGTTTTCTATTGTTTTTTTGGAAGAACTAATATTAGCATGAAATGTGGTAAGAATTATTTAAGAACCTAATTGCATGCTCTCTATCTGGCATTTGAATTTTGCATCTTCAGAATTAATCTTTTCAGAGTGCTTTATTTAGTTTCCGTTAATACCCTGTAATTTAATAATTGTAGTGGGAGGCTGAGAAGAATATGGAACAAGGAAAGATTTGCATATTTCTTTGATACATTTGGTTGCGATAGGCTCTGACCTCTTTCTTTTTGTTGTTTTTTTTTCAAACTGTTCTTAAATAGCAGTTTTGCTAAAGCTGGTATGAACACTGCATGCAGTGCATGGAGGGATTGGACAGGGACACTGTCCAATCCTTTATTCCACTCATTTGTCATATGACTAAAGGAAGTGTGAATCAGTCGACCAAAGATCTGCAAAGCTGTGTTAACTATGTAATTCTTGATTAAATCTTTCAATGTAGAAATCAGCCTGAGAAGAAAAAAATTTAAACTAAGTCTAACTGCGAAAGCAGAAAAAGATTGCTTTTTCTGTTGCCCTATGACTATAGTGAAAGCACATCTGAAAAAAAACTGTGTCTGTGACTTCATGTTTGAGTTTTTGCCTATTAAAACATATTACTGCAGGCCTCTGTTTTTTGCACTTGTAACCTAAGTAAAAAAATGGCATACTAGAAAGAAATCTTCTGGAAAGATTGGCTAATGGCTATGTAAACAGCAAATGCTTGCCACAGATGGGCATTAGGAGGTTTTATTTCAAAGATTCAGTGATTACTGTGAATAGCATAGAGCTCTGAAATATGGCAGCAAGACATCTCTTTTGGATGAGGCCTAGATGAGGCAAAGTCTTTGGAACTAGAAGTGTTGGGACTGTTGACTCAGGGCTTAAGCAGAGAGAGGGCTGCAACAGCTAAGAGTCATAGCTGTGCTGCTTCACTCTTCTGCAGGCATTTAGTGTGGTGTGAATGAGGGGAACCCCAAATTTGCCTGTAAGCAAGGGAGTGCCTACAAGGCACCATTGTGGGGACATACACTTGGTGGAACAGGAATAGGTCAGAGACTGCTTAAGCAAACTGGACATAAAGCAGTGTGTGGGTTCAGATGGAACCCATTTTGACAGAAAACTGTAGTGCTGTTTTTTTTTACACATTTGTAAAATAATGTCATTACAGGACAAAAGGTGTTTATGTTGCCTGCAATATACTGGCTTTTATCTAATGAGAATTTTTTTGCTTCTAGATATAAATATGTATTGAATTGAATTATTGAAAAATAGGTGTTGGCAAAATAGAAAAAAAATGCATTATGGTATGAATTATCTCTAAAATTCTTGTCTAAGTGTCTTTATTTCAGCACTTTTGTTTCATCACCTGACTCATTCTGATGGAAAATGTTGAAATGTCGAGGGACGTGGTTTAGTGAGAGCTATTGGTGATGGGTGGATGGTTGGACTGGTGGATGGGTGACCCTGTGGGTCTTTTCCAACCTTGGTGATTCTGTGATTCTGTGATTTTAGAGAACATTATATGCTTTGTTGAGTTACTGAAGATTGACTGAATATTGAATAAGGATTATTTGCAGGATAGAGATATCAGCATTAAGATCTTCCCAGATATGTGGGTATGTTCGTATTTTTCAGGTATGATTTATAAGGATGTGATCTAATATTCTGTTGTGTAATTTTGTTAGTTTCTCAAACTTCAAGAAATGCCTGCTTCAGCTGCTGCAGTAGAAAGAAACTGTTCTGCAGCAAAAAATACTTGGACAGATTGCAGAAGTCTGTTAAATATTAATTCAATTAAGGCTGAATATTCAGCTAAGATTAATAGCAATGATATATAAAAATACTTTCATGAATTTATTTAAAAAGAGATGTAATTAAATCTATCAAAACTTATAACTAATATTTTAGGTAATAAGTGAAGCTTATAATTATTTAATTGTGTATTTAAGGATAATGTAGGTACAACATGAAAAGATTATATATATGCTTATATATATATGTATATGTGTGTATGCATATGCAGATGTTGCATGCACAGATACATATTAAAATATGAATACATATAAATATACATATATATGAAGATGACTGAGGAATTAGAAAATAAAGCAGAAAATAAACTGTTCTTAGGCAGACAGCCTACAGTTTGTGCTTGTCCATATTTTTGGACTTCTGGATTCCTACGTGAACAAACTTGTTCCCACCTCCATTTCCTGTAAGAAGGGTTTTCATGGCACAGAATTTTGACTGGGCATGTGTTGATACAGATTGATGTCTTATCTGGACAAGATGGGAAGCTTAGTCCTGGAGCATGGTGTAGCATGACAAATTAGCAAGGAGGTGCTGGAGCAGTGGCTGTGTTCTTATCAAATCTGATAGGGGATGGTAAAGAATTTAGAATATTGGGAAATTATCAGAGCATCTACAAATGGAAAACTTATTCACTGCACAGGCATTTGCCCTGCCCATGCAGTTTAACACATCAGCAAGTGCATTGTGCTCTGCTGAGAGGCTGCCATGGTCTACACTGAGAGACAGCACCAAGACCATTAGTGGGTTTGTGCCCAATCCTATCTCTGTTACAGTTCGTGTTGGCATGCTCCTGTGCTGACAGGCACCAGGTCCCCACTGGCAAGCTGCTATGAGCCTGATGCTGTAGTTTTAAATATTGAGGAAAGGCTCTGTTACGTTTGGTGGGCTTATTAAAAATACCTGCTCTATTTCATGCTGGATTAATCAAATGAAGGTTTGGGTATCTATTCAGTCTAATCTCAGACGCGTTATCAAGATGAGCTCAGGATTTTCTTACTGTTCTTTTGCTGGTGAGATCAGTTGCTGTGACCAAAATTAATCAGCATTTCCAGACTCCAGACACACATATGTAAAGATGAATCACTTTCTGTCCCACTTCTGTTGTTACAATTATGTGATGGAAAGGAGAATGCACCAAAATGCCCTTGCAAATGAGCACTCTACCCACCTAGCAAGAAAGGATCCAGGCTTAGATTCAGAGTATGTAGCTTGGCTTTGAGTCTATGCATGAGAAAGCTTACTGTAAGACCAAAATTGAATTATCTCTATGTTCAGAAGTTAGTTACCCTTAAATTCATCTCTGCAGTGTCTAATTTCATTTTCAGATTTTTGCGTAGTTTATCTTACCTAATGAAGAATGTTGCCACAGCAAATTATGCTTCTCGGAGAGGAAGTCATCTTTACTGGCTTTAAAATGGCTTTCTTCAAAACAGTTCTGGGCAGAATGACATGAGTGGAATAACAAACAAGGCTCTTAGCTTTAAATCCAAATTAGAAAGGCTTTATGCTAGTGTGAATGTATCAGGATTGCATTGTCAGAGAAGGGCAAAATGCTAACAGCATGAGAAAGATTTTAATTTTTGAATATTTAAATCATAATAAAAGAAAGGTAGAATAAATAAGAAAGTCATTCTTTTTCATGATTTTAGGCTGTAAGTTGTCAGTACATCCAAGCTCATTATGGTATGGCTTTTTCTTAAAATACGAGCTACTTTGTATTGCAGCACAATTTCAGTTCCTTTGTTTCGGGCTGCTGTTTTTGTATCAGGATATCCACATTAGGAGTAATTCCTTTCCATGACCTGGGTCCCCCAAATGTGTCTAAGATGCCAGCTGGAACCCATGAAGCCACCACAAAGGTGGAGGTTTCTTTTAAATGGTCGCCATCCTCAGCAGATATAACTGCTTGCTACAGGTGCTGTGCTTGATTCCATGAAGCCTGAAAGCTGATAGAGTTCTGCAGTTGTAACTGTGGGAGCCAAAATGCTCTCCAGATTCTTCTGTCACTTCTCCGAGCTGGGAGAAGCTGTGGTAGAATCTGTTCCAAATGCCTCTCCTCCTTGGCACAGGGCAGGGCCCCAAATGTCAGGGTCTCTGTGCTTTTCTGTGCATCCCACACTCTGATGTTCCTACCTTGAAGTGGTCCCCTTTGAAACTCAGGACCTCCTAGCTGCCTCCTCTTGAAATCTCAGCTCTTCAGCAGTTTTATGTTTTGGAGATTTACATTGGATAAATTTCTTCTCAGAAAAGGACTATTGAGTTCAGAAACACATACACAGAGCTCACTCAGCATTCCCAAATGAGGTCAGCTGTCTCTGACATGTTAACTAGATGATTTAGAGGCAACAGAACAACTAATTTTATGCTGGAAACAATAGAGATGGATGATCTCTGAAGAAAAATCTGAGGAGTTTTACTTCAGCTTGTTTTTGAGGAATAGCTTGTACAAGAAGAATATGTATTTGTATTCATTAAATTACATATAATAATATATAATAATAATATTACAGGGAATGTATTCCAATAGTAATGTATATGTGTAATTATACATATACGTATACAGCATTATACAGTAGAAAATGTGAGCAATAGCACTTTCAGGACTCATAAGAAAACCAAAGATCATGCCTGCCCATCCTTCTACCAGTGTTTATTAGTCCCACAGGAATAAGACCACCCTTTATTGGCAAGTGAAGCTTTCTCTCTTGGCATCTGAGAAGCTTAAATACTAACCAGTCTGTTGCATTTTCTTCTCTCCTTAATATGCAGAGGATTACCCTTGTGAAGGACTACATAAATAGAAAATGTGATGGCTTTAGCTGCACTAAGCTTGTCTTCTTTTCCTGGCAACAGTTTTAAGCATTGCTGTTGCATCCATGTTATGTGTGAATTCCCTTGTGTAAATCCCATTAAGGTTAATAGAATTTTAGTTTAACTACTTAATAAATTTCAAAGAGGATTAGCTTTTGAGAAATATTTAACCATTCATAATGCACAGAACACAATCCCTTACCAGCATGAATATATGGTAGCTGAGACAGAGAAGCTCTAATGGAGACATGATGAAGCAGTTTCTTATTTTATATGTAGAGAAAAGTTTGTACCTTGGCTATGTTTCAAAAACATCTGTGTCTTTTACTGTTTGTTTCTTTTGTCACTTCTACTCCTTTAGAAATGACATTCTCCAAGCTTATGTCCTTCTAGATTTGAAATAATAACACATGATTTGAGACACTAGTAGTTCCATGATGTTGTATCATAACGCAATCTCGTTGTAAAGGAGCCACTGGGCCTATTCAGGGAATTAGACAGTAAGAGAGCTGCTATGCAACTGCATGTGTTTTAAGAGGATCTTGTGACATTACATTACACATTATGCCGTGTGCATATATAAAAACTGCACGTAGCAGTGATTATACACTGTATAAGCCACACTTCGTAAATTTGAAATGGGCTTATAGTATTAAGTACAGATTTCCTTTAAAATGAGTGTGTTTGTCCCTTGGGAGCTTTCAGAGACTCAGTTACCTCCAGTTTCCTTTCTCCAAATGCTGTTATATTGGATTTTCCAATTTAAAAAGACGTGCTTAGATAGATAAACCTATTTTGTTGGAGACAGTCACAATCCTGAATATTTTGTCATTGGTGCTGCCCTGAAGCTTAACTGTGGGCCAGCATCCCTTTCTCTGACCTTTTGTAGAGGAATGGCATTCCTGGTGAGCGAGAGACAGCCCACTCCTCCCAGCCCTCCCTATAAAACCACAAATATAGCCACCAAACGTAGAAAAAAATGTCCCAGGTTTTCTAATGCTCACCTCTCTCTCTGCTGGAGTTCTTTGCTTTTTCACGTTGTTGAGGTCCCTCTGTACATCCTGCTTTTTATTTGAGTTGGGAAATCTGTCTCTGCGTAACTGTAAGTTGCAAACCAGGGTCTGAAGCAGTAGAATATTTGATTAATAGTTACACTCAGGAGACTGACCAAAAATTTCATTACAGGTTTCCATATTTCTTATCTCCTAGAGGATTCCATATCCAATAACAATATGACTCTTTTCTTTACATGCCAGCCCTGTAACTCTGTGTGTGATCTGAAAGTCAAGCTGTTGTCTTTGCTTTTAATGAATTTTCCTCAACAGAAATCTACTTTACAAGATTGCTGCTAACTTCAGCCTGCATAAAACTGTTTTTACAGCTCTATTACTTCTGGAAAAAGCTAAAATGAAAATAGAAAGATGTAAAAAAAGAAGAAAACAAAAATTATTCTTTTTGTAATCAAAATAGTTATAGTCTTAAGTCCTTAGAGAGGCACAAGTGGTTGAAAAATAAAATGTCATATCTTAACAGTCTTTTTTAATTGCTATAACTTCTAATAACTAGCAACAGTAAACTGATGCTGTAGCATCCATCTGGACAGACAAGGTGACTTTTGCATCGCTAAAACTGAAAAGTAACTTAGGTATAGTTCATTCAAACTAGAACTAGGTACCTAGGGCCCGTAGGAGAGAAGTCACTCAAGATTTCAGCCTATAGCCTCACTTTCATAGAAGGGTGGAAACTAGCCCTTTTCCCTTTACTTTTCAGTGCACAAGGTCATGCTTGATTTTACCTTCGATTTTAGCAGGTTTTAGTGGCTGGCTTTGCAAAATCTGATTGTCTGTATTTGTGATAACTACCTAAGAATGCTCTTTCTTCAGCATCATTTGTAGTTTTCCATCTTACCTCTGTGACTAAATCTCGCAGTTCTTAGGGTTGTTGCCAGCTTTGTGACAAAGTCATGCAATTCTGTCTTTAGTCAGTTCAAGGCATATTTATTTAGTGGGAATTAGGCTGCCATGCCTCTGATGCTAATGGGTGTAACATGTATATTTGCTGCTGTACTTTTGATATTTAGAGATATGCATTCTTTTTTCCTGCAGTTTTTAGAAATTAGTAGATAACTAATGGTTGCAAAATTGTTGCATACTATTCTATCTTTCAAGATGAAAAGAGCTAACTCAAACAATCAAGGTAAGTTCACTAACACATTTGCAAAGTGTGTTTGAAATGTTTATGAAAAGCCATGAACAGTTGCAGAGATGAGCAAATCAAAAGCTCTTCAGCTAAGTGATCTGTTTTAGGCTGACCCACAGGAGCCAGTACCTCATCACAACATGTCATTAAGATGCTGTAAAGTGGCTTCTTCTGCTTTACAATTTACTTATACAGCAAGTTAATTTTTTGATAGCACCAGATAACTATGGAGATCTGGCTTATGGCAGATTTTTACTTCTCTGCTTTATAGGTATCTTCAAGTGTCTTGAGGAGTAATTATGAGAATACTTTCTATGGTCAGGTTTTGTTGTAAACAAATTTAGCGCTCTGGTTTTGGATTGTTTATTTTATGGGATATTCCCAAATTTGTTTTGTGTACTTCCACTACTCATTCTCATTTGTGTTGTTATCTCAGTTCTGAGGCTTTAAGCAACCACATGTACTTTATCCAACAAGGAGAGTTTAGATGAGACAGTCTCCTTCATATGCAAAAGATCAAGAGACCAAATGTATCACATGCAGAAGAAGAAAATTTTAAAATGAATTTAGATTGACTCTTCCTATTTGGACTGTTCTCTGAACAATCAAATATCCATTTTTTTCTTTACTGGAGCAGAAAAGCTATAGCTTAAATATGTGTATTATATAAATCTTTATTTGGTAATGGATTTTATATAATTACTCTATGGATATGGTCTATTTTCCACAGATCCTGCCAAGAGAGTTTCCATTCTGGAGCTTTCTGCTTATTTCTTCCAGCTGCTTCTCCTTTTTATCCCTTCTGTTGTTATTCTCCTCCTGTCTCCTTGTTTTCACTACTGATGGAGGAGAGGCTTGGTTAGACTTTGAAATTGTAATATGTTCTTGGCAATTGTTGCTTTCTATACTCTTTGTAATTATTCTCCAGCAATTCCAATTGCATTTTCCAGTTGAGGAGTTGCATTGTGCAATCTGAATGCTGAAGGTACAAATAACCTTTTAACAGGGTTCATAAGGAACGCGCTGGGGGTGGAGGCAAAGCACAAGTAACACGTTGGCCAAAACAGTGTTGGCTGTTTTGACTGGAGCAATGCAGGAAAGAATCCTTTTTAAAACGAATCTTCCTTTCCCACCTAGTCCCTAGCCTATTTCACAATGTCCTCCTCTTGGTAATCACACCCTGCAAGAGCATTGTCAGCAAAAGTGTGATTTGTGGGACTGTCTTGTTGACATAACGTTTTACAATAGCGTGGTGCTAGATAATGCACAAAAGTGGGGTATGTGTCTATGCTTGTCTGTATGCATCTTTGCAACCATCTGAGGTATTAATAATATGTAGTTTTAAAAGAAAATAAGTTGTTTTATCTCTGTGGAAGTCATTTGCCTATCTGTTACTGAGATGGCATTAATCCTAGTCTTGTCAGAAGTGGGGGTTGGACTCAGTGATCTCTGTAGGTCCCTTCCAACCCCTATGATTCTGTGATTCTGTGAATCAGTCTTACTCCCTACAAAAATAAGAATGGACATGGAGGCAGCAAAGTGCCATTTTCTCACATGTGAAACTATTTGCAGAACAAAGTCCTTTGTTTGTTTGTTTGTTTGTCTGTGTGTTTGTGTTTGTTTTCTCTACTTTTGGAACATATTAGAAAGCATCCTGCTCTTTTTATTTCTTTTGAATAGTCTATTTTATGTAGAAAGTAATAGCCACATGGTAAACTCCTATTCATCGAAACAGTGCCAAATATGTGCCATTTTAAAGCTAATATATGCTATTTCATTTTACTTTAGAGCAAGCCAAAACACATACCAAAAACACAGCTCTCAGGGTGCTGGTCCTATTTTCAAATGAGTATTTACTGTGTGAAGCATTTCTCTGCAACAAGCCAAGTTGGTAAGGAGATGTTATACAAATGCAGTACAGATAGCTGTATTTGCCCTCTCCTTATGATGCACTTTCCTTTTAGTTGTAAAAACACATGTTTTGCTATTCTTGGCATGTCCTGTTTTGGCTAATGCAATCATACCTGATACCCTAGTGCTCCCTAAAGTTCTTGTATTTTAGAAGAGTATCTCCAGAGTACATTAAAATGACCATAGAGTGTCTTGCTTTGTGGAATCAGTGTGTCAGTACATAGGAATTTCTGTGTGAACTGTTAAGGTCCTTCTGTAGGTCATTGTCTGGTGCATTTTTGGTCCCATTTTTCTTTTTTGATGGGTGCCAGGAAATCTAATTTTACTGTGTGCTGGTGATGTTTTTCTTTCTTGACCTGGTTAGGAGGAGCATAGGTTGGATGGTGCACTAAGCAACCGGATCTGGTGCCTGATTTAGTGTTTGACATCCCTGATGTGGCAGGGGAGTTAGATCTGGATAGTCACTGAGGTCTCTTCGAATGATGCTATGATGTCTTAAACTAGCTCTCACAGTCCTCTTCTTCACAGCAAAATATGGCCCATTTCAGGGCAGAAAAATATAAAAGAGAAAGATTCCTGGAGTTACAGGACCATGTGGTAATTATCGTCCTTTCCAGTATTTTGCTTCATAAGATTTTGAACAATGTTCTTTACCTTTTTGTGAGGTTAGTGTTTTAAATATCTGAAACAATGTCTTATTGTTCAAAAAATGCAACATTTTACCGAGAAAATGTGTTAGCAATTCTTGAAAGTAGTTTAAAAAATTGTGAATTACAGCAAGGCCAAATTAAGGACATGATAGCATGTTTGTCAGTTGAATAAGATCCTATAAAGAACTGAGAGTAATCTAAAACAACAGTTATTTCCCTTTAATCACATGGAAAAGAGGAGTTCCAGTAAGTGAAAAATGAAAGCAGGAAAGAAATATAGTAAAATCATGTCTTTCTTGGACACACTTGAACACTGAGTTTGTCTTACGAATACGGCCTGGATCTATGAATAGGGAGAAGTCAAGTCAATCTAGTTAATGATTTGTTTATTTAGAATGTGAGTTTGATCTCCCTGAAACAAGATGAAAAATTATCCTAAGTTTTTATTGGTGTTGGTATTTGTTGTTTTGAAGTTGAAATATTGGCCTTGGTTATCAAACTTCTAAGGGCTTTTTGTTGTTCTTTGTTTTTAATTGCAGTATTTTCTCATCGAAAGTCAAAGAAGCCTGATTTTCAAGTGTCAGCTGCATTAGTGACTTCTTCAATAAGAGAGCAGAAAGAAACACAACTCTCTGATCAGAATTGATGGTACTTCTGCATGAAAAGATGGCAAAGTCTTTAAGAGATCAAGCTCCAGAGTTGACACATTCTCTCATAGGGAAAGAATATTGCATCTGAGAATAAGCAGGACACAAAACTCCTTCAATTTGAAGATGTCCTCAACTAAAACATAATAAATGTGAAAATCAAGCATGTTGCATAATTTTTTACCAGTTTGCACTTGATAGGGTGAATTAGTGTGCAGCGTACACAGCAAATTCAAAGATTAAAGCATCATGACTTTGACAACTGGAAAGAAAAATGTAAAATTGTACCAACTGGTAATCTTCACAGAAAAATGTATTGTTGCATTTTTAATAGGCTATTTGTCTTTCAAATTTATAAGGGATGGGGCTTCATACTATCCATCTTTCAGTAACAGGAGAGGCAGCTTGTTTGCTAAGAAGTCAGGAAGTATTTCAGAATCTGGGGCCTAAAAATCCAATTTCATGTCTGATTTTTCTCAGTGGATGCAGTAGGACTTTTGTTCTTGACACTGTCATAAATCTGTTGTGTAATGTGGAGACAAGAATCAAGGAGGAAAGGTAGTGCTTGTTTCTTTTTCCCTGTAAGCACAGCCAACAATTGATGCAAGAAACTCATTATTTTCACAAGTTTTTTTTTCTCCATTGCCTCACAGACACACCAGCAGTTTGTTCAGCATGCAGCCCGCCTAGAGGTGAGAAGCAATGGAGACCTCTAAAATAGATGTGCTGCTCCAGGAGAAGTGTTTAACCACTGCCAACTGACTCCATTTAGAAGTTCAGCTGTCCATCACCAACTGTTCCTGCCTCTTCAGCCCAAACATGGTGCTGAAACATCCGGCAGAAGGAAAGTAATCAATTATCATTTCTGAAATTGAAATGACCAGCTAGGTTATCAGGTAACCACCCTCCTACATCCCTTCATGTAGTCTGAAGGCATAGGCATGGTGCATATGCACAACTCTTGCTATAGCTTTGTGAAAAACTTGGATAAGAGGATTTCCAGCACTTGCTGATGCTGCTGTATGGATTCTGTCTGCTTTCTCTCAGTGGAAATAGTAGAGTGACTGGAAAGATTCCTCTTTTCTGCTTCTTTATGTCTTAAACATAAATGTAAAATATGCTAATATTCTGAGTAGATGCTACTGCGTCACTCTGGCCCCATCCATCTTCTATAAGGAAGGTACCTTTGCCTGCTCCTGGCTTTGAAAAGATATATATATTTGCTTTTCTATTATTTCTACTTTTATTTTCTATTATTAAATAGATTGTTCTATTATTCTTATTATATTTCTATTATTTTCTAAAAATTCCTGTGCTTTGTTCTTGACTTTGTGGATAACTTTCCAATAGTGAGCACAAAAAGTAACTTTTATTACCTGAGTGGTAATGTGCATTCTCTCTGGGCAGAGGGTGCACATCCAAGATCTGTTACCACTGCTAAGCATAGGGATGTTGGTCACCAATGGTTCCTCCATTCTTTCAGTAGCCCATATCACCTAAACATAAGGTTGTATCAATGACTAAACTCCCTTTTGCATTTGCCTTAGCCAGCTGCATCTCACAGTAGCCCAGTCACCTGTCTAGTGTCAATCTGTATTTATATCTGCTGCGATTACATCAGCATTTGGTACAAGGGTGACATCCAGGTTATGCTTGAATGCACTACCTTCCTGCTCCTTCCACCCTGGGGCTATTAGCCTGACAATGAAACTGTTTCTTCAGCTGCTTGAGGGAGCAGCAGCCCCATACCTCTGCATTGCCCTGTGACACTGTGGGGTTCATGCCCCCTGGGACCTCACATCTTGCCTCACTGATTGCTTAGCAGCACAGGAACTCATACGATCAACACATATGGGAGGACATTTTCCTATTAAGCTCATAGTTGTTTTGCTTTTTCTTAGTATAGACTTCTTTCTTTTCAGGGGAATGAACTTGTTCCAGTATGTCTGCAAAAGACAGTGTAAGGTCAATGAAAAGAAGCCTCGCTTTCCAATAGTCAGTTTCTATATATAAATTGGCACTTGATGCTCATCAAAGAACAAGAAATATTGGATATGCTCTAAATGTCCATTGCATTTTTGAGCCAACTACCTGATGGAAGTCATCACTTATATGTAAATGAACTGTCAATGACTTGCCTCCGTTGGCAACCGCTGGACTGTGAAGGGTACATCTTAATAAGAACCAAAGCTCTTCACAGACTTTGATTTACTGGAAATAAAATAGAAAAGTCCTCTGAGACTACAAAGGACACTTGTTTCAGATAAAATGTCTAGACAGTAGCAATATATTTGGGGCTTTTATTATAGCAAACCTGCAAATTAGAATAGAGTGCTGAGAAAGTTCCTATGACCCAGCTGAGTTCAAAAACACTGCTTCAGACTGATCCTTGAAACACACTCAAATTAAGTTCATGAGGCTTCAAAAAGGGAAAGAAAGGATGTGCAAGGTCAGTGTTCAGGTTTGCTAGAACTCCAGAACTGACCAAATTTTACATTCTCTCTGACAAGGAGGGATTTGCAATGTAGCTGTGATTAGAATCAGTTAAAGAAAACAAAGATCACGCATTGTGTTTTGCAACATTCTGCTTTACAGTACAGCTGTGGGTGATGGTTTCCTTTCTTCGATTACTGAAAATAAAATACAGGAGAAAGATTAATTCTGTGAATTGTTACATTTTAGGGAAGAAACAATCAAAATGAATCTGACAGCATGTTTTGGTAAAGACGTCTGTCTTTTAAGGATGGGAAGTTATGCAGTATTTCTGATAAAGTTGTAGAAATTTCAGAAGATCCAGTTTTTCTGAAAATTAGTTCTTATTTTTATTGTTGTCATAATTGGCAACATTTTACCATCCAGAATTTTTGGAAGATTACAGTTTACAAAACCAATGGGGTGAACGTATGACTTTTATTACAATCTGTGTAACCTGGGCTTGGTATTTTTGTTCAAGAGAATTTGCGTACATAACAAATGTAAATACAGGATGTGAGAGCTTGGATATTTAAATTAGGACTCTCATTTTCTATTGGAGTGTTCATAATTCAATGCAATGAAGCATCAATTTCCAACATTGGACAGCTCTGAATCACCTTCAGGATGATTTATCCCAGCTTTCCAGGAATCATCCAGCACTCCTTGAAACACTTCATTTTCCAGCTGTACAGAGATTGCATGAAGGCACATGTGGTACACCTGGCCACCATTTGTCCCCAGATGCCATCTTTCGTATTGGAATCTCTGGCTTTGTTAAGAAATACTTAAGTCACTAATTTTCAGAGAATCAGTGTGTTCGTAGCTGAGTTTTCACATACATGAAACAACAACTTCGGGAGGCAGTAACTGCTTGGGAACTCTGAAAGACCTTGCATCAGATATTTAAAAAGTCAATTTTCTTATCTGTCAGTTTTTTCCACAGTTCAGTTTTATGATCCTTGAGGGTGTATAACTCCTCATTGGCCCTCTTGGGTCCCAAGGTAAGGACTTGGATGACGTTCTCACTCTGTTGTGCAAGTTTTTCAGTGGAAGAGTAAGGCTGTGTGCAGATAGAAGGCTGAATAGTTCCTGTTGACCTGAATGAATTTATCTATTAGCCATTCCATCCAAATAGAAAATGAGAAATACTTCAAGAGGATCAGACTGAATCTGCAAGCATTCTGAAATGTTGTCTCTGAGAGGTACGGAAGGCTCCTTCCAGTTCAACTGGCTACTAACTCTAAAAGTTGAACAGCCTCATCTGGGGATTTTTTGAGTGCAGAGAAATCTGGATTCAGTTTTATGCTTGTGTATGTAGGTAGTATACTAAATGACTGCAGTGTATGTTTTTAGTTCAATGAAATTAATACTAGTCCTAAGGTTAAATGATATACTTTACATTAGCTGTAGCTGTAACAAAAATAAAATTTGATAGTAACTGAATTTCTACATAGTCCAGGAGATGAGTCATCAGATAATGTCCACTGAGATAAATTTTGTTTATACTTTCAGAAGATTAATATTCACTGTTTTCTGAGTCTAAAGGTAACCATAATGAAAGATTAAATTAAATCTAGTAAATGTATCTGGATAATCAGAATGTCTTCTGAGGATTCTTGCTGATTCATTATTTGATACCCTGCTCCTAGCCATGGCATACCATGTTATCTTTTATCCTGTCACGTGACTGTTGAGTATGACTATAAATGCAAAATTAATAGACATAGGTATAGAGGTAAACTTGATATTGTTTATAGTCTTTTCAAGATTTTGTACCCCCATGTATCCTGGCATGCCATTCTTTGAATATTTGGTACTTCTGTTTTGTGAGAGAGTATAAAGCATGAGAAAATGACATTCAGTATTAGAAAACTGAGTTTAAAAGGCATGAAGAAATCAGATATTGAACATTATCGTTAAGTGAGCAAAGGGCAATATTCCTACCTATATCCCCGTTTCGATGAATGTGATTAAAATGTTGCCTGCCATTGCAGAAATTGTCAAAAGGGCTGTTGCCCCTGATGTTTTGAGATTATACCTATGAGCAGTATGGTATTGTAGTAGTTTCAGTGCCGGAAGTATTATCTGGAACATCTATTTTGTGTTGAAGTAAGTGCTATATTTAGAACCTTCTTTTATTCTGCCTGAAGTATACAGTACACTAGACCTTAATGTACCCTCTAAGTGTACAGATGCAGCACTGAAGATGGGGGCTAAAAATAGTTATTACTCTAGAAGCAATAATTTGTTTGAAAGCCGTTGCCTGAATTCCCAAGCAGTAGTGAATGACTGGGACATGCATTCCTTCTCTGCTGGAGAGAAACCTCCTCAGCAGATCCTCTTCTGCAGTTGGCAAATTTGAAATTTGTACAAAGGCTGTAATAGAAAAACGTCAGGAAGATTTCAGCATGCCATTACCTCCCGCAGGAGGATGAAGTACTATTTGTGAATTCCTCTCAGCAACAGTTACTTTTCAGTGCTTTATTTTCTCCACTGGGAATAAGGTTTCAGTATTATTATCACTATTATCGGTAGGAGTAGCAGTGAAGAGGAAAAATAAAATTGTTTATTATTGGACAAATCAAGCCCAGCTAGATGAAGGCCAAATTGTTTTTTGCTTGTCTGAGTTTGATTTTCAGTCAGTCTGGATGTGTTTTTTGTTTAGCAGAGAACTTCAGTGACGAGTATGTTGTTTTATGACTGAGGCCAATAGAAAGTCATTGGCATAATAAAACTGCAGATTTTACAATTTCAACGCAGCTGCTCTGTGACTTTTAAGCAACTGTGAAATCACATTGTTTAAACTGTGTTTATAAGGGCTGCTGTCTGGATCCATCTCCTCTCTCTCTTTTTTTTCCTTTTTTTTTTTTTTTTTTTTTTTCTTTTTTTTTTGGTGGGGGTGAGGAGGGGGGAGGGAAGGGAGGGGAAGAATTCACCAGAAATCCCTCAGATCAACAATTGGTATTGCAGCTCAACCATCTTAGTAGATGTTCACAAACCCCCATTTAGAAGTAATCGCTTAACCACTCTATGTTACTTTCACATATGAAAATCCAAAGGATGTTACCATCATCAGTGGCATCATCGATGCTATCATCAGTATCGTCTACAAGTTTGCTAATACTACTTCACGTGTGAAAATCCATTTGTTAAATTACACACGTGTTCTTGGATGAGTCGTTGATTAAGTACAGTGCCTGAGCAAACTGGCATTTAAATTGTTTATGCAACTCTCTCATGACTTCTTAAATTGCAGCACTTGGTAATATTTGGATGTATTTTTCTATGGTGTTATATGAAGTACAAGCAACTCAATTATGAGAAATACTGTTGGCTGCTTGTTGATCAAATTCTTTGTAGTGATGAGCTGGATTTTGGACATCCACTGCAGCCAGGAGTAATGCCATCCTCCCATGAACAAGCACCTATGAAGGTGAGTATTTACTTAAGTGGTATCTAAGTGGTTTTCCTGATGTCAAAATGCTTCAGTAAATTTACTCATTCATTAAATTGGGCCTTAGGTTAGATGTCAGGTCTAAAATGAAAACTTTATATGACAAAGCTGAATCTTTCTTTCCCCCCACCCTTACTTACTAATACAACAGCTGTCAGTGTGTGGCATCTCTCGATGGTGAGTCCTGAGGTTTCAGCCTGCCATGGTCAGACCCCACTGCGCTGGACACAAGTGCAGGTGGGTAAAGTTGTGTATTTGGGATAAAAGGGGGCTAGTGATGTGGTGAGGAGAAGCATGAAGTCATCAGGTTTTGTGTGCTTGACAAGAATAGTGACAAAGAGTAGCTTGCCTATGGTAGGGCCAATATCAAGTCACAAGGTAGGAGCTAGTCCTTGTGGTAACTGACCCTTAAGACTGAGAAGACCAATAGGTCATGAGTCCAACAGAAAACTGGAAATCTAGTTCAGAGGATTCTGTGCATTCTGTTTGGCCTTTGAACATTGCTGAGAGCCTCAAAAGAGGAGTCCAACAGCTGCTGCCCTGAAAGAAAAATGAGATGAAGAGGAGTCTCTGGAGAGACAGGAAAAATGTGACAGAGCATTTGAATTGGAGACGGCAAGGTTGTGATGTATTCTGAAAAGGGCATAGACTTCAGAAAAACCTACAAAGTAGACTACATACACCTTTATGGGTATTTTGTGGGATAAAAGAACTGAGGATACCATCAGGGTGATGTACACAAAGCATACGATCAGCACAGAGGGTGAAACTGGAAACTATGAGAGCTCAAATGGAAGGGATTGTATAACAATTGTTAAACTGTTTCATATGACTTTAAAAGTAATACAAAGGAATAAGATTATCCTTTTATCTTTGGCAGATTAACTCTGTTTGTTGTGTCTGATTCCAGGGGTCAAATCTTTTTATTTACGTAAGTTCTAATCAAGAACAGCTTGTGGGTCTCAGTGGAGATATTATAACTCTAATTGTGGAGAGAAAAAGAAAAGTTTGCCTTCAGTACTTCTTTTTTTTTTTTTTTTTTTTTTTTTTTCCTCTTGTTACAGCCGATAGGTCATGAGACAAAAGAACAGTTCAATATTCTTAGGCAGGCAAGTAGCTACACCAAAATAAATATGTGTTTCAGTACCATCTCTTAGAGTTACACCTACTCTAAAGCTGCCAAATCCAAAAAGTTTTTACATGCTTTCCAGCCTCTCGCATGTAGGGGACATACACAGCACTTGGTAACCTAAAGCTCATGGCATTATTGCTTTGAAATGCTGGGTATTTCCAGAGTGTGGGTGCAAGAAAGCTTTTGGTGCTCTAGAAAAGTCCTTGACTTTTATTAACAAGAATTCCTCTCTGTGTCATTAATATGTTAAGCAGCAGTGGTTGTTTATTCCTGTACTTGGATTTGAACTATGTCTCCTGCACATTAAGAAGGAAAAAGAGATTACCCTTACCCTGTGCTCCTGCACAACAAAGGAGACATCATATAGCCTGCAGTGCATAAAATGAGGGGGTTAATGCACAAAAATGTACTGCTGAGATAAAACCTTGACTCAAGTCTGATATATTTTTAATATGCTTACACAAACAATAACTCAGAGGTTCAGTTTCTATTTTCTTTTTGCACTGCACAGAGGAAACCAAAGTGCTATTAGTCTTTCTCACTCGTTTCTTCGCCATCTCAAATTAAGATAAATTGCTTATTCTTGTCCCTTAAACAGTAATGCTGCTCAGATATATAACTGGGATCTCCCTCTGACAAGTTTTAATTACAGAATGAGTCAAGCTGGCATTTACCTAAAAAGTTCACACATGCAAATACTCTAGTGTCAGATTCCATCTTTGCTGCATTGCAAAAAAAGCCCAAACCAAAACAAAAAAAACCCAGCAAGATGAATTTCACCAAGGCAGTAAGGGTAAAGCAGGGCACATGCACTTAATTTATAACTCCAAGCACCATTAAAAGACTTCCCAACAATCCAGGTGAGAAAAGCATATAAGGTTGGCTTGCAAGGAGTGAAAGGGAAGACTGGATGCATCTGGTGCATCAGGAGTGATTCCTAGTGTCCATGCATAAAAGTAGGACAGGAGTGGAAAGATGGATGGGAAGAAGAAACTTGGCATATTCACAAGCTGGGAAAAGCAAAGGGCCCCACTGTGGTCTCAGAAGGGAAAGCCTGTTTGAAGTAGGGGTTTTCTGAGAGGTTCCGACAGAACTGGGGAATCAGTTTACATATGTATCATCCTAAGAACGTGACTATAGCTAACGTTCTGATTTGCAGGAGTGTACTGTTTCATAGCCATAGAATGAACAAAGGATAAACTTGGTACTGAGTATCTATTGCTGAGAACAGTATTCATCTCCATTTGTTAATACATTCTTGTACACAGCAAAAACAAACAAACAAACAAAACAACCACAAAAAGAAAAAAAAGAGATGCAATAAATCCTACATCTCAGGGCTTCTACTTTGCTTTCAGCACAGGCATCAGACAGCTTCAAAGACAACTCCAGAGCTGAGATCTAGAGAAAAGTGCAGACGGGCTATGATGTAGCCATCATATGTACTTGGAAAGAGAGAAGAGGGAGAAGAGTAATGTATGAGCTTTCTGGCCACAATGAAAGACCTGTGTTTCTCTGACCTTCCTGCAGTTTCCAATGTCTTGTATACACAACACAATGCTTGACCTGCTAATTATTTGTAAGCCTAAGAGCTTTGATATTGTGGCATTAAGCAATGATGGAGAGAGCTCTTCCAAAATTACAGGGGTGCTGTTAGTGTTCACCAACTAACTGCTGCCCTGGCATACAGCCAAATGAGTTTATCCTGTCTGTTCACATCAAACCTGCTAGCTGCAAGAGTACCTCAGATAAAACACATTCAAATTGTAGTAGGTTCTTGTGAAGGTAGCAAAATAATATTTTAATTTTGAATTGATGCCATGGAATGTAAAAATTCTTGCAATACTTTGGTGTTATGTAACTGACTGCACAGCATACAAAAAAGCAAATATTGAGTTTGCGGTGCTCGAAGAAATGATATTTTAGAGACCCAGAAAGATATGAGCACGGTGGGTTAGAATGGGGCTACACAGCAGGGACTGACTTCTAAATGATATGATCACCTTTAGACCTACCCACTAAAATGAGAATGGATTAATATTTCTTATCTTCCTGCTCAACAAAAACAGAAAGAAATCAGTAAGTAGAAAGTCCTGAGATTACGAGGTTATAACATGTCAGAGCTCTAACCTTTCAGTAGAAGTGAGAATCTGGCAACATTTACAGGGCCTGCTCTGAAAGTTATGCCTCCCATTTTACTGTATTGGCCCATGATGTCAGAGGCAGATGGTGGTATGCCTGTAGAGGCTGAAATTTCCTACCAGTATTCCATTATGTTTTGTTGGCATGAGGCAGATGGCAGCAAAGGAACAGTCTGACAGAAAGGTGTCTGACTTGGAAGCCTGTATAAAACAAAGGTGTGTCACTGAATTCCTCTATTCATTCTAACATTGCACCCACTGACATTTATCAACACTTGCTAAACATTTAGGGAGATGAAACAGTGGATGTGAACACAGTGAGGTGGTGGTGGGTGGTGTGTTTCAGCAGTGGTGACAGCAACAGTGGGTCTCCTCTGGTACAGATGTTTATGAGCTGAGGATGCAGGCTCTTGTTCATGGCTGGTGAAGATGCATAGCTCATGGTGTGACTATGCTGAAAAATAGCGTTCTGTAGCTGATAATGTAATCTATCAAACAGTGTTTTTGTATTCTTTTATCTGTTGTAATTTCCATGGACAAAAATAGAAAGCATTACTTTAGGAGTGACTTATGTATATGCTTTGTTTTGGCATGCAGACATGACATCCAAAAAAGAAAAGCTGGTGTTTTATTAATGGGAATTGGTCTGCTTTTGCTTCTTTCTGTGTTCTCCATTTGTTCTCTATTCTTTTTCAAAAACCTGTTGAGAGAATCGGAAGGGAGATACAGGGATGTAACTGTAAAATATGCATTTCAGAAAACAAAGGTGAACGTGCACTAAAAAGGAGGGGAATGCTTGATAACCTACAAATTTTTAATTGAAAGAATTACTGTTTTGTTCACTCTAAATTGTTCTAATCCCAAGACCATTCTAATCTAATCTAATTGTTCTAATCATCCAGGACTCCATGAGCTTATAAATCCATCAATCAGCAACCAAGGGATAAAAACACCCCAAACTGCCAATAGGAAATGAAAGATAATAGCAGAAGGCCTCTGTTGAAAGTAAATGTTTGTCAAATGTGAAAAGGTAAAATCTGCAGAATCCAAAATCTCTCTCTCTTCTTTTGAGATGTGTCTATAAATAAAGTCACAGTGTGCCATTTAACTACGCATTTCTGTGTTCTGATTGTTTTGTGTAACAATCCTTTAATGAAGTTTTAGTGAGTCCATTTAAAAAAAAAAACAAAAACACAACAAAAACACACGAACAACAAACAATACAACAGTTTGGCTGAATTTTAATCCTCGAACTAAAACTGATCTGATTTTGCAGCAAGAGTATCTGAGTGTGTGTGCAGTGCGGCTCTTTCATTGATACCACATCAGCCTCTGGAGCTGATCCAAGCGTGGTGAAAGTTTACATGCAAACCTGACTCACTGAGGGTCTTCCATTCACATCTGATCTGCTTCCAGATCTGATGTCAATGGTGGTAGTGTATATCCTACGCTGCTGCTCTCTAGCTTGGCCTCCCTCCAGAAACTCAATGTTTTTCTTCAGTTGCATCCGTGCCTCTGAGGAAAAAGAGAATGGCATTCGTATGCTTAAAATTAAGCCACAGTCAGCATTTTGAGTGACAAAAACACACGTGTTTGTAGACCTACAGTAAAATGGTGAAAGGGTAAATTTCTTGAAGTAACAGTTTTGATCTCCAAGCAGCTGAGGCTGTTGTGTTGGTTGTATTAATTTAAAAGCGATCAGCAGAAAGATGCATATAGATTGCTGTAGTTTTCCTTTGGTAGCTAAATTTTGGTCCATATTCCTTACTGGAATTTTCTTTTTAAAGTCAAAGTTGAGAATTTGGCTATAAGTCAGTAAACTCATATTTAAAATACATGAAAAAGCAGTTAACTTGTAAAGCTAGTGAAGGCACCAAGAGACAGGAGACCAGGATTCTACTCTCACCCCTTTTGTTGCACTTAAACATGACTCTAATGTGTTCTCTGAGGAGAAGTCTGGATTACTGCAGTTGCATAATGCAACAAATGCAAATAAATTCCAAAGTGATTCACTTGCACGCAGAGTGAGAAAATTTTAAGGAAATCATTTATTGCAGAATCCTACTAATTCCTGAACAAAACTCCCCCAGTCTCATGGTAGCCTGCAGCTTCTCACAAAGGGATCTGAGGGGCAATGCTGAGCTCTCCTCTCTGGTGACCCAGAAGTTTCGTAACGAGCAAGATGGGAACATTTGGTCCTTATCATATATCTTTATTTGTTAATTTCTGAAGCTCTTTTGGTATAATAATAAGCTAAGCGAGCAAAAATCTTGGATCTCTATGAGATCAAGGTGATTTTGGATCCTGTTCATAGTAATACTTCATGGACAGATCTGAATGCCACCTAGTGAGATATACATGGCCCTGGCCACTTGTCAACTGACCTGTGTCATTTGACCAAGAACCTAAATACAATTGCTCAGAGTGCTTATTTGTTTCCCTGAGTTAAGTGTGGGTGTGCTGGCTTCTGCACCTGACAAAAAGGGGCTGATGGGCTGGAGAAAATGAGAATCACATCTGCATTTGCCTCTTCTCCTTAGTGGAAAGGGAGAGAGCTATGGAGCTCTGAGCTGGAAAAGCCTGTCAAAATGGAAGCTGCCACCAGTGCTGCAAGGCATCCCTGCCCCCCTGGCCTGGCTGCAGGCATTTTCAAGTGCACTGCACTGATATTTTCATAGATTTTGAGAGCATTCATTCTCTTACACCACTGTGTAGAAAAGCCACACATGAGAAATCTTTTTTTTATTAAATCTAAACATAAAAAGAAAATTTCACAAATCTGTTGGTCTGGCTGTTTCCCAGTCATATGTCATCTGAATTACATTACCACAATATTCCAGACATTAAATTAAAGACAGTAGGAACAAGTATAGTTGACATCTGTGCAACATTTAAAACTAAGGAACTTCCAGTGGTTTCTTTAATCCCAGCCAAATTATGGCTTTTACCACACTCTTCCTTCTCTAATGCCAATTTTTTTTTTTTTCTTTCTCTCTCTCTCTCTCTTGCAAATGCATTCACAAGATCACAACTGTGCAGCTGCAGGGCACCCATTGCTGTTGCTGTGTGGGCTGGCACTGCCCACAGACGTATTGAGAAGAGGAGGGGATGCCATCCTGCCTTCCCCATTTTAGAAGGTCTGAACAGGGATCACTGAGAATGTGCAGTGCCAGGAAGAGGCAAATCATGGTGCTTCAAGCACAGTGGTCACCCCTTCTTCTGCTCAATGTAAAGAAGAAATCAGTAAGCATTGACTGTCCTCACAAGGAGCATATGTGACACTGGAGTTTGGCAGCCAGAGAGACTGTGGAATCTCTGTCCTTGGTGGTTTTCAAAACTCAGTGCTGCCAACAGTGACCTGGGCCATGCTGCCAACAATCCACCTACAAGCAGGGGTGGGAGCAGAGCACCACAGGTGTTTCCGTCAGCAGAAGTTTAAACACTCACTCCTATATTGTGAAGGAAATAAAGCAATAGCCATCACTGGCAACAGAGCAGTCAGTGGTTGCTTAATCCTGTGACTTTTGATGATCTACCGACAATGAGGTGGAGGACTTGTATGTTTTTCTCCACTTCTTATGGTGAAAGTCTTACAAGTATCTGGTTAACAGACAGGTGCCTACTGAGAGGCCACAGGGGCCCACTGCTGTCCCAGGGGCTCCTCTCTGCAGCCCACCCGCACCGTGGATGGCCTGTATGGGAGTGATGTGGGATGACTTGCAATACTCTGCATCCCCTTGTTTTCTTCTGTGTTTGTTCAGCTGTGAGTATATTTGGAAATACACTGGTGCTGGATGGGTTGTTTTGGCACAGTAGAAGGAAGACTGTGGTAGAAGCTGTGTTTTCCAGAACAATTATCTGATTGATACCATTCTTCTATCCTCTTAATAGAAACAATCCTCTATGGCTTTGAGATGGACTTAACCACATAGGCCAGAAAAATTCTATTTTGGCTTAGTTTACTTGAACATAAATAGTATTTTCTGTGGAGTCCATCAGGCAAAGGTAAATATAATATTGTGAGATATTTCAAGAGAAACATTTTTTCCTCTACCGTTAATATTTCCATCACTAACTATTCTGGTGTGGAAAAGCTGTGATATCTACACGTTCCTTTCCCAAGGGAGAGAATAGTAAAATAACTTGAGAAAGCATTGATGCTTTCTGTGACAATGAAATGAATATTTTGCATAGAAAAATATGTGAATGCTAGTAGAAGTGAACTTTTCTTTTTTGGCTCTAAATATCTGTTCAATATACTTCTCTCTTTGTTATATTTGGAGACTGAGGTACAGAAAGGAAAGCTGGGAGTATTCATTCCTGTTTTTAAAATTTCCAGACACATTCTGATATGTGGGCTTTACCAGATTGCTTACAAAGGCTGCATGTTGTGATGAGAGCAAGAGGGAACCTATCTTAATTTCATTTTACAGAGCACCAATGGTGCTTTGATGTATCCCTCTGCGTTGTCCCACTGAGCTCAATGTCATTAAGGCTATGCAATCTGTTAAGCAGAGGATATCAGAGGGCAAGTGGCATCTTCTCATGTTTCTGGGCAGGGTTTTGTATTCTATGGGTTTTTTTACCCTGAATGAAGAAGCCTGAGAAGTGAGACTTTCATTGTGTGCACTTCTTCTCAAACTGCGAGGGTAGATGGTTGGGTATGGTCCCTAGGGCGGTGACACCCACACATGGAAATCAAGCAGACTGTGTGGAGTACCCTGGCATAGTGAGTAAAGCTACCTCAAGGCCCACAGGTTTGTGAGTGAAACAGGGAAAGGATATTGGTACACTGGCTACTGACACGCTAGAGAGTGCTAGAGAGTGGTGTATTGCACTTCTATTTGCTAAACATTGTACCAATTGACTCCCTTGCTCTTAGCTTAGGAAGGAAGGCATGAGATCTCCCCACTTCCCTGAGATTCAGGTAACAAATGGAAATGAAAGAATAGATTTCCCTCTGCCACCTCTATCTCCCTTCCCTTCCCTTCCCTTCCCTTCCCTTCCCTTCCCTTCCCTTCCCTTCCCTTCCCTTCCCTTCCCTTCCCTTCCCTTCCCTCTTTCTCTCTTTCTTTCAAGTTCTGCCAGCCTGCTTATCACACTGCCAGACAACTACTATTTACAGCCTTCCCTTGTAACATCTTCACCTTATGTCCAGACCTCAACTTAAATATCTGCAAAGAGCAAGCAAGCTTCAATTTAGTACGTGGGAAACCTCCTGTGAGTAAATATGTGCATGTTGTTCCCTCTGAGAGATCAGAGAGAAGGGAATGCTATTTGACATATTATTTCTATTTTGCTGTTCTCTTTCATTTGCTTACCATTCAGTTATGGTTTTTAAACAGCTACAAACAATGAGATTCAAATACAAAGTCCAACTGTTTTAACACAAATCAGATATCTGATATCTTCTAGGAAATCTGGGGTCCAGAAATCAATGAATAAATTGCCATCATCCAGTGAATAAAACAGTCACCCAGTCATCTGAGTAAGTACAGCACAGATGTGCCCTTTCACTTCACTAACATATACTGTATGCAGAATACCTTAAACATGATGCAATTTCATGTTTCGTAATATGTACTGTTTTGTAAAACATCATCTTCATTTGCAATTGCTTGAAGGCACTGCTGTGAATGTGATGGCTATTATCATGTCTGTTGAAGCTGACAAGTCATTTTAGAAACATTTTTTTTCTTTTTTTTTCTCAGCTGGTAGAAGAGATTGTTTTAATAGAAATCAACTCAATAAAAATATTTATTAAAACAACAGTCAATAATCTGCTTCTCCTAATATGCATCTTGTACTGTATTAGAGTATGATCACATATTATCATCTTACTAAAAAGAAAACTACTGAAATAAAAAGATTTATAAAAAGAATAGCAGTAAACAATCTGCTCAATTAGGCTTCTTAACTACTTAGGTGTGTAATTGTAGAAGTGACACGATGTTTATGTGAGCATCTCAAGAATAACAATAAGGTGCAATGTGTTTTCTAGCAAGGAAGATTTACTTAAATGAACCAGCTGAGTCCAGCAGGGCTACTCAAATGACAACAGAAGAGTGAACAGGGAGAGGCATTCCCTAGGGCATAGTCAAAAGGGCACAGCGGCAAGGCTGTGGAATATGAAGTTTGATCAGTGTCTGAAAGGTTAGTGCTCGGTCTCGTTTTCTTCTGCTCTATTTCAAGTATTTGTGTAGAAGGGGTGGAAGCACAAACAGAGCTTAGATCGGTGGTGATGCCAGCTCTTCACTGTGCCAGGTGAGCAAAGAGTTGGAAAGCTGGGCCTTCTTTCTTGTAAAGCTTGTGTGTCTCGCTTTGTCGCTGCCTGTCTCCTACTTTTTGTATCTCATTTGCTCAGTTGGTCAAAAAAAAAAAAAAAAATCTAGTCTCTATGTCTCACTTGTAGATATCTCTCCTAATCACTCAGCTTACAGAGCAAATTCATCCTCATTACATCAAATTTTTCTCTGTATTGCCCTCTTTCATCTCTAATCTTCCCATTATGACAGGAAAACGTGCCCTGCAGCCATGCCTTATGATGTCAGATTGAGAGGCTTCTGGCTGGATGAGCAAAAGACTATTTAACAGAGAATTTTAAATGTGTATGTTCTGACTGCGTAGTCATCACTGGTCTCAAAAAGGAAAGGAAATGCCTTTGCTTAGCTTGACCTGTAGTTTCCCTTTTGCAGCTGTATAAGATAATTTCAAGTAGAAAATACAGCTGGGTGTTGGCCTTCTGCATCCATCTGGCACAAGTGATCCTGATGGCAGAGTGTGAAGGCCTAGAGTGTGGGGTGTCATTTGTGACCAGCCTGAGTGCTTGTTCTCTGGCATTTCAACCGATCTGTACCTAGCCAACTACTTTAATATAGTAGTCAAAATAATTCATTATTATCTTTGAGTCATGTTGGTAGTCTGCTTCCAGCACGGTGACTTCCATGTAGTACCACGGCCTGATTAACTCTCCTGCCTGAAGTGTGATCTGTGGTGTTTTCACAGCAGAAAAATGACTTTCAAGATAATGCCCCGCAGGATATAGGGAAATTGGCAAATACTTCCCCTGCTTTGGCCGTGTCTCACTCATGAATAACTCTACTCATTGGTAGATATCACATCCTTAGGGTGGCCTAAGACCTCTAGGGTGTGCTAGCAAAGCTGAGTTTTGTTGCATCAAGAGTGTGCAAAACTCTGAACCACTTTTGACAAGAGGTAGCTTATGGTCAGTGATTTGAAATGAGAGCTCTAAAGATTTGGTTTCAGTACAACTTCTATGATACTACAGTAAGAACAGTGGGCAACAGAAATTGCTGCTCTGAAGAATGAGATTTCCTACGTTACTGCTTCATCCCTCTCAAATACTTCTTGTGCCTGGTCCATGGTGTCCAGAAGTCCACAACTATACTGAGGTTTCATGGACAGGATTTTGCTTGTTCTTTTTCATCACATTATGTGTGTTATATGAGATTAGAAGATAGGCAGGGATATTTACTGTAAAGTCCTGAAGAATTTCCTGGCTGTGGTAGTTCCTCTAATCCCTAAGGAACCTGGAAAGTAACTCTAGTTCAGAGAATGAAGATGGGAAGATTATTGGTGTTTTGATATAGATTGTGAAAACTGAGATTATCTTCATTCTCACCCATGATAGTTAACCTTACATTGTTGCCTTTTCTCCTTAATTATAGTGCTATTCACTGTTTTTGTAGCATTCCATACATTTCCCTACAATTTCCAAAGGGGTTACATAGTGTTTGCTTTAAGTTAAGCAAGGAAGTTAACACACTTTGAAGTAATTCAGACATGATTGCAGCTGCCAAGAATGACTGGAAATATTTTGAAGCCTGAGCAGATCAGGGTCACTGATATTATTGGTGAGAACAGCCACACACACTGCACACTGTACTTAGGAGGGAAAGGCGACTCCAAACCAGTATCAACCAAAGCGCTGAAAAGCAGCACCTGCAAGTACAAGTCAATGTTGTGAGGGACAACCAGGGCAGTTAAGGGTGGCCACTGTTTCAATGATTTAACTCGTAAGGAATCTAGGCACTCCTGTGTAGGGACAGAGTTTGATGTGCATCAAAAATTAACAAGATCTAGTGAATTAACAGCTTCTTTGAAACTCAGATAAACATCCTCTGCTGCCTAAGATATCTGAGAGGATGTATCACACATAAGGATTTTTGGTTTGGGGACTGTGCATGTCACATCCTGATTGTACTGTTGTACTCTCTCCTATGGGCAGCTTGCTGTGGAGCAGTAGCTTTTTCCAAAGCAGGCTTTACATGAATTCTTGTCCCCCAGGCATAGACCAGGGGAGAAGAGCTCTCAAAACCAAGCACTGGAGATGAGTGATACAGAGGTCTGCATGAATCAAGCTTGGGCTGTTTGTGAGGCTTGCTATGGTGTGACCCTTCAGCTCTAGCATAGCCATTTGGTGTCATCTGTGGGCACCCATCCTGTGATAGTCAGAGAGCTCCCTGATCCTTGACCCGCATGCAGACAAGCTGTGATTCCTCCCTCCTAAGTGAACTGTGGAGAAGTTAAATGACTTTTGGGGCACTTAAGGAGACTATGGAAAAATGTTGGAGGGCTGTCAGCGCTTGCATGATTTAGCCTAACTCCTCTCAGCAGAGCGAATGTTCACAGTCAGAGGGGAAATCTCGCCTGTAGCTGTATACAAGCCAACTAACTTCGTCTGAAAGGACTAAATTAACCTTGGATAAGAGGTTTTTGTGCATGGTTGGTTAGTATATTAGAGATGTCTAAGTGAAAGCCCAAGCAAAGCAAAGGGAAGAAGCAGTACTGGCCAATCATCTGCCCAGCCTGGCCTGATCTTTTCCCACCCTCTGCATTGATCTGGGCCTGGCCTCCCTGCCTTGCCTGCGAGGGCTGCTGGCACTCAGCATGAAACACTGTCCCACGCTCTAACATTGAATTACTGAGAACTGTTAACTTGAGGCTTTTTCCTTTTTTCCTTTTTTCCTTTTTTTTAAGAACCACCCACCCTCACCTGCTAAGCAAATAGAAGGACCCCTGCTGCTCCCCTCCTGCATTTAAAGAGGGATTTCAAACTTAGGGAAAGCGGTAGCACTGCATCCAGGGACATACTTGGTGTGGCAACTGAGTCTCACAGTCAATGATAATCGCAGTGCAATCACTCTGTTGTGCTTTGTTTCAAATGTCACTGTATTTCAGAAAGTGACTACTGTGCATTGCTTTTGGTAGTCAGAAAAACTAAGATCCCTTAGTTGGATCTTTTTTGACTGCTTTCAGTCACTTATCCCATATTCAGGAATTAGCTGTCCACTTGAAGTGAGAAAGTTGTTCTTCATCAAGCTGAGTATGAGCAACTCCTTCATCTTTTTCAAAGCATCCTTGCATACCTCAGTCCCCAGCTCCAGCAGGAATAGCAATTCATGTGCTTAAAGCATAGTAACTGTTTCTGGATATCACCTGCCTGCAGTGGGTAGTAGAACTAGCATGGGGCTGTCTATGGCCTGGGTTGTACATTCCATCTCTACTGTGCTGCTGTGTGAAGAATGAAGTTGGCTCATGGCAGCTGGTGGCATTCGCAGGATGTATGGTGGCTGCTGCACCTCAGCTCTGCTGATGCAGGGTCAGGGGCTGCCTGGCTGGCTGAGATAAGACCGTATTTGTCAAGATGTTTCCAGACTATAGAAGCTACAAAACCAAGGGCTGTCTAGAAACACATCTCATCACTATTAGTCCTTTGGAAATCACCACACACACAGAAAAAAGACAACAGCAGCATGCATATTAAGAGCAGGAATTACATGCAAGACAGGTGCTTTAAACCCTCTTTAAGACCCCAAAATAACCTTGAAGCAGCTTTAAACCTTCTCTTTCAGGATTCCTTGTGTGCACCTACAAAAAAGAGACAGTATCTGAGTTGCTGTTCTACTACACTCCCTCCTGAGGTGCCAGAATGGTCTCTTAGCAGTCAGCTCTACAGTAAAAGTATTGAAATTCCTTTAAGTCGAAAATTGGGTCCAGCCTGCTGTGTAATGAGCAAAGATCAGGGAATCACAAAGATGTGTATGACCATTTTTTGATTCTCTGAATTAGACTGGAGACTAAATGGATTAGACCAGGATCTCCAGCCTGCCCTCATTATTATACTAAAAATATTTTACTGTAACTTTGCAGATGGCAAGCTTGACATAATATATCTTATATGAAGATCAAGATTTAAGCTATCCAGTTGGCAAAACTACCATACTGTAGAACTAAACCAATAGAAATTTATTTATGGCAATTATTTTGCTTTTACATACCAGGCAGCATCATGAAAGGAATACAAAGATACATTTATTTATGCTCCTTAACCAAAAGCTGGAGTTAATAATAACTTATGTTTGGAGTTAATCATAATTGAAGTCTGGGGTCTTCATTTTTATATTCAGGACAAGCCCCCAGTGGTTTCTGTGATCAGGCTTTATAGCCAGAGACAAGACCTTTCCCCACCACTGGAAACATATATACTCCTATTGAGTCAATTAGGGAGGGAAAATTATTGTATTGAGGCAACACGCACAGATAAAGCCAAAGGTAGGATTAGGTTAGTCATGGAAGGTCTCATCTTTCCTCTGGATCCCTGAATATTTCGCGGGAAAGAGCAAGTAACAAAACTCAGTGCGATATTGTTGCTTTCAAATATCTGTCCAGAGTTAGAGCTATGGTCAAGCAGCCCCTGCAAATGGATGAACTTACTCCTGGGAGCTGGAATTGCGCTAGCCTGGACTTGAGCTGGCTTGGAAACAGTTTTTCCTTCCTGCAAAACTTAAGCTTTGTCTTCTTTGTCTTTTCTCAGTCCAACATAAATTTTTCAGGAAGAAGGCAGTTCATGTCTAGCAGGTATGTACTTGGGGAATCTTCCCAGTCTCAGGGAGCCCAGGCCGGATGGGCTGTGCTGTCATTTTTTGCTTCTCTGGATGGAGAATCTCCTATAGGTGTCCTTTACTCCCTTCTTTTGGCAAAAATTCTGCTCTGTACATGAGAGAGGTTATAGTTCACTGGAAAATATTCTTGCAGAGCATTTTGATTTTGATGAAAAAACATTTTATTTTCCTTTGTGAATGGGAAATATGACCCCCACCTTCTATTAGCTGTGTTTTGCATGCAGACAAACACAATTCTCCCCACAATAGTTCTATTTTACATGCAAGCAGAAACACGTCTGGTTATGGAGTACTTAAAGTTGGTTGTGGAGTACTTTGAACAGGAAATTATTCCCAGTGCTGATAGTGAGTGCAGCTTACAGCTTGTCGGCCTCATACCCTATGTGCCCCAATAATCTATGGGATGCTTTGTGCTGCAATGAAGCAGCACCTCTCTCAGTTTCCTCCATGTTTTGTGGTTTCTTGCTGTGTGCAATAAGGACTTTGCACTATGTTTAAATTTGCATTTTTAAGCAGGCATGGTCTCAGTCATCCCATGAGACAAGAACGGTTATTCTGACCATTATATCTATCTAGGTCCTTGCCTCTTTAGCTGCCACCCTTTTGGCATTTTGTTTCATGAAGGCCAAAAGCCAAGCATCAAAACTGAAATTATTACACTGATATGTGTGAACACACAAATGTGCTTCATGGCATTATTTCCACTGTCAGAGATTGATTGTGAAGAAAGATTGCACTGGAAAGAGAGACAAAGGTAGGTGGGTGGTAGGTAGATAGGTAGGTAAACAGCCTCCTAAAGAAAGGGCAGAAGAGGCCAATGTGGAAAGCCTTTGAATTGCACTGAACATTATTTCCTGGAGCCTTTCACAGTAGTCAGAGGACTTTGTGTCTGGCAGGTAATTGTAGTCTGCCAAGGTTTGATGATGGAGAAGCAAACAAAACATCATTCATAAAACATGTCCACAGTACACGCGCTACAATCAGCTGGGTTGGCTGGCTCTGTAGGAAGAGCCAGCAGACAAGACCTGGGAAGTCCCAGCAGCTGTGCACTAACCCTGAATGCTATGTATTATTTATTTACTTTGTTCTGCCTAAGCTGGGACATGCAGACAGACATAAATATGATTTGCCTTTTAGAGTACATTTGAACAGATATAATAGGTATCTGTCGGTGCATGTACGTCATGTGAGGAGCGCTTACCATAATTAACAAGGGGATGTGTGTCAGGGCTGGGCTTGCAGTGTTTGCTAAATTCAGAGCCCTCCAAATCTTGGGCTCACATGAAAGGGTGTGTAACCCAGGGTCCTACTGAGCATGGGGCCTATTGCAGCTGTGCTGATCTTGCTTGCCTACAGCCATCCCTGAGGGTAAGTCCCCTGAAGCCAGGCTTGCATGCTGTAATGCTGCCAGGAGGCAAACTTAAACACGAAACAGAATAACCTACATTAGTGATAGGACTTTCTTTCCCTGTTGACTGTCTGTAGTAAGATTTTAGTCTTTATAAGGATGTATTTTTTTCTGATTTTTGTGAAGACAGCCAATACTGTTTTTTCACAGGAAATCATGATTTCTTTCTGTCTGTCCTGCAAGCGACATGATGCGAGCCTGCTCTAAAGAAGAAAGCACATAGCTGCAGTTAGACTGGGAATAAATGTGCTTTGGAGTATAATAGCCTGGGCTCTGCACCAACCACAGCAACATGGCTTCTGTTTTGGAGCTGTCTCACATCTGTCCAAAGGGAAGCATAGGCAGCTGGAGTTCACTTCTGCCTAGAAAATAGCATGGAGACATACCCACACATATGCTCTCCAATACTTTAAGCACAGACAAAGCCTTTGAGAAATGAAAGGGAATACACATCATCCTAGTTTTACCTTACTATGAAATTAAGGATTTATCTCTGTTATCTTGCTCAAGAATGGGAAGTCAGTGGTGAAAGATGGATATTAATGGTGCATTCACAGTTAATTTCTCCTGTGTTGGTCAAACTGTTTAAAGAAGAAATTCTGCTTCCCTGAGTTGTTCATAGTTGTGTGTAGCTATTTCTCAAGATGGATAGTCTTGGGTTGGATTCACAGGCTTTGAATAGAGTCACTTTTAGTTTATTGACACTTTTTTCCTGAAAAAAATTACTTTGAAACCACTGACAGACTCACCAGTTGCATGGTAGACAGGTGACCCGCGGAGTCTAAAGACACCACCTGACAGTATGCAGCTTAACCAGCCATGCAAGGTATGTCCTCATAGACACAATTAGCAGCAAAGCCTGGCACTGCTGAGGATCGATGACAAAGTGACAGTTTCAGTGCAAGCTGTCTGACCCAATAGTCTGGCCTTAGCATCAGCCAAGAAGAACTTGTTTCTTGATTCTTGTCTCAGCTTTCATTTCTTCTATTCGTGCTTGTTTCCATCTCTGTTGTTATGTGAGCTGTGGAAACAGAGACCATAGTCTGCTAAGGAGATTTTGCAAATATTTCAGCCTTAAGTTACTGCCATTTTTATTGCTAAGCTTCATTTTTTTGTGCACCTTTAACTCTATGTTGCTTTCTCCTGTGAAGGAAATGGTGATATTGAGCAATGCCTTTTCAATTTTTGTCTGTGTAGAAATGAATTCTAGTTTTCTTTCTCAGTATGATGCTGACCCTGCATCTAGTTTTCTTATGATTTATATTCCATTCAGAGATAGGAGCTTTCCTGAAGCCTACTGCCTAATAATTAATTAAGCTCATTTTAAGTCATTAATCTACTGTTCTGCATGATTTTTCCAGAACACATCTAAGATGTCTGATGCAATGTTTATTCTCAGTCCTTTTAATGCAAGTCTTTTCTATAACTGCCTGCCTTTATTTTCCATTTGCATCACCTGCAAGCGATTATCAGTATAATCCTAATGGATTTACAGTAACCCTTGAAAAATTAGTTACTTGAGGTGAATCCATTTAATTTTATTTATTTTTTTCTAACAAGTCTAGTATTCTGCTCAACCACCACAGCAGTATGTTCAGAAAGCCAAGTGGACTAAATGTACCAGCATTAAGACAACCCAAAGCCATTTGCTGTGGTATTGAAGACTAACACACAGGTGACCTTGGGTCTCAGTATTTGGAAATGACTTCTAATTATTCTGTATTTTCCAGCCCTCAATGTGCACATCTCCCAACTCTTTGGTAGAGACTCTTTTGAGCTGGCTTTAACATTTATCAGGGGAAATTCTGAGATCTCTGTTGGAGCTCTCCAATTTGCAGCAGAGCAGCTGACCCATTTCTGTTTAGGGCAATGTGCCTTTGGTTATAAAATCATCATTCTTTATAAGATTCTTACAGGGGGACAAATGGATGTATCTTTTACTCTGGATGACATCTTTAAGCTGATAGACAGACACTATTTGCCCAGAGTTTTTTTAATCTCTATTTCATGAAAAATGAAGGTCTTTGGTGTAGAATTTTAATTTGATTTATATTCACAATTTCTTTCAACGAGTTTCAGCCTACCTGATACCAAAACAAGAACATTAGCTTTGACCAAAGGTGACCATGTAATTTAGTAGTGATAGAGGATGTTGATTTTCCTAATCATTTTTTAATTTCTCAAAAACTGAATTAAAAATTCACTAAGTTTCATCCCAAATCAATCACATATAAAACCTGTGAGGAAGGAGACTTTGAAAGACTTCTGACCATCCAAAAAAGCTGATTTGTAGGAAAAATTCTAAGTTTGACCCCTTGAGAGGAGGTGATCTTGTCCACCACAGCAGCAGATCAGCATATATGGGGGAGGAGGCTCTTTGATACCTCTCAGACCACATGGTGGCTGAATTTAACTTATCAATGGCCTTTCCACTGAAAATACATCTTACTAAAAAAACAATAATCTCCAAAGATTTTGTAGGTCCAATTCTCCATTTTATAGGTCAATTCTCCAGTTTGATCAATGTAAACAGTCAAATATGCTTACTTTCAGGACAAAACTGAGAGCTCCATTTCCAGCTCAGGATGTAGTAGGCTGCACTATCATCCAGTTTTCCAGATTTTTACATCTGTTGTGATATTCACTTCCCTCCAGCTTGTTCCCAGACCAAGGTAAATGCAATATTTATTTTCAGTATGCAGTTTTTACTTTCCCCTTCAAGTCAATTTAGTCCCTCATATTCCTTACATTTTGTGCCTTCAAGCATGGGTAACATGTATTGTGAGGGTTCTTTTCGGCATATGACTTCTGCTGTTCAGGGAAACTGGGCTGGGCTCAGTATATGTAACAAGAACACGAATTAGTAATAATAAATTAGTTTATAAAAAGTGGGAATTAAGGAATATTGCAAGAGGAGATGTATGAAAAAGGAACCCTATTAAGTAATTATGAGGCACAGACTACATTTATAACTGCTTGCAGAACAAACTTTTGCTCTTTGTAAATATATGTGCATGCAAAGTTCCCTTTCTATCTATTCCCACAAAACCTTTTCAAGTACATCTGTAGCTGTCTCATCAAAGTTAGAGTCCTACTTAGCAGTATGCATGTGTGGAAAATTGTTTGCTACTGTTCGAGCAACCATAGTCTTTACCTGCTAAGAAAACCTCCAGACAACTTCTGTGATTTTCATACATATATTCAGTTTCAGAGCCACTGTTGGGTAGGATGCAATGTAATGTTCACTTGTGTACTGGCTATACACACATATAATTACATCAATCACTTTTAAAAGAATGCATCCCATCAAATTGCTCAGCATTTCATAACCTGAAGATTTAGTTCTTAGTAAACAGGTCATGTGAGTCATGTAGCGTAGCTCAGCTGCTGGAAGGAGTTGTAAAGTTGCATTAAAACTGTGTTTATCACTACAGGCAGATTTGTAGAATCACTGATTTCACATTACACTGGTTACTGCCTTGACTTTTCAAATAGCTGGTAATTTTCTCTTGCCTTGGTCACTACTTTCTGAATAAACTGTGGAAATTCAACGGAGTTGTAGCAATTATGCCAGTTAAGGATACCTCCTTCTATTTGTTCTTATAGTTCCTGAAGTATGTGTGATTCATAGTCCATTGGGATTGCTCTTTCATCTTAGTAGTTGAAAATGTCCATATTTTTAATTCCAGTTTGCCCATAGCAGCATACGAGCTGCAAGCTAATGTGTGCTGCAAAAAACATGTTTCAAAAAGAGTAGATTGTAACCATTCATTTGAATAACTTTGATTTGTTTCAGCTACAGTTCCAACATCTTTAATTGCATTTTCTAGTAATATTCACAGGAGCTTGTCTGCAAAGAAGTATGCTGGTGTTGCAAACTGTCTTATCAAATCTGATTATTCTTTTTCATATTTTTACCCCCCAAAAAAAACAAATTTACAAGTTTAGAAGCAGTAGCTATGGGACAGATGCCGCAGTATGTTAAATCATACAGCAAAAATAATAAATTGTCTTGGTGAACAGTTGCACTCAAATGCAGCCTGAAACAAGATTGTTCTGAAAAACCTCTCCATCAGAAAATGAACAAACCTATGCAAATATAGTATGCAATCAGTTAAAGGTGAGCAGTTATATCTTTAAAAGATTCATTTGCTGTAATACAGAGGCAGCTGCAATAGAGACACTTAATGGAGTAGAGCTCTGTTAAACACCTTGTCTCCAAGTGGTTTCAGAGCACCACATGGTACCAAGAACAAAAATAGCCTGAGTGGAGGAATGGAGAACTTAAATCTCTGCCTGAGCCAAAGCTCTATGGAAATGTGGAAGACAACAGGAGGAATTTCAGCAGGCACTTTGCTCTGTGTTTGTAAGCAAACAGTGCCAATAGAAAGTAAGACCTTCAGAAGGTAGCCTTATTTTTGGTAGTGGCTGGTTACAAAAAACTTGTTGCAGTTAATAGCTTTTTGTTAGGCAGAGTGGAGGCTGACTGTGAAGTGGTAGTAGAGAAATGTGAGGAACCCTTAATTCCATGTGAAAACGAAGCATATGTGTGAGATTGGCTCAGAGTGAGCAGAGTCTTGCAGTTTCAAGGGACTGGGTTCTAATGGGAGCTGCAAGGAAAGTTCAGAGGATCTACTGGAAAACAAAGAATGAAGCTGAACAAAGCTGCTAGAAGGTGCTGGTTATGAATGTTAGTGCAGGAGGAAGTCACTCAGGATATCCTACAGAGTGAAATCTACAGGTTTTTTTGTGGATGCAGGCCTCGTTCAGTACACAAAAATATTACAAACAAAAAGCATCAGCAGCTGCTTAAATGTACAGAGGGATGAAAAGCTTATGCTTGGAACACACCAAGAACAACACTGCAACCTACATACTTTGTACAGCCACCACTTAAAAGAGTGATAGCCATAAAAAGAAAGGCAGATCCCAAAAGGTAGTGAGTTGCACCATTTTTTAATTGATTGCAGAGGTCCCTAGAGTGCAACTGGTGCAAGCAAAGATGACAAATCTGCCTCTAGCCTACATGAACTCCACATAGCAGCAGCAAATACTCTGCCAAAATATGAAGACTGTTGACCTGGGAGTAAATATGACAGCTATTATTACAAAGCTGCACAGTGAAACATAAACCACTGTTCCCAGAAATTCTATTAAAAGATCTTAGGATAAGCCACAAAAATATAAATAGAATATAAACAGATAAAGGGCATTATCTACACATCAAGTAAAGAAACTCTAGTACAGTACTAGTACAAAGTATTAG
Organism: Excalfactoria chinensis; assembly: GCF_039878825.1. Taxonomy (NCBI): domain Eukaryota; kingdom Metazoa; phylum Chordata; class Aves; order Galliformes; family Phasianidae; genus Excalfactoria; species Excalfactoria chinensis. The sequence goes on from NC_092828.1 coordinate 56,130,293, forward strand.
TACAAAGTACTAGTACAGTGCTCTAGTACAAAGCTGAATGACACACACATTGAGTTAGATGTTGTGATTTGTACAACCAATTTGAACTAAAAGTGATATGACTCTGAACACAAGGCTGCAGTATGTGGCCCTGACAAGGAAAACCTAAGTTCCTGCCTAGAGCATGCTAATAGGGTATATGAAGAAAGAGTCCAAAATACCGATGTTTTGGGGGGGGGAAATAAGTGGTTTATTCTGTACTTCGTGGAGATACTTTCCATCCATTCAATTTCATATCCTGAAACCTGAAATCAGGCAGCATGCACTCAAGAGCTGAAGGGAAACTCTTGTGTTTATGTGAAGATTACAGACAGTATACGATCAGAGACAGCATCTCTTCATGTGTAATAGCCCTGTAGTCCAGGACTGAAGTGGATCGACAAAGAGCCATCAGCCAGCAGGCATGCATTGCTTCCCCAGGAAATCGTTCAAACCAGCAGTTTGAGTATGGTAGGCCACACACGAATGTTTCATGGAGTCAAAGGAAGCTGGACACTACTGTGCTCCTCACTTCCTTCTTCTTTAATTTAACAAATCTTAAAATACACACTACTGAGCAGACTGGCTTTGTTGCAGTGTCCCACCAAAATGAGCTTCCCTAAGATTAGTTGTGGTGCTCTTGCAGGGAGATAATGTTGGGGTTCTGGCTTTTTCAGGCCATGGAGAGAAATACATCCATAGCTCCTTCTGTGAACTCTCTACGCATCAATGGTCAGTGTGTCAGAGAAAGGCAGAAAAGCCATGCAATTTTGACTGTTTTGGTAGTAGGTCCACCATGGACGCTCTTTTCCACCACAGAAAAATTTTCAGAGAACATGGAGGCAGAAAGGTTTAACTGTGAGTCTCTGCTGGGGCTTGTACCAGAGGAAAGAACTGTGGCAACAGCAGCGTGCTCAAAGAGGATGCTTGAGGAACCTTGACCACATTTAAGCCAGAAATCCAGGTTAGGGATTTACAGCATTTGATAGCAGCTGAGTAAGTGTGTTCAGGACCCTGATTTGCAGTTGCTCTTGGAATATACCCATGTCCCTTCCTTGTTTCAGATTTTTATCTTGATTACTCAGTTTTGCCATCTGTTGGAGTGGAATAATAGTTCTTTTATATATAGGCTTTATATGAAGAGATTTATGGAACTTAATTTGTAATCTTTGAGTTTGCTTTAATTGTTCAGAACGGATTACATACACACTATATGTTATTTCATATGTAAAATTAACAGTAGATGTTTCATTGCAAACAAAGTAGTTACAAATATGTTATCCTTCTTTTTATCAGCCAACATTTTCATTAATGTTTTTCTGATTCTTCTTTTTTTTTTTTTTCCTTTTCTTTTTCAATAATTACTTGATTTTCATGAACAAGAGGTCTGATATTTTTTCTCCATCAGGTTCCATTGGACACATGCTGACATACTTCCACCAAAATACATAGACAGAAATAAGGCTAACATTAGAGAACACAGTAAAGAATAAAGGAAAATACTACAAATAACCTAACCAAACAAACAAACAAAACAAAATCCCATCTTGTGCTTTTGAGTACACAAAATTCTGGATTCATAAAATATCTCCAGTGTTTATGGTTGAGTAGCTTTTTCTTTTCTGATTTTAAGATTTTTAACTAAAGTAGTGTGGACTGATTCTAGAGAAATTTATATATAAGAATAATTTTACACACACGTACTCTTCTTGAACTGAAACAGAACTAGTGTATTCATTATGCTTCCCTAGTGCATATTCTGGAGGTGTATATTTTCAGTTGTATATGGAACATTTGTTGTCCTTTGTTAACAGAAAAAAACATACATACATACACATTTATGAAAAAAAGAAGATAAGGAAAAATATGCAAGCTGAAAAATCCCTGCTTGCCCTTCAGTTTACTGATGTATAATAATGTTTATTTAATACATGCTAAATGAAAAAAAGAAAAACAAACTGTGTTGTCTTACAGTTGGCTATTTTCCTAGTGAGCCTCGGTTTGTCCTCCTCTGCTTTTACTTGTTTGACAATCTGAAAAAGTTATCTTCAAAATTAGAATATATTTTCTATGAGATAAATATTTTCTTTGCATATTAAAGGAAAAATGTGCCTCCGATACAGAAGGTGTGATAACAAGGACTGCTGGTAACTCTTTTCTTGGCTGCAGTCCCACTAAATGAGTCACATTTAATCAAGATTTTGTCCTGTTATGTACCTGAGGTCAGTATCCTGGAGATTCAGTGGTTACTAATGGTTACTCAGTCAGGGAAATGAAAGAAGTAAGGCAGAAAAAATATATGCCTTTAAGATGTATTTTTCTAAGTCCTGCTGTGAGAGTGAGAGCTGAAGCCACTCCCTTCCCCTCCCCCCAAAAAATACTTTTTTGGGCTGCAAAATAGACTCCTCTTCTGGTCTCAAAAAGGAAAGTGATAGTAGCCCCCTTTTGAGTAACCTGAAATCCTTATAAAAAACCTGTGGTAGCGATGAAAAAAAAAAAAAAAAAAAAAAAAAAAAAAAAAAAAAAAATCTTGGTTAGATCAGCTTCTGTGAAATAATGGGCTGGGGAGAATTTACTGTAGGTTCTCCTCACCTCAGTTCCTCCAAAATAGATGTACAACCTGTGCTGAAAAAGATGGCATTAGAGGATGTAGCTAATATAAAGATATGGTGTCTGCTCTGAAAGTAATGCCTCCTATTTTATTATGTCAGTCCATGAGGGTGGATAGTGATTGGACAACAAGGAATGGTCTTAAACTGAGACATGGGAGGTTTAGGTTAGAGATTAGGAGGAAGTTTTTCACAAAGAGGGTGCTGATGCACTGGAACAGGTTACCCAAAGAGGTTGTGGATGCCCCATCCCTAGAGGCATTCAAGGTCAGGCTGGATGTGGCTCTGGGCAGCCTGGTCTGGTGATTGGCGACTGTGCACATAGCAGGGTGGCTGAAACTGGATTATCGTTGTCCTTTTCAACCCAGGCCATTCTATGATTCTTTGATTCTGTGATATCATAGGAAGATGCTGGCAGTATGAGAGTAGAGTATGAAACTTCCCATCAACATTCCATTACATTTTGTTGCCATGTGAGAGGTGGAGCAGAGAGGTAGTTCAACAAAATGGCATCTGACATGCAAGTGCATGTATGAAGCAAAGGGTTGTCACTGAATTCTTCTGTGTGGAAGAAATGGCACCAGTTGACATTTGTTTATGCTGAATGTTTATGGAAACCAAGTAGTGGATGTGAGCCCAGTGTGACAATAGGTAGTGTGTTTCAGCAGTGGTGATATCAGGTATGGGTTGCCTTTTCTAGTACACATATATATGTATGAGTGCAGCATGCAGGCTCTTCTTCATGCCTGGTGAAAATGCATAGCTTATGGTGTGACTATGCTGAAGAACAGTGTTTTGTAGCTGAGAATGTAATCTATTGAATAATGTTATCATGCTCTTTTATCTATTCTAGTTTCTGTAGAAATAAATGAGGCATTACTTTTGGAGCAATCTATGTGGATTTTAGATCTAGTTGTATTCAACAATTAGCCTAATCAGATAAGATTAATTCTTTTTTTTTTTTTTGTCATTCATGTAATTGTCTCTTTTCCAAAAGTCTGCTCATGCATCTGTCTGGGATTGTTATCATATTGTCATTTTGTCTCAGTCTCATTTGATCTAATACCCGTAAGTTTTATTCACAGTTAATGGCATAAGTGAAATGGCCACTTAACTAAATGCCTAAATTTCAGTAGTGTCACCAAATGACTATTTTGATAGAGTGACAGCAATAAAAATTAGAGTTAGCACAGCCCCCGTATAAATCACTGCTTGTTGGCTTTTAACAACAGCAATATTTGAATGAAGTTCAGGTGTGCAGGGGATTTGTGTGTCATGGGAGCACACAACTAAGTGGAGAGGAAGGAGGGAGAAGTGGAGAAGGTTATTCTTTGTTTTAGGAACATTTTCTCCTTTCAAGTCAATCACATATACCTTAATGCCAAAGGTATATGAAGCACCTCACTGAGTCTTCAAGGATAGTGCTCAACTAAATGCTGGGTCTTGCTATAAAAAGGACATGAATTTCCTCAACAAGGGCACTGAAATGAGTAATTCCTGTTACTCATAGAAAGTTGTGTGTGTGTAAGGTAGTCCTTGGGACTGTGATTCAGTTGCCAGCTTAGCACTCTTCTGCACAGCTCCATGGCTGATCAGGGCACACACACACACACAAAAAAAAGGCGTTTCCAGTTGTTCCATGCTTTCCCCAGGGAGAGATTTTATTGACTGCTTGTGTGTATATGTGCTGCAGCACCTCTTTCAAGCTGCGTATGCAGCGGCTAGGGAGGTTATTTGTGGGTCTGGTTTGTTGGTGGCTTTTTGTTTGGTTTGAGGTTTTTGTTTATGTATTTTTTTTCCCTGTATCCCAGAGGAAACAGCTGGGGAAAAGACTTTGGAGTAGGTCTGTAGGCCTCTTATGCCAGTTTATTTGAGCTGTTTGTTATGTTTGACTTAATTTGTCCCGTGTTTAAAAAACATGAACTCCTAAGGAATGTAGATGTGCATGAGAAACATCCAAAATAAATAAATATTCCAATAATACCACCCAAATTGTCCTAATGTTGTGGCATAAAATAAATCAGGGTGGGTATTTTCAGTGTGATGAACCAACAGTTGAGAACATATTCCTAAAAGGAGCTAATTCAGCATCGCCTGTGACCAACTTTGTAACTTGAATACATTTGTCAGTAAGAATTACTCATACAATATGGTCTTCAGCACTGGAAGTTGAACCCACAGCACGGACAAAAGCTCTGCGCTGGTTGTGTTTGAGGTTGCATTTGCTAGGGGAAAGATGGAAATTCATTTATGTCTAACAATGTTAACCAAATAGCACAGTTTTGTTGCTTTTGTTTTTGTTTTTAATAAGGAAAAGACCTTTAAGACAATTGTGTAAAATGTTTATTTTTAGTATGGTTTTCATTTGTTAAATAGCTTCTTTCCCCACTGCAGTGTTGGAGTTTGAGGTTTCAGACATGTGCAAGAAGCACTTATTTTTCACACAATTAACAGACAAAAGCAGAAGACAGGCAAAATGACATCTTCTTTTCCTTTAGTATTCTTTAAATAATTAGTCCATTTAAAGTTAATATAAAATAGATTTCCTCAATTGTGTTATAGGAACATGATACATCTATCGAAAAAACCACAACAAAACAAAAAATAAAACAAACAAAAAAACCCCTAAATATAGATGAAAAAAGAAATTAAAAAAAAAAAAATCAAACCACTTTTTTACTTGTTGTAGCTCATTAAAGCGTTTCTTTACTCAATACCAATGAACTATCATCAAGAGCTGTCACCTTTTTATGCTGAAAGCTGTATTTCTCTATTATAACCCTTTGTTTCTCATCTCCAGCACGGGCATATCCTCCACTTCCGTGGGATCATCCTGAGTGAAGCTGTCTTTAAGCAGAGTGCTGAAAATTCAGTCCTGCATTTTCAAGGCCACATAATTGAGGTATTCTGTGATATAAATATAATTCACAGATTGTGCTTCAATTTTATTGTTAATTCTGCCACTGTAGCTGTTGCTATCTTAATTACTCCCCCATATATACTGATTTTTTAAATTTCTGTTTTAATTTTGTGTTGTTTTTTTTTTTTCCCTTGGGATGGTCTCACTACTGTACACCAAGGCCTGGATTTAGATTATTGTGGACGCACTTTAAAACAGGTTTTGCAAGTAGTTCTTGTAAATCTTGTGACCAAAAGACTGTATTTCTGCATTTCTCAGCAGGATAAACGTTGCTTTCTCTGTGCAGAGAATAGATTCTTTGCAAACATCAGTGCCATTTATCTGAAGGCATTCCTAATAGACAGAAACTGAGCTTGCATTAAGTTTTTGTCATGGTTTCACTTACAGGTAGGACTAAGATTCATTCACCTCAAATTCATTATCCCTGCAAAACTACCTCATACTTTGCATTCATTGGGTCTGTTTATGTGTTTATATTAAGCATAACTTCAGTGTTGATATAGGATTAAGTGTTTGGTCTGTAGAACAGACTGGAAAACCAAGAAAAGAACCCAGAACAAAAGTCATTGCATGCTGTCAAGAGAGAATGTGCTCCTGGGTAAAGTGTGAGATGTAGGTATGCAAGAGGACATGCTTCCCACCAAATGGGTTAGGTAAACTGTAGGTTGTCAGTTGGATACAGAGGAGTAGTGAGCAATCTTTTAAATTTATCCTTTGTGTAAATCCAACTTCCTCTTGTTTTTGTTCTCTGCTTCTTTTTAATCTGTACCTTTGTAGTTGGTGTTCTTTCTTGAATTATGTAAGACTAAGTAATCTGCTTGCAACTTTAACCCAGCTTCACTGAAGCATTATTTCCCAGTCATTAGGTAGCACCAAAATTCTCCGTGGCTGTGGCTCTCTTAGCCACCCCTACATGTGCAGTTTCGTACTTTTCTCCCTAACACTAAAAGGCAAGATGCCATGGTTGGGGGTTAATAACACAGTGATTTAATGAGGAAAAAAGAAAGTGTTTCTGTGTCCCAAAAATACCTGGCATATGACAATGGAGAACATAGCTGTACCTGCAGGATCCCAGCATGGCTGGTAGCCACATTCAGCATATATCAATAGTATATCAATATTTTACATTGATCAGCAGCTTAAGAAGGCAAGCTTGTATACCTGTTATTATCAGATCAGGCTAGAAATAAGTAAATGGGGAGAATCAGTAAAGTACTTTTCCATATCCTGACTGCATTGCATAAATATGATAAGCCTTAGGAACAAAACCAGCCTACAAAATCTTATGTTATTTTCTTTCCATTTCCCTTCCAATCCAGACAGATTTTTGGGTTTTTTTTTTTTGTTTGTTTGTATGTGTGTGGGTTTTTTTTTGTTTTTTTTTTTTTGTTTTGTTTTGTTTTTTTGGTTTGTTTTTTTTTGGCAGGTAAGCACTTCAAACTGATCCTCCCACATAGGAAACTATGGGAGCTATGAAATATTACTGCAACCCAGTTATCTCTGAAATGCTGACCTGCCTGGCTAACATGGAGACAAAATGCAGTTATTCCCTTTGACATGAAGTCACTTGTGAATTTACCAGATGAACTTCCCTGACAAATGGCTACCACCCACTCAATCCATCACTTCAGGGAGGCTGGGCTGCCTCATACTTTTTCTTTACTGTGCTTTTAACTTTTGTTCTGCTTTTCAAAAAGATCAAGGGGTAAAACTCAATCCAATATTTAAAAGCATGTGATTTAGAGTGCCGAGTAGCAAAGAGGTCTTTTAAAATTGCATATTATACAGCAATCATGTACTTAGAAATGCCTCCTTTTTAATACAGAAAATCAGCTAGAATTCTTCATTAATATTTTAATTGGTGTAAGTGTTGAGTTTCCAACTATCCACATGGTAATTTACACTTATACTGTAGCTGGTGGGAGTTGGTTTATTTTCCTTTGTGCTAATCCAAGGATCTCACTTCCTGTGACAGGAAAGCTGCAGATGACAGTTGTACTGCGTGGATAAAAGTCAAAAAAGGAAAGGTAAAATATGTATGAAAGGATTTTTCTAAAACCTAAAAGAAAAAATTGTTAGCAGATGTACATAGTTGAAAAAATCCACTCTACCATAGCAAGTAGACTAAGTTAGGAAATAACTATTTTGTGGATACACAGCTCTCAGCTTTGTTTTGTCTAGGCAGCAGATGATCTTCTCTGGAGAAATACAAGACCCTCAGGACACTTTCCTGCTCAGCTTAATGTAGGAAACATGCTTTAGTGTGGGGGTTGAACTTGGTGATCTCCAGAGTGCCAAGCCCTATGATTCCATGCTTCCATGACCTATGATTTTATAATTCCATGATTCTGTAGAAGGCTACATATTGAGAAGACTAATAACTATTTTTTAGTATTCATAGTCAAATCTGAAAAGCAGGAGGGAATGCTCAACAGAGTATCTTGGAATATTAGGCAGGAAAGCACCCCAAAACCCATGTAGCATGTGAAACTTGCATAGTTCACTCAACTCCAGGGTTATTCAAAACATCCATCGAGCCCATGTCTTTTCCTGCTTGGCACTGACACAGCACAGAGCTGTGGATGAAGCAGGGGAGGGAAGATGCTGCTGAAGGAAACCTAGTCTAGCAGAAGTCTTTTCTTTGTGGGTTTTGGTGCAAGGGAAAACATGGGTGTTTCCCCTTGCATGGGTATACTGATAGACAGTCAGCTGAGTATGAACCAGCAGTGTGCCCAGTTGTTTAAGATCAATGGCATCCAGGCTTGTATCAGGAATGGTGTGGTGAGCAGGACTAGGGAAGTCATCCTGCCCCTGTACTTTGCATTGGTGTGGTCCTCAAGTACTGTGTTCAGCTTTGGGCATCTCAATACAGAAAGGGCATGGAGGTGCTGGAGCAGGTCCAAAGAGGGGAACAAGGCTTATGAAGGGCTTGGAGAATAAGACCTACAAGACAGACTGAAGGTACTGGGGCTGTTTAGTCTGGGGAAGAGGAGGCTGAGGGGAGACCTTATTGCTCTCTTCAAATATCTGAAAGGTAATCACAGCGAGAGCAGGGTTGATCTCTTCTCACTGGTGACAAGTGACAGTATGAGGGGAAATGGCCTCAAGTAGAGCCAGGGCAAGTTTAGGTTGGATATCAGAAAAAAGCTCTTTACAGAAAGGGTTCTTAAGCACCAGAATGGGCTCCCCTGGGAGGTGGTTGAGTCACCATCCCTGAATGTGTTGAAAAACTGTTTGGATGTTGTGCTCAGGGACATGATTTAGTGAAGGGCTGTTAGGGTACTATGGTTAGGTTGCGGATGGATTTGATATCTTTAAGGTTTTTTCTAACCTGAGCAATACTATGATTCTAAGTTTCTGTGGGTGTCTTCAGTATTGCTCAGTGGATGGTGGTAGTCAGGGCTCAAAGACGGCTACATCTGATGTGAGAGAAGTGCCCAAACCCTTCTCCTTCTCTGAAGCAGGATGCTGCCTAAAGCCTAGGCCTGACCAATTGCACTAGGCTGTTGTCACAGTTCCCACTCCCCTGCCCTTTCTGGGCTCCCTTCAGCTTGTCATGATGAAGGGGAGGGAGGAGGTACTGCCCTTCACATGGCTTTCCCACTGTTTCCTCAAAGATTGTGGGGATTGCTTCAGAATGTGCGCTATCTTTCTCACTGTGTGGTTTTGCTGATTTTGTCAATGCTGCTGTGTTTAATTTGTTTCTGAAGGGAATGAAACTAGTAGGAGTGGAGGGTTTGACTGGATGTCTGTCTCTTTGTTACTAAGTTTTGAGCCTAGTGGCAGGTTTCAGAAAAATGTGACAGAGGGCTAAAACTCTCTCAGATAATTAAGTAACAAATGTCACGAAAATAGACAAATGGGTAGAGGAGACAGATGGTGTAAATGCCCTTACTGTGGGAAAAACTGCAGAGTGGTATCTCACATCATTAGCCATTACAACAGCCACATGGGAAAAAGGGTCCTATAAATGCTCCGAACACGGAGAAAGCTTCAGCTGGGTTTTGTTTCCTGTGTGCCAGACCCAACCACTCACAAGAATGAGCTCAACAGAAAGCAGGCTTAAATTTCTTCTGAGCACAAATAGCTGGTTTGCTGATTGGCATCCGCACAAAGTGTTCTTTTCATTCAACTATTTGTATTTTTGAGAAAGATATCTGCCTGTAAGCAGGTAAGTTGAGTTGCATATGATCTAAACAGAAAGCAATGCCAGCTCCCTTATTCTGCTCAGAACCACTTCACCCACAGTAAGTTATGCACTTAGGCAGCTTGGAATAATGGTCACAGTGAAGAATACTTCGTGTTGTGTTGAGAAATCCATAGCTTTCAGGAGAACTGAACCAACAGTGTGGCCTTGATTGCATATGTTGTTGTGAGCAGGATTCAGGAATAAAGAGCAAAGCCCAGCTGAGAGAAATTAGGAGCACTCTCTCATTCCATGGTATTAGTAGTGTCCTAGACATAGTGGATACGCAGTAGTTCCCACAGCCAAAATGGATGAAGCTAGCAAGGTCAAGAGCTCCACACACTGCTGGTTAACCATGTTGCTAAATATTTGGCTGTCATGGCATCCTGGAATAACACTGGCAGAGATATACATGGGGATAAATGAGACAGGCAAGTCCTGCAATGGCTGAACATTCCAGCTGAGTGTAGCTGCATCTGGGGCACAGCTGGATACCAGAGACAGTCAGTCCCGGTCAGTTTCAGGAATACAGTAAATTCTAGTTTTGGAAAAATCAGCTGAAAATTTAGAAAATGCCAGAAAGATCATTTGCAAATCATTTCTGTGTGTCCAAAGCTAATCACCTACATTTCTGCTACACTAAAATCTCCTCCAGGAAGATTTTATAACACCTTATGCACCGTCAAGAAAAAATGGCTAGAAAAACAGACACCTCTTGGCTTTGTAGCCCATAATTTGGTGAGTGATTTAGATCTGTGCCTCAGCCCAAAGTTCAAGGGAGAGAGTAAAGTCAAACTTCCTTCTGTAGCCCAGCTCTATTTAAAGATACTTTTTAAAACAAAAGCCCTTTCTGGATAGCCTCTGCAGGATTTGTTACTAAACAGATGCTCAGATATCTTTATAGTATCAACCACATCTTTAATATTCTGTGCTATTTCTGATAATTCTGCCACCAACAAATATGAGAGAAAGAGAAGAATCTTTCCTTTTAAGTCTCTGTCTTAGTGCAGCGCTGGTTTTCCTCCGCTGGGTGATTTCAGGTTACCTGCCATCTGTGGCATGACATGGAGACTGACTATGGGTAAAGCACCATAGTATTTTAGCACATGTTCAGTAGCAACAAGCCAGCATAAGTGAGTGAAGAAAACAGAAGCCTAATCATTACTCCATGTTCCTAGTGCATAAAGAGAGATACTGTCCACCCACACAGTCTGATTGATGCCAACTTTTTAGCAAACTTAGGGCTTCAGTTCAGCTTCTCTGATTTGCACTCATACGATCTCTCAGCTCCCACCTTAGTGGTGACTTTTGTGAGCTGACTGGAAGTGACTCTGGCACGATGCATAAGAAGGGTCTGCTAGGAGTGTATGTTGCTGAGGAAGGGGGAGGGGGGGCTAAGAACCAAGTCTCTTAGTACCTTTGGGGGCTTCATGAGATAACACAGTGGCTTAGGCTTGACAGAATTTCACCAGACTCATTCACACAAAGCTGCCCACATAGCGCCTTTTTGCCTCTGTTCCCCTGATTTGGCCACTGTTGCCCATGTTTTAAAAGCTGCTTTGTCCTCCCTACATGGGTTCTCTGTAATCTCCTGAGCGGGGAATGGTGTATTTGAAACAAGCTCTGAAATACAACAATGGTGATGTCATTTCATTAAAAAGGTGCCAATATGGAATACTCAGGAAATTTGAGACCATTAATCTACTGTCCTTGTTAAAAATAGATGGTTCAAAATATTATATTGACTTGTAATCAGGAGTGGACATTGCTCAGCCATGGGCAGAAGGTGGAGAAGTTTCTGAGAAAGATAATTCACCCACAGTAGACATATTGATTAAGGAAATGTCTTTCAGTTTACAAAAAGAGAAGAAATACAAAGCACTGGTGGGTGGAAGAAATATTAACAGGACAATTTTGAATCATAACACATATAAATTTTTCCTTTCAGAGGACAAAACCTATAGTAATAGGAACAGAGGAATATTGCAGAGAAAGTCTGCATAGATCAGTATGTGTGAACTGATACATCTAACATCTCTGGATTCCACCATTGCCCTCTCTCTCAATTCTTACAGTTCTGGTTACGTTATAAATTAAAGGATGATACGCTCCCTCAAAAAACTCAAATTGGCAACTCATGTTTCAGTGAGAACTGGCTATGGGAGTCAGATTCTATCTTTTGGTACAACAGCTATTGATCTTGCAGTGTTCAAACAACTGTATAAAGTTTGTAAGGAAACAGTTATTAGTGAGACTTTTTTGCACTTGCCCATTTTATTTTTTTTTTTCTGACAAAAAGAAGATCTTTTTGCACTGGACATTATAATCAAGAAAGAAAATGATGATTTAGAACAGCTTTACTGGAGCTTAACCTCTGGTGTGTTAGAGGACTAAAAAAGCCAGTCTGCTTGCTTATGAATGTACACCAGCAATCAAGATCATCAACAAGGGCAAAGGGGATTCTTGGGTCAATATCCATTATTCACTGTTCAACTACCTTCCACTGTGTGCATACAGGTATGTATTTGCTAAAACCTCAGTGCAATTTTGAAGCTTAATACGTGAAACAATATATTTTCTTAGAAAATAAATAGGTTCAGCCATGCAGATTTTTATTTTTTTTCCTCATTTTTCCCTCTTAAGTTTCCTTCAAGGGAGAATATTTTCATTTTTCTACTAGTCAGAGTCATATTTCTGTCTATATACTGTGGGCCCTTAACAGTACCAGGGAAAGTTTTGCCTCTGATCTCCCTGAAGCAGGAATAAGCTGAGAGAGGGAAAGAGAAAGAGAGAGAGGGATGCAAGATAGTTATCTAAATAAAAGAAAAGAGCTCCCTGAAATACTATTTAAGTAATATGCATTGTTATTTTGTACACACTAAAAGAGATTGTGAGGTCACGCTACAAACTGGAAAGCTCTAAGGTGATAAGTTTGGGCTGATGATAAAGCAACAATCTATTTTACTAATAATTGGGTTTAATGAGTATTCTGAAAACCTGCTCTACTGCAGGGCTTGATCATCCTGTGCACTGCAAAATACAGAGTCTTTTGTATGCAAACTAAGTAGGTGTATGCAGAATCAGGGAAGTTATAATTCTGCTTATTTCTTAGCATCTTGGTGAAGAAGAAACTTAGGGTTGTTCATTTCACAAGACTGTAAGAATTGTTTTGATGAACTAAATATTAAAATTTAATTTTCTCATTAATATTGTAGAAAGCTTCTTTTTAATATTGCCTGCATTGTTATATTAAATTAACTGCATTTTACAAGATTCTTAACACAGATTTTCTAGAAATTATATTAATATTATGTATTTTACCTTTTCAAATCTATCCTGTACAGATTGCTTTTGACTGCTATGAATTCTTTAACATGATGTAATTTATATTTAAGGTGTACAAATTATCTCTAGGCTCAGCACAGCTAAATGAAAACAGCATGATGTAGCTCTCAAGGCTATACTGGATAGCAGTACTTTTCTGTAACTAAAATTCAAATTGTAGCAGGAGCCAGAGCTCCTCTCCACAAGAATGTATATACAAACAAGAGTAATAGTCTGGTCGTACTTCCTCACACAGGTTATTGCATTTCTTATCATTAGAGGTTAAACTGAAGCCTAACATGGGGTCTGATCTGCAGACACTCACTGCAGCAGGGCTGCCTCCAGGTGTGGAGAAAATGTTCTATAGTAGGTGGCATGGAGAGATGCTGAGTTTAAAGTGAGTAGTGAATATCAAAGTGCAAATTTACAAATAATTGCTTTCTCTAATTAGTCCTACCTGCAGACTCATTGTGCTCTTAACAGGAAGGGTACCACCTGGGAGATTCTTATACTTTACTTTGGGACTTCTATGTGCCATGGGAACATTGCAAGAATGAGTGTCTCCTCAATACTCAAGAGTGTATCTTTAGCATGAGGAAGAGCCACCAGAGGGTAATGTGAAGCCAAGTGAGCTCACCCTGAGCTCTCTGTCCGTGTCCTGGGAGGAATGTGGAGGGACCCCAAGTGCCCGAAGGTCACTCCTGGTATGCAGATGTTTGGTGGTGCTGCACAGAGCACTGGCAGACCTTTGCTCCCCCACCAGTTAGCTACACAATTCACAACCTTAAGTATTTTAAGACTGCTATAAACTGTGCCAGAGCTTGTTCTGGCCACTGGCCAGGCAAAAGCCAGAGTAATATGAGTGGGAAAATGCTTCCTACCAATGTTTCCCTCAGCTGCCCTCAGCTGCTCCAGGCAAGACTGTGGTACAGCTGCAGAGCTGCAGGCCTGGTGAGGTGGTGGCCACAGTGAAAGAAAAGAAAACATGCTTGGCTGCTTTGACATGGTGATTTCATTTAAAAAAAAAAAAAAAAAAAAAAAAAAAAAAAAAAAAAAGAGTTTATGTATTTCAGTCAGGAATTTATGGTTGAGGTTTAATTCCATGAGTAGAAAATTGTTTTTTCACCTTGTTTGGTCATTTCTACACTGATGACTGGGTGTGAAGCTTTAGCACTTCGGTAAGTCTGATTTGTCAGCACTTTGTGCCAGCCAAGCTCAGAGAAGACAAGGGACCCATAGGGAATGAGAAAGATGAAAACTCAGCTACTGCAGCCTCTTTTCTGCAATTAAAACTCCAGAGATGCTAGAAATCCTGCATGTCTCCCAACTGGAGGAAGTGTTCTCTCCTAATAACAGAAGTCAACAGGGCATTAGGAAGGTTATTCAAGTCAGGTCAGCTGGAGCCTGAGATGCAGTTGGCTTGAGTTAGTATTAACAAGAAATATCATTCATCAAAACATTTAATTGGCCAAACTGAGTTTGTGGGATTGTAGATATTTTTATTTTTGTCTTTATTGAGTGATAATGTTTAAAGCAGAGTAATTCGGATGGTGGGTATTTCACATAATGTATACTTTCAGTAGTCATGCTAGTTATTACAGAACATGAGAACATAGGCCAAGCTGGGCCCTATTATGTAATATAAACAGGGAAATTACTAAAGGAAGTGGTAGTGCTAGCACATTTCATTCTTTAGAAGACAAGCAATCTCCAGAACTGACTTCTAGTAACTCTGGAGAAGATAGTATTTTTCAGTGTTACTACATCCCTCAATCACTTGTGAAGATGCCCATCAATAGCAAGACAGAAGTAGTGGAAAGAAAGTCGGAGAAATACTAAGAACAGAGGAAAAGTGGTGACAGAAGAAAAGTCCATTTACTTTGGCTTTCCAACCCTGAGTAATAGGGTCTAACAGAGAATGTAAAAGTTTGTCATAGACTGAACCAAGGCAATCATTATGGTCTGATACATGAAATGGTTGCTCATGGAAGATGAACTTGTTAAGTATCCAACATGATTCTAGAAATAGACTCTGCAAAGTATATCTTTTGCTGATTTTTTTCTGAGTTTGAAAGGATGGAGCAGACTTAAATGTAAGTCTGGTTAATAAAATATAGTTTTTACTAGAGAAATAAAATGAAACAGGAGGATCTTGGACTGAATTCTTCACCTTCTGGAGTTATAGTAATATGTTTATTCATTATGAGAAATGGCTTCTCCTACTGCTCCAAACAGCCTGAGTTCTTGGTCTTGTTATTTGGCTAGCATGAAGAAGATGTAAATCTTTAAGTACCATTAATGCAAAGGTTTCAAGATCACAGGATAAGTCTAAGCCATATATAAGAGGTGAGAGATCGATTTTGAGCCTTCTTAACTATCTGAATCATGTGACCAAGGAACCAGTGGAGCAGCTGTGGATGACAGAGTGCCAAGTGAGACTTCTGGAAAGGATGGTGAGCAAAGAGAGTGCTGATCTTCTCACCCAAGGAATTGCTGTAAACAGTGTTGAGTGGATGTGAAGATGAAAGCCCTAGCAGGAGACATGCCTCTTGTGCTTTTTTGGCTAAGCTTCTAACAGTGAGCCGTGAAGTTGTCATTCGGCCCCTGTCATTTGCAATATGTGAGCCACATGCAAGGCAGTTCTATACAGCTGAAAGGAGTGCTGCTAGATAGCAGAGTTGGATTTGTAGCTTGCTGTCAGGACAGTCAAACATGCACTGCCAAGGTGTGAATTATGAAAGTTAGTTTCCAAATGGCCAAGGGGCAATAAACATTAATATAAACTAGACATGGGCCCATGCCAAATAACCCCAACTCTCAGGGTGTTTGAATTGCAAACATTTGATCAGGATCCAAGCTTTGCAGCTGGCCTTATCTCTGCAGTGGCCAAGCCAAAACTCCAGGGTTCACAGCCACATGGCACATTCTGTGATCCAAGGATGCAGTATCTGATTACCTGCTCCTTTGCCACCCTCAGCAAACAGCCCTTTTTATCTACAGTCCCTCGTGCTTTCTGTTTTGCTCTGGTATTCTTTCTCTGTCTTAGTATTTTTTTATCTGTTATATTTATCCTGGAAGTTCTCTGAACAAGGGACATGCTCTAAATCTGTTTTGAGCAACTTGGGTTGAATTATGCAATACTAGGGAAAATCATCAACAGAAAGGATGGAACCTGAGCATGAACTTTGTGCCTTCCATGCAAAGCTGACAAAGGGCACTAAACTGCTGTGCTTGTAAAAGAGAGGAGAGTAGGCAATACATTTAATAAATGTACCCAATTCAGCTTAGAAGAACTTATGATATTTTAAAAGACGTACTAGAGCTGGTTAGCAGTAGGTGACTATAAAATCCAAGCCAGACATCTCCAGCCATTTCTAGGGTCAAAGACTGGACTCTAACCATCTGTGTTTATTCTTTCCACCTCAAATCCCACTGACTAAGTGTTAAATGAAGATTGGCAGTCTGGAGATTCTAAGTGTTTTTATTCCCCAGGATGTAATGCAGAAAGAGGAGAATCACTTGGGTTTGCCAAAATACACTCCATATTTCACCTCCAGCAGCAGTAGCTATGGAAGGAGTTGTGTGATCATCCTGTTCCCAATAGAGTCTTTTTCTCACTGGATCTTGGTAAGAAGGGGCTGACCTTGAACAAAAATGCACAGCACAAAAAGTGCTTTTAGGGGAAAAAAAAATTCCAGTACCAGTTTCTAATAATTGCCTTTGCCCTACATCAACAGCATGTAAACAATTCACATTTAATAGTTTAGAAAAAGTACCTAGGAACTTAGCTCTTAATTCTTTACTTTGATAGAAAACCATACAGATTTTAGAGGGACTGACCATGCTCCATTATGTAGAGTGAGCAGGTGCATCAGAAGAAGAGAGAGCTTCTCACAAGTCTGGCACATTATAAGCTCTGAAAGATCTAATTTAGAGGAAGGCAGAAGATGCCTTGCCCTAATCCTTAAAGCCAGACACACACTGAGATTCTACAATTGCTGTCTTCGTTAACAGAAGTAGCTAGATGTGACATAAATATTGAAGAATGCTGATTTTTTATGTTTTCTAAGAGGTTAATTAGCATGTTAATTATCAGTAATTAATATATGCACATGCAGACATGAGCAATTGAGACATTATTTGTAGGAAATTTGTCTACTAGCTACGCTTCACATTCATCAAATACAATGTTCCTAGAGCAGTAAGACTATTGATCTGCATTATGGATTCTGCTTGGGTAGTTACAATGTGTGTTTAATATCCTCATCTTAAAACAGAGTGAGGGGATGCTGAGCTTGCATCTGGAGTTGTCTCCATTTCCTCTTCTGACTTACTGACTAAAAAACATGAAATTTTATGATCGTTTAAATCCCTTGTTATAATTGTCGCCATTTTTAGCTGAACTGGTTTCCTGAGCCAACATTTCTGCCTATCGTAATTACATTCTCGACTCATGGCTGCACAAAGAAAAACTTTGTAGACTCCACGCTGATAAAAGATCTCCAGGGATCTCATCTGAACTTCTAAGAAATCAAAGGTTAATAATCCGCCTGAGATGGAAGGGTGAAATCTTTGGTTTCTGACATTTTGAGAAATAGTTCACTTCACTGATATTTAAACATAGTGCTGAGGCAAGCCTTCATGGATTTATATCTGATCATTGTCTATCTTTTTCTCTGGTTTTTCACTGTCTCCATTGATATAGGTACCATTCCAGATCAAGTTTTCTATACAGACTTTTCCATACAGAACTTGTGGATTGGTAGTATACTTTTCTTTAGCTGAAGTATTTTATTAGCTACCAAAATTTTTTGAAACAGTATAGGTAAGGGACTTGTAGAAAGTAGACCAAGATCTGTTCTGATCAAAGATTACAAGCAGGTTCCTACAGGAGCTGCTCCTATATGAGCTTGCTAACATTGTCAAAACACTGCTCTTTAAAGTGCAGGTGTAGTTTTGAAAGTTACTCCACTAATGATCCTTGTCTCCACAAAGAATATGTCTGGCAGTATCTTCATTTATTTGGGCATGAATGCACTTTAGTTTTCTTCTTGGCTGGAGGTTTGGAATCTGTTTCTTCTTCGATTCACCTTTTCAGACCCACCATTATCTTGCCATCATCTTCTTTAACTAGATTGCTGCAGGAATTAAGTGTTGGACTAGATGATCTGCAGAAGTCCCTTCCTACCCATACAGTTCTGTATAATTTTGTGAACCCTGGTTCTCTTGCCTTTTCTTAGTGCTGACTAATTTATTTAATTTTTTTAAGTTAGTTAATTTATTTTTTGCTGGAGCAAGATTCAGAGGTGATGGGCTTTGCAAGGGCTGCCCTGGCACACATGATACCTGATAATTTCACTGAGACTATGGGGGAGTAAGAGGGATAGGAAGAAGGCAAATTATGGTGCAAATCTACTGTAATGCAGTTTCAACCAGAAACAGGCAGCTCCATGCTTTTCAGTGTCACCAACTGAGAACCCAGGAAAGGCTGGAAGGTCAAACTGTGAGCTATTTCACTTTCATCTATTTGTGAAGGCCACAAAATTCTTTGTAGACACTTTAACAAATAATGATTCAGAAATATATTTTCCCCTAACATCCTGTTCCTTTTTACTTCCCAAGTGTAAAAGCCAACAACAACTCAGCACGCATGTTTTAAGTTGAATAAAAAGAGCTGGTAAGAATGCATGTTTCACCCTTCCAGAGGGGTCATTATAAAAGAAGTGAGGTTAAAAATAATGTTAAAGTGATCTGTGAAAAAAAAAAATGAACTCCTCATTTTTCTGCATCTTTTAAGACATTCTGAAATGGCTCTGCATGAACCCTTGTCTCATCCTCTTTCTTCTCCCTTTGCCCCCACATCCAGCCTCTCCATCTTAGAAAAGCAAAGTTTTTGGTGCCTCTGGCTAGAAATTAATGAAGGCACCCCCAGTGCTCTACCAGCTCCACCACAGGATGAAGTCAAAGTGCACAATTCCCCTTCTCACTTTTCCCTTTTACCTCTGCCATGATGGTTACTGTGGTACAGGAAAGAAGAAAACATCCAACTGTAATGGTTACAAGAATGTCACAGGAGGCACCTCTCTGTTGCTCAATTGCTCTCCATGAACCAATATTATTGCAGATCTTCAGTGAATGCCAGAGAATTTGAAGTATATTTGAAATTATCTTGCTGGTGCTCTACCAAAAAAGTTACAGAGTTTTTAAAGACATCCTTTTAGCAAACTGTTAACAGCCATTCAAGATGATCCTTTTCAAAACTGCATAACAGACCCTGAAATACTTGTAAATGTGTTCATCTTGTCCTTCTACTGTTGTTGTTATCTAATAGAGTGAGCTGTAGGAAGTTCAAGATATGCTGAATACAGAACTGCCTTCTTTTAGGAGGATGCTCAACATCATCTTAAAAACAATTAAGATCTCTTTAGGTGTCTCAGACAAGGAGCAAGAAGTACAATTCTTCACAGTCAGCTACTTCAGCAACCACTTTGCAAACCTAAAAGTCTCTTAATGCCATATTTTTAATTGCTAAATCCTAAATGCCTAGAGAGCTTGAAATGAAGAATTCCCCACCCTGAAATTTCAATGTGCAGTACAAATCACAGAATCACAGAATTGCAGGGGTTGGTAGGGACCTCAAGAAATCATCAAGTCCAACTCTGCTTCTAATGCAGACACTTTCCAATAGGTTGCACTGGTAGGCATCCAGATGGGTCTTGAATGTCTCCATAGAAGGAGACTCTTCAACCTGTTTAGGAAACCTGTTCCAATGCTCTGTCACCTGTACTGTAAAGAAGTTCATGCATGTTTACCTAGAGAGTCAGGTTTTCTGGATTCAAAACAGAAGCTCAGTCTTTGCAATGGACTGGTACCTGCTGTCTTTGATGTCAAGCAGAAACACATCAGTAGTTTAGTAGCAATCTCTTGGATAGTAAAGGTATGTCAGAGCTCTAGACACTAGAGCAATTGACTTGTTAATGAACTTATTAGCATAGTTATTAAAAGAACAGTAATAAGCTTACCATCACAATGATTAAGATAGTTATTAACATAGTAAATAATTTAATTAACAATGATACTTTTTAACATTTATTGCTGCAGTTACTCTTTTATGTATTCTGTGAGGAGGTGTGTTCTAGTATTCAAGGTGTCTTCTTGCATTGGCCTCCCAGACTTTCTCAGTTCTTTTCTGCTTTATTCTCCCTTTCAGTTTTCCCCCACACGTTGCATCCTTATTGTCTGTTGCCCCAAAAGTCACTCTCATTTCTGACTTTTCCCCTCCCCCAGCGAGCTACTGGTCTCCTGTTCTATGGGATTTGTCCCAGCTACACACAATGCATGTCATGAAAGTTGAAAATGTGCAGTCAGTACTGGATCCACTGCACAAGTGGCACAATTGCCTTCACCACAGGAGCTGGGGTAAGAAGCTCAGTTTGTTCTGGGACAGATTCATGTTTACTGTTGATCTCTTGTTCTAGAAGTCTGTGTAGAACAATGTACAAAAGAATAAAATGCAATCAAGTGGAATAGTACTTTCAAATGTAATTAAACAATATAACAAACATGATTTTATAACTGTAAATATTGAGAAAATAATTATTCTGAAATCTAGGCATCTTTCTGAAGAAAAAAGTCAAGTTCAGTGTGGTTATTGCCTTGCCTACTTAACATTTTTGGCCATGCTGTGTGTTAGCTGGACTTTGAAACTACTAATGGGATTTGCATTGGCTTCAAAGTATATTACAGCAGCTCATAAAGCTCCATGTGAGAGGGACAAGGTGCCTGCTGTTTTAGTGCTTGCTGTTTCTGTTCTGTGATGAACTGCATATAAAATGTGGTAGAGGGGTATGGCATCTTCAAGCAGACAGACACGTCCCTTTCCTCCTGCCACCCCCTGACTCAATAGTGAGAAACTTTTATCTGCATAAGGAGCGGATTCTGAGGCAGGGAATTCTGAGAGCACTTTTACCATTGATTCAAATGCTGCTGGTAAGTTACAATCATAAATTACAGATTTCTTCAGAATTAAAACTACTCTTTGAAAAGCAGACATCTTGCTTCCAAAGGGGCATACCGCTACATGCAGTTATTTCAGTTTATAACTGCTTCTAGCCCATTGTGTTCAAGTTCAGATCTAATAGAGGAACAGCGTTTGGCACAAATACCTCTGTCACCATTCACACTACATAGTGTCATATGTGTGGGCTGACTAATGCAACCACAGAGGATGGCCAGTGGTTCAGACATAAGCACATGCTTGCACAAGTTCAGATAACATCAGCACCTGATCCCCAGGTTACATCTCCTCTCTTCTTTGTGCACCTCTAATACAGACTTTTCAATAGACCGAAGTTTGTCAGGAGTGCTTTTGAAAATTATGTATCTTTTTCTAAATGCATATAAATTTATACATGAATATATCTATACCTGGAGAAAGATACATGATGGCCCATATGTAAGTACAAAAACGAGGCTTCATAAAGCATGAGCCTTAATATGCCACTGGATGTTGGCTTAATTAATTAATTAAATTAATTATATATAAACATCCTTTTTTGAGTTATGAAGCTTTGTTCTTATGCATGGTCAGAAGAAAAAAAACATATAAGAAACTCTAAAGCTGGCTTACAGCAATGCCATAACCAATACTTTTGCATCTCTTATATGGTTAGAGATGAAGACTCCTGTCAAGTCTGGTTGGTGTGTAGATAATCCCAAAGGAGGGATGTGTAAACACCACCCTTCCCAGTCCTCACTTTTGCAGAGAATGCTGCCATGACTGCAACTGAGTCCCACCATCACTGCAAAGGGCAGGGAGAAAACATGTATCAGCAGGGCCTGGCTTCAGCAACTGTAGAAACTTGCCATGCATTCTGTGCATCAGTTTTATAGCCCTGATCATGACATATGATAGAAGCCAGAAAATAGTCTCTTATCATCATTCTGCAGACAAGAGTCTCTCTTATAGTATGTGCTCTGGGCAAAGTCCTGCCAATTTCACTGGCACAGATATGGAAAGCTGCATTTGCTCTTTTCTGTAACCTATTTACAGGGATTTCTTCTGAATCCCCAGAATTTCCCCTGGAGTGGGACAACCCCATGCTGTTCTCAGTGTTGTAATATTTTCCAGCAGAGAAAAAAAAAAAACAAACAAAAAACCCACTTGTATTAAGCCTGATAGATTTCTGTCACAAAATATTTACCAAATGCAGCCCAGGATTCTATTTGGGGATTTCTTGGGCAGCCTGCTTCTGAGATGGGGTTCTTGGGAATCCGAGGTCACGAGCTTGGGATGAGCTAGTTCCTCCCACCTCTCTGCTTGGCAAGGGAAGGAGAAAGCTCAGACTTAGCTATAACAAAACCTTAAAGACTACAAATCTTGAAGTCACAGGCAGCTGTTCAGGAAAAAACAACAACAACAAAAACCCAACCTTTTTGCATCAGCAAACCTGAGAAAAGTGGCAATTATGTTGAAAGGATGCATGCTCTGGGTAGAAGAGTTAATCTGGGAAGCACTATGTATCTTAGGTTCTGAAAGAAAATGTTATTGGAATATCTGGTTCATAGGAATTTGTGTAACATTTTATATTTTGGTTCAATTCTAATTAAAGTAAAATCTGAAGAAGGTTGTTTTTCATCAGAAGGCTACCAGTTCTCCCTCTACTACAGGTTAGGTCTAATTAGGCAAGCTCTTGGCTTAGTAGGCAAGGAGATGTCCAAATAAAACAGATAGCTATACTACTAGTCTCCCTTACGTCATGGGAGAAGGTGACTGCTTCACTTAGTTTTATTGTAACCAGGATTTGAAAGCAGTATAATAAATAAATGTCATTGCTTTGTCAAAGAGATGTAAGACTGCATATTTGCCCTCTGGAATGCTGGAAAACAGTGGAAAGAAAGATCGCAAAAATAGAAACACTTGAAATATAAGATGGACGTGTAAGCAAATAACCAAAATTGTTTTTAGTTATAGCTAAGTATTCACATTTCCATTTACCCTATCCAGTCTTGAAATACTACGGTAAACCTTGCAATAGTATTTATAAACACATCACAATAACTTCACTATTTCTCAGCCCCATACACCTCAGAGAGATGCAGTGTTATATAATGTCCTCTTCATGTTACAAATGTTTTTATGGATGACAAGGATGGGAGCCACCAAAAAGATTTACCTTGACGTGGGAAGTTCAGAATACAGTGCTGCCACCTGAAATGCTCAGCTGTTGCCACTGAGGAACAGGAGTATGAAGCATTTCTGAGCATTAGAAAGCTGTAGCCTTTTCAAGGTTTCTTCTGTGTACAGTTTTAAATAACAAGAACCTTTACCTTCTTCCTCTGCAAAGAAAACAGGCTTATCTAGCTGTGAGAAAGGAAACAAGTTGTCCATCTTCCAGAGGGCTGGCAGACTAAATGCATTTGTGCACTCACATACAACAACTAGGTGCAAACCATTTCACTGTGCATAGTGGTCAATAAAGTCATTGTAAGCAGAGTGGAAACAAAGAGTTTTTATTGAGTGAAGATTCTTGTTCTAAATTAGACATACCCCATCTGCAGATGCATTTGGATCTTCCCATCTTCATGGAAATTGAACCCAAGAGGGGGGAAAAACACAACACCTAATGACCTAAGGCAAAGGTAATTAAAAAAAAAAAAAAAAAGTAATTAAAATGAAAAAAAAATAAAAAAAAAAGATGGGTGCTTATGCTTCCCCTTTTTCTCCATTTCTAGTACCTTTGGCTTGAATAAATTCCTTTGAAAATGAGCTTAATAGTGCACAGGGTCAGTTGAGTTTCCTGGTGGCACTCGGTAGTCCAACAGTCCAACCAGTTGGCCCAAAGTGGTAAACTCCCACTTAGAACAATCTTATTTTAATGGTTACAGAAATCCGTCAGTTTCCAAAGAAAAATTTGACAGAATCACAGCTCTCAGGCTGGGAAGGCCAGCTATTCAGTTATGTAAGAAACTCGGCCTTCTGTGCATTGTCAGATTTTGCCTGCAATATGTTTGGCCAAAGATCGACCGTAAGCTGAGACTGTGGACTCTTCAGAATTTGTCTGACCTGCCTATGGTTTTCTTTATTATGTAGCTGCCTAATCTGGGCCAGAGCTGCATTTTCTTGCATTCTAAATTTTTCATCCTTTTATGTTTTACATCCAGTATCTCTGTGAGAAAAAGACTGAGGTTTTTTCAAGAAATGGACTGAGCAAAGCAGGAGAAAGAGACTAAAACATCTCACCTGAAATAATTGCTTAAAATGAAAATCCTTGTGTGAATATTGATTTTTGCTGGTAAGGAAGATGGAAGAAGGCTGTGAGAACACATCCTATCTGCCTTAGAGCTGTGCCTTACTCAGAACTGTGACTGGTGAGATGAGCGTTGGCTATGTCTGCACACGTGCCATGGGAAAGCAATCAGGCCCATAAAGCTTTCAAGTTACAAGCGCAAAAATTTGAACCCTAGCCAAGGGGGAAGTCCCCTAATAAAGAGGTTGATATGAGCCATGCTGCTGATTGCTCACCACTGCTTCACAGTAAAAAATTGGCAAATGGACTTCTCAGAACAATAAGTAATTGAACATGTGACCCAAAGACTTCATTAGTTTAAAAATCCTGTTTTTTCCCTGAACACATTGTGCATTATATTACTGTAGTGAATAAATTTCAGTGGGGAAAAAAAGAATTATTGGTGCAATGTTTAAAGAAATGCTTCTGCTTTTCCCCCCTGTAATTCTGATTGTAGTATGTAAAGAGTCAATTATTTATTATGCTTATAGATTCCATAATTCTAGTCTCTGATTTGCATGTTTTTGACACACTAAAAAACAAAACAACAAAAAAAGTTCTATTAAACCAAACAAAAAGTAATCTTTTTGTCCCCCAAAATTGCTTTTGGTAGTTAGGATACAATCTACAATGATCATAGATTACTCTTTGAAGTAGTCTGCATAGATGATCCTGTATCTTTGAAAAGAAGACTAACAAAATTTTTCATAGCAACAATCTTATCACATTTCATCCCTGAATCAGGAAAATTATCTTCTTCCATGATGCTCTTAATAATCAGCAAATCAACGTGTTTACCTTCCAAATGACACATGTAACTATGGAGAAATCCAACTGCCTTAAGTGCAGAAGATACAAAGTTCTTTGGAATTGTAAAGTTAAATCCATCTTCAAACAAAATCACAGTGCACTGACCTTGGTCTGACTTCATCCTCAGTTCTTCATATTTTGGGAAATAAATCTTGGGCTAAAAAAGAAAGAGCTTACCTTACAAATGGTCCTCAGAAGGCCTTTTCCTCACTTCAGTCCTACTGAAATCTGGCATCTAAGTGGGACAGCCTTTGTGAATCAGCCCTGTGCCTGTCTTATGCACTGAGGTGAGTGCTATCCTGAAAGGTGGGAGAAAAAAAAGTGTGATTCAGACTGAGCTTTGCTTAAATACAAGTTTTAAATGCTCGGAAGTCAGAATTCAACTGATTAAGTTTGCAGCTCTCTAGGTGAAAGCAAGTGATTGGTTGACCTTAGAAGATTTGGAACCAGAATCACCCATATGGTTTGAATCACTCTGACGTTAGAAAACATCTGTAAAACTACTTCCTTGACCAGAAAAGAAAAAGAAAAAAAAAAAAAAAAAAAGTAGGCTTTATTGTTACTTTGTTTTTCCAACCATCTGATGAATACAGTCCTTTGTCTCCAGGAGCATCTGAAAACCTAGATACCGATCTGCATTTCTCAGCTAAGTAGATTATGATGGGAATCTTGTGGTGATAGCCCATCGCGAGCTTTTCAGTCATTTTTCATGCTGAATAATTGGTTAGAGAACATTCGAATAAAAATTCTGTCTGTGCCAAGATGTTTCATCTTTTATGGAGTCTTTATTAAAAAAAAAAAAAAAAAAAAAAAAAAAAAAAAAAAAAGTTAATAATCAGTCTAGATAGACAAAATAAGAAAATCAACACGAGAAAGAAACTCTAAAGAAGAAGAGTAACTGAGCACTTGCATTTGGCTCATTTTCATGTCTTAGTAGAGCCGCAGGGGGCTGTTTGTTTTTTATGTATGCTACTTTGATGGACTCAATGGGAGGATTGGAGTTTAGAGATTTTATGAGACAAGCGTATTTTGAGAAGAGACTTAAAAGAGTAAGGAGTGGAGACATGAAGGATTGGGTCAGGAAGGGAATTTCAGGCAGGGGGGCTCCATTGAAGAAGGCACCAGAGGAAGCTGGCAAAGCAGATGTGTGCAACTTCAGCCAAGTAAAGGAGACAAGGGTGAAAGGATGAGAGCAGCGCTCTTCCAGCAGACTTCCTATGCTTCTCATCCTACTCTCACTTCAGGATTAAAGTGCATGGAGAGGGAGAATGGGAAGGTGTTACTAGAGAAATTATTGTTGTGGCAGAAACTAGCTCAATCTCCTCAACCTTCATAAAAGATATATTTACTGTTCTGAATTGAGAGTTTAGATTAGAATTTTTACACTGACAGGTACAACATTTTAAAACTCTTTTTATAGATTCCTTTGCAAGAAATCTGCTATGTTTTCTCATTTTTTGAGACCATTTGCCCATCTGGATTCCCAAGGTATCATGCAGAGACTCTGGAAACTCGGAATGAAAGGTGTTTTATTGTTTGCTCCCTCACTCAGACTCTCTTTTCTCTCTTATATGTCTCTGAAGGATATATTTCCAAATGTGCACTTTCTCAATCTTGTCTGAATCTTGTAGATTAAAGGTCAAAAATGCAATTCTTGTCATTGTGTAGATACCAAAGAGAATGGTAAAAATGGAGCAGTATAAGTTCTGTGGGCTACATTAAAAATACCTGAAATCAACAGCTTTAGGACTTTTAATTTTTAAATCCCTGCAAATGTGTTCAACCTAGCAGCCCTAAGACACAGTTTAGCATTTTGGGGCGTATTACACACTTTATAAAGATCAGTTCAAGTTGGCAGGAGATAAATCATCTTTTCCAATTATTATGAAATTATGCAATCTAGGCATACCACAACTTTTGATCACAAGTACTTATGGAACTGCATATTTGCAAAGTACACCCCTCAAAGTCACGTTTGGATGTAGAGCATAATGGCTCTCAGTCCAATGATGGTCTGGGGGATCTCTGTCCTTTCACTGACTGCAGTTAAACAAGTACAGTGATAGAGGAAACTGATGGCTTTGGGGCCGGTAAGGCTTTACATCCACTTTAAATAATTTTGTGTCCGTGAAATGGCAACACAATGACAAAAGAGACAAAATGAGTATGTGAAGGGTTCTGTAAGCCTGTTTCTCTGACTTCCCAAAAGAGGATCGCTATAAAATTTCATCGGGTTAAAGTAAAATACTAGCTAATAAATGGAATACAGAAGGTAAGAAACAATGTACTGTCATACGAAAAGCCCAAGTGATAAATATCAAGTGCAGTGTAAAGTTCATATGTTGCTAATGTTGCTATTAGTGCTACAAGCAGTGTAATCTGCTTTGGAAATCTGGAGTACATATCTATGGGAGCAAAAAAAGTCAGCAATTCAGTTTGAGCACTGTGATAGCCAATGACATGGTGGCAGTACAGTAAAAACTTGTGTCCTTTTAAAAATAAGTATTGTGTATACCTTTGTATGGAATAGCGTGTTCTCAAGCAGATGTTAATACAACATGCTTTGAAAGATAGAGATATATCTGGAAGGGTTATTCAGTGCTTAGGAGTGCACTTGTCACTTGCATAATTTTAATAGAATTAGCAGACAGTTTGAGGGGATTGCTTCTTCTCATGATAATCCATCTTCTCTGCAACTCTGGGAATTTCTAGTGACAAATGTGACCACTAGCTTATACAGATTTTTTTAAACCTCGTTTTTAATGTCAATGTCATTGAGCATTGTTATTCTTAGATATGGACACTGGCCAAAACCCTGAGCAGTGCGGTCTCAGATCAGGAGAAATTTGGATTCATTCTTTCCATTTTGAATCTACCCTTCCTTAACTATAATTAATCAATATTGTTTCTTTTCACCCCCCACCCATTTTATTATTTTTAATTATTATCATTGTTATGTGTAATTCAAGCAAGAAGTATACAGAATCAAAGCACCCTGAAAAGTTTATGAAATAGAGATGACATTTGAAGTACAGATTAAAGGACAGGCCAGGATAAAGAAGGTTAACTTAATAGTAAACTGGAACAATAGAATGAGTGATGCTGGGAACAGTTTTTACCCAAGAGTGGAGTAGAATGCTTGACCAAATGGAATATACTGGAAGGCTCCTCCCAGGAGTCTTGTGAGTAGGCACATAAGAATGCAATTTGTAGGGAACAGAGACAACCAGTGTGGATAGTTTTCTAGGATCTTTCTGAGGCTTAATTTCTCTATGCAACCAGATGATGGGGAAATGGTTCCTTTGCTAACCTTGGTCAAATAACCACCATGGAGATTACAACCAATTAAACTTCTCTTATGATTTATCATCTGCTGCTTATTTAAAGTCTGAAATAGGAAGGGGAATGCAAGTACCCATCATTGCCTGCCTCTTTTCCATCTGCTATTTTTGCCCATAGGAGTTTTTGTAAGCAGACACAGAGCAGCCTCCAGTGCTATATGATGCACAGCTGAGCCAGGACAGGGAAGGACAAATGTGACCCTCACACTGTGCAGTCAAGACTAAGACTCTGACAAGCTACCTGGGAGGATGGAGTGTAACAATTGTACAGAAGTAGTCTTAGAGGAGCATGACAGTTATAACATAAGGGATGAAATGGCTGCAGTGGTGTCAGTGAGGAGATAACAGAGTCCTTTTGGTACTCAGAACTAATGCTTCCACAGCTACTTCCCTGTAGGAATCCAGTGCAATCTTCTTCCAGGGCCAGTATCACTGTGAAGCTGGAGAGCACAAAGTAGTGAAATTCCTTTTGAGGACTTCCCTGACCCTGGCTTATTGGGCAGTCCTTATTTGTAAGTCCTTTGAGGTTTGCATGCAGTTTTCCCTCCCAGCTCAGATCATTAAGATCTCTCAGGGGACTCACTTCATCTGGAATAAAAAATGAATGTCTGCCTTGGGTCTCTGTGCTAGTCTGAGGCAGAGGCAGTATTTAGCATTGAAGAGGGAGATCACTTAAAACAATCTCAACTTACAAACATGCGCATCTTTCCAAAGTCTTTGTGATTTAGTAGAAATCATTTCAAATGCACATTTGAAATTTCAGATATAAAAGCTCTGGCTTTGGTGAAAACTGAATGTGTTATGGAATGTCACATTCATTAAAAATCAATTTCTATATGATCTTGTATGTGTGCACATATAAATGATATTGTTTCCAGACCTGGGTTTAATATAAATAGTATAAGAAAGTAATTAATAAAAATATGTAAGTACCAATTAGCTCTCACAGCAATCTCAATTTTTGAAGCATGATTATTTATTTATTTATTTATTTATTTTGTAGCCACAGCAAGGTAAAAATATGTCCTTAATCACAAAAATATAATGTCTTATATCCTTATACATTCATTAATATGATCCTTATTTATTTATTTATTTTTATTTTTTTCCTGTAGACAATCCAAATGTGCAAAGAGAAAAAGAAAGGATAAACTGAATGCTGAAGATTATTGCAGGTGTGATTCTGTTGAAAATGTAAAGGAAAATGAAAGCAACCAGGATGCTGAAGGATTCCAGTGTACTGGGCTAGTGTACATTTCTGCACCAAAAGTAATGCCTCCTATTTTTTTCTGTGAAAATGACAAAGACATGTAGAGCACAATACTGTTTGATAGAGCATATTTGCAGCTACAAGGCTAATTTTCAACACACCACTGCTAGCTATGCACTTTTGTATGGGAAATTGGTAAGCACAGCCTGAACCTCTGGTTAATCAGCTGAGGCAAGTGTGGAAGCACAGGTGAGAGTAATTTAGCTGTGCTCCCGAGAGGGGCTTGACTCCACCTCCTTTAGACCTCATTTAAGGGCTGACCACCACTAAGGCAGCATTTCTCTTGGATGTTGCTCCCTAGTGGAGATTGCCTCAGCATTTCCCAGAGATGGCATCCATATTGGTGAGTTTTTCCTTATAAATAACCTTTTGAATATCTGTTATCTTCTTTGTATCATTCTACCTTACAACTTTCATCAGTGATGAACAGGAGCCTACATGCTATGCTCATAATGGAATGTAATAAAGTAATGATGGGATGGTTCAACTCTTACTGCCATAACACCACCATCCATCTCTGATGTTGTGGATCAATGTAGTACAATAAGAGACATTACTTTTGGAGCAGCCCTTATATTTGCTGTAGAACAAAATGTAAGAAAAGCAAGAAAACTCTTCTAAGAGAGACAAAGTGGCGCTGTCTTATCTGTTCAGCATGGTCATGGCAGTATTTCTGAAAGAAAGAAAAAGAAGTGCTATTCAAAATAAACTTGGATGAGCTGAAAAATGGATTCCCAGAGAATTCTGTTGGAAACTGGGAAAATTTTAAGGTCCATATAGCACTCAGGAATTTTTGTACATAACTTTTCTGTGGAATCTTTGGAGTGTAACACCCTGGGTCCCTGAAAGATACTGCAGTGGCAGATCCAAGGGACTAAATCAGATTCAGCAGCAAGTAAATTATTTGTTCCATCAAAATGATGAGAGCTTCCTTCAGACTTATTTGTGAATTTGCTCTACACAAACGCCTGTGGTCAAGGTTCTGTGAGGTCCTGTGCAGAATGATAGGAGTAGTTTTGAAACCCGCAAAATGAAGAATGAAAAAGGAAGGGGGGAAAAAAAAAAAAAAAGCAGAAATAGAATGATAAACGATCCTATGTAAGTATAATGCAGTGAAGAGAAAATCATTCAATGAATTGGAATAGGACAGGACTTATTTGATGAGTTTATGTGGGCATCATAGAAACTATGAACAATGGCACATGTCTTTTTATATTACTCATTGTATCTGAATATGCACAGACCTCCACTAGGCTATTTCCTGGTTTACTCATAGGAAAAAGGGAGCCTGAAAGGAGAGTTAAGTAGTTGCAGAAAATCATGCCAATATGCTTCCTAAGAGCATCTGCTGTTTGGCATCCTGACCCTGTAGACAGGAGGAGAGCTTCTGGGTGACATATCTGCAAGATGAAGGGTACTTGTTTCTGGAATGTTGATTCTTAAAACTGTGAACAAATTACATCATTTAAATGAAATAACTTTTCTGTTTTTCTGAGTCAAAGGAGGTGCCCGTGAATGAGGGTCAGAATCTTCTGTCTGCTTACCAATTAAAATCATTTCATTTATTTGCAGTTCTGTTTTCTATTAATTTAGGAAGGAGTGCCAATCGTATGGCTTTCTAGTAGATTTGAGTTCTTGAAGAGTTTGGTTCTCAATGTAATATCTTTTTTCTTTTTGGAGGACTGCCTACTCCAGGGCTTGACTCTTCCTTTTCTATTCCATGGTAAGAAAGAAGAGTCTATAAAGCTCTCAGATTCTAAGCCACGCTGTTTTCTCCTTCAACTGTTTTTGAAACTTCAATTTCTTTTTGAATTGATTGGATGTTGCATTGAGGAATATGGTTTAGCTGGGAAGTATTGGTAATGGTTGGACTAGATGATCTTCTAGGTCTTTTTCAACCTGAAAATTTCTGTGATTCTGATTGTCCTTTCAATCATTGTATGTTGTTTTGGACAGAACAACAAATATCAGTGAACATCACAGCACTTCAACAGGTGGCTAAGGCTTTGAAGAACAGCATTGCTCTTTATGCTCATTCTCATAACTTTTGAAAATTCTTCTTTATTTGAACTTAGATTTGTTTAGTTTGATATTGATAAGATCCAGATAGTTAACTATAATTGTTTATTCAAGATATCTAGCTCTCCCTTGTTCAGCTTGCTATTAGGTTGCAAATAGTGGCAGCTGAACAGTTCTTTTCTGTAGTTTGCAGTGTTTAATATGAGTGATTATTTCAACATACATTCATAAGAGATTAAATGAATGTACGAACAATCCTTCCTGTGGCTAAATTTTTGTGTGGTAAATGTATCCTCATGTTAAGGACTTGATAGAATACATAAGGCACAGAACATGGTATGTATTATTTGAGCTTGGGTGGTCTAGTAGATCACTTCCACACTCAAAGCCCCTTGTCATTTAGTGAATATACAATACAGTATTCTTCCATGACTATTTACATTCCCCCCTCTCTTCCCCCCCCCCCTTTTTTTTCTTCAGCAACTTCAAAGTCATACATTAGTCATTTCTATCCCTTTGCCTTTTTTTGATCTTCTTGAAAATGAATTTTACTATGGTGTCAAAATATAATACAGTCCACTCATTCATTAGACACAGATCTTATTTACAGAAGTTAGTTGTAATGAGAGAACGTAATCCTGAAGAACAGTCATGGAAGAAAAATGGAAAAACAAGACTAGGAAGCTTTAAGAAAACCAGA
The DNA here is from genome assembly GCF_039878825.1 of Excalfactoria chinensis. Classification (NCBI taxonomy): domain Eukaryota; kingdom Metazoa; phylum Chordata; class Aves; order Galliformes; family Phasianidae; genus Excalfactoria; species Excalfactoria chinensis. The sequence continues at coordinate 56,162,778 of NC_092828.1, forward strand.
GCACTGTCTCTTACATCCCATCAAAGCCTTTTTACCATAGGAGAAATTATTAAGAAGGCACTGCACAGCAGAAAATCTGAGAAAAATTCAATTTTATTATTTTAGAAGTTTCTGAGCAGGCAAGTTCTGCAGTCCTCTTGAAGTTCAATTATAATTCAGTAGTAAAAGGCAAAGGAGAAAGATTTTAAGTGGAAGTTAAAGAGGGACTGAATGTAGAATGAAGATAATGAGATCTTTCTGTCCCTAATATAGCCAAAGAAAATGCGTATTGAGTAATGCGTAAATGAGTATTCATTTCTACCATATTTTAGAAAAAGTCCCCCAGATTTCTCATTTGTAAAACCACTCTGAATTTTCAAGGGGCAAATAAAAAACTGCTTGTTCAAAACAAAATTAAAGGAAACTAAGAAAATGTGGCCATTATTGCAGCAAAACCTGTATGCTTCCACCTATAGAGAGAGACTTCCCTTTGAGGACCCCAGAAAACTGCAGACGTGAATCAAACTTCACAATGATGAGGAAATAGATATATATGTTTTAAGAATAATCAGACCTATTTGCAGTCAGAAAACACTGTTTTTTCAAATTCGGATTCGGAAGAATGTATTTCTTTGCTGGGCTTTGTAAATATTTGTCTTGATAACATCGACTCTGGTGGGTGCATGTTTTGACTATTCCAGCTATTAGGTCACATTATATCCCCATACAGGACGTTTAAGAATGATGCAAGTCCGGCAGAGGGTCAGAAAAATTGTTTTGTCCCTACTAAATGCAGATCTTTTATTTTTATAATTTTATTTTGACTTTTTGATAATGAAAATTTTCAGAAATTTCATTGTGTAGGAATTTAATGTTGTTGACCTTCTGTTAGAGTTCAGGATGAAAGGAAAAAACAATTTTTTGTAACTTTCCAGAGACTGAAAGATTTGAGATTTTCATGAAGGCGGCAGGTATATCAAATTTTCAGAGCTTTAAGCCATGTTCTGTGAACAGTACTGCATTTGTTAAAATTTAAACAAAAAGTACCTAATTTATAGTCTACAAACTCATCATCTTAACTGTATATTTATCTACAGACCAAGAATTTTACAGAAATTTCAAAAAACAGCAAGTACTAAAACAGTCAAATACAAATTAAAAAAAAGAGAAAAAGAAAAGAAAAAAAAAAAAAGCATCTCCATCTGAAATGACATCAGTGTTTTTTGGTTTGATATTACAATTGTTTATAAACCATATATTCAGCACATTAGCCCCTACCCCCAAGCTTAGGCATGCAGAAACCTGAAAGCAGATAAAGGGCAAAGCAGATAACATTATTGTATGTACTTTATTCATTGTTAAATCTATCTAATTCAGATAGACTGAACTGAATTAAAATATTCAGGGAAATAATATATAATTACTAAAAACTGTCCAGTATTAATAATAGTAGTTGTTTTGTTTTTTGTTTTTTTTTTATACAAAGCAGTGCGGAACCAAAAACTGTCCTATTAGAATCTCATTCAAAATGAAACCAAATGAACTTATTTATAAATAATATATACAGTTTCCAAACTATCCTGTGAACTAGCAGTGTTAGCAACATGCACCATATACATTTTTGCATACACATCTGAAACCAGCAGGGTATAATCTTTTACTTCAAAGGCAGGCCCTATATACCTAAGATTAAACAAAAGCATCTTTTATGGCTGGATCAAGGTTTTGGGACAGATGGGGCAGTAATTAATTTTACTCAAAATAGTGAAGATAGATTTATATAAAGCAGGGAACAATTCTGATCAGACATTTGAGAATGTATTAGAAAGAGGTGTTTGTGGATAAGGGAGGAAGAAAAGGCAGGCAAAGGAAAGAAAGAAAAGGGAACCATCATCACACTTTACTTTTACTTTAAGGCATCTTGGTAGGCAACATTAATTGAAAAAAATGCGAATCTCCAAGATCAGCATGTACAATGAAAAGTGTGAGGTATTTGCACAGAGGCAAAATTGGTTTAAACACTGAAGGCAGAGGGACTTCTTCAGTGAACTTCGTAAAAAATAAATAAATAAATAAAAATGCACTAATGGCCCTCCACATGGGTAATCATTAAGCATGATTCTGCTCTTTTTTTTACACCTGTGACCTAGAAGAGGTAATGCATCTCTCTGTCAGAGATGAAGCTGGAGTGAAAGACCAGCTATCAAGTGAAAAGAAGCGTCTGAATTGAGTTAGACTAGAAATGATATGATGTAGAGCGGAGATGAGACTGTTAGTGACAAGCAGATGTGCAATAGAAAACTCTAATAAAGAGAAGGATCTCAATGATGTTATCTAGAATAGAAATTTTGTTTATTAGATTCTGAAGTTAAACAACTGAGAAAATTACCATAAATATAAGTTAAAATAATGTTTGCCTGAAGACAAATATTACTGAATATTCAAACAAATCTTTGAATGCACGTTACAGATAATATATTTATGTAAATATATCCACACTAGAAAAACACTCTGATTATAAAGGTAACTACCAGCCAGCCCAAAACCTAAAAGAAAGTTGAGCTTTTGAGCTTCTTTCATTTCCTTGTCAATAGCTTAGAGATTGAATGTGGTGTTGAGTACTTTCATGGCAGAAGCAAGGACCTAAAAAAAGGAAACATCAGATTTTTTTCTTGTTCTGGAACATTGGGTTATCATCATGACACATGAACAAAATTATTTTATTTGTTATTATTTTTTGCTATTATTCATCAATTAATTTCCTTTTTGTTTTATGTTTGGTGAAGCAGTTATAAATGCAAGAAAGTGATATACTTTCAAAAATAGAAGTTTTTTTGAGCCATGCTTCTACTATTCATATGTATGTAAAAATAACATATTTTGGTGCTGATCAAAATGCATCTTAAAACATTAATATGATGTCTCATTAATCTGGACTTACTTATATAAACAAATGCAACATGTATAATTCACATTATATAATTACAGCATAAGAGAATATAAATTCTCTTATCCTGGAAGCTCCTAAATTATGATAGAATTTTCTGTACTGTAAACTGCTCTTGGCTAAAATCTTTTCTTTTCAAATACATAAGCTGAAAATTGTTTCACTCGATGACCTGTGAGCCAAGTTCCCCAAAGCCTGATGCAAATTAAAATGGCTGAGTTATAAATATCTCTGAAAGTAGGTTTATAATGGAAACACAACCAGATCTTTCACTACAGCAGTACTCTTGGGGGCTGTTAGGACAGTTTATAGAGCTATCAGCGCCAAACTATAAGTTAATGAGGAGGAGCAATTGACTGTAATAAAGCACCCCTAAACAAGAAGAGAGCATTAAAAAATGCAGGCACTAAAAATTCCTGTTGAGCTTCCCATTGGCTGTCCCTGTATAAAGTTCTTCTTTCATCATTCTGGAATATACTGCCGTGACTTCTTACATTTTCATGTGCCAAATTCAGTAAGTACGCTTTTATAGGCCTGGGGAAGAGGTGTGTGTGAAACTTAAGTCAGAAGGCAGTTGTCAAAAAGCAATTTACTATTCTCCTCTCTTCTCATCCTTACCTCTGTTCTCTTTATTATTACGTGACTGGGAATGCACCATAGGATGACAGCAAGATAAAATTAGATATAGCTCCATTTGACTTTTGCACCTTTTCACATCAATCTATTCTCGCAAGTTTTATTGTTAACATTTGAACATAGCAGAGAGTACAGGTGTCTATGGCAGGCAATCAGTGCTTGAGAAAGCTGCACATAAAGACAAGGCTTAGTTAATGCTAGGCTATAGGGGGAACGTATATGAGGGAGACAATTGCTGTTATTCTAGGCATAAGAATACATCACTAAGTAAATTTAATGTATGTTATGACAGTCATTATAAAGACAGCATTCACGGCAGAAGAGATAACAGAAGTATTCTTCTCATTTTAGGAGTGACTGGTGATAGTGCAGAGTGATCAGATTTTTTTTCTCTTTTTCCAGCCAGAAATCATTGTACTCATTTTGGAAAAGGTATTTAAGAGATTGAGACTGATCATCAGTAATTAATGTTGCTGAAGTTAGACATGTACAGCTTTGAACTCATCTTGATTCTTTTTACACTGGGACATATATGCCATAGGAAACATTACATAAATCCTTTGTGTTGGGCTGAGATGTATCCATCAAGAACAAAACAAATGATGAACTAATCCCCCCAGTACATTTGTTTATTTTTCCTTCCTGTTGGCTGCGTGCAGTTTGAACTGCATACATACACTTCTTAACAAGAGTAATAAAGAGACAATTTGGACAATATGTATACTATATAAAAAGACACATAGTATTCCTGTGTCTGGCTTAAATTAGTGAGTGGTTTAAGAATTTAAAATAATTCATTGTGTATAACTTCAACTCCTCCCAAACACTTATTTAAAATGTAGTAGCATAATGAATCCTCTTAAACTTAGAACTCCCTTTGTGGTCCCCTAAGGTTGTGCTTTCTACCTGTCACCCCACTTGCAGCATTGCTGCCACCTCATTTTTTTTATCTCCACTTTACCCCCTGGTAAACTGGAAGGTGAAGGGTAAAGCTAATGTGAGGATAGCTGTGATTTTTTTGGAGTTTTGCTCTAGATTGCAACAAAAACCCAAATCTTCAGAGTGCAGAAACTGACAACCCCTTTGACAAAATGGAGTCGTGCTGAAATCCAGTTTCTCCAGGCTAGTCCAAGACAGTTCACTGTGGCCTCCTTTCCTATGCACAGTGAATGGAAAGTGAAAATACAGAAATTAAACAATCTCTAGTTCTCAGTTTTGTTTAATAGGATGCTGCCTTGTTCCTAAGCTAAGAATGTGATGACAGCTTTTAACCTTAAAACCACAAACAGGAGAGCTTCAGAGGTGCTTGCCAAGCTATGTAGTGCTCAATGTCTGCGTTTATGGGAAACCCGTTAACTTGGTCTTTCATCAGTGTGACTGCTCTCATTCTGCACTGCACTGGAGGACTTGCTGACACAGCCAGAGATTGCTCTGCACCCACATGACTGCAAAAGTGGAATATTGCTTTCTCTGCGAACAGGTATGCCTTGCTGATGCTGCTTTCAGAACAACATGCCTGAGGTCCATCTCTCTCACCTTCATATGCTCCTTTGAGGTGAGGGGCCACAGCTGGCTGAGGGATTCAAGCATTATTTTGGAAGGGCTGGAGGGAGGGAACCTTGGGAAGAAGAAGGACTCCCCCAACATGCCCTGCTTCACCACTGCAGTTAAACAGGGATGCTCATGCAGCAAGGCACCTGGGACCTTGCTGCGAGCTTGAGACTGCATGTTATGGCTCCAGTGGCCAAGCTGGTCATGTGCTACTGATACAACGTTATGCTGGATGCAGCATGCAAATTCCCTAATAGAAGGAGTTTGACATAATTCAGGTACCATTTTTAGCCTGTTGTGTCTACAGTAAGCCTATCAGAACAAGACAGAATGCTCTTAAAATTTAATAGAGATTCTTTTGATTTTTAATCCTACAATTATTTGTATAACGGTGAGGAAAGAGAAGAATAATCCTTCAGCATATCTGCTGGGCTCTTCAGGCACAGTGTGTTCATAGACTTGCTATATATACTTCATATCCCACATAATTGCAGTGGAGGAAAAAAAGAAAAATTGCACATTCCAACTAAATTGAATTTAGAACCTCTAATATGTCAGGTCACAGAAGGCATGTACACATTTAAATAGGACTGCTGCTTTGGAAACCGAGCAGCTCTGAAGTACATCTACATGTTGGTTCCTGACTTCATGCAGCTCCATTAGGTAATGTTTTAAATATAAAGCCACTTAATGATGAATGTTCATAAATGAAAAATGCATGTTACCCATAAAACGTTTATCAAACAGCAGTGCCTACATATTTTTAGCACACATTAAAAAAATCACATTAATCCATATTGTTGTGAAACTCCTGATCTGCCCTTGAGAGTCTGTTCTAGGGTTTTAAATAATCAGTCTTAGAAGGGAACCTTCTTGTTTCTTAAGTAAGTTCCTAATTTTTTTAATAGGCAGCGAACAAAGCAGAGGAGGAACTAATGTGGAATAGCTTTGGTTGGGGGTACTTTAATACCACCATAAATTTTTTTTCATTTGCTGCTGTATGACTAACTGTTAAGAGTTCTTATTTTCCTTAAAGAAATTATGTGTTGAATCGACAGACATGCTGATTACAGAGCCAAAATTTCTACAGTGGCAGACCAGGCAGAAGGTATTCTCAGTGAGGGACCACTGTTATTAAATACACTGTCACAGAAAATTAGGCCAAAAGCAGATCACACTTAAAGAGCCTGCACAGCAAGGCACACCCTTTCAAATTAGACTCTCCTTCTGCAATCCACAGAGTTTGTTCTGTGCTAGAGTTTAATTTAATTCAATGCAAATCTTGCTGTAGTCAACCTTTTGGCTTCCACCATCTTTTCTCCCATGTTTTGCATGTTATGAAGACTATTTTTAAAGTTAATTAGCTTATCCAAAATAAAGCAGAGGAAGGTGCAAATTCCAAACTAATGTTTAAAAGTACTATAATATAAAAATTAACTATACAGTGGTAGCTGTTAATTTTCCTCTATAGCAACTACTTTTCTGAGAAAAAGGTATTTTCAAAAAAAAATTATTTTGAATACGTAAACCCCTTATAACTAATTTATTTGTCTCTTTAAAAATGAAGTAGCAAATATTAGAATTAACCATTAGGTAATGGGAAAGGAAGCAACTCGGATAGTGGAAACACCAGCTCTGAGCAGAATGATTCTACAAAGAGCAAATCTTGACGAACATCTGCCATCAGAATTGCAAGTGATCCCCACCATGTAGGCTTTCTGTTCCACATGGACAACCTTTGTGCTCAATAAGCACAACAAAAATCTAGACAAGACAGGATTACATGAGAAACATCTTCAGGAATGTTTCAGTGATGCACAATTCACTTAATAGGAGCTGACAAAACATGAGAAAATATTGTTAATGACCATTGGTTTGTTGTGCAAATAGAACCCACACATCTCAGCCAGAGTGGTGAATTCTGTGATGGGTTCTGTGTGACCACCCTGAAGTAGCCACTTCTTATCCCTACAGACATATGGTTTCATCATACCAAATAAAACTAGGCCAGGAGCTCTAATTCCATGATGAACATTTCTTTTTTATTTTATTATCTGAGACCTTCTAGAGCTGATGTATGTGAGCAGGGAAAACATATGACAACATTCTCCTTAAAAAAGCAGGAAATGAATGCCCTGGTTGAAGCTTCTGTGAAACAAAAGCACCAATTTGAAAACTTCAGTCAACAAGTAGTTGTCTATGGTTTGTCATGAAATATATCAAGTCTTCTGTGCAGATCTGTTCAGATTCTACTACTGAAATCAGTTTTCATTTCCTGTTTGTAGAACAAAATGCATTATTAAACTTTCAGACAACATGAAAGACAGTAAAAACTTTGAAATACAGTAACAGGAATTAAAGAGTTCTTGTCAAATTATATAAATGGTCTAACATACAATAGGAAGCATTTCAGTAAAGATGAGTGATAAGTATTTCATGTAAATAGACATAATCAATTGCAGACAATTACAGGAAGTAATGATGTGGTAGGCAGCAACTCTAAAAAAGAATTCAATGGGTTGTAAACTCAGCTTAAGTAAAATAACCGATAGTTATGTTCAAATAAACAAGTTTCACGCTGAAACATGAAACTAGCAGTGCCACAGATAGAATGCCCTGAGAGCTTCCATCCCCTGTAGGGCAAAGTATCTTGCATGTCATTGGTGACCTTGGTAGCTGTAGATGATGCTCTCTCTTGATACTTAATATTTAGCAGTTTGTCTTTCATGTCACTTAAGCTTTGAACTGGCGTTTGGAAGTCACATTGGGCTAAATCTGTCTGCTATATTGCTCCACCTGTGCAACTTGTGCACCCAAATTGTGCCACACTGCAATAGTTCTTTATATTTTACTATGCTGGATACTGTTGAGTTGCTTTATATAATCCATTTTTAACCTGAGACTATTTTTAGAAGCTCAAAAAATATCCAGGCAAGACAGTTCACTTGCATTCAGGGCGGGTTGTGTGTTAATCTCATTAAAACCACAAGAGTGACAACAAAACACTTCTGCATCTTACCAACTTCGCCTGGCATTTGCAGAGAAAAGCCCAGATGAGCTAGGAAAAATCTGGCTGAATAGCAACCTACTGTGTCTTATACAACAGCAGATATACGCAATTCTTCAACTGTGTACAATTTTCCATGGATTTTCTGGTGAATATCTGTACTATCCTCATTTCAAAACACCAAATGGCTCACAACAGACAAAGTATATCTAGCTAAAAATGTTTTTCTTCTTGGGAAATATTCCCTTTCAATCAACAATTGGACTAGAAATGTAACAAAAAAGAAGATGCAGTGTCCCTTTGTACTTTCTGTAAATCAAAATGTCATTGTTTTTAATTCGTTTGTTTACATTTAATTTTTAAGTAGAACACATACTCAGCTACTAACTGAGATACTGAGGACCTGAGTTCTAAAATTGTTTAATTTTTATTTTTTTTTCATGTAATTATATGATTTAGAAGATTAATTAACATCAGTCCTGGGGTTTTAGGGAAGAAACTGACAATCCAAAAAAGTGAAAGGGAAGTTGTGATCTCAAGTAAACGAGAATTCAAATTCAGCATCACACACTGGAATAGCTGCTCTGTAGACAGTAAAGGTAAGATCCATCTCCCTTAGATCTTCAACTTAGGTGTGTTTTTAAAATGGGGTATCTCTAGACTCTGTTTAGCCAGCTGATGTCTTAAAATCCAGACAGACCATTCAACAAATTGTGCATTCCTTCCCACCAGCTTAGTTTGTTATGCAGTTAAATGATGGTGGCTACATCTGAATGACGTCAGTTGAATTATATTTACTCTCACAGTTGCAAAATTAAAGTAGCCTACCAGAAAGGAAACTGGGCACTGGCATCATCAGTATGAGCTGCAAGCTGTGAAATGAACCACTGGCATTAGAGAGCTCTTGACGAAACCCCTGCAGAGAGTAAAGTAGTAGTGACTGCTTCTGATGAGTGGTTTCAGAATTTTAAAAACCATCAGGTAAATATTCCATTTACTCAGTATCTGCTAACATAGAAATAATTGCCTGTTGCTGAAGTTGAGGAGTAACAGTAGATAATTCAATGTGCTACACAAATATACATGTTCTTCTATTATTCATACCATGACATTTGTTGGTCGTCTCAGCAGTAACAAGTGAGGCTCCTATTGGTTCATGAACTGCTTGAATTATGCATGGTTATGGGTAGGAATTCACCATGTACAAACTGGTTTTGAATCATGCATTTCCTGGGGGCAATATTTCTCAAGGAAACTAGCAAACTTTTAAGGTATTTCAGCCTGCTGAGTATTAGTAATTACTACCATGGCAGTGATCCCAGCATGCATGCTTTCTTGTAAACGTGGGAGATAATGAATGTATAAATGTTGGGAGGTTGGAATCATCATTGTATTTATTCACACTCAAAGAGATTTTCTACCTCATCTGGAATATAAATTATGACATCAAACTGCTAAGCAGCTATCTGCAGTTCAGTTTTCACTATAAATAGCTGTCCACAAGAGGGAGGTGGTAGTAGATCATAAAAGCATAAAAGTCCAGAACGGTACAATTGTATCCTAACTAACAGTCCTGCCACATTCTCAGTTTTCTGCTTTTGTATCTAAGTATCTCTTTAGTGTGTTTTTAGTTATACATTTGTATGGACAATTCTGGTCATCTATAAGGGCATGAAAACCCATTAGTACATCATTCGTTGCATAAATACAGCACACTGGTTTTACCAAAGGACAAGCCCTTTCAGAAAATGTTAGTAAAGACAATATTTTGCTTGTTAGCAAATACTTTTTTACTCAATAATTCATTTTTACACAAAGGAAAGCTGGAAGGTGGCTCAAACTTTGCAGATTTTCTTGCCTCGCATAGAATATTTCAGATCACTGAACTACTTAATCACAATTATTTTTTAAATAAATCACAATTAATGTATTTGTAAGATTGTGACACAGGTATCTTGTTTGATCCTTACTGTAGTGAATGGATAGCCTGCTTCATTCTGGATTGGGCGCAAAATAGCCACATCAATGAATATTCTCTGTTTTCCTAGCTTGAAAATTGCAAGTGTTTTCACATTAAGCACTAACTAGCCATTAAGATCCAGAAGTTTCATCTGGAGCTCGCTGAATTGCCATTAAATGGCATCCTTTGCCTTCCACCAAAAACATACTGAGATTAAACATGCTAAGAAATTAGGGATCAGAAAAATACTGTGGATCTGTCTTCAACCTTTGAAGAGAATTTTACTTATTACATCATATTTTCTACTGTTTTGTCCAAATGCAAACTAAAGTTTTGAAACAGCAGTACTTCTGCCTCCTGCCTTGGAATATGAGCTGGATAAACCTTACGGTAAGAATATATCTTTTGAATTTCAGGTTAAATTTATCTTGTTTTTCATTTAACTACTTTTATCAACACAAATAGGTGTCTAAAGCACTCAGGTGCTGCTTTAACCTTTGCTTCTCTAAGTGACAATGGCTGCTGTGAAAGGGTTGGAGTCCTGCTAGGAAAAAAAACATTGTGAGGAGTTTTTATCATATTGGTTCTTAAGATGTAGAACTGCTTTAGAAATCCTTTCTATTTATTTATTTATTTTTTAATTATTATTTTTAAAGCATATGATGATAAAGGAACATACCACAGCTTGTTGGCAGTAAGTACGGAAACTTGCTTTATTTGACAGTATCTATTGTAAGATATTTTTCTAATCTGTGTAAAAGTAAATACATTCTGAGACCATCTCAGGGAAATAATAATAATGAAATAATTAAAAAAAAATTAAACATATAGAAGCATGGCTTGTAGGCTTTCTGCACATTTTGCTTGCAGGCTGTGAATTTTATGGCCATAAACTCTGAAAGTGTTTGGTATTTGTCCTTCCTATTCCTTATTTCAACAGTTACACTCTGCAAGTCTTTCTTTACTCCTGTCCTACCCACAAAAAGTGACTTATGCAGCCCAACAGGACAAACATTGCTCCATTGTGGTGGCTCCCAGTGACTCCAGTGCCTTGTTGTCCTCCATTCCAGCTGTTCCAATTAGATTGCCAGCTTGATATGCCTAATTGAGCCTTGCAACAGACCAAAACCAGAGCCTGAGACTGCATCTCAGAGCAGCAGAGCTTCAACAAAAACATGAGTATTGGAAGAAGAAACAGTTTGCAAGAGGTAACCCAGAGAAGCTGTGGCTATGTGTTACTGAAGGAAACTGTGATAGCTTCTGTTTGGATGCTGTTTTGTAAGTAATGGAGCACATGACTAACACATTCCTAAGTAGTTGTCAGTGTCAGTAGTGAATGTTTGTACTGGGCAAGTTACAGTTGTAAATGTCCAGTGAATGCTTGTTAATCCTAAACAGTTAGGAGGTTTTCCTGATTTTTTGTGGTGTTCATCTATGTAGTTTACAAAGGTGTTTCTTTGAGTGTATTTCAATTAGCTCTGTAGACGCTACTGAAACAGAAACATTCAGTGGCAAAGGATACAAACATTTGTGTAGTTTACTGGGACTGCTTCTGCTGTCTGGTTGCTATGGTTATTTTCTATTGTGTTTATTTGTTATTTTTAACTTCAGGATCATATCTCATAATTCTTTTTCTTATTTGTTTTTTATAACTTTAATAACATAGAAAGAAATCATTAGTACTACTTGTAATTCATTGGTGAAGCTTTTTCAAATTCACTATGAACAAACACATATTTTATTACAAAACGTATCTCAAATTATGAAAGAGAAAAAAATTGTAGACAAGATGCATGCGTTTGAGCAGGACTTTGAAAAAGCAAGGCCTAATAGCAAGTGAAAATCTAACAGCTTCGCTCCTGAAAGACCTTACTGAACTGACTGTCACTTTCATGCTTCCCATCTGCAAGCTGGAAGTACTTTGTATGGGAAAATAAGGAAGATGTCTTCCAAAAGTAAAATCTAAATGCTTCTCTGTTATCATTAGCAGAAAATCACATTAATTTCTCTACTATTCATTGTGATAATGATATTAATCAAACTGCTCCCTGGATACTCATGTAGATGTAGTATATAATTCTATGGAAGCTCCATTATAATTTAGCCTGAATTAACATTCATTTGTTGCAAAGTGTTATGGGAAAAATATATTTGTGGATTTTATGGAGGATCCTATTCTTCTACTGTGAAAGAGGCCAAGAGGATAAAGCATGAGCCTGAATAGATGTTGGGGGTAATGAGTAGATGCAGTTGCATGTGGAGTACACTTAACAATCTCACAGCGTAAAAATGCAAGGCACTCAGTACTGTTATATTTTCAATGGCATCATCAAGAAAATGTTGAGAGACTCTGGTATTGTGGTTAGGATTAATGGAATCCCTCAGTGTCCTCATTAAATTTAATAAACTTGTGTGATAGGAATAATAACAACACTTCACATGTATATTGCATTGCTCCTTTTGTCAAGGATCTCCAAGCACGTTATGAGCACTCAGGAGTGGAGCATCACCATCCACCTCCATGGAGATTCTCTCCTCTTCCTGTTGCTGATGACACCCCCATCCTGGAAGAAGTCACAGGATCAAATTCCACTTTACTTCACCGGGACTGTTTGTTTAAGATGCCATGCAGCCTACAGTCCTCAAATATTCATTTTAGATAAATGCTCCTTTGCATATTTTTGGTGGATCTTCACTGGCCAAAGAGGGCTGTGGCCCATCTTGTCAGATCAGCTAATGATCAAATGCTTGGAATTTCTCAAAGTTTCTTCAGCTGTTCTGCAGCAATAGCAAATTCTCCTTCTACATAAAACCAAAGACATCCACAGCTCTAGGATTGCACTTCATCTGGTGAAAACCATTCACTGATTTTTCAAATATTCCTCAATTCCTACCTCTCTTTTTAAGATTCCAGTTCTCTTCTGATTGATCCATTTTTGCCTGAGATGTGGTTGATGTTAAGCTTCTCACTTTTCTGCTTGCTTGGGCTAGGAGAATGACCAGGTGCTTCTTTGCACCAGGAGACTGCATGGCTGGAGTAAGGCAGATCTGCTGGGAGCTGAATAATCTGTGTGTCTGGTCCTTTGAGTATTGCTGAAAAACTTCTGGAAAATGAATAGAAAGGAGAGGACTTAAGGATATTTTTTCTTTCTCCCTGAACCTGTAGATTTGTGCCTTGCACTGGCTGCTGAAGACCAATTAAGAGTTACATCCACACCCTTATTCAGAAGGAAGAAAGGCTGACCATGTTTACTATTAAAGGGGCAGGACTTCTGAGCAGCTGCAGACAAAGGATATCACTTGCTCCAACATGAGGTACAGCACTGTCCATGCTGTCAGATTTTTCCTAGGTGATTTTAGCAGCTCAGATTTGTTCTGCTTCTTTTCTGCCTTGCTCATCTGATTCTTCCAGATTGCTACTCAAATGTACATGCTCCTGCTCTTTCTACCTCACGCAAACAAGTTTTACTATTAATTATACTTGCCTTCCAGCCCTACTATTCACAATCCAGTAAACAGAGATGCATCTAACAAAGAAGACAGGAAAGGGTGGGAAGCTGGGAGATCTATCTCCAAGTTTTGCTCCCAGGTCATATCTCTTTCCTTGCTTAATTATGCTCTATAAAGTTTAAAAGAGCTGTGCTAGTATATGCTGCAGTTAATTATATTACATTTGTAATCAGGCCATAAAAGAGAAACCCTTGAACCACAGCTATATTGTTCCAGGCACCGCAGTCTGTAGACTTCTTCCTTTGAATTTCGTTCCATGTGAGCCAGCGGTAATAGGTTCTTGCAGTATCCAAAAACTCCTGCAGTCTTTTTCAGTCTGCCCTGGCCAGAAGCCCATCAGCTGTTCCACAAACAAACATATATTTCTCTCTCTATTTGTTTCTTCTTTTTTATCCCACTGTACAAGCAATTAGCTATTGAATCCATAATAAGCCAATCCAGTCCAACCCACATGATTATTTTGCTTCTCATCAATTTATTCAGCTCACGTAGAGGGTTTTATCATATTTACAATATCACAGCTATTTGTGTGGGAGTTATAAAAGGTAGGGAGTAATTTTAGGGAAAGAAAATCCAGTTGTAGGCTTTCACTGTTTTTGTTGAGCTCCAGAATGCGGGGGTTCATTCCTCTGCTTGGGAGGGGAAATTCTGGATTCAGTCAGCAGAGTTCAGATCCGCTGAGGGAGGAACAGAAATGCGTAATTAAACAAACAGAAAATCACTTGGAAAAAAAAAAAAAAAAAAAAAAAAAAGGAGTCAGCTTTTGCAAACTCTCTTTTTGCAGAATTATTTTCTTAAGTATTAGCACACTTGTCTAAACCTTGGAGATGGACTTCACCCTCATCTGTTCTGACTTTAAAGTGAATCTGTTATCGCCAGGGAGGGAAAAATGAATGGCACAGTGACTCTGGTTGGAGAGGCTGGATATTTATGTGAGGTGACTTGTAAACGTTGCTGCTGCTGTAGCCCCGTGTCCCAACAAGGTGTGCACGTGGTTTGGCCTCCACATTTCAGGGCCCCATGTTCCTCACTGTGTGCTTGGTGAATGCTTTTGGATCCAGGCAACCATCCAGCTCTACTTGAGATCTGACTGCAAATCAAACTAATAACTTCCTTGGCCTGCAGCAAAAAGAAAAGGATAATAACGCCTTCCCAACTGCTCCATTTTTTGCTATTATTAGGATTTATTGACATAACAGTTGTGTTGGGAGGCCCAGCTGAGGCTCTCGGATTGAACTTATTCCCCAGCTCCCCCAGTTTCTCCCTGATACTACTGCTTCATATACAGTATGACTCTGAGTTGAGCGTGCTGTGCATTGTCTTATTCCCATACATGATGGCACCGTTCTCATTCTGCCATAAAAATAAAGCCTGTGCAGAAACAGCATGGAAGGCTATGTTTTCTGTATGAATGGCATTTCATGAAAGGGTTTGTTTCAGGTTGACTCACGAGAAAGGTATGGGCTTCTAAGTCCCATATATATAGATATTTGGTTTCTGACATAGCTGCTGCAGGACATGCTTAGTTTCAATTCAGATTGAAAAATTCTGCTTTTAGAGATAAGGGAGGAAAACACTTTCTTGCAGGCACTTTTCTAATTCAAGCCTTCTTCCCCCAGAGGTACACACATACTTCAAGTTTCCAGAAGGATTGTCTACACAAATACCAGTGTTAAAACAAATCTGGAAATTTTTTGTTGCTTTATGAATTTCAGTATACTTTGTTCTTCGTCTAGATACTGGATCCTCTAGAAGAGTAGAATGGATCAGTTCCAGCAAACAGCACAGATGAAAGCTACCTGCCTGGTTTTAAATCAAATTCAAATACAATCACTGTAGATTAAATCCAACCTTGAAAATGCAAAATTTACCGAATTTGCATTTTTTTCAGGATGGACTGTGTAAAACTGCATGGTCTGTTATAGCATTATGTACTTATTCCACTATAGTAGCATTGGACAATGCTTATAGTTCTCACCTTAGTATTCAGGTGCCTTTCTTTTAGCTCATTCAAGTGCCTTTCTTCTGATAAAGAGAATGAAATGCCACCTGTGTAGCACAACTTGATCATACCTTTTGATGGGGTGATTCTGCTCAGCACTGCATTGCCCAGATTGAGCTTCTGAATAGTGGCCAGACTCCTCCCAGGGCTAATGTTGCTCTTAATCTTTTTCAGGGGCACATGGGAAGAAGATCCAAAACAGTGGCCATCCATCTGTTTTTGCATTTCCTGACTGCTAAATTAGCGATAGCCTAGCTAGTCAGTTCTGTCACTCCAAAGGCACATTCTCTTGTAATTGAGTACCATGCCATCTTAGCAGGCTTCTGAGCTCAATTTTTTGGTGGAGTAAAGTTCAAGGGGAGGTCTAAGTGAGAGGCCAATACACGGCATCCATTTCTTTATGTCTGTGTATCTCTTTCAATTCAGATTCAGACAAAATCTGCCATATGATGAAGTTTCCTTCCAATTTTTTTACATGCTGTTTCTCATGTCCTTATTAATTAGCAAGAGCTTATGAAAGGCAGAAATGAAATCCAAGAACAATGGAGATGAGTATGAAACTAAGGTACAGAGGCTTGAGAACTGCTACAAACAAAGAAAACAGCCAGGAAAGAAGAAAAGCAAGTTCTCAGTAGTTTTAAATTGGGGGAGAAAGAAATAAGGTTTGGGGAGGACACCACTTCCAGCAAGCCAAGTTTTCTTGGCTGAGGAGGAGCTGTTCATCTTCAGCTAAGCCCAGCTTGTATTTAACAACCTAATTATTCTTGCTTAACAACCACAGCTCTCCATCTCAGCCCTCGGCCCTGTGCTGAATGCAGTTTGTTGCTTGCTGTCCAGCACGTTTGCTGCAGCCTGAGGCTCTGCATTTTGACAAGACTCCGATGAGTCCTTTTGACCTTCGCAGCATCATTGCAGGTGCTCAGACAATGGCTGTTCTGAACAAAAGAGAGCTGAAAGATGTAGGTAAGTGAGAAGTATACATGCTGGGGATTCTCTGCAAAGCTCTCTTTAAATTGAGCCCCATGAGGTGCAAGTACTTACCACCATGAGGCCAAGTCACCAGTAGAGTTTCTGAAATCTATAGTTTTAACATGAAGAGAGGAGCATATAAAAAATAAATTATAAGGCTTAATGAATGGCTGCTTTGAGTATGGATTATACATTGCTAGCAATATGCCAGTGTTTACAGCACATCATTAGCCTGTAAAGCTGCAGCAATTGAACTTTTGTGCTTGTTTCAAAAGTGCCACGGTACAACATTTTAGTCGTTCTGTTGCAGTAACCACTGGTTGTTACAAATCCCTTCATGAATGCATTATGGAAAACTGGGGCAGAGTTCTTCACTAGCTAGCCAAGTGCATGCCTGCTGGGGCTTTGTACTAGAAAACAGCGAATAATGTTTTTAAAGCCAAAGTACAGTAGATGCCCATTTTACACATATAAGCATGTTACACAAAACTAATTTTCATTGAAGTACCCTGCTGCTATGTGAAATTTATATTGTTCCACAATGCAGAATTTATTTTTCAGGTTTTCCTTTAAGTGGGCTCATTCTTGTATTGCATTTCACCTGTTAGTGTCCTCAGAATAACTTACTTCAGTAAGTCTATTATTTTACTGAGTATTCATGTAGTAAGGTCTCATTGTACTTTTCGCTATGGTCTGGTGCACAGAAAATTTATTCTCAAAGGATATACACTACATATATAATTCTACCCTGCTTTACTTATTGATGTTATTACAGGGAGAAAAATCATCCTGTTTGACATCCTAAAATATGGCTATTAGATGCAACACTACACAACGTGCCATTGATGTTGCAACTTATCTAAGGGGATTATGATCTCTGCTTTCAGATGGAGCTGGTATTTTAGATTATAGTTATCCAAGACCTGCTGATCCACATGATTCCTGTGAGATGTAATCCACATGGTTATCCTAAATATTTATCTGTGTTTTCAAGAGGAAATAATCTTATGGTGCACCTAATTGAGGTCACCATGACATTAATTACAGTGCAGATAATAACTCCATGCTTTATGTATTTATTGAAAGAAAGACAACTAGATATAAAACCTTTTATTTCTAGATCTGGAGATGAGTTACATTTCAACATTCACCACAAATAATGTGTGTATGTATATGCACACACACACACACACAACAAATAAGTAAACAAAAGTCGGTAAGCAATATAACTAAACTTGCAGACAGCCTAACACCACCTCTTCCCACAAATCACATGGAAAATGATCATCTTCTATCTAGGCAACACCTTACTGTGAATTTTCTGTTTCAGCTTCTGACACTGAAGTTGCTCCCTGGTGTTCCTATCAACTAAATCCCCTACAGGTTTGTGACTCTTCTTCTCTCCTTACCTTGACTCAATGGAAAAGGGAAAGGGGACAGGGGTGTACCAGGGGCTCAAAATCAGGAGATGGGCACAGCACTCAACCAGGGATATCCTGTACTGTGCCAGGGTATGATGGTACTTGGCAGGCATGGATCATCTCAGAAATTCAAGTTCAGTGGTATTTTTATTGCAAGGCAACTGAGGATTAAGCATGCTGAACGCTTCAATCAAGATAAAGATATAGAACCATGAGGGCTGCTCTAAAAGTAATGCCTTTTATTTTATTATGTTGGCCCACAATATCAGAGGTGGATATTGGTGGCATGGCAGTAGAGGCTGAATCTTTCTACCAGTATTCCATTACATTTTGTTGCTGTGTGACAGATGGCAGCAGAGGGGCAGTCTGACAAAATGGTGTCCCACATGGATGTGTGGATGAAGCAAAGGTGTGTAACTGAATTTCTCCATGTGGAACAGATTGCAGCCATTGACACTCATTGACTCTTTCTGAATGTTTATAGAGACCTAACAGTGGATGTGAGCAGAGTGAGGTGGTGAGTGGTGCATTTTAGCAGAGTGACAGTGACAGAGGGTTACATCCACTGGTGCAGATTTTGATGAGTGCAACATGCAAACTCTTGTTCTTCACTGGCAAAATGCGTAGTGATGGTGACTTTGTTGAAAAATACGATTGTTTCTTTGGTTGGTTGGAATATGTCAGATGCTCTTCATGAAGTTTTGTGTGCCTCTTTACATTTTCTTAACTCGCTCTGGAGTAGTTAAAATCACTACTGAATCCAAGCAATTTAGCAATATCCACATTACTTTTCCACAATTATCATAGATAAACGGATACCATTTTTAACAATTAAAGATACAGATGTTACAATATTTTCTTTACAATTATGACACAAGGAATGAAGAGAAATTGTAAAAGTACAATTTTAGCCTGGAAGGAGAGGAATAAAGCAACTGAGACATATCTTCATGTTGACAGGTAAGGACCACTTGGAAAATCTATACATAGGTGCAAAAATCTGGAATCCTAAATATGGTGCAATACAACACTTGACCTGAGACATTTCAAATGCTTGAATGAGCTGAAAAACCAAATGCCTTCATTCAGTGTTATACAGTGTAATTCTCTGCTAAGTTATTTTAAAATCTGTGCCATGCAGGTGCTGTAAGACGTATTAGTATCATAGGAGTGATACAAGGCATTTTGCTTTTGTATTTTCCTCAAAACCCCCTCATCTTCACCACAGACCATAAGTGAGCACTTGGGACTCCTTTTCTAGCACTCTTGCTAAAGGCAGATTAGAGTCAGGAGCAGAGAAGGAAGATGGTTGCAATGATTAACCTGTTTGGCCTGCCACGTAAGAGACTTTTGTTATAAAATATTGCTTGAGCTTTTAAAACAAATAACTGTAATTTTCATTTAATCGATTTTTGACCTTGCACTGCAATTATTCAATGGTAATTTACCTGAGCATAGAAGAACAGCAGCTGCATGTAAACTGTGAAGAAAAATGCTGTAAAAAAGATCTGTGTAGCAGAGAAAGAATGCATTTATTACAGGTTAGCTTACATTTGTGTAGTAGCCAGCTGAAGACTGTTTCCTTTTCCTACAATGCAATTATCAAAGGCAACATAATTCACAAGGAAAACTTTGAGAAACATATGGAAGTCTGTGCTATGCAAACAATAAAAATCCTAGCTTGAAAACAGTCCTATTGCTTTGTTTTTAGGACTGTTTTTATTATTTATTACAAGACCCAGGAGTGTGCTTGGGATTTCAGAGAACAAAGAGGAATAGCAGGTTTCCACCCTGAGCAGCTCTTAGCCCAGGAGAATTAAGAAAACATTAATGCATAGGAGGCCAAATTTTGTTCTTTGTCCAAAACAAGCATGGTTTAATAATGAGGTGACTCAAATTCTGTGCTCAAACTTCAACCTATGGTTTTGGAACTAAGAAATATTTTCTATTAACTGTTCAACATTATCCGCATTACTTAATGATCTGAATATATTGTTTCAGATTGAACATGGAGTATTGTAGTAAGAACTACTGTTGCTCTTGATAATATCATAGAATCATAGAGTTCTTTGAGTTTGAAGGGACTCATATAGGCCATCTGGTTCAACTCCCCCCAGTGAATACCTACAGCTATATCAGGTTACTCAGAGCCACATCCAGCCTGTCCTTGAATGGGATGGGGTACTCATCACCTCTCTGGGCAGCCCCAGTGCCTCACTACCCTCTCTGTAAAAATACTTACTCCTTATAACTAACATAAATCTCCCTCTCTTCTTTTATTTTGAGGTCATTTCTCTTTGTCCTATCACAAGAGACCCCCCTAAAGAGTCTGTCCCCTTCTATTTACAGTCACAATAATCTAGATTGCAGTGTTTCCCAGGATTTTATACAAGAGAGAGTAGTTTTTAACCAATGTAATCATACAGTTGTAAAATGTGGAGAACTGTCATTTTCTTCAATGAGATGTAAAGAATGTCTTTTGCAGAACAAATGGGAGTAGAAGGGAGGAAAATGTGAGCAGTTCTAGTCTTGAGTTTCTGCTCCTCCAGGCACAGAACAGCAGTCAGTGCTAGTTAAAGAAAACATTATTTTCCTATCAGATAAATTGTAAATCAGCCCTCCAGGTCTTGAGCCATTCTGACTTTATTCTTACACTTTAGGCCACTTCAGGAACATCCTATCATATCTTCATTGGAAACTGAAAAAAGAATAAAACACTTCATTGCAAAAAGTAAAAAAAAAAAAAATTAAAAAAAATCTTAAATTCAACTACATAAATCATAACCCTGACTTGAATGAACCTCTTGAAATTATCTGATAAAGATTCAGTGATACCCTTGAAACCAGCTGTCTGTCACAAGCCCACAGTCTCTGTGGAGTGGAATAGAATTTGGAGAATGGGAATTGCAGGAGTAATTGATAATTGACCTTGATGCTTAGGTACTGCCAATGTCCCACTTTCAGATTTGCTACCAAGATGACAAGTATTTTCATGTGTGTACTGGTGAGAAGAGCTGTATCCAAGGTCTTTCATTCAACCTTTCCCTTTCCCCTCCCTTCAGGAGATGAGCTGCACAAAAATTACCCATGGTTTATATTCCCACTCCAAGTGGTGGCAGGATGTATGAGGAGTCCTTATGATTTGTGTCCCATATTTAATCAAGGGGCCAAATGTGCCAATAACACACTGTTTAACTGCAGATTCTCTGTCTGGATACTGGACAACACTCCTTGCTGTGCTCATAGCATTCACATTTGAAGCATCTTGGTTAGAAGTTAGAAAGTTAGTTGCTGGCCATATATCAGTTGCGAATTGTCCTAGCAATGACAGCAAAAGAAGGCAAGAGCAGTCAAGCTGGCACAACAAGAAGAATGAGCTTGTGAGAAATATTAATTCCTCCTGCTTGGTTACATCCTGCCTCAAATAAGCTTTCCATAAACATGACAGCGGTTGAGTATTTGACATTTACAGCTCCCACTATGTTTATACCAGATGAGATAAAGCTAGGGAGTTCTGAGTTTGTGGCAAGGAAACAGATGAAACAAAATTAAAGGGTGAGGTCTGAGCACAAAGTAGACAAAGAGAATGTAGATACATCTTGTTAGAAATGAGAATTTCTGAAGAAAGAGAAAGGGCTCTTTAAAAAGCACAGTTCCCAGGAGAAGGGGAATCGGAGAACAGGACCAGATTGTAGTGTCTCTGCGACTTTCTCTTCAAGTATTCAAAAAATGCATTCTGCTAACAATGATGTATAAAGCTGAGATAAAAGGCCTCCATGGAAAATATATATATGCATATATATTTATGTATATTAGCACAGAGTAATACATAAGGTGTTAAGATTTTCAGGGCAAGTCATCAAGATCAATGAATGGTATTATAGCAAACATCCATCTAGGAAATTATTCATTGGTGATACAGAGACGTAATTGCAACTAAGTAGGATAGCTAGCTCAAAAAACAGAACACAGAGTGGACAAAATTAAGTCACGGAATACCAGTTGTGGATATACATGAGAAATGAATGTTGCCAAGAGATGGAAAATGGATGTGATCACAGAATCTTCCCAGACAAGACAGACGAGCAAAGTACAAGGCAGAGAAAAATGGTAGGTACTCTCTTACTGTATTAGTCATTTGGTATCAGCAACGGCTACTACTAATATGATGTTATCGGTGTTATATACAATCAAAGTTTCATATTTTCAGTTGGTTTTCAGCATAAGGCAGAGTTCCTGTTTAAAAGAGAAATGTGCACTCATTAGGGTTGCTGGGACTGCGCTGTGGCAGAGCGCTGTGCAGAGGTTGCTTCTGGGCTTCTGGAGGAGCTGCTGCATGTTGGAGCAGAGCACGGAACTGGTGAATTAATTTGTGTTTTGAAAATATTCTCCACAGGATCACTCATCAAACATGGACCTTGTTTGCACAGAAACAGGCAGCAGTCATCAGCCCTGGATCTCCATACGCTTCACAAAACTAGGCAGATGCAGTTCTCTCTGTGCTGCTGTTTGCTGTACAAGTAGTCAGAGTTTGTTGGTATAAACCCACATATGATTAATGAGAAATTTATGAGGAAGAGCACAGGAAGAAGTGTCAAGATGAGGGAATTCCAAATGGACTTTCGTGGCTCAGAAAGTTTGTTGTTTTTTTTTTCCCAATTATACCAGTTGATCAAATGAAATATATTACCTCTAAATAAAATTTAGCTATCTTGCCTGTCTTTGAGAAATAAAACAAAACAACAGTACCTCATGTTTGGGTGCTACTAATTATATACCTGTACATAAGCATGTTTACATGCATATGGAATCATGGTATCTCACCTGCAATCAGTTGGGTCCCAGCTGTATGATCTAGAAAGCAAACACAGAACTAGACATAGCTTCTAAAAGAAAAATCCTGCAGTCTCAATAGGAACATTAATGTGCCCAATTTACAAGCACAGAAGGTGTCTGGAACACATTCCCTTTGTTTCCTGCAAAGAGATAAAAATAAAACAACCTGTAGTTTATGAATGTCTGAGATATGTAACTGTAAAAGAGTTTCATTAAGTAACTCTATGAATCCACATTCTCTTGAGCTGCTGCTGCTTCTGCTTAAAGCTTGCCAGTAATGAATGAGTGCAAGTGAGCAGGTCAGGAAATATGGCTGTAAGGAAGTCTGGAGGTAAATATGCCTCGCTGCCCACCTGGATGTGATGTGAGGTGACTGAGTGACTGATTCAGTATGCCCGAGCATGAGTAAAAGAACATCCTGATTCAATATGATTGCAAAGATGAAAGATCATGTGTGTAAATGATTATGTCACTGGCTGTACAAGTAGAAGATGAAGTGAAAAGACAAGAGTAAATAAAGAAAAATGGGAAAATTTGAAATGCAAAATAAGTGGTGGAGAAGAATGGTCCCAGATGGCCCATTTCTGATAATCAATGGGAAATCTATATTAGCAATTTACTTCTAAGAAGGAAGGACACCATTGCATTAATTTAATGTTGCCTGCAGCAAACTCATCCCCAAGATTAAACAAGTTAAATGGTAGCATGAAGAGTAATTGTGGGCAGCTCTTACTATTAAACTATTTTTGGTAGGACTTTCTCAAATCATAGAAGCATAGAATCATTAAGGTTGGAGAAGACCACCAAGATCACTTGGTCCAGTCTTCAACCCATTCCCACCATGCCCACTAACCATGCCCCTCAGTGCCGCATCTCCATGGTTATTGAACAGCTGCAGGGACAGTGACTCCACCACCTCCCTGGGCATGCTGTGCCAGTGATTCCACACTCTTTTTGAGAAGATTTTCTTTTTCTAATGTGGAGACTTTCCTGACTTCTAAAGTGACTTTGCAAATAGGCATGCAGGACACATGCAAAGGGGCTGGCTCTTCCAGCAATCTTTGCAATATGTCTTCTACATTCTGACAGGAATGCTTTGAAGGAGAATGAGGGAAATACTGGAGGTAAAACACCTCCTTCTGCAAGGGAATTGCTAGATGTACAAGGTCATTTATTCAATAATATATATTCAATTTCAAATTAGTTACTGTAAATTACTGTATTCTTTGCTGCATATAGAACATCCACTTGTGGGTGAAGGGCATTAATTAGAGTTATAAAATTCCACTTAATTCATCAGCCATTTTGCTCTCTGTTGTCGTGAGGGAAATTGCAACACAAGGCAAAGCAGCAGCAAATAAAACACTCTGACACAGTCATCTACCTGAGGGAAGTGTAAAGATAGTTCACAAGACAACTCATCTACCTGACAGATTTAACAGGAACAGAATGGCTGAAGTATCACAACTTGCAGGGGGCAGTTACTCTGGATACAACTAGAGCCCTGATTTGTATGTGAATGTAATGGCAGAGTTACGTTCAAACTATTTCACCCTCCCACCATGGGATTTATAAGACTACTACTACAAAAACAACAGAAAGCATAAATGTGTGTGTGTGTGTTTGTGCCTGTTCATCCCTCCATCTCAATGGAACAGAAAACAGTTAATAAATAAATAACTAAGATATTCCTGCTTGATTATTTTTTGTAATGCTCTTAAAGAGACACTATCTTCAGCAGCATCCTTCACATTCAGTTTGATGTGACTTAGATACTTTTCTTTGAAGTTATAATGAGATTATACTTATATTAGTCTAGTTGTTGTTTTGTGGGGTTTGGGATTTTTTTTGTACCTTACCAATTTTTAGTATTTTGTAGAATACTAATTTTTTCAGGGCATTAAAATTTGTAATAATAATCCTTTCCTGGTTCAGAAGGACTAAAAACAATCTTCTATTACATATCTGTATATAGATGCCATTGTGATGCTCCAAAATTATGGAAATACATTCATGGGTACACATATAGTAAAACATCTAGTTTTCCCCCATTGCTAGCTGAAGGTGCATGTGGATTGAGCTATATACAGGATTTGATTGGTACTTTAGATTATTGTTTTGATAAAGAGCTGAACTAGAAGAAAATCCTGCCTGACTCAGGGCAATGGCATGCTCTCTCAATGAAAGATAGTAAGAGCAGTTGACATTACATACAAGAAACCTCCTGTTACTGTCACAATTGACAGTCATGTTTTTTGGAGTGGGAACATTATCCTTATCTCTTGGGTAGAAATACTGTGTTTTTACTGATTACGTGCTTATGAAATTTGAAAAGATAAGCGATCATAAATTTAATATTAAAATACTGTGTGTGAAATTAGACAAGAGGCAGCTACTCCCTAAGTAGCTTCCAAAGTTAGAAGTAGTAATGACAATAATGACTCAGGAATAAAGTCACCATGTCATATTTTTTTTTCCTCAAACTAATATTTCCACCACAAATCTGCTTAAGACAATAATACAAAATACCTACTCTTCTCACTTTGGAACAGTAGTAAAATTGGAACCAAATATTTCATAGAGTCATAGAATGGCTTGCGTTGGAAGGAACCTCAAGGATCATCAGATTCCAACCCCCCTGCCACAGGCAGGGCCACCAACCTCCAGAGCTGGTACTAGACCAGGCAGCCCATGGTCCCATCCAACCTGGCCTTGAACACCTCCAGGGACGGAGCAGCCACAGCCGCTCTGGGCAGCCTTTTCCAGCACCTCACCACTCTTTCTGTAAAGAGCTTCCCCTTGACATGCAATCTATAACTTCCCTCCTCAAAGTATTTCCAGTATTTTTTCAGTGCTACTGGTGTTAGTCTGGCAGGAAACTTTCTGATGTGGCCCCTTCCAAGTAGGAGAAATAAGGTCTGCACACTGGCCAAGGTGAACTTTGGAGAAACAGAGAGTAGCAAGGGTAGATCCTCTCTGGCTGCTGTATGCCATTTTGCACAGCCTCAGCAAAGACCGTGAGGATGGCTTGCTTCATGGAACCACGTTTTTCGCCTTCTGAGCCCAGGCAACAGGGGCACTATTCAAAGAATGCTATATAAAGCTGTGTGTTGGTGACACAATGACTCCTCTACCTTTTTTCTCTTCTCTGTCACATCCCAAAAATGAAGTCAACAGGCAGCTTACAATACTCTGCTTAAAAATGCCTGCAGATATCTCTGAAAACTACCCAGAAAAGTGGTTTAGAAGGATTTATTCAGAAGGAGTAAAACGTTTTAGCTGACTTATTTTTGACACTAATGCTGAAAGTCTCCTACTAATTCTTTCTGAAGGAGGGTGCAGATGGGATCATTCTATTGTCACAGTTGTTGGTCAGTGAAAAAGAAAGCGTTGTAGGAATAATAAATTGTAAAAGGCCATGTGATTGCATAATTGGTTTTTGTATTATAATTCTGGCTATCTGCTGCTTAATGGCCAGGTTCCCCTTCCACTCAAGTTCACAGGGCTTTTCTGCTGATTTTGGTTTTACAGATTCTTAACTTGTTCTTTACTTATGTGATGATTTTGGATTTTATATAATGTCTGTCAATTGGTGTTTCAGCAAATTCTTGGTGATCCATCAAAAAGGCCGATAGGCTTTTACCATCTTGTCAGCTATTTTAATAGCTTCCTTTATTTTAGAGTATTGAAGTTCACAGATAGATAGTAATTTTTCCCTCTCCCTTTGTTGACAGTGGGGACTCTTGTACTAAGTTTTAAATCATGCCTTAGACTATGCAGCTTTATTAAACCTCAGTCTGCAGAGAAAGCAATTATGTCACCTTATGTGGGACTTTTCCCTCTGTCTCTTGCACTCTCTGATGATCTTACAGAGAAAATAATTTATGAGACATTAAGAGTCAAAACAAGCCCTCAGAGATGCAAAGGAGAACTGGGACTTGCAATTAGACATTACATTATGTGAGTGTAACTAATCACAGAGGTAGCTTTCCTCACCAGCAGTAAGACATGACCAGAATTGTTGAGGCTGTGTGTGTGCAAAGCAGGAAAGTCAGACACCTCATGTGTCATTTGAAGTACCGATCGCTATATTCCGGATTAAGAAGACAGAGAGGAAAAGAGATCTTTTTCCAGTTCTTAAATAACAAGTCATAGACAGAGAGACAGGAAGCTGCAGGAGGTGTAGAGATGGAATTCCTGAGCCTGTGTTTAACAGCTTCTCATCTGTCACCTTACATCCTGACCAGACCAGTTCTGACTAACAGTACAAACCTTATGGATAGTTGGTGGCCTGCCTGAAAACTGCTGATTTAAGAGGCAACAGTCATTTGTCTCACCATGTTTCTTTTATGGATGTTAGCATCACAGCAAACAGGATATGAAATCTGCTTTTGGACTTCCTCTTTACTACATATAAGAGGACAGCAGGAGCAAATTCATACCGTCAAGCACTCTCTGCTTATGCCATAAGAAAACACTTTGACATTTTAGATTACATTTCATAAAAGTCGCTCCGTGCAAATGATATTGAAATACCATTTGGTTTCCTCTCCGCTGTGACTCAGTGTTGCTTTGTCAGAAATAAACCCATTTTGAGAGCTTCTTATTCTTTCTGAATGTCCTGTGGCAGAGATGACACTTAGTGGTGTTTTTCTGAAAAGCATACTTGGGGTTCCTTGATTGTTAATAGCTATTTCTCAAATGTGAAGCCAGGAGACATCCAGCAAGGATCAAATCCAAGCCTAAATCCATTCATGAACAGGATTAGCAGAATAAGTACAGAACTGGAAACTTCTGTCCAAAGTATTTTTCCACTAATTGATGGGATGATGTTAAATAGCTCACTGAAATGTTTTCCTCCTTTCCATACTGGGATGGGAAGACAAACTTTTAATTGCATTTGTTAATGTGCTTGGAAATTGCAGTAGAAAAAAACATGTTATCAGTAGTCAATGCTTAAACAAAATGTAGGGGAGGTTGCAGAATTAGTGTCTATGAAACTGCATGCTATGCAGACTGGATTTTTGCAGCAAAGGCACACATTCCCCCCAAAAGCCAAAGTTTGGGGGGCTCTAGTGGAGGCTGCTAGGGAGCAGACCCCTCTTAGAATTCCAGAGGCAAAGCCAGCCTGTGCTCCTCTGCTCCTTTCACTCCTTATTGAACAGTGCTAGTCACATCTACAAGGCATGGCACGTAGATTAGTGTGGGCTTTCTCAAGTTCTTTGAAGCTGTAAAGCATAATTTGGGATTTAAAGTGCAATTTGAGTGCTAATAAATATTTTTCTGTGCCGTTTTTGAAGTGGGTTATTGAAACTTTTCCCCAGGCCTTTGGGATCTTGAAGAGCAGTCACTTAGAGATGGAAAAGATTGATGATACCTGTAGCAGTACTTCACTGAGGGAATAATTAGTAACATCCAGCTTGAAAAAAATGGCATTCACCACTTCCTCCTCTGCCAGGAGCCAGAAGGGAATCCAGAGAAATCACCTCAGTGAGAGCACTGCTCTGGAGCAGAAAGCTTCATCCAAGGGGCAGAGTGTTT
Source organism: Excalfactoria chinensis (assembly GCF_039878825.1). Lineage (NCBI taxonomy): Eukaryota > Metazoa > Chordata > Aves > Galliformes > Phasianidae > Excalfactoria > Excalfactoria chinensis. The sequence goes on from NC_092828.1 coordinate 56,191,137, forward strand.
CTCATGTGCATCTGAGTCTTGCAGCACTCCAGTTTTCTCAGGGTGACCTTCCAGGCTTTGTAGGCGATGGGGAAATCCCACCAATGGTGGAAGATTTATTCCAGAATTTTTAAGGGGGTTTGAAGGAGCATCTCCAGCAAGGAGGGAGAGACCTGTGCCCGCTGTCCTTGCCTGGAGTACAATGCCAGAGCGCATCAACAAAGCAGGCGAAGCACAGGCAATTGCATGGCAATTAGGGCAGCCTCTGGGCTTTGATGCTGCTGTAATATCACAGTGTTTTTTGAATGTACAGCTGGAGCATGAGCTTTCCTGCGTTGCATCCCAGAGCATCACCTGGCATAGAACTTGGTACTTGACAAAGGGAAAAATTCCAAATGCCTCAGAGGGGTCGGCAAGGGACAGCAGAGTCTGACAGAACAGGTGTGACAGGGGTGGGCAAGGTGTCTCCTCTTGTGCTGTGCTATCACAGTGATAGGACATAATGCCAGCTTACACCATTCTGCCAAGGTTAAAACAGGTCATGGCTCTGAATTAGGATGCTGCTCAAACATCTTTCCAATCTGCAACTTTTCTAAAAAAAACCAAACACTCACCATTTCATGTACTGCCAATGTGCATGGTATTTAATAAGGTACTTAATTAGGTGTATGTAAATGCATCCCCTATGAGCTAATCTTGGCCAACAAATTTTACCTTAAGTAGAGGAGTTACACACATTGCACTTGCCTATAACACATCCCTGACAGAGGCTGCACTTCTGGCAGGAGCGCACTATTTGCCTGCACTCCATGAAGTATATGGTCACCACGCAGCAGGGCCTGCACTGCACCTCTCTTCTCCAGTCAGCAGCACAGTCCCACTGTTTGGTGGCACTAGGGCTGAGAGCAGCTTCCAAACCTACAATAAGCAAATCTGACTGCAGATCTCAAACTAAGTCATATGTAACTTCTCTCCCTAGGGATGTTTGCTACGCACATACAACAATACTTCCAGCTGAGAAAGCCATTCCCAGTGTGCTTCTTTAATAGAAGGAAGTTAGCACTAAATACTTCAGAGTGCGAACCCCCATTCTGCTTAGCAAAGCTCCATTTTCCTGTTTTAAATTCAGAGCTTCAGCTCTCTTGATCCAGGACGTTAAATACTTCAAATCACATCAGTGCCCTAAGATGGTGAAGGGCCAGCTCAACAATGATGACTGCAAGTTGAAGCATTAAGAATGCAAATTATCAGCCAAGTGACAACTGTTAAGCTGTATTATAGAGCACGCTGTTTCTGATTAGCAGGAACGCACATAGATGCTCCTGTGAATTATTTTTTGAGGGTGGTGGGAGGGGGATGGCATGGATCAAAGTACAGGGAAAGCATTTGTTCTCTTGTCCATTCACTAGCAGTTTTGAAAACAAGCTGCAGTATCACCTCAGGAATCTGCAGCTGAGATTCGTCACTAGGCAGTGTCCTTACTAATAACTACAGGATGATGAGGAGTTAGGAAAAATTATTAAAAGAACCTTTGGTTCAATAATCAATATGTTGTATAATATCAGTTCTCCTTGTTAGACAGTCCAATACATTCTGTGAGATGTAGGTGGCATATTATAGGATTTAAAGGTAATGGCCTATGGCTACTGGCTGTTTGCTGATGTATCATAAATACATCGCACTGATAGAGCTTGTTCAAGTACTTTTGTATGTGACATTGATTTCATCTCTTCTGTCAAGAAAAAAACTTTCTAGAAATTCTGTTAGATGTGACAAAGAGATTTTTTACAAAGTCAACAGCCAGCATGGAAGTACCTCACAGTCAGAAACGCAGCTGAATGTAAATACAATAATATTTTATAGCAAAATCATTGTTTTGAAATTCACAGATCCAAGTACCCACCTGGCACAACTCAGTCAGAGCCAGGCTTTGTTAATGTCCAGAACTAGTAATCATTGTCTCCAACAACAAGAGATTATTTTGTGCTCTTGTATGGATATTACTGTTACAGAACTACTGCTGACATCATACTACCATATATATATATATTGCAACCTACCTTGCTGTTACTTTCCTGGTGTAAACTATGCATTCCAAATAGAATGATTCTCTGGTGAATTATTTATTATAGTGCAAACTATCTTGTAACATATGATGCTTTTTCTCTTGCTATAAGCAGTGCTGTTTTTTATTTGCTTTATTATTATTATTATTTGTTTGCTTGTTTGTTTATTTTTATAAAAACACTCTGGAGTCCTGGAGTAGCCCATTATTTTTTGAGACACTTACTTTGGAAATGGCCCCAATAGACTGCCCTATCTAAAAAATATCTTTATTTGCCTTAGTACTTGAAGCACATATTTTCCTTGGCATTTTGAGTAACAAGTTCTGTGAGATAAAGAACAGTGAAGATCATTTGCAGAAGCATCTGGAATTCATCTGTGTAAGGAGTAAGTATAGGCATATAGAAGATAATGCTTCTAAAATGATTATTCATTTTCTTGATTTAATAAAGGTTTATAGAACTCCAGATTCAAGTTAATGTGGCTCTGAAACAACCAGTTGTATTTATAACATAAAGTAGCAACTAATCACAATCTCTCATTTACTGTACCTCAAAGTACTTTACAAAGGAGGTAAATATCATTATCCTTAATTTATGAATGGCACAACTGGCAGACAGAGAAGTATGACCAAGCACCTTCCAACTTTTTCATTAAGCTATTATAGACTTTCCAAAACTGAGATCACACATACCAGCCAAGAAATTTACATCAAACACAGCTCAGTAGGAGGATGACAGATAAGTATAATATGCAAACATCTCATATTTCTAAAGTGGTTAATAAGGTACCATATGTGACATAGGTTTGCTGTTCTGCGTTACCTGTGGGGTTAGTCACCAGAAAGAGAGAGACCTCTGCTATTGTGGAAAATATTTCCTAATTCTTGTCCAGAGGTGGGTCACATGAAATAGATTTGAAGTAATTTATAGCTGCTGAATGTTGAGGGAGTGTAGAAATGCCCATGCCTGAGGAGCCTGAAGTGACCCTTCTGAGGTTTTAAGTAATTTGCTCGGACAATAACAAATGTGTCATTGGAAGTTCCTTTAAGGAGTGATCATCTTCCTTCTTTGTGACTGAATCTCCCCCTATAAGCTCAAGTGCTTTTTGGAACACCACCTTACACAGTTCCTGACATTCAGGTAATGTGACTTTGACTGTATAGACTCTAAAGTGATAATTTGGAGGAAGTCTGATAGGATTAAGGAAGTGTCTTTGCTGCCCCTAGCCCATGAGTTAGCACTGAAACAATGTGATAACTGTATTTCCTGAGACAAAATAACAGAGATATTGGAATGATATCACCACCGTTTCCTACTGCAAAAACATTATGATTGTTTCATGTGTTCTATTGAAATCTAATGTCAAGTACTGTTTATCAAATAGTATTTTTAAATAATAAACTAAAAATGAAGTTTCAGTTAATACAGTATTCTTCAACATTGCTATACAACGCTTCCAGTTTCTGAGCACGATTGACTATTTTTATCAAATCCTCCAGGTATGTAGGGTGTGACAAGCTTTTTGAATTTCCCAAAACAATTTTGCCAGTGCACCTTCACCCTGATTTGGAACTTCCTTATTATTCCAGTCTCAGGCTTTTCTTGATGAGAAATGGCATGTTGTGCCAAATTGCACAGCAGTCTCAGCATCAGTAAGAGCAATGTAAAAATTAAACGCCTGTCATTTTCCATTTGAAACAAATAATATAATTTCCCACAAAATCAAGGCTGAGATTCATTTCCTTGAAGGTGGTTCAGAGTGGTCACTACACAGCAAGAGTGCTGCTGGGCTGAGGCAGTGTTTGAATCTAAATTCCTCCAATACAGTTATGAGTAGAAGTGCAGTCCTGGATTGGAAAAGAAAGCCTAAAAAACATACATATGAAGGATTAATTGTTGTCTTTGCTGTGGAGAGCATAGGCCTGGAAACTGCATCCTGCGTCACTGTGTCCAGTCCCCTGCTGTCTTAGGCAACCACAACATACAATCCTTTTCATAAATTTATCAAGTTCCATCTTGAACCCAGTTAGGTTTCTTTCCCCCAATGGGAAGGCTGTTCCCAAACCTCACTGTGCTGAGGGTTAGAAGTATTCTTCTAATTTCCAGCTAACATTTATTCATGGCCAATTCAGACCCATTTGTTCTTGTGCCAACATTGTTCTGTAGCTTAAATAGCTTTTCTCCCTCTCTTGTGTTTACCACCCCCGATGAACTTATAGAGAGCAGGCTGTCCCTTTGGCCTCTCGCTGTCATGCCATCCTGTTTGTACACGAGCTGCAATCCCCCCAAACAATGGATGAGCCATTTTTTTAGGGAGTCTAGCTGCAAATAAAAACAGCACTCTGTCTTGCTGTCCGGGGATGGGCTACATCTATCATTGGATGTCAGGTGACACACCAAGCCCTCTGGAGCTCAAACACTACTCAAAACAGAAGTGTAATGTCATGAACCAATCACAACAGACGGAACATAATGGGGCTGCTTTAACACATTTCCCCAGTTAGCCCTTGCTAATTTTGAGCATGGAAGAGCAAAAACTGTCAATTATGAGACAAACCTACTGGTCCACAATGGCTAGAAAGAGAAAACTACTGTCAGTAACTGGATTAAATGAGTATTTTCAATGATGTCAGGAAAGGAGGAAAGCATATGCATTCCTTCAGACATAGTGGGAATAACTAGCTAGAAAGCCTGGTGTATGTGAGCCAAGCACTTCTCTTATGAAGGTTTCTCTGTGAATACCTAGCTTTGCTTGGTTACAGCTGTTAGCATCCAGGAGGCAGCTTATGGAATTTTCTCAAGCACCCCCCCGCTCCATAGTTTTGATATGAAAGGCTAATCCTATTCCCTGACATATGCTAGAGCAATTTAATAATTTAAGATCCTGCCCCCTTATATTTCTTGTTTATGTGTTTTTCCCATGCTTCCATGATTAGAAAATCTCAGTGTCATAACATAAATATTACTTTCTCAATGAGCAAGATTCAGCATGTCTTATGAAGGATGCAGGCTTATCCAGAGCTCTCTCCCTGTGCTTTTAATTATTACACCATGTATATGCATTGTAATATAGATATTATATTACATATTGTATAACATTACATTAGATCATATTATATTATGTGGTGTTTGTGGTAGGAGAATTAGGAATAATGGAATCTTCTGGCAAGGTCTCATAGCCTAGGGATTGATGACCTTGTAATTCAGCTCTTGCTAGTATGGCTACAGTTGCTATTATATTCATAAGCAACATGCTCTCTTTCAACTTCACTAAAATATCAGTCTTTCAGTCTTCTGTACCACAACGTTCAGAGGGCTCTTTACTATACTCATACTGATCAGAAAATTCATCCATGTTTTATTTTCTAACCAAGAAATAGATTCTTGTGTGCTGCTCAAGAAAAATAAATAAATAAATAGATAAAACAAACTTCAAAAAATTCTGCATACTCTGAGCCAAACCCAAGAAAAAATGGAAGGGTTAAGCAAAGTTTCTAAATAAATAAATAAAATTGACATAAGTTAATTGAAATGAAGTAAATTACAGCTGCAGATCTGTTCCTGCTCTAGTGCTTAAAAAAAATTGCTTTGTCCTGTCATTAATAGCTTTTTCTTGGTTTCACTTGCAAAGGTGAAGGGCTCCTGGAGTGTCATTTCCTGGAAACTCTAGTCTGTAAATGACACGTGATAGTGACTCTAGGGACAAAACAGAGAAATGATCTCTCTATGAGATCTATCATAATGCTGTCTTTCTGTGCATAATGCTGGTGCATACGATTGAGGAGCTGATGTAGTGTACTGTTCTTCAGGGCTGCTTCAGCATCAGCCTGGGCAGCATGCATCCACAAGCATGCATCCACAAGCATGCACATATGCTCGCAGAGACTTCCACAGCATTTGATGCCAGCAGAGCCCCTATTGACAGAGCTGGAAAAGCAGAGTTGTTCTCAACCTGTAGCCATCACCCACTCATGTTTTGGAGGCAAACTGATGTGTACAGCTCCTTTTTCTCAATTTCTCTGCCATTTTGGTGAAGACATTAAGTCTACCACATAATCTAATACTGAAATAAAGGACTTCCTTTTGCTGTGAGTGCAGTGAGAAAGGGAAGATGGGCCTAACTCTTCTCCCAGCCATTATTTCCTGATATTTTGTGGTTTTGGCGGAAACAGGTTTTCTATTGTCCTTGACACATGATGAGACTCAGCTTCAGCTGGTGTATATCTCAGCAAGACAGATTTGGCAGTGGGAGTTGGTGTTGGTCTTTGCAATAAAATTAAGCATTCTGGGTGCAATTGATGAGACTATTCCCTTGAATCATCTCACTGTGAATCTGTCCTCCTTTCACTGTGAGTTGGATTTAGGCCAGTGGTTCATCAGGGTGCCTTGGGCCAGGAAGAACATTAGGAGAGAGATAGGAGATTTATCCACTCTGTTGGAAACTAGTCCCTTGGTGATCAATGCTGATTTGCTTCTTCTCTGGACATTCTTTTCTGGCTTCATGGATTAGATGCTGGTAATGTGGAGAATAGCAATAAAATTGTTCACTAGCTGCATCTGGTGCAGGGAAAGCTTTCCAGAGATGATTAGTTAAAGGATCCTAGAGAAACATAATAAAATGGGTATCATCGTTATAATGTGTGTGTTTTAGGGGATGCATTACTTCAGTGTGTTGGCACTATTAAATAATTTAAAATAATAAAATCAATTATCCTTTAGAATAAAGAGGACTTTGAAGATCATGAGTTCTATGTCACTGCTTATGTATTTGTTAGGCAAGGTGCATTCTGGCAAAGCCATTAGTAATTAAATAAAATGTAAGCTCAAGTGGTAAATTTTGAACAGGAAAAGGAAAGCTACAAGAGTTGGGTTCAGTGTTATCCATAACAAAATCAGCTTCCACATCTCCGAGCTTGTCATCAGCATAATTCAGACTCAGCTTGTTCTTCTCTGGTTTTGCTTTTCTTTGTGACACACAAAAATAAAGAGAGGAGGTGATGTCATTTTTTCCCCTTGACATCCCATTAAGGCTATATCTATGGATGCATGGGGATACAGGGATCAAATGGAAATCCCCAATATTGTAATTATGTCCCAAAATCTCAGACTGGAAAAGGTCTTACACAAGCTACTCAAATGCTTTGGGACTTGATGCTTGTGATACCCACAGCAGTTTAGAAATGGCAGCAGGAAAGCCCAAATGAAAGTAAGTGGGATAGTAAGCTATCTTGCTCTTGAAATATCATTATTTTGACACATGGCAATTGCCTGATGGATATGCGAGTGACTTGGATCTGGGCATGAGGGCTTTTTCCCTCACAGCTTTTCCTTCTGCATCATTGACCTGCTGAATGACTTGCATAATACTGGAGGTATTCAAAACCGCAAGGATTCAGAGCTTTTGAATGTGAGACTATTCTGCTTTGAGACTTTAGTACAGGTTCCATTGTCTAACTTTAACCCTCCAATTTTGAAAATGACAGCTTTCATTTACTTGACTCAAAAAAGATTTGGGAAACCCAGTCAATTCAAATCAGTAATATGCCTACCAGACACTGCATAAAATGTGCTACTTAGATGCAAATTATAAGTGATTATGTATTATTTTGTCAGTATTAAAATACATCAACACTGAACATATTGTCATAGATACTGGAGGATGTGGTGGGGCTACACAGGCAATTCTTCTTTATAAAATACCATGTGTTTGGCATGAAAGTTAATTGAGGCAAATGTTCTGTTTGAATAGATGTCATACAGCCACCAGACTATGGGGAAGATGACCCTCTCCCACATTAGCACAGCCTTGGAGGACTGGCATTATGGAAAGTATCCTAGTTTCAAAATGCTGAACTGCTTTCATCTCACTTACTCACTGCAAATTCCTCTTGAAGTCAGTGGGTGGCTGGTCCTAAAAGAAATGCTGGACTGAGAGCTGTGTTTTTCTTAGATAAAAGTTATGTAGAGTTATTGCTCTCTCTGTCCCTTTCTCTGCTTTCCCCAAGAATCCACATCAGCAACTATTTGTATTGGCCACACCGTTATGTTAAACAAAAGGGGCTGACTTAGATACAGCCCACACACAATCACAATCACCACGTAGCACAGAGCTGATGTCACCTTTTGCTGCTACTCACATAATGGATTTTGTTTTCAGTCTGTATACCAGTACAAAATTTACTAGGCTAAATCATTCCAAAGGAAAGGAAAGAAATAACTAAGTCAAAACTGTCTGAAGGATTACCAAAATTCAGAGAGAAAAGCAAAATACAACAGTGTCACATGAATGTTCTACAGAAATTCTTTACCAATTTGATTTCCACAATCCACTATTCTTTTCAATCTGTGGAACAACACCCTCCTAGGCTTAAATGTTCATGAATTCCAACCTTCTTTTCATTTTCCCCAAAACAATCACTTTGTCACCAAGACACATGAAAAATTTATTCCTGTCTCTGCTTGGCATCACTGCCACCTCATGGATTAATGAATTCCGTGTCCTCTAATTCCCCCACATTATGCACCTCTGTTTTATGTGAGTAGCCAAATGTATCAAGATTCATTTTAATGAATGTGAGTCATTCCCCATACTCAGAAGTCAAGACTGTTATGTTGGAACTTAGCACATCATTTGCTGTGCTAAAAATAAACAAGTATTACCTGCAGGAAAACCTATGTAGTCAAAGTACACACTGAGAAGTACCTAAAAATAACAAAACAAAACAAAACAAACAAACAAACAAAAGCAAAAAAAGAAAAAACAAAGCAAAACAAACAAACAAAAAACACACGAAGAAAACAAATAGGCCAGGAATAGTGTTTATACTGTGTGCAAAAGGAACAGAATAGATTGTGAAAGCTATCTACCCTGCTTTTAGATACATTGGAGTAAACAGAGAGTATGACCTGAAGATTGCTTTACCAGGAAATTCAAATTCAAAACATTCAGTGTCATTTTAGGCTTTATCAATTCTCTGCTGGATTTAATTTAATGAAATTGCTAGTGTTGAAAGAAAAATAAATTAATGATTCTTTGTAACACCAATTTTCCTCTATGTTTTGGTTGGTATAGAGCAACTATTTCTTCTGTGGCTAGCTGGAGATTTCAAAGTTTGAAGATCTAAACATTTCAAGGTCAGCCTGAATTTGCTTGAGCAGAAAGCATGTGTGGCTTGGTTGTGTGGTATTTCTGTTCCACTATTTTCATGACTCTTAGTGTGGTGCAATGGGAAAAGCTTTGGTTGAGTCTCAGAAACCAATCCTATAAATCAGTAAGTCAATCAACAAGTCTAGGGAACAATATGTTCTTCTATTTTAATTTCTTTGTGGGAAATGTGTAAATAGATACTGGCAATGAAGCTGGAATATAATGGGTACTTATAAATTAAGGCATCCAGTGATTTATCCTCTCTACGTGCAATGTGAAAAGAGGTTACAGTTTCTGATCTGTTAAAACCCTATTTTTAAAATGATAAAATTTCTTTAGTTTTTAAGGATGAAAATGACTGTCTTCTGACCACTTTCCAAAAATGTGGGAAGTTAGCACACTGAGAGGAAATTTTATGGACTCTTAGCAGAATATTTCTACATGACAGTGCTTGCACATTATCAGAGACCTACTTGTGGCGCTTCACACACCAGACAACAGCAGGGTAGCCCATCCTGGGCAGTGGTGGCACTTGTCACTACAGACTCAATCTGCTCCTGTACTTCCCTCAGTACAAGACCTCTGTGTGTCTTTACGGAGGTGTTTCCCACTGTAAAACCGGATGACACTAGGCTTACCTGTTTCACATCAGTCTCTGGAGATTGATTAGTTAATATTTGCACAGAGCCGATAAAGGTAGCCATAAACCATACAGTGTGAAGCATTTGCCAATAGAAGGGGAAAAGGTTTGAGTTGGTTTATCCCTACCCCTTTGCTGATGAGATTTCACAAGCATCTGAACAACTGAGGAGCTGTCTGTAAAACCGATCTCAGCTAATTTAAGCCCCACTTACTGAAATCCTTTCAAACAAAGCAAACAAAATGTATTATATGATGAGATTTCATTATGGAAAGCAACAGAAGTCATTAATAAAGTTACATCATCCATTCCAGGAAAATAATGCAGACGTTGTAATTTAGGAAGATCAACCCTGTATCAAAAAGTCTACTAAATATTTACTACAAACAGCTGACAAATGGCAATTCATAGCTCAAAACATCTAGAAAGTTGCTTGCCAACCTATTTTAAATAATCCTGTTACTTTTTTGCTGCTGTGAAATATGGCTGTATTTCTGGATGACTTATAAATGGGAGGGGAAAAAAAACAAAAAAAAAAAAAACAAAACCAAACCTTTGGGAAACCAATTGTTTGCAAACAATATCTATCCTGCCCTAAGAACTTGACTTTTAAGGTGTATTTGGGCAGGCAGACCATAAATGGAATTTTCAAATGCTTCTAAATATCTAAATGAGGTTCCTATTAATTTTTAAAATCACATTTCTGCCGAACCAAATCTTGGCATGCTTAAATGCCTTTAAAAGCTGACCCCGTGTTTTTGCAACATGAAAGGCATTATCTGAAGGCCCATTTCCACCGCAAGAGGCAACTGCTATCACTGTACCACAGCAGTGTCCCTCAGATGAGGTGAACCAGAGTAAGTCAACACAACAAAGAAGTGCAGCAACAGAGAGGGAGCTGTGCTAATTCAGGCTGTCTCCTACCTTATCACTAGAAGACCATTAGGTTGAGTGTTTTCCCATCTTCAGCCTGTTCTTTTAAACTGCAAGCCAGCTTAAACTTCAAGATGGCCTCAGTTGTGCAGGAGAATGGATCTGGAGAAGAATGACAAGGAGTGAGGAAGTTTCAATTGACATGTATTAACAGCTACATGTCAAGGCATGATTTAGTACTTGAGTTTCAACTTAAGACATGGAGTCCATCTATCTACTTCTGTAAAGATATATGGTATTTCTAAAAATATAATTCCTGACGAAGCTAGCTGGAGAGTATGTCCTGAGTTCAGCCACAGATGTAAAGACTTAATATTTCAAAAATATGGTGACCAGATGTGGCAATGATCACTGTAAACCCAGTTATAGAAATGCATAACACAATCCTAATGTGAATTCCAGCAGTTTTATTTAAAAACCAAGTTATGAACCAATACCAGCAGATTACAAGCTGTTTATTTGTACCTGTAAAACAAGTTACAACCATAATATTTGGAGATGGATCCAAAAACTGGGCTAGAACCACTTGTGAAAGAAATGTTCTCTAGAAATCAAGACAGTGTTCAGCTTCCCTTGGGAACATAGTGATTAATTGAAATTCACAACAAAGGGATGTGAAAAAAGTTAACAACATATAAACAAAAACTACCACAAACACTGTGCTGAAGAGAAATCTGGCTAGCTGCAAACCCTGCTGTTAATATGTTAAAAAATGCAGTCATTAATTTAAAACAAGAATATTTGATGACTTTTCTGTTGTTTTTTTTTTCTTGTCAGTTTTCCAAATATTGTACTTGAAAATACCTACTATTTAAAAGACTATTAGGTTTGGAACAATCTTTATATGTACATTTGTGGTTTTATCTGAAGAGCTTTAGAATTAAAAGCATACAGCATCACATTGGGAGGGTTCATATGGGGAGGGTAGTATTTGTATCATCTAAACAGGTCATTTTCCTTCCCAAAACAGTCCATTCTGTTTATTGCAATGACTTAAAAACTTAGAATAGAGTGCCAGCAAAAAAAAAAAAAAAAAATCACTGTACTTAAATTTAAAAATGAACTCTTTGCCTAAAATTTAGTACTCCAGCAAACACTTCTTTCACTTAATTCAGTTGATGAAGTATTTCTAAAATACAAACACAGTCAGATGCAAAATCAGATCATGCAGAGTATGTTAAAAACATAGCTGAGTTATTAATATCACAGCATTTGATCAGCTACTTCATCACATTTTTCAGAGCAACAAAGTCTGCCCTTACACCTGCAAAAACAGGCAGCTGCACAAGGTGTCTCCTTGCACTGAAATTACTTTCCAGCTGCTTTGTCAATAAAGTGGCTCCCCCTAGGCAAGTCTTTCTTGCCCTTGAAAGAGTTGAAAGATTCGTTCTGCTCCATAAATATGATCAATGTGTAGTGGGACAGATTTACTGCACCTCAATCTTTTTCTAATCTCTTCCCACAATATCATCAATACCCTCTGTTGCAAGAAATTTCTTGAACAATTGTGTGAAGCTGGTAACACAAAGGATTGCCCCTTTGCCCTCCAGAAACCTAGGGGATGCTCCTTGGCATCCTCGAGGAGGTAGTCTGGGGAATAAGTGCAGCCAGCAGGTGTCAGTGACTGGCCTCGGGGTCTCTGCACAAGCTGCTCAGGAAGCAGTATCCACAGATGCCAACTTTTTCAAGGCCTTCAGACAACACAACAAGGACAGCCATGTAATTGTCAGCAACTGGGGGAGGACTTAGAAGGCAGTCAAAATTGCAGAATTCCCATTGCCTTTCCTGCTCCTGTGCTTCTTGGGTTAACCGAGCTTCCTCCATTGAAACCAGTGTTTGTCAGTAAATTCGTTGCTTCTAATTCACAGCAGGAGCTGTTGCACTGTCTGGAATCAGTCAGCATAAGTGTGCTATTTTATCCAATGCGGATTCCCTGTTTTTAGTTTCTACTATGATTGATACCTTTCGAAATGCAACCAAAGCATATAAATGTGAGGGTATGTTGGGTGCAGTTGAAATGCTCTAAGAAGTCTTTTAATTACTGCCCTTAGAGTAGGACAGACAATGAAAAACACCTAGTGTTTGAAACAGAGCTTGGAAGAGAATATGAGGAGGATGCTGAAGAATAAATTATCTAACCAAACTCCAACTACCCAAATAGAATCATACCTCAAATATTTCCACATGATGAACTATGTTGGAAGATGTCATGCTGGACTGAACTACAGAACTTCATAGACAAATCCTTTTCTACTTCTTTCTTTTCTTATTTTTTTTTTTTTAATTTTGTGGACCGCTCCAAAGGATCTTCAGATTCCAAATGAAACAAATTTAAATTGCTTCTTACTAACAAAACTGAAGAACTTTCAAAGGCATTTTTCAGAGTTTTTTCTTCATACCTACCTATTCATTTTCTTTGTGCAGGTGTTCAGTGTTGAGAAGGACATGTAACTGCTTGGCTAGAAATCAAAACAAGAACTCTGCCACTGAAAGACATCTCTTTTGGATATTCTCTGTGTTGTATGCTCTAATGCTAGCAAACTAAGCAATGTCAAAATGTGTGTGTCTGCTAATGTAACAGGTCGATCTATGTCAGCTATGTCCAGTATGTAAGAAGGCCATGCTAATACATGCTTTGTAGTCAGAGGAAAATTCTTAAAAGTAAATAATTTTTTAAAAAGAAAGAAAAGGTTGGCATCTTTTCTGAACAGAGGTCATAAAATAATTATAGACTTGAAATGAAACTATTCATCTTTCAGTAGTAAATCAAAACAGATAGGTAGATATTTTCCCAGACAAATGTACAAGAAGACTAATGAAGTCTGACAGGATGAGTGGTAACCACGGCTCTATGTTTGGCAGCGCTGTTTGAGTTTACCCAGTCAGAAGCTGAGACAGGAGCAGTTCTGAAAAGGGACAGCCAGAAACCCAGACATATAAAGCCCTGACAGATCTAAGTTTCTAAATTAAAATGGAAGGGTAAGAATTGTTCAGTTTCATTCAGCAGGCTATGTCACATCTATACTGAAGTAATGTGCAACACAAATTTCTGATTCTTTTTTTAGTTTATATACGTAATGCCATTTACTAATAGATTATAATAGATTAATAACATATGGAAGAAAATCTTCTGGAAGAAACTTTGAAGGCCAACCTTCAGCTGTCAGCTGTTGTACATGTTTTTCAGTCCTTAGATCTTACTGGAAAGGAAGCCTCTTCAATTTATTTCAGACTATGTCCCAGAAACAGCAGCCACATCTCAGGAAGTGCCAAGCTCTTGGCTGGTGACCCTGTGCTGTTTTGTCCTCATATACATCTCATTTTGACTGACAGAACAAGGAGGAAAAGCAGTGTATCTGTGTGCAGTTCAGAAAGGTGAAACAAGTCTCCCATATGTTTGGATTTACATGATCATAAACTGTTACTTTTGTTTGTTAGCTCTGAAACCCAATTTTAGGTATTATCAGCAATGAGTTGACCCACCTGATGATAGAATGACTTCCTCATTAAGTAGTGTGTCTTAGTACCAGTAATAATAACAATCATAGTAATGCAATTGTCAGAAAAATGGGTAATTTGTGACTTAATGTCTTGGTAAACCTTGCTCTTTTGATTCTCCATTAGGTGACAACTAATGGCCTTGAACTTATAATTGTACATTTGTTCTCAATTATTAACATCTGATCTCACTAGTCATAATGATTTTATTGACAGCATCCAAATCACAAAATTGCTTTTGCTTCTCTTAGGTAAAGAGTTCATTTAATTAAAGTCAGCATTTAATAAGAAGGAAACATTAACACATTATGTAGCAGTTATCTGTTTTACAATTACATTAAACAGCATACCTTCATCTGTACTCTTTTCTGTGGCTTAAAAAAATAAATAAATTACAACACCAGTATTGTATTACAAGGTTTATATTTGTGATTGCTTCACTTTATCATTTGAAGATTTGTATGTATTAACAGAAAATAGCATTTGCATGGGGAGCAAGTATACATATAAATCATGCTGAGAAGGCATCTCTGTGAACATAACAGAGTGATGAGGATTCAGCAAAGCATAGTTGTCTAATTGCTTCATTTACATAGACATAAATGTTCACAGCAGAGCATTAGTTGTACTGGAAACTTCTCTGCGAATGCAGTTAGAGTTAGATGAAGGTGAGCTGAAAGTGTATTCTGGAAACAGCTATCAAATGCAAGTAAGCCAAGAAGTTGCTTCTATACTGTCTAAAGGACCTAAAAAATAGAGTGGCCCAACTAAGAAAAAGAGAAAACAGAATCTGAATAAAACATGTTCTGCAAGATTCTCATTAGAAATAAAATATCACTGAAGATTATTAAAATTACATTCAATAAGAGAGCAGCTGCAGATTTGCCTAAAGCAGACAGCAATGCCTGTGTCCAGTATCAGCCGCTGGTTTCTCCACTGATTTCAGCAATCTCCCTTTGTAGTGCTCCTTGGACTTGTGCCACTCCCAAGCTGTCACGTTTCTGGCTACAAGCCTCTCATCCCAGCAGCAGTTTCATCTGAAGCCTGGCGTGTTGTGGAGGTGTCCAGTGGCCGCACTTCACTACACAAAAACAAGGAAGGGAATTAAAAGATATGGATGGGCAGTGGGGGAAAATATATAATAAAAGCAGTAATTTCTTGGAAAATGCAAGAGGCCAAAAAGCAACAGTCTGGGTGTATCTCCTTACCTGTTGCTGGAAGATGTAGACTATGACCTGTTACAGAAACCTTTAAAAATGCTTCTGTTTATACATCTACATTTTATCCAGCTTAGAAACAGTAAACTGTCATGTAGCTTCTCCACTACACTGTTTCTAAGGGAAGAGCGGATCAGACACTACACGACAGCATTTGTAAGATACCGCATACAAGAGATTTAATGTCCCTGGAAAATGACAGGCATCTGCTGTTAAATCTTCTGTCATTTTCCTCTTTATCTATCCAAATGGCCTTCTTCAAAACAAGGGTAATCCCACCTATTACCTGTCTACTTCTGAAATGAGCTGCACCTCTGTGTGCACTTGATGGCTGACTATGAAAAGAATGAGTAGAAACTCCAATATGATAAGTTTTGGGAATAGAAAGGTCTTGCACAGTTGACAGATCCTTAAAAGGGAAAAAGCAAAAAGTCTTGTCTGTAGTTAAACTTGGTTCACTCATATCTTGCCAGTACCTTTAAATCCATGGCAGTGGCACAGTGGCACAATGATTCTGTTGTCATCCAGAAAAAAAAAAAAAAAAAAAAAAAAAGTAACTATCAGATATTTCAGTTTAAGAAAATGGTATTTCAGAACATGGCCCACTTCCAGTTTGGTATCTACATATCTGTAGAAAAATGATAGAGACAGTTATACCTGAGCTCCAGTGAGAGCACTGACCAGCCATTCCAGGGCTTCTCTTGATTGTACACTGCCTAATTTTGCTCTGGGTCTGGCCAGCTGACTAGTGATATATGCAGACAACTTGCAATTTCTTTGTTCGGCTTTGGGTAGAAGGTACAGGTGCCATCATGCCTTAATTGCCCTCAGACTTCAAAACTAAAAGTCTTCAGATGTGCTAATGCAGATTTTTAGTTCCTGCAAATGCAGATCATGGGGGTTTTCAACTGACAGGCAATACTTGTTCCACTGCTTTAAATAAAACTGCAAGTGTGAAAGACACAATTTGCAAAAGGCTGTGCTAGGTCCAACATCCACCTACATTATTCTGCTTTATCATCCTGATCTTTGCCACTGTTTGTGGGAGCCAGCACCATCCATGCATCCTGTGTCTGACTCTATGGGATACACATCATCCCAGAGGACTTCTGCAAGACAGGAGCATGTGAGTACTGAACATGGCTAAATTACTTCCATGCCACTAGTCTATCTAATTGTGTCTTGAGCAAGAACACTGGACTTCCTTGTCTGAACTCTTCTTCATGCCATTTTTCCCGGTTTTAGAAATGGCCATCAAGAAAAAAACATAGTACTAAACAAGGAAAGAAAGTAAGAGGCAGAGGGCTAATATATCATGTATAAATAATGCAGAAGTAAATGTTGCATAATGATAGATTAAGATTGAACAGTGGCTATCTCTAAGTAAGAATAACATAGGTACATCTAAGAAACATGTTAATATAGTATATTACATACTATGCCTTGAATGGGACACATATACTTATTGTTAGTAACTCTTGGCTTAATAATAGTGGTGCACGGGGATTTTGTGCATAGCATTTTACAATGAGATATCATATAGCTTAAAATTAATGTGATTCTTTCTGAATCTTGCACAATGAGCCTTACTTTGAGAACAGCTGGGAAAATTGTTTCAGCACACAGTGTTTTACCATGTATTATCCACAGCCTATGGAGTCAACTTGCACTTTGGCACACAACATCATCTTAGAGTCACTTTGACTGACCATCGTAGAAGGTAAATTTTTAAGGTTATAATCTCTCAAGCCTCAATAGACAACAACAGCAGAGCCTTTGTAGAGAGCTTTAGGCACCAGCTCCAGAACTGCAGTTAACTCAGAAAAACTGCAAGGAAAGAAAGGAAGACAAAGGCACGCCAAGGAAATAAGCTGTGGATTTTGAATTCTACATCTGAATTGCAAAGTGAGTCTAGATTCCACCACATTACGACAAGAGTCAATCTGGAGCATTTTTGTTCCCCTGAAGTCTTCCATAAGATTTCCTCTAAGCATGATATGATCCTTGCCAGATGAAAACTATTGCACATAGTTCCCTCCAACTGCAGTTATATCACATGCAGGAGATTAAGGGAGACAGAATGTATTCTATTATCTCAAAGACTACTACAGTTCCATTTAAAGCAAATTGAAAGGCTCTCAGTGACTTCAGTCTTGTCCAGCCTGATTCCAGAGGAGTTTTCTCTCCTTTTGCTAATGCTTCTAGTATCTCTCGCTTGTGACTATTACCACACCTTGACTAGCGGAGAGCAAGGGAGCTCTCCAATCACTTTTTCGATCACAAAATGGAACAGCACAGCCTGTGAAATGCACCCTCTGGAAAGGACAGAAAAAATGTGACTGTTTAAAGTATATTTGTAATTCCATGTCACCTAATGATAGCTTCATGTGTGCTATACATGCAGTAATGGAAGGGATGCCTAAATGGTTTAGTGGGGAAACAGTTTACTGAAGAAATATCTCTGTTACTCATCGTCTGCAAAAAAAAAAGGGGGGGGGAGGGGTGATGGGGTGGAGGGATGGGTGGGAAGGATGAAGTTGTATTTAGCCCCTATTATTTGATCTTAAGAATATGAGATTGGTAAGTAAGAAGCAAAACTTGGTCTGTTACACTGAGGTGTACTCTTTAAATACCAGTTGGCACATGGCATATGTCTGAATCGTTTGATAAGTGTACCATTCCAAATAGCCTAAATCTCAATACATCCCTAGCCAAACTGTCATGACTTCCATCTGCTCTATGTGGCTGGTTTCCTTCCCCCAAGAACTGAGGAACTGAGGAAGGGAGAAGTGTATGTATACAAACCTGACCCCCAAAATGATGGTGGCACTGGGCTGCGCAACTCAATCTGTGATCTTGGAAGTACTTCCAGGTGCTGCTTTTTAAGCATACCCAAAGAGTACTCTGGCAGAAAGCCTAGATCTTGCGGTATGGAAAAACTGTAATAAGCTGTTGTCGATGCATATATGGAGATTGGATATACAAAATATTCTAAAACTTCTTTAACTCAGCTTCTTCCAGTGCATTGGACACCCCATAAATTTTTTCTTAATTGTTCCCTCAAAACAAATAATTGTTAAATCCATACATATTTTGCATGCATCCTCATGGGGGAGGAGTAGAACAAGCCCATACACAGCATTTTCAGGTTGAAAGGATCCGACAAGCATCAACTAATTATGCTACTTAGAATAAAAAGAAGAAAGACTCATCTACATAGCTATAGAAGAGCTAGTCTCCCCTTTCAGTTGAATGGCATATAGGCATTATAGACGAGAGTCTAGAGCACTATTCATCTCATCTCAAAGCAGCCACCTAAAGTAGATGAGATGCATGTAACCAAAAAACCACCATTTTCTTCCTATTGACTGCAAAGACAGTTTACCCTGGCTGCCTTAACCAAAGGAGAATTTAGATAACCAAGTCTGACTGGACTGAACTACCTTCAGTAGCATCATGTACTGTATCAATTATATTCAGTTCAATAGATCCAGTGATGAAAGCAATGGTTTCAAGATTTGAAGAAGGAATAAAAAAGGAGAAGGAATAAAAATTTCTGATGTACAATAGGACTGTTTAGTATCTGTAAGCAATATCCTTCTGTTATGCATAAATGGACTGAATATTTGGTGTTCTTACTATGATCATTAGTTTCTAGAAAAGAAAACCTATTTATTTAATTCTGCAAGCTTTCTGGTTCATGTTACAAATGATAGTCCTAATCTCCTCAGACAGAAATGCTGATAATACCAGCTATTTTAATTGTCCGTAAAAGGCAATCTATTAGACAACATGTAGCAGAAATGCTAAGTCACAGCTTGAAACAGTGATGAAGCACCTGCTAGGAAGGCAGGGCCAACCCAGGGGAGCTCAGGTGCATTGAATGCACCTTAGTGACTGGAAGGGGTGGAGCCAGGATCTATCATTGCAGATCTCATTTAAGGTTTGCAGTGGAGGTAAAGGAATTTTGCTGGAGATTCCTCCCTATCTGAGGCCTTCTATAGGTAAGCAAATTTTTTTCCTTCATTTCTGTATCCGTGTCTGCTGTGTTTGGGCTTGTCCTTATTTGCTTCAGCCTAGGAGCCTGCTATTATTGCTGTATTTTTCATTGCATTACACAGCAATATGATAGTTTAAATTGATTGTCCTTGTATCCTTTCAAATTATGTCATCTTAATTATCACATTTTGTGCCATTCAGATATCCAGCATGATTACTTCTACAAGAAAATATATTCATTTTTTAGGAAAAAAATCTATTCAGAGAGTCATGAAGAAACAACTGACATACATATTAGTCATGCTTACTTGTGGCTTGTCTCCTGAAGACACATGTGGCCAATCTGGTCATAAAAGTCACAGATGCACCTTTAATATACTGTGCTAATAGTTGTTAAACTTCTGGTCTGTCTATTCCATTCTTCTAGGTAACAAGAAGAGTACTAATATTCAGTCAGAGCAAAATCAGATGGGCTTCTTTTATGGCAATAATGTGTAGGAAACAGGATTTCCAAGGATCACTGAAGGAATCTGTTATTTTTTACAGTTATTTTTTAAGAAACAGCATGCAGTAAGAAGATAAAGTAGCCCTGTGTGCTCAGGAGCTCTGTACACAGTGTACCATGGCTTCTTACACATTCTTTTTGATCCTTTATAATAATAACTTTATTCTAGTATGTTATAACAAACAGAAAAAATTTGTCAGGTATAGAAGACAGACCCATACAGTGTGTACACTGGGCTCCTACTTAATCATGTTCTGTTAATATGGAGTACTCCACTCACAATGATCAAAATGCAGAAGGCATAACAGAAGAGTGAAAATGGAGAGGGGAACAGCAACAACAAAACCCTAAACAAACCTAAAAAAAAAGCCACAACCAAGAGAAAGACAGTGCTCCATAACAATTCAGTTGCAGCCAAGTCAATGAAGCCTGTTTGAGCTAAGGTTGTAGTCAGTGCCACAACATGCAGGAGTATTAGCCATCTGGGAGCCTAAGGCTTGGAAAGATGGTTGCAAGTACAAACCCGCCCCCTCATCTGAAGGAAAAGGGCAGCAAAGCATCTCAGTTTCAAATCTCACCCAGTTCTGAAGAATATATTGATTTTTGTTCAGCCTTTGTATACAAGGGTACAATATTCACACAGTGAGACCTCTCCTTCCCGGGAGGATGGAAGGAAGAATGACTCATGAGTCAGGATGACTATGCTTTGACAGTGGTAGAGGTTCTTGCAGTGAAGCACAGAGCTTTTCTATGGTCCTTTGATACAATTTAGGGCAACCACCAGCTGTCTTCACTTACATCAAGAAGGCATATGAAGTTGCAATAAGTTAATCATGCTCCCTCTATACTGGAAGTGTGGGTAGTTGTAAGTCTTTTTGTTCTAAGCTATTGCAAAATCCCCTTATGGAGATGATTAGCTGGGCTTAGTACTGTTCTGTTATTGTTTACATATAGCCAAAGGTAGATAAATTAACAGTCTGGCAAATATTTCTGTTGTAAAATATCTTTGTCCTTGCATGACAATTCTCATTACTTTTTCTAATACAGTTACAATTGAAAAGAGGGGGGAAAAAATCCTCTCTTTCTGTTTTTCTGAAGGTCTTATCTGAAAGCTCTGTTCTGCCTAAAGCGTTGACTCATCCATGACACTTCTCAGTATCCACACTTACCCTGATGCACAGCAGACCTTTATAACTTAAATATTGGAAAGCAGAAAAGAGTTACACTGGGGAAGGGAGAAGTAGCTATATACCAGGGGTACTATGAAAGTAATACCTTCTATGTTAGTAAATTGGCCCACAATGACAGGGGCTGATGTTGGTGGTATGACAGTAGAGAATGAACCTTCCCACCAATATTTCATTACATGTTGTCACTGTGCAACAATTGGCAGCAGAGGTGCAGTAGGACAAAATGACATCTGAAAGAGAAATGTGTAGGGAGTTATACTTGTCATAGTGAACTGGGAGGAGTAGGATGCAGCTCAGCCTCTTGGTCTGTGTTACTCTTCAGAGTTAGTAAGTTTTAAAGGTTAATAAAAATTATTTTCGGCATCAGTGACAGAAGATGTATCTTTGAATGAAGATAAGGCAGAAAAACTGGAGACAAAAGTGTCATTTTATGTTGTGACTTTTCAAAGCAGAGCTTTACCTTTCAAAGTCCCTTGTTTCCTATGCATGTGAATAGGTTTCTGCCCTCTCCCAGTCCTGTTCTGCATAATAAATCCAGACTTCCTACTGTGGATTGTAAGTAAAATGGCAGCTTCCACAGAGACAAGAGTGATAAGAAAAGTTCAGAAAATGAGCAGCATTTCTAGGAAAGGTTCTGAAAATTTACTTTCAAGACATCTAGCATGCCAGCTTCATTTTTCTCTCACTATTTCTTGTTCTTATAATACTTTCTTATCATAATTAATACTGTTTATTTTAACGTCAGTGAGGTAAATGCAATGACGTTTTCATGTGGTTGAAGTAAAACAGAAACTGCAGTCTCTGTGATTAGAAGTCATCCTCAATGAGGCAAGTTCAGAATCCAATCCTGTGGCTATCTGTGCATATGAGAAAAGTGACAGAGTATTTGGAGATATTTTGAAATACACAACTGTTTTGGAAAAAGATGTTTTGTTCACAATAAAGTACCACAGCACAAAGATATGTAAATAATACATAGATCATAAATGTGATTACTTACACATTTATTTTACTTGTCCCATCAAGTTTAAAGAACCACATAACTTCAGAGATCATTCACACAGAACAAATAAGGAATAATCAGAACAATTATGCCATGGTCAGCAAGTGCTCATTGACTTCTTGGTAAAAATAACTATATCCACAGCAAACAGAATAACTCTGGCAGGGAAAAAAAGAGGGGGGGCGGGAACTACAAACTAAGATATGGAATGGGTATCTACATGAGATCAAATTCAAATGTCAGCAGAACACATGAAAAGAGGGAAAGTGAGAGAGACTCAGATTCAGCTTTCAAGAATCATGTATGGAGCACCTATCGCTCTGAATGTTAGCTCAATTTGAGAAAAGTTCAAATGATCTCAATGCAGTTAATAATTACAAACAAGAATGTGTTATCCAAATCTGAAAGAGAACAACCTCCTAGACAGCAGCATGACCACATTTTGTTATTTACTCTGACAGTAGAAATTAATTGACAAAATGCAGATTTAAAGGTGGTAAAATACATATAGAGAGATATGTTGATATATGAAAGGCACTCAGAAAAGAAAATATATTCATGCAGTACACCTAACCACTAGCAATAAAAGTCTCAGGAGGTGTGTGTAAATCTCCTCCTTACTGGAAGCCTAAAATAAAAGGAAAGTGAGGGGGAGTGAGTTACCTTTTTCTTCCACACCCTTTCCCAGAACACCTGGCAATGCCCATAGGAACTCAGCGATGAGAAGGCAGCTGGACCAGAAGGTAAGAAATCCACGTGAGTTTCAGCCTCAATTCTCAATGGTGTCACACAGCACTGTGGAAAATAACTGCTCCAAATCCCAGGACAACAGTGTGTAGAAAGGTCCAAGTATTTTCTAGGAAAGTGACTAAATCCCCAGAGGGTTGATTTTCCAATGTGCATCTTATAGATACATCCCTTATAGATTATAACCTCTCTGTACCTGTGCAGTGCTGTTAATATGCATGAAATTCAGTGTGTTTTAGGGTAGTAGTACTTACCGTGCTGCAAGCTGGTTTGTATTTAGAGGTGAAACTAGTGTTAGGGAGGTCACAAATTCTCTTTTGGTTTCATTTCCAGTGACTGGTCCTCCAGTGAACAGCATGCAAGCACTGCCCTTTTCTGATAGACTTGGAGATAGATTTAATGAAATTCTTTTAGTGTCCATTGACTTACCCCAGAAACAAATTAGAAGATACTCTTTACTTTTAGTATAAAGCATGAAAATTGCCTGTGCACAATAAAGATGAAAAGGATTGACTAAAATGTGTTTTACAGTACTCTCTACTCAACAGAATCGCAAAATCGTGGAACTGTAGTGACTCCATCTTCACCAGATTTCAGCAGAAGCATGGCACATCCCAGGGTAGATTACAGCACAGTGGAAGCACAACCCTCAGGGTTCCCTCTTAACACATGGAAATCAGGGTCCAGCTCTTCTTGTTAGGTAAGTATTGCTTAGCATAGAGCATTTGGTCATTTCTTGCTTGCACAAGGGTTTAACTTTCTTAATTCCAGATGCCTGTCCTTTAAAATCTATATGAGCTAGCAGTTACACACACTGTGTTCTTTGATCTTATGGTATGAGCTTCCTACACAGCAGGAAGCAGATATTTTTTTATGTCAAAATCGAGCCATATCTCAGAAGGAAACAAAAATAAGCTTTTTCTTCTCTGCCCCAGTTTTCATCACAAAACCTTTGGCCCCTGTTGCTTTTGTAAGATCTTTCCTCCCTGTCTGCCACATGAACTGTGGGAAATCTTCCCCAATCTTCCCATCAATCCATTCCTAAAGTTGCTTTAGGTTCAGTGTCCCTCAATTCAAATACTCCCTTCTGCTCCTGTGGGTTTTAACTCAGAAATATTAATATCATCTGAATGGCCTGGCCTTGAAAGGTCATCTTCAAAAGTGTAGTAACACTCTTCTTGACCACTGCTCTATGTGTTGGCAGAATGGAAATAAAATGAAACTACATTTGGCTTTGTACCTGATTTCCTTGCTTTTAAAAGCTTTTTTTTATATATATATATCTTTTCAATTTCTTGAAAATATCAAAGAAACGTTATGATTTAGGTCACAGATAATACTAAGGCATTGTATTAGTAAAGGAGTGAAAGAGTACAATAGATGTAGGGTTCCATACGTGCTATATATTTTCAATAGTTGCATACTCTACCTGTAGTAAGTTTTCATTGCATTGTTCTTTGAAGTTATAGACCTACTGCTTTGGTACAGGACTGCCTTTTAGTTTGTGTTTTTAGTCAGTCACAGCATATGCAAAAGAAGTTTTGAGGGATGAGGGTAAAGATGGATGTAGAAGAGGGAGTTTAGGCTTCCTTCAGGAACTTTGCAGCTCATGGCTGAACCAAAACTTGTGCAGGCGTAACTGGAAAAATGTGCCAAGCAGGCTGTTAAAGAAGCATAAATGCTTCTGAAATTGACTTATGGATGGTTACCTGAGGTGTCAGTGCTACATGATGCTATATTATAGTCATTTCAGTGCTTTATTCTGTCCATTTATGCCTTTGGTCCCATTCCCAGAATCGTTGAGTCACCTTTATAAACTCATGGCAAAAAAACATAGTGACTGGGAAGGGAGCAAGACAATAATGTTTGAATTCTGTGCTGTATCTGCTCAAAGTACATCCCCACCATTCCCAGAAATGCTGGAGAAAACTGCCTGATCTCTTTTATTTAGCACAGCAAACAGGTCTGTGCACCACCCAACAGTGCACAAATCCAGCATCTCCAAACTCTCCAAGACCCCGTGTTTCAGCTGCAGAAACTATTCTGAATATGTGCTTAGGGATAAGCAAACAGCAGCATGACAGACAGCACTCATGACTCAACCTTGATAATAGGCAAACCAAGTAGTCAAATAATTCACTGTAATTCAGCCTAGCAATTCAAAATACCACACACTCCTGATTCTCTGGCAAGCTACCTCACATAGGGTATGATATATTTTTTCAGCAGTTTCAAACTGCCAAAAATGTGGTATTATTTCTCAAACAGGAAACAAATTAATGAAGGATACGAGAGGTAAATGAAAACATGTCACAGAATGAAAACATAGTTCAGAAGCTCTTAATAAATTAAAAGTTACAAAAAGCAATTTACAGAGTGTTTTATGTATGTCACTACGATGAGGTTTTATTGGTGTGATATCATAATTTGGCTGTCTGTGGTCCCTTTCTCTTGGCAGCTTTAGCTCTAAAGACATTATGCGCTTGACATGCCAGCTCAGGAAGCTGAATGCCAGAGGTCTGCTTTATTTGGGCAGTAATCAGCGGGACTTGTAGGTTTACCTAAGGACTTCTACATCAGTTCTCCACATACCACATCTTGGGGTCTTTCTTGTTTGACTTCAGTAATTGCTTTTTTTGTGCAAAGAAATGGACGAAAGATATCAGGATTCACTGCTGAAATTGCATGGCTTTCAGTTGCTTTCCAAATTTCCCTCGGAATTATCTGTGTTTACAAATGTATCCAGATTTCACTTTGAACTTTCTTCCTTCCTCGTGCCTCTAAAGATAAATGAATTCCTAAACATGTTTGTACTTGCAAATTCATAGATTTATACACTTCATGCCACTTTAATCCCTATTAAACTAATCTGAAGTCATGTCAGGCCAACTATCCACAGTAAAATGGATTAGACAAGCCAGTTGATCAGAGATAGAAATGACTCTGGATTCTTTTTCTGTCTAGCCTCTGTGCATTTAGAGCACTGTTTTCATACAAATAATTTTGTTCTCTTTAATTCCTTTGTGATTAAGCTAATTCAAAAATAACATTGGTTCTTAGAGAATCATTATTGTGAAACAGAGCAGACAATGCTTTTAATTAGGGCTTTTTGTACCTCCTTTATCCATTTAGTAATAAAATTACTTCTGTATTAATTGATTAGCTATTTTAATTTACACAGCAATAAGTGCTGATATAAAGTGGCCATGAAACAGCTTTGTTAAATAATTTTTGAAGTAGAGCCGATATTTGTTTCCTGGAGAAGTGAAAGATGTTTTGTTTAAAAGCTTTGTGAAGCGTGTGCTGTAGCTTCTGACAATCCTTCTCAGCAGAATATAGTAGACTTCTCACTGAATTTCAAGAAACTTAGTATGGTACTATTTCAGCTTTATTTTTATTTCTAATAGAGACTCTTGTCTCTATTATTGAACACGTAGGTTCTTTGGATGTATGCAAATTATGTAAAAGGCCTCTCTGTATTAAGGGAGTCAGGTTAGAAAAGAGCGCTTATCTACTGAATTCTAAGAGGAGTACTGTGTTTTTATTTTATTTGTAATTCTGTTAATATTTGATACAAAGAAACAAATTAACATACTTTGGCTTACAAAAGGGAATAGTCATTAAAAATGGTTGTTGGGAACCAATTCTTCATGCATTTTTTAAAATGGAACAAATTGCAGTTGGAGTAATGGATTAACATAATTAGATCACACACAACCTCTGTTCAATTGGCCACATCAACAGAAATATATGATGAGAATATTTCTATAATGCTGCTTTCCACTTTTTCTTTTATTTATTTATTTTTGAGAACAATGGTTTGACTTCTCAGCTGCTCTAAATTCTTCATGCTGAAGGATGGAAATGCAATGAGGGTGTATGTTAATTATAAATTACCTCACTTAAATGACCTTATACTGGTTGGTTGTCAAAACAAAACGTCTGTGCAAATATCAATCATAACTGTTTCCCCTGCCTTTCCTCCACAGAAGGAAATTTCCTGGCCACCTCAACAAATTCACATCGCATTGCATCATGGCAGCTGGCTGACCCACTCCTATCTACCCTAACCCATCTTACCCGTTCTCAGGCACTTACCCCCCACATTAGGAATGAGACTTTCTCTCTCATTACACTCCCTCCATGATGTCATTACGTGGTTGGAATAACAGCAGACAATACTTTGTCATTCTCATCAGTTGAAAGGTTTTTAACATGGTATGGATGTACATAAAATTATCTGATCTTTATATATGTGAGTAAGAGTGGAAAAGGAAAGAATTCGGGAGGTTTTTTTCCTACAGTTGTTGGAATGGTCTTCAATGCAGTTTTTTTTCAGGTCATGGTTTGGATAAAGAAGAGAACAGCTAAATGAATAGGAAAATGAAAATGAGTAGTTCTTCTAATAGAAGTCTGAAACAAAGTGTCTGATATCCAGAAAAGACCAATTTTGAGCTCAGAGCTGCAGCTCATGCTAAGCAGGTTTGCTGCACATGCTCATTCCTGTTTAAGTCAGCTGTCTTTTCTGAATTTTACAGCAACACACTGGTAGAAGCATCTAAGAGCAAGCAAGGATTAGTAAAATAATCTCTAGTGGTACCCTCCATTCTGCTCTAAAGCATCAGGGGAATAAGAGGATAATTAATGTTCAGAGGAAAGAATGATATTTGCTATCATACAACTGTTTTTACTCCTTTATCCATGGGTGAAGCTTCAATCACTCAAAAACCCTCTAGATGCAAATATTTGTTTCTAATTGAGTTTATTCAATGTATTTGTTTATCAGGAAGAAGACAGAAGAAAAAAATCTCCTTTACATCCCCTATTTAAAAAAAAATCTCTGAGTATTGAGGCAATTACTTTTATATGTTCCAGCACTTTTCCACAGAAAAATCATCAAATTGATGCACCCTGCTGATTGAATGAGGACCAAATCCTTTGGGAAGAAAGGAAAACAGCATGCAATCATGCAGTCATATAGTGTATGTTAAGGGTGTTTTGCAGCTCTAGAATATTTGATTTGATTTGATTTTTTATTTTTTTTATGAGGATTTATCAGTCACTTAATATAAGATGTAAATTTTTTACATGCTGTATTTACAACTCTGGCTTGTGCCTCTTCTTTGTTTCTCCTACCTTTCATCTGTCTTAGATGTTGTTTTACATCTACCTCGAGACTGAAAGCTTTTAGGGCAGGAAAATTATCTTCCTGTAAGTCTGGAAAGCAATTAGCATTTGACAATACTATAATTGTTGTAATAACGATAGCCTGAGTTACCATTTTAAGTCGCAAAATGTCACTGCTTAAAGAGATAGGACTTAAGAACGTAGATACTTAAGGAAAACTATTTTGGTGTCAAATGTCTCAGCATTTATAAGGATAATAAACTTTTATCCTTCAGTGTGTTTTAAAACTGGGTGTGGTGCTCATGGTCATGATTTAGCACTATGTTGTTAGAGTTAGGGTAGTATTGTTAGGTTGCAGTTGGAGTTGATGTTCTTTAAGATCTTTTCCAACCTGAGCAATTCTATGATTCTGTAATTTCAAAAAGCTGATCTTACATCTGAGCAATTGCTAGCTATTTTGAAGATTTTCTGTATTTGGCAAGAGCAAATGCAGGAAAAAAATGTTCCTTCCACTTTACTGGGTGTTGCTGGTGTGTAACTTGTCCTACAGGAGTCAGCATGGTGAAAGAAAGGAACTCTCAAAGAAAGGGAAGAATCAGATCAAACTTTTCTGGAATACATAAATATTTCAAATCTATCGCATCTGAAAATACTGTGTTAGACATGCATCAAGCAATAAAATATATCTGGCAAATGCTTTCTAATTACTGTCAAGGTGAGCTTCCCACTGAGTCTTCATCAAAGTTTTAACCCAAACAATGATAATCAACAGAGATGGTGACAAATGGAAAGGAAGTGAGGAAGAATAGTGACATTTGGTGCTGAACCATATGTGCGTGGTTTGAAAGACATGACTGAATTGTTTTTGGTGCTCTATTATTCTGACATTTAGAATGAGGCAAGTTTCCATTTCCATTAATGTACTGCCAACTCAAAGGGGAACTGTCGCAAATTTGAGACTAAAGAAAGCTGTTCCTCAAACTTCTCTTGAGCATAATCAGTGCCCTTGCTAAGCAACAGTGTAGTACCACGATATATAATCTAAATGATTCTTACAGCTTCTGCTTCTTGAATACAAGTATGTTTTTTATACCCCATGATGATTTGGCATCGCTTTCTTTGATAAAAGATCGTGGATTTATCTATGAATGAAGAGCAACCAGTGCTAAGGATCTCTGTTCATCAAGATTTTCTGAATGCTAACCTGGCAAATACAGCTACTGAGAAAGTGACCCAGCTTTAGCTGGAGGTCATTCAGAGGAAAGAACCTGAAAACTTAACATCTTTTTAAACTGTAACAAAACCTCAGAATTATTTGAAGGAATAGTGAAAGGACCATCAACTTTCTATATCCCATTTAAAGTCCCTAGATGTCTTTACCAAAAGGGGAAAAGATAGGGGGAGGGGGGGAAAGGAAGAAGAGAAGAGAGAGAAGGAGGAATAAGAAGGTAACGCAAGGTGACTTGGCAATCAGGATCCTGCAAGGAAGCTATAGACTCCATTCTTCTCTAAAACAGCTTCTGGTTGCTGAAATCTCTGTTAACTCTTCATCTGCTTTACAATCAACTTGAAATTAGGGTATTCTCCTGACTTTGTGCAACAATAGATGAGCAGTTCTGGGGATGACCATGATAAAAACTGAAGGGATGATAATTCAAAATCAAAGTCATCAGTGTGTGCTTTCTTTACTAATTAACGTTTTCCCCATGTGACTGCTTTTCTCTAAAGGTTTGGTCATTGGCTCAACTTAAGTCTACCAGGAGGCAGTGATTGTTCTTCAGTAATAGAAGAAATCAGTCATACTAGCTGACTGTGTGATATTATTCTTTGTGTGTGTGAGTCTGGCAATGGTTTAAGAAAACTTCCAAGTAATAAGCTGCATTTTTTTTTGCTTAATTTCTTTCCTATGGTGGACTTGGAACCCATCTTTCACCATTTCACCCTCACTCACTGGAAGAACAAACTCACCTAATTTTCAAATTAGTGCTGTGCTTCAAATCACATTCCTGTGCTGATCCTGCTCTCCAACTCCTCCTGATGCTTGTTCCTGGAGCAGTCTACAGTCAGCCAGAAGCTCATTTCCTTGCATGATTCATGAATTCCTTTGAGACCATCAGGACTTTGATACCATCATGCACACTTTTTTCTTTTTAGTTTGATAAAGAATAAGGAAGTTGATACAGTGTGGCTTTTGCACCCCTTTTTGTGGTATTTGTCCATTCTGCTAACAGAAAACAGGTTGAGCAATTCACACATGTCCAGATATTACAGATACACCTTGACTTAAAAAAAATGAATTTATTGCTAGAAAAGTTGGCAAGTCTGGCAGTCATGGCATCAGAATCCCCTCATGGAGAACGTGATATAAAGATTAAATATCCTGTAATAATGAAGTGTACACTCCTTCAAAACATCCTTCCATTTGATCTCAAAAATTGGACCTTTGGTGAAAGTATGAGCCATGAAATGAATAAAGGTAAAGAATAACCAGCAGAAATACCAAGGGAGAGGCACAGTTTGAGTGTAAATCACAGAATTTACCTTGGAAAGGATGCAAGCACAATCCCTAGAATTAGAGCAGATTTGTGAACTGAATATTGAGTTCACCTCCCTTTAAATTCTAGGTGAATCAGGAATATGAGTAACACGATGCCATGTGAGATGGGGAAGTAAATGAAACCTGGAAAGCAGCCAAATAGAAAAGAAAGTAAAAAACAAAGACAAAATCAGAAAAATCTACTGCTCTGTCTGCAATGGCTGTTGACAAAAATACCACCTTGGATAGTTACGCCTTCAGATGAAATGGTCTTGAACTCCTATTTGACATAAAGAATTGAAAAACTATGAGCTGGAGTAGTTTGCCATAATTACCATTCTGTGCTGCATTTTGCTTTGTGCCTTTTGGCCCACAGACACCACCCACTGAACATTTGGCTTTTGAAGTGCTTCACCTTCTGTGTGGCTTGAGTGACTTCTTGGTTCTGTCTCAATTTGCTTCAGATAGATTTAGAAGTATCCAAGATGGTTTTTTTATTATTATTTATATTTATTTATTTAGAATTACTACAGCATCTGATGTTCAAAACAACCACATTGGTGAGAGGGGATGGATAGCTTGGATTACCCAGGCAAGGCCAGGCCAAGAGTAAACAGAATGGGTTGAGAAGGCTCAGCGAGAGCATAGGTAATCTGTGTTCAGTCCATTTCGCAGTGTGGTGAGAATTTTTACCCTATATATGTTTGCTATCCTGGATTTACTTTATGCATATATTTTTTATTTTTTTTCACGTGTTTGAGCATATGAAGCACAGGAGAATTGTACAAGATTACAGTTTACCTCAGCTCACAACACAAAATTTGACTCTGACTCTCTGTGAAGTTTTCTAAGCAGTGTAAGAATAGACAGAGTTTTGTATGAAGGTCACAGTATTGTATATCCAGTGCTTCTATTATTAGTCTTCCAATAGCAGTTTTCTTGTATCTGAATGGCAGTTATCGTCATATTTGGTCTCTTTCTACCCGGAACATGTTGTTGTTGAATTCAGAGACACAAGATCAGTAACTGCCAAAAAACAAACATTTTATTACTATCATTCTTGGTTGCTAAAAGTTTCTTTATCAGATTCCTGCAGATATATGTATATATTAAATATAGACTTTTCTACCTGGGTTAAAATCTAAGTTTGTGAACCATGCTAACTTCAGTGTAGTTTGAGTGAATTCATGGCACTGAATATTCATACAGCGTATGATACAGACACTGAACCCAATTTAGTAAATGAATACTTGTAATTTTACCAAAGCCCCTCTGAGAGATTATTATGCAGATTTATGAAGGAATATTGCTGAAGCAATTCTTGGCTGTGTTTTCAGTCACAGAGGACTTAAAGTATGTAAACCTAAAATAATTTCAGACTTATTTACTGTCACTGCTTTCATCTTCTGAACTTTCCTGACATCATTTTTCTTACTGTTCTGTATCCAGCACACCCTCCCTGTCCTTGCCCTTGAGCAAAGAGCCAGCGTCACAACACCTGCAAGTGTTGCCAAGCTACTCCCAACAATATCCTTGCTGCCATAATGCCAGCAATCTGTTCTAATCCTGCTACTGCAAAATTGCATTACAGGCAGGAGAATGTATGGACACAGGCGTGTTGGTAATATCACTCACCTGGAAATGCAGAAGCTGACACACAACCAGATTTGAGCAGACTCTCACACCTCCTCTCTGTGATGAAGATTACCTCACTGTTTTGGGAGTGCCAGCCTCCTAAAAGAAGGAATTTTCAGGCAGAGGAATGATGGAGATAACTGACAGTATATCGCTGTCCTTTAAAATTCATCACATGTGCTCTATGCTGTTTGCTGTGTTAGTAATTTTACAGACTATCTTTTAAAAAGTGTGACAGACCCACATATTTTTGTAGCAATCTCCTACATTCACTGTATCACCTTCAACATCATCCCTCTGGATGTCCGAAAGAAAACTCATTGCTAATTGCTAAATGTCTGCTAAAATAAGAGCCTCTTCTCTGACATTGCTACCAAAAATAATAAATTAAAAAATAGATCGTTATCCCTCACTCCACTCAATTCTACCTCTCCTGCCCTGCTCATTAAGGAAATTAGTCACCATTGGCCATCTCAGCTTGATAATGGGCACAGGACCAGAACATGAATCCTTATTCGTACTGCACCATTCATTCCACAGCAATAGGAGTCCTACCTTGTGTCAGATAAAGTAAAATATGGGCAGTCTTTTGGATGTGTCCCACAGGCTTCTGAAGGCCACGGCAATAGTTAAATTTTAGCATACTGTAAATACCACTGTTCTTCTTGGTTATATTTCTTGGTGTACAATGTTGCAACATATGCTACATGGAAGTGAATCTTAAAGGCCAACTTCTGCTCTTGGATTCAGATCTCCTTGACTTCAGTGAGAGTGCAGAGCAAGGGAGTCTGGTGACACCTGCAAGCAGTAAGTAACCATGGCAAAGTCTCCACGGGGGAGCTGCTGGAGAGATCAGCAGACATTTCCTGAAGGTCTCCTGTGCTTCATGTAAATCGTCACACTGCAGCTTGTTTTAGCCACGCTTTGCATGGTGAGCATGCACATGTACATCTTGAACTCCTTTTCAAATCTGTATTCAATAGAAAGAGGCAAGTGAAGCCTATGGGTTAGAAAGCTAATCATCTGCAACTCAGGGGGGCATGGCAATAGGAGAAAAGAGATGGACACAGACCATGGTGGGGAAAAGCATCTGTGCAAAACAGCTCTTCTTTTCTTCTCCTTTCCTTCTCCTCACCTTCCTTCCCTTCCTTTCCCTTCCTCTCTTTCTTCTCTTTCTTTGTAAACTGTATTTGTTATCTTCTTTTTCCAAAGGTATTCATGTTTAATCCTTCCCTTTCTTTCATTTTCATTTCTTTTTTTTTTTTTTTTCCTTTCTTTCTTTTTTTCCTGGATTCCTTTTCTGTCTGCATACCCTGATCCTCTATCTTGTTCTCCCTTGTTACTTTGCTCTTGATTGACTGTCAAGTTAGAGATGGGAAAAGGGAACTATCTTCGCAAATGTCAAAGAGTAGCTGCAAAAAGACACATATTTGCACAGTTTATGGGAAACATTTTCAACTCAACACAGATAGAATCCAAGACACTGAGGTACAGAAAAGTAATTAAAGAAATCTTCCTCCTTTCCATTCTGCAATCACTGAACTATCACTTGCTCAAGTACAGCACAAGGAGATGACTGAAACTTAAGGATGGGTCCAACCGCTTGGCTCTGTGTGAGTGCAAATAATGAAAGCCAAGTTGCATATTTTGGAAGGTGAGTCATGGCTATAATTGACACGACTAGACCAATAAATTGCACATGGTCTAAGGAAGATTTTCCCATTGTCAGGAAACTCCCCTTTACTCGTGGCACCCCTTCAGCAGGGCCACTAAGTATTGCAATGATTTGAGGGTTTGAGAGGAGCTGGGCATGTACCATCTTCCAGACAGAATCAATCAAAATAATGTGAACTGCAGATAAGAAGTACTATGGTTAATATTTCAGTGCCAGGAAGTGACGATATTGTTCCACAGATCATTACCCCACTCTTCTCTCAAGAGGCCTTTTTAACACCCATCTCAGATAAAAATATAAGGCTTGCAACATCCAAAGGTAGAACTGTTTGTGCCTGACTTGCAACCAACTTGGCTTGCGGATCATTATTTTTGGGTGCTGGTAAGGAGAAGGTAGAAGTTGTTCTTTCAGGTAGCCTGTTGCCAGGGCTCTGCCAAGTCTGTAGGGACCAGGCACCATTTTGCAGCATTTGGAAAGCCAGCATGGTAGGCAGCAACTGTGAAGACAGAGATTTTCCAGTATATCTTCTCCGCCTTTGTGGTGCAGCACACTCCTGAAGAGCAATTATACTTTAAAAATATTAGTAGTCAAAAGTAGCAAGATTGCATATTATCCTTCTATTTACAGTAATGTCGTGCTTTAGGGGTGCCAGTCTTCTCTCAGTACAGTCTGCTTCTTTCTGCTTTTGGATACATTCATCTATTTCTTCTCTTCTAGGAGTGCACAAGAGCAGGTATTATCTACTGGCTAGAATTTTGGGGAGGTACTCATTCTTATAGAACATGATTCCTGGCTTACATCAGCAAGTTGTGTTAGAGTAGCAACAGTGCACACAACCATAAGCCAGTGCTTGGCTCCATCTGTCATATTCCAGTGAGTCAGTGGCTTCACTGAGTGTGATTTCTGTCCTGGGATGTCTCTGAACAAAATGAAAGCCCTAAAGATTGCTGTGAATAGCCAGCCTGCTATGCCTTCCTTACTTCTCAGCTCATACTCAGAGCACAGGGTGTAGTGTGAGTACAGGCTATATTAACTTCTAGGAAGACTGGTACACTCCATCTCTGGTGATTCAGTGAGGGATAAAGAGGAGAAAATGTAATGTTCTGAAAGTGAAAGGTGCATTTTTGCCTGAGTATATACACAATAGGAAGTAGAGAAGGTGGAAATTCCAGATACAGTACATGTACAGTAAGCACAAAACAGCTGTGCCCCCAGCAATTCATCCAACCCACTGTAGCAAACCCCTTCAAGCTGTCACACAAAAGTACAGAAATTAGAGCAAAAGAAAATGTAGGAGCATCCAGAATCTACTCTCCTTCTGACATTTGTTTCTGTGTGGTGATCATTTTATGATCTCCTTAATTTCAGAGTTCATTTATCCAGCAAAGCAGAACAAATCACTTGCTCTTCAGTCAAGGTCAGTCTTTTTACTTTGTAAATAAAGCTCTACTCTGTTGTCTGACATTAAGCATTCTATTAGATTGTCTGTACTTGAACTGCATATTCTTTCAGACAGCTACAGTAAGGCAAACCCCAGAATATTAGCTGTAATTTTAATTTGAAGTGAATCTTCTGTAATGAAGACAGGAGCAGTTTTGTGCCCAATAAATAAGTAGATACTTACTTTAAAAAATAATAATAAAAATATGAAAAATATGTTACTATAAATTTCTTGGCAGTATCTGTAATATAAATTTAAGTTTCCTTTTCTCCTAATGACAGAAAATGATTGTGTACAAGAATACTTGTAGATACAGAAGTCATAGTCTTGTTCAGGTCATAAAATACCCACTGAAATTTGCTCTGATTGCTAACCAAGGTTCTTCGGAAACCTTTTCCTTCTGCTTGTACTAACTGTTTCTTGCACAAATAGTATGCTTTCTGGTGGAAACTCATAAGGCTCTAGAGTGTGCAGGCTTAATGCTTGCTCCTATCCATGAAATCTTGAATATAAAAAGATCAGTTGCTCAAGAATTTATGAAAAGTGGAAGAAGCGATGCAAGTACAGCTGCAGGAAATTCATTTTATAATCTGAATGGCTGCTCAAGGAGATTTTTTAATAATAACCACCTAGTTTTCATGCGGACATTTTCACATCCCTCATTCTGTATTTCTGAACATCCATCTGATACTTTGTTAGAAGTACTTGCTATATCATTTAAATGAACCATTCATTTTCCTTATTTCCACCTCAAGATTTGCCTTTTTTTTTTTTTATTCTGAAAAGCTCATATGCTTCTGCTAGTCGATCCTTTCAAAGCGTTGTGTGAAGATGTTCAGTAAATCCCAAATACGCCTTACTACTCTGCTAACACCATCTATCATCATTTTCCCTCTGATATAAATCTTCTCCTGTCTCTGTTTGCACTTGGTACCAGGAGGAGCTTTGAGAAGGTGACCCACATGACTCCTATCTTAACTTATCTGCTGTGGTCCCAGAAGTGATTCATGATCATATCAAATCCATCTCCCTGGTGTTGTTTTGTCCTTAAGGCTTCGGCAATTGCAGAGATTGGCTAGAGACTCCAATCAACCATCTGGTGTCTGCCAACTGTACCGTCTAGCCAGGTTACATTGAACACAGAGAGAAATGTGCTTTGTATTTGGATCCTTAATATGCATATCATTTCCCTTGGAACAAGCAGAATATCAACGGGTTGCAACTCCAAAGAACTGGGATGGCAATAGAAGAAAACCCCAGATGTAAAGAGAATAAATCAAGTCAGCTCTAAAACTTGACTGAATGGAAATACTAGTAAAATGTATGCTGCAGCTCTGAACTGGCAAGGGTTGGATTTAGTAAGTGATGCAAGTTTTTTCATCAGTTCTACCTACAATTTTATGAGCTAGTTTTAATTGTTATAAGTGATTAGGATGTTGTAAAGGCAGATCATTTTTTTTCTTTAAATTCTACTTCTCCTCTAAATAATAAAAAGGAAATATTAGGAGCCTGAAAAACTCATTATATGCATTTTGCCAAATATTTTTTCTGAGCAGACTGCATCAGCCAGTGCTTTACCATAGACTGCTTTACTCTGTGTGTTTTGTGATTTATCTTTCCTCCTAGATCTCTCTCCTTTTTTCCCTTCTCCTCTCACAAGGATACCACCCAACATGAAATACAGATGCTTTTGCCACATTCAGCCTTACCACATTATTGCCATGTGAAAAGTCCTATTAGTGATACGTCTTTAATGACAAGCTTCTTACTCAACTGGTTTCCTTCTACCATGACAAGTTTTATCACAGACTTACACGATCACAACAGCCAAGTCCCTTAAATGGATGTTTGGGAAATTTATGTTCAAAGGTGGCAGCACTACCTGCCTCATCTTAAGTGCTTCTAGACAGAGGGCACTAAGAGCAGATCCTCCCCAGCATTTCAGCACCTCAGTTTCCCATCACTGAGCATCAGCAGCAGTGAGTGCATTCTTGAAACAATTTTAATATTACCACTTGTTCCTGACTAAACAGCACCAGCTATTCATGTTCAGATTTAATGGCTGATGTTGCACAGGGGCTTGTAACTGGCCAGTAAGATGCTGTGGGATTTTTATTGTTGTCACTGATTGCAATGAAAACAAAACCTTCCATTATATATACTCTTTCATTGTTAGCAGCAGATCTGCGACAACCACTCTGCAGGAGACAAGAAGCTCTCCCACATGTTTGGCTTAAGCCAAGAAGGAAAGCCAGGCTGGTGCTGGTCAGGCTGTGCATGTTGATTTCAGGGGTGCATCATCACCCGTGTACCCTGTCATCTCCTTCTCCTGTCCTGAGGATAACAGAGCAGCTGGCTCTGAGGGAATTTCTCAGCACAGTCACCCAATTTCTGCAACCCCAGGGAAGCCAAAATAGTGAAAATGGAGCAAGATTAAACAATTTATCCTGTAAGCATGGTGGGAAACTCAGAAACGTTTGCTTTTTCATTTGATAGCATGCAACTTTCCCTTTAGGACATACAGACAGAGACTGACACAGAAGTTTTGTATTGATTCTTGTTTTGCTTACTCAGTTTGCTTTTCTGTTTTAAGGAAAATTGCTTGCAGTGAAACCTAGCTAAAAAGCAAAAGTGAACTAAGATTTTTAACTGAGGGCAGAACACCTCAAGAAATCAAAATCTTAGCCCTTGAGAGCAGGATGCTCAACATCAGCCTGTTGGGGTTGCTTATCAGATCTTATCATTTGCTAAACTTTAAGCAGAGCTGTCCATGTACCTCACACTTCCAGGGCACAGATTTGTTCAAAAGTAAAACCCTGAACAACCACAGCAGCAACACTGCTAGGTCCTGGGGAGGCAGCTCAGGCTATATTTACTACATACCATCTGCACAGAGCCCTGGGAGACATCATGTTCCACGCTGTCTGCCTGTACTACAGACGGCTTTTCTGATATGTAAACCATCACTTATCTTGTCTTTGATTCCCTCCGTGTGACCTTTCGTGGATCATGGCAATATAACATCCTTGCTGTGGCAGGCTCCGAGACTGTCTGAGGACAGGCCTCATAAAGCCTGCCTTTAACATTAATCGATCACTTTATTATGGAAGTAAATCAAAGCACTTAAACTCAGGTCTTCCGGGAGTTGAAGGTCAAACCGGGAAAAACAAACTTTATCCTGGGATGAAAGCAGAAAACTCCTTTCTGACCTTTCCATGTGTTCCTTGCCTTAGGGACTTGGCAAAAACTCATGCTACACTTACCATCGAGGGAACAAGGGTGACATGGCTGTGCAAGGAGCCATCTGATCTGCTTCTCCTCTGATCTGCTGCTCCAAAGCCTGCTCAGCCCCAGGTGATGCTGATGCCCAGGTGTGCCCCTTCCCCAGGCACCCTGTGTCCACAGGAAAAAACACCTCTACTGGGCAGGCATGTGGGAAATTGCAAAGACTTGTCCCTTCCCCAGGTGGAAGTGGAATTGGAGAGCAGGAATTGTGCACAGGAGTGATGCTTCCTCAGTCAGACGAGGGCACATGAGCAGAGACTTTGCCTTGGACCAGATTCTGAGTTATGTGCCTCAGTTTTTCCCATCAAAATAAGGAATACCAAATACTAAGTTTTTCTACTTTTTCAAATACTGTTTTCATGTTTTGTTTGCATTGCTTGCTTTAAAGATCAAAATCCTCAGCCCCAGCTTGCGTTTAGCCTTGCATCCATCAAGCCCTACCATTTGAGACTGAAGTGTCTCCTTGAACTGTTGTGCTTTTTACCTTGCCTTGGATTTTTCAGGGCTTCACAAACACACAGGCACACCCACATGACATAGGAGGGTGTTGGTCAGTAATGAGTTTCCTAGTCAGGGGAACCTGCCAGTTTAATTTGTTTCTTTGTAAGACAGCCATTTTTTAAACAGAAACCTGCTGACATAGTAAGTAACACAAGTGTAAGAGCTGTTTAAAAACTATTTATAGTCTTTAGCATGCTGAAAAGCATGCCAGTCGCTTTGTGGAGCACACATGAAGATATTGTCCCTGTTCTGAGCTGTCTAAAATTTAAACTTAAAGCCTGAAGTGACATGAAGGAGCATTGCTGGGAGCAGGCAGGGTGAGGAGAGGCAAAGGTTACCAAGCATGATGATGCCACTGATCAGCTATGGAATGTCCTTATCTTAGCATCTCAATTAAAAACAAAGTAACTAAACTTGTTTTAATGGGATTAGTGCAATGGTTGACTCATAGAATCACTCACGGAAAAGGTGTTCAAGGAGGAAGTGATTCCCAGTCCTGGGAAGCAAGAAACTTGAGTTTATGTACAAAATGAGAAATAGGCTGCTGCACCCAAAACAGTGAATGGAGTGAGAAACATAGGGAAATTTATGACAGAGAAAAGAGACAGAAAATCCGGCAGAGAAGAATAATACAGAATATATGTATCTATTGCATCTATTAATGGAACACCGAGGAAGGAAAAAGAGCACTGTCAGCTTGAAATATAATCCATTTTGTGGAGTTATGTTTTCCTATTTTTAAGTGATTTCATCTCTTTTTCTTTTATGCAATGAATCATCTGAAAAGAGCAGAGAAAGCTGACTGCACTATTAATTAGAAAGAAATTGAATTATAAAGTGCTATCAAATACACAGTACTAAACCCTAGAATAAGCATACGTATTTCCACATCTCAGTCAATTACAGCAGTATTAACAGCATTACCAGTAGCTAGGAAAAATCAGTAAAAAAGTATTTTCCATATCGCAGTGACCCTGGGAAAGGGAGTTGACTCAAAAGTGGCACGATGCAACCAGAAATGTGGGAAAGGTTATTTTATTGAAGAACTCTCTGAAATGTTGCCAGATTTGAATAGCACACTGTGGGTTGCCAGGTTCAAGAGCAAGACTACATGAATGTCCCCAGAGTGGTAACTATCACTACGCCCATGGGCACAAAAGAAAACTGCAGCTTTCCAATAAAGTACAGGTCCTTAGTTGGAGTTGTCTCTGATGGGAGCCATTCACAACAGTAGAGATGGACTCCTATGCTACAGCTCAGCATAGGAATTGTGGAGTCCACTGGAAATAAAACAGGGATCCAGCACTGAGACAAGCACAGCAGAATGTTTTGGCTTCATTTTTCCTCTCATGTATGGCAAGAGCATTAAACTGAACCCACATGACGTGGTTGGATCCCATATCTCTTAAAAAGATTTCTGGTTTGGCTTGGACAGGCAGCATACAGATCCTGAAAGATCTCAACCTCTGGAAACACACAATTAAATGAGAAATATTTATAATAAGATTTCCTGGTGCTTTCTAATACTTAATGGGTCAAGGAAAAAGTGTGCTGAATATTCTAATATTCCCATCCAACAAGCAACCACAAAGTCCAGGGTCCAAGTAAAAGACAAAAATTATGGAAGATTTTCCCTAAGCTGTCTTGAGGATCAGCAAAAAGGTTCTGATGAGTTTTGCATGTTTTGCTTTGAGCATTTTGAGTGAAAACTTGACTTTTTGTTTCATCCCAGCAGATTTGTAGCAGTCAGTCAGTGTTGGATTGCTTCCCTGCATATTTGCATGTGTGTGTAAATAATTCCAATAATTTCTCTGGACACAAATTCCAACTACTAGTTTGTTTCTAACTATAATGTATCTCTCTCTCTGAACATCCTATACGTGCTATTTCAGCATATAAAATACATATATTTTTTGATCTTCTCACAGACAAAGAAGACATTCCAATCAGGATTCCCATCTGAAACAATGCTCCCTACCTGTAGGTTATAAATACATCTTTCTGCCTGGCTGATCTGAAACTCCCTCAGCATTCAGTCTATGATTTGTCTTAATGTGGCAGTTGTGCAAGAGAGACGCAGAGTAATTCTACTTTACCACTCATAGGCCCCAGATCTCAGTGTCCCCCAGAGTACCTGAGAACAAAACCTGAACTTCCCAGTAAGTCTGCTGAAAGATCTTTTTCCCTGTGTTTGCATCAAAGTGTACAACTGGGCTTGAGGCCAATACTCCCAAGAATATTTACAAACTTTACATAGCTGACTTGTGGCAAAACATCCCCTCCAGGTGCTGAAGAATTCATTGACACACCTTTGCTTCATGTACACTTCCACGTCAGATGCCATTTTGTAGAACACCCCTCTGCTGCCATCCATCACACAGCAACAACTTGTAATGGAATATTGGTGGGAACGTTCAACCCCTACTGCCATACCACCAAGACCCACCTCTGACATTGTGGGTCAGCATAATGACATAGGAGGCTTTGCTTTCCAAACAGTCCCCATATTAGCACTTTAAATTGGAAAAGTAAGCTTAAAGGTTGGCTTTCATCTTGGCAGTGCAAAATGACGATGCTTGAAAATGGACCTGCTCATACACCTATGTACTGTAGCTCCACTGGAATAAAATATGGCCAGGAGGGCTATTTTCATGATATACTGCATTCATAATCAATTTTTATATAATCTGTTCCTCTTTTCAAAAAATAGAACCTTTCAGAAAACTTAAAATGCCATTGTTTAATGAAAAATATATAATAACTAACTTGGCAAATGTTGTATGTAAAATTTCAACAGAAACCATAAATTATATTAAATGCCCAATAAAAATGTTCAATCAAAAGCTCATTTTAAGATACATTGTTAATGAACTGTATGAAATGATGCTTAATCAAAACCCGACACCTTGCAGGGGAGAAGGATTCCACAGGACCTCCGGAGCACTATTGTTCTGAACGAAAGATAATGAGAGAACACTGTAATTAATAATCTGCACTCCCTTGGCAATCTCTAGGGAATTCCAATTTCTAAATGAACTGAACTGTTTTTCAAGAAAGCAGAAATTATGCTGCATGATACCATTAATGCCTTGAATTTGATCAAACATTAAGACATCATTTGTCAGACAGATTCTCTTTTCTCTGGAATTTTGATAGTTCCTCTGTTTTTAGTTACTGCAAGAGAAAGAGACTTTTCCTGCAAAAGCTCATTTTGCAAAAGCAACATGACATCTTATAGTTCTGTAATTCTCAGATTAGATAAAATAGGTTAAAGAATGCATCTGTGAAGAGTTCTTCTCCGTACCAATATCTGTGAGAGAAATAGTGTGGGAATATTGATAAGCACAGCGGAGTTTTTTAGTTGGTCCCCTTTCAGTTGGTACTCTGTCATGTGCGTATAATAGTCATCATATATACATTTCTAAATTTTCATAGACTAACGTGTTGTGGTTGATGCTCTGTCCCTGGGGACTTTCAAGGCAAGGCTGGATAAGTCCTTGGCAACCTGATCTAGTTGTGGTGTTCCTGTTCACTGCAGGAGAGTTGGACTAGATGGCCTTCAGAGGTTTCTTTCAACTCTAAGGATTCTATGATTCTGTGATTCTAAGATAGAAAATGTATTCTACCTAGTAGAGTAGGAGCCAGTGGTAAGTACTACTCAAAGATTCAACATGAGATGGCAACATGCGCTTACAGCCCAGAAGGCTAACAATATCCTGGGTTGAATCAAGAGAACTGTGGCCAGCAGGTCAAGGGAGTTGGTTCTGCCTCTCTACTCTGCTCTTGTGAATTCTGGGACTGGAGGAAGGTAGATTTATACTAGATATTAGGAAGAAATTCTTTACAATGGGGCTAGTGAGTCACTGGAACAGGTTGCTCAGTGAGGTTGTGGATGCCCCTCCCTGGAAGCATTCAAGGCCAGGCTGGATGGGGCTGTGAGCAACTTGGCCTAGAGGAAGGTGTCCCTGCCTACAGCATGCGAGTTGGAACTAGATGATCTTACAGGTCCCTTCCAACACAAATCATTCTATGATTCTATGATTCTATGATTCCATGACTATGAGGTCAGTGTACGAAATTACTTGAATATTCCTGATTATGGTCAGCATTACCAATACATAGTTCTGAGTATATTATTTTCCCCTTAAATCTTTCTTCTTCTGAGAAACTTGGAAACATTCATTTTCTAGCATTGCAATTTTTCAAAATAGTCAAAAGCTACTGTTATTATTAATCACGATATTCATTTTAGCATAAAGATGGGTTTACTGAATGGCAGAGGAAAACACAGTCCCCTCCTTTTCTCTTCATTACCTCTCCCATCCCAAGCTGTGCTCCTGTTCACTC
Organism: Excalfactoria chinensis; assembly: GCF_039878825.1. Classification (NCBI taxonomy): domain Eukaryota; kingdom Metazoa; phylum Chordata; class Aves; order Galliformes; family Phasianidae; genus Excalfactoria; species Excalfactoria chinensis. The sequence continues at coordinate 56,234,608 of NC_092828.1, forward strand.
AGCCCAAGACATTTAGACTGAAAAGAAGTCAAATACCCAATTGCCAACAAGGTGTAAGCATTTCCCAACAGGGAAATCAAGTTTTTACTTTGTGCTTGTGATGTCCTAAGAACCATGAGCTCCAGGGATAAGCTGGAATTGGGTTTTGTAGCATGTCAGTGCTTTGGGTACCTAGCGGGAGCCTTTTGCTTAGGGTCCTGGCATGTCCATGATCACGTCCATGCTCCTGTTCCTTTATCCCTGGCAGCACTCCATCCCCTCAGGCACATTTGAGAAGCAGTCCCACGTTCATGCCAACTGATGGGGTGCGAGGTGGGAGAGCCCCATGGAACAGACATTCTGCTTGAGACTTCCATGTCTGCCAGAATTATGAAAACTCATTTAAAAAAAAAAAAAAAAAAAAAAAAAAAGATTTATATTAAAGACAGTGAGATGTGAAATGTTCCTACTATGAAAAGCTTCTTTAATGCGTTTTCTGCTGGACTGGAGACAACTGTACTGAAATGAGCAAAACAGGCTGAATAGAGAGGCTGCTTAGGGTATTGTATGGCTGCACAGGGCAGCCTTTGCATGCAGGAGGATCTGTGCCTTGGTGTGGAGAAACAGTTTGGATTATAAAGGTTAGACAAGGACAGTGGGATGTAGCTTTTGCTGACAGAGGCATTACTATGCCAACAGTATGCAACATCTCATTCTCCTTGTTTCCAGTGACAGGAACAGCACACAGGACCCCATTCCTGAGGAGACTGGTGTGGGGCTGATGCAGATGGAGGAGCTGCTTCCTCCTCTGTTGTCGAAGCAATATAGGGCCAAGCCCAGCCCTCAGCCCTACAGGAAAGTGTTGCTGGTTCCTTCCTGCTCCTGCCAGGGATCATTTCTTCAGGTGATGAAGCACTTGTTCCACAGTGGACCGTGGGCTTGAGAAGTAAATACATGAAAAGTCAGGAAATAGAGAAAAAGTCAAAGAATCAGCACACTTGTGATCTTTTTTTTTTTTTTTTTTTTTTTTTTATGATAACGTGTTTTTGGTTGTTTTTTTTTTTTTTTTCCTTTGTTTACACTGCTTATAAATGAGTACATCTACACAGAGAAATGTGAAGAACTTAGATATGTAGCATACAGAAGACACTAAAATATGCCTGTTGTTGGGAGGGAGAAAACTGGATTGAATCATAGAAACATAGAATAAGTAAGGTTGGATAGACCACTAAGATCACCTAGTCCAACCATCAGCCCAAGCATGTAACTGTTCTAGACCATGTATGTCCCTCAGCACCACGTTTAGCCTTTACATGAGCACTTCCAGAATGATGACTCCACTATCCTCTCATACCTCAAAGCTGTACTTCAGCAGGAAGGCCAACTTTCTGCTCTGTTCTGCTATCAGTTTTTCAGGTCTTTCCTTCAATTTCCTACATAGTAAATTGGTCCTATTGTTATCTTTATTCCTTAAATATCTACTATAATTACTCTTTATAGGCAAACAATGTTCTTCCCAACTAATCATTTAAATGGATTTTCAATTTTTTATCCTTTACAATAATGCATATCACTATACTTTTACTTAGTTTTCAATTTCAGATATGATGTCTTCCTCTTCCATTTTTTAACATTTATTTGTGATTTCTTTTCCATACCTTGCAGCATCTTATAAAATATAAAATAAAAATTGTAATGAAACTTTCAGAGGTTTCTTCTCCTTGTGGGTTTTAGGAGGCACAGCACTGTGCTGAAGTTCCAGCCTGCATTTTATTTCTTCCAAGAAGGTGCAAAGAATAACAATAAACAGCTGCCTACATTTGTAAGCTAACAAATCTAATATGCTCAATGGTCCTCTCACCTCAGTTTTGAGTCACTACTGGATTCCTTTGAGGTAGGGATGTGGACATCATGATATTCTGTCATTCTTCTTTGAATACAGACATTCTTTATTAATATATGTAAATATATGGTGCTCAAATAGACTTAACTGGTTGTTTAAGTGGACCAAAAGATCTTGCATTCTGACTGCAGTGATTTGCTGTTGCCAGTATAGTCCCAGATGGCTGTGCTCACATTCACTTTTTTTCTTTTCTCTTTTAGGAAAAATGTACTGTATTTTGTTGTTTGTGGTTGTCTGAGCCTCTGCAGTGATTTCATGGCATGCTTTCTCATCGATCTTGTTCCACTCCCTTTTTCCTGCCCATCAAGGTCTTCATTACAACATTCTTTCTCTTAGCCTTGTGCATTTCTCTCAGGTGACATGAGCTACTTACACCAACCAGGAAGCTTAACAAGATATGATCAGAAAACTCTGGTTCTAAGCAGTTCTGTGCTTCTTCCTCGACTGCACAGTATGGATACTTAGGATTAACTGCTCCTTACAGGTGTCTGGGCAAACAAAGCAAAACCTATCAGTGAGCACAGATGTACAATATCACCTGGCAGCATGCAGGGTACTGCCCTCCATGGAAGGGATGGCTCTACATGTGAAGGATTTGAGAACTGGAATCAAGGGTAAAAAGGGTACTGTCTGATCTTGGGTGAAGTATGGGAGGATATTTGGATGCATATATTGAAGAGAAAAAATAGCTGATTACAGATTATTAATAGGTTGTTTCGTTCTGGTATTACTATTAATAGACTTACTATTTTTGTCATCCTAAAGGTAATCTTAGTTTTCAAAAGCAAACCAGTCTTTAAGAGTGTAACATCTGAATGTAGCTATAAAATGCTTTGGAAAAGAACTGATATTACTAGGTGAGCTTTGTGCTCTTACAGATACACGTGATATGCTGGGCATGGGGGACACATCCCATGAAAGCTTATGAGTCAGCCATGTAAAAATTCCATTTGAATTAAATCAAGGTTCAAATAAAGCAGGTTTAAATAAACCAGTTAAAACACACAGAATGGCACACAACTCCACTCCAAACATATGTCTAAACAGAAGACAACACTTCACTAAGTCTTCATGTAGATTAGGAAAAAAAAAAAAAAAAAAAGCAACCTAATGCCAAAAGCTAGCAGACAATGAAGCTGGGAGCAAAAGAATGAAGCACTAGAAAGTATGTGAAATGACAAAACACAGATGAATGCCTAAAAAGTCTGTGAAGACGTAAATCTGCAGATCTCAGAGAGTCAACATGATGGGCTCAGGGTCACAGAGCAGAAGAAATGATGCAGTGGATGTATAATGCTGCATGAATAGAAATAACAATACAACACCCAGTGTGTTTACAAAGGTTACCAGCAGGGAGAAATGACACTAGGATAAATATTAGTTGATATTTAGTGCACATATTATTTTAATATCCATAAAGATATTTGAACAGGTGAAGCTATTCAAGCTTATCACAGTTATTGTCTGAAAACCAGCTTCCTTTTGCAGCTTAGTCATGAATGTGCAAGATGTGCATGTGCATTAAAGAAGATAAAATATTTACAATTCTAAATTGCAGATACAGTGTTCTACTGCAGCTTGCTTTCAAACCATGCCTGAATCCTAAATTGATCGTGTAGATATTAAGACTAGGAACCATCTGACTTCCAGACCTACCAGCATGCATTAAGCCAGAAGATGTAATGGAAGTATACAGATTCATTTCATAAACCCCAGCAGTTTCCTGGGGAATACAAGATTAAAGTGAATCCTCCACAATGACCACCATGAAATATTCTTTGTGCACTAAGACAGATTGACTAGCAATACTCCTTGAGACTGAAAAACAGACAAAAGCTCTGTGCTAAAAATAGAAAAAGGTATGCATAAGAGAGCTGTAGCTGTATGTAAGTCCATGATATCTGAAAATTGCCCTTGAGCAAAAATATTACTATATGACTGTATCAGATTGTACATACATTCATATATGCAGTGTAAGTTCTACTAAATATTGAAGTTGAAGCATCTAAGTACAACTCTAGTTTGATGCTCAGTGTATTTAGATTCCTAAACCTTTTGTTTGTCTGCATTGAGCTTCTTTTTCTTCTTTGCCTGAACTTCACTTTTCGGAGGACAACATGTCTTAAAAACATTAATGACGATGCTGCCACTCTTGCTGGACTCCAACACCATGGCTCTTGCTAGCTCACATTCCCTCATCAGGTGATAGAATCATTCAGAACTTCTATTTTTCCCCAAATTCATACTTGTATACATTCAGTGTTTTCCTTTATGATATTTTAATCAGACTGAGCTTTTAGATCCATCACATTATTTACAAGGCCAAGCTGAGCACTACCATACGGTACTAGTCACCATCACATCTGTGAAGCTCCTGCAGCAGGATCATGCCCATAAGTAAGTGAAATCCTAGTCCAAAAGTACATGCTCATAAAAATACAAATAAATAGAAAATTCATTTACATAAGGACTGGACTCTAAGCAATCTGATTTAGCTGTAGGTGTCATTGTTCATTGCAGAAGAGGCAGACTAGGTGACCTTTAAGGGTCCATTCCAACTCAAACAATTCTATGATTCTACAAAATAGGTCCAAGTGGGCAGACAGCAATTGATACATACAGACCTCTAATTCTCATGAAAGCATGCTGTACAATAGAAGTGTGCCAGGATATTTCTGCTATCCTTTCATCAGTAAATTATGCCTGGATTTTAAATAAAATTTCATTAAATTTGGCAGAGCAATGTCCAGTCTCCTGAGAACGATGATATGTTTATGGGAATAGTGCAATGGAGAGAATCACAGATTCAGAGACAGATATGCCAGCTGCTGGCACCTGAAACAGTCTATGGTGGAGTGTAATAATACAGAAAAGACACTTGAGGTAGGCAATGAATTTAGCATTACGAAAGGCTATATTACATAATATAACAATGGGTTTAATCTAAACCAGATCACGAGTTGTGACTTTCAAGATATTTTCTTCAGATATGAATTTTTAAAATGTCAGCATACATTGTATTTTCAAATGGGAATGTTGTCTCAGATCTGTGCTGGTTGTAAACAGAGCAGTGATAGATAACAAACTGATCTGCACAGATGAAACACAGGTTGGTCTATGTTCACATAAAGATCATGGACAAAACCATTTCAGATTTAAATTACAAGTTTATTTGTATCCACATGCTTCAGATTATCTTTCACGAAGATTTGACTCATTCAAAATTTTTCTTCTTCAATCCACAGAGAAATGAAAAAGCAGAGGAGAGCTGTGTTGTCTTTTTGTGTTGCTTGTACTCTAAAATCACCTGAAGGATTGAATATATGAATATTTGCTCTGCAATTGACATCAAATCTTCCTGTTGAAAGGTAAGGTGTAGTATGATGAAATATTATCAGAGCACAGTCTAAAAACTCTCTTAATTGTAAATTCTAGAGGATCTGCTCTCTGAAGCCTGCCCTGAGCTCCTGAAGCTGTGGTAATTTGGACACTCTGCTGGAAGTGGGGAGAAGGGAGGTCATGGCTATGGGGAAGGCAGAGTGACTTGGGGAATCTCTACCAATGCTGTGACTGGCACTGATGTTGCTCTGTCAGTTGTGCTTAGTCAAATGTGGGCTGAGAAACAGCTCCCTGCTGTGGGACTTTTCCTTTCAGAAGTGTGCTGCTCCTTCCTTGTTCCTGCTGGTCAGAGGGACTGTCCTTCTGGACTACAATGGAGAATGAAAGTGGGGGAATGCAACGTATCTTTTTTTTTATTTTTAAATAAAAATGTGTTTGTGGTGTGGATTTCAATATACTTTCATAACAAATATCACATCAGAACACCACTATTTGCTTTTCATTCCTTTTATAAGACAGAATCTTCTTCACTCTTTGCGACAAAGGCATTAGCCTTTCTACTTCTGCTGCAGCGTAACTCTGCGTTGCTTTTATTATTCAGTCAACAATTTGTTCCTTTACCAAACAGAGTCCAAGAAATGGAGTCTGGCAGGAAACAAGGTTTCTGCCTCTGCATTTATAAATACACAACACACTTTGTTTATAATGTTTTGTTTTTGCTATTCTTTAACGTTGTCCCAAAAGTTGTCTCTTTCACTGTTACCACGGAAATGCACATGCTTGTATTGAACATCTCATTATGATCTTTCATACAAAGACCTTCAAGATTTTAAGAGAAAAAAAAAAATGTATATAAAAGTCTGTTATTCAAAATTATCTCATCTCAGTAGATTATTTTCCTGTAGCCAGTCTGGGTGCAGTGCGTGTGTTTTGCAGGTGCATTCTTGCTGACCTTGAATATAGCAAATAGGTGTAAATGACATTCAGGCCCCTCTGCTGCTGTCATTATGGGTTCTTTGTTATACTGCAGGAGTCACATTAGCATTACACTGAAGAGTACAGTATTGCAGGTGAAAGAGAAAACTGAACCTCATGGATATTACAGTGTAACAGCTTTGGCTCAGACTCCTGAGGCACTGAGCCAAGCGATAACAAAATGTATGTTAAATTAAATACAAAAAAACCCTCCTACATTAGCATTAAGGACTTGACTTACACTCCTAAAGAAAAAGTGTTCTGAGGTAAGTCTGCAGCTGTCTGAGTTTGGAATTAAAGCAACACAGTCTACCTGATCTTTTTAAAAAAAAGAGAAATGAGAATGGCTTTGCTTTGTTTAGTGGTGTTCAGTGGTTTTGTCTTTTAATTATTTTGGTTTTAATTTAGATAGTTTGCAAAGAAGTTTTGCTTGATTGATTCTAAGTTTTTTCTGTTGTTTTTGGTTTTGTTTGGTTGATTTTTTTAGACAGGAAAAATGAAGGGGCCGATTTATGATGATTGTTGTAATCCAGTTCAGCAGACCTTGTAGCTGGCCCCAACAATACAGGAACATAAAGGAAGCTCAGTTTTTCCAGATACTTACAAGGAGGAGGAGCTGGAAGTTGACTTCCAGAAAACCTTCTCACAGAGCTGTACAAGCTGTAGTAATTTCCAGTACTGTACATATCCACTTCAGACTTTATTTTTATAGCAAGCATTACAATTTTCCAATTGGCAGTGTCTTTCTCAACCGTATGATTAATCAATAAACCTTAAAAACGAGTTTATGTTTTAAAAGCCAAGGAGGTCAAGTTGTTAAGCATAAACTAGTTCCCCTGAAAAAAAACATGGCTGGACTTACATGAGTAAACCCCACAGGATCCATGCTTCTTGCCGCAAAACTGAATTGTCTATTTGGTCTTCTTTTCCTTTTTTAGCCAGGCACATGTATACAGCATGAGTACTCTAGTTAACAAGGTTTGACTTGTGGTTTAATAAAGGCAGCTATGGATTTCTTCCTCTCCTTCAAAAGGCAGAATGATTAAAATACTGAAAGTCACATATCAATTCATGCTGCAGGTGACGGTGAAGGAGAGGGACTTCAAGTCATTTTTCACCGACAGGAAGGGAAAAGAAAAAACAAACAGAGCATGATCAAATTCTAAGCATGATTTTTTAAAAAATATATTCTTAGCTTCTCTTTTATTAATTACCAGATCCTGTGAACCTTTACATATGTCATAGAAACGAGTCAGACAAGATGTTTGCTTGTAATTAAAATGATAAAGAAACACTGAAATAAAGTCCTAGTTCAATAAAAATGCATAAAAAGGAGAATGCAATATACATGTACAGACAAGAAAAAATGTGAACATGTTTCAAATATATGAGGCATGAGTCAAAGGGGACACTGAGAAACCTGAATTCTGTTAATAACCTGGATGGTGTGCATGTTCAAAAATGCTTACCTATTGACCTCGCTTACAGAAATTATGCACTAAGCTTTTGGAAAATGATCCTAGCTATAATTGAAATCATTACATACAATGGGAGACAATAAATGCTTTGGGGCTTCCTTTGTTTATTTCTTATTGATTGAGTTTTAAGAAGAAATGTATACTACTAGTACTACTACTACTAATAATAACAAACAAAATAGCAAACAGGAAGTAACATGAAGGCAGATGAATCTCAAAACAAAATCAAGTTATTACCAATGCTGATTCACAGACACAAAAGGAAGACCTCTCTCCCAATATTTTCACTGTTTAATTTGCTTTTCCTGATCGTCACAAACTCTCAAAGGTGAAAGAAAGAAAGAATTCCTAGCCAACACAACAGTCTGTTTCTACAATTGATCTTTTCTCTCTCTCTCTCTTTTTTTTTTTTTTTTTTAATTGGGCTCAACCAGTAGACAACAAAATAAAAGTCAATAAGCAGGTCAGGTCAGTTTCCATCCACCCATGTGAACAATCCTGCTCTTGTTTAAATAAAAAAAAATAAAAAATAAAAAATAAAAAAAAAAGACCTAAACTTCCAAAGATAGAGAAAATTTTCTGTCCAAATAAAAAGTAATGATGACAAGCTATAGAAAAAGTGGCTAGAGAGCTTGAAAAATACTCTTTCCCCTTGAAATAGAAATTTTTAGATGGGCCATTTAGAAATGAAAAGGCTGCAGGTCTTTTTCTTGTACCATGCACAGTGTGAAGCAGAGCCAAGTGCCTGAACTGAAAGCTGTCCTGGTGCTGCCTTGCACTCATCCTTGGCTACATCCCCATGCAAGGGAGAGTCCATTGGCAATCCATTGGGCTTGATCTGTCATTTATGAATGCTAGCCTTTTAACCTTCTGAGTGGATCAGAAGATCACCCTCCATTTGTCCACGATCCATGATTACTCCATCAGCATTTGGCCCAAATACACGTGGAAGGTAAGGCTGCATTGACATTTCATAATAATCAACAAAAGCTTCTTTATTCGGTGAACTGATTAAGAGCCTGGGGGAGTTGGTGTTCGTCAGCCTTACTAAAGATCTTTTGACATGTCCTGGGCCATGTTTCAGATGCCTTGCTGTGTTTGCTATCCTTGAGTCATGGCGGCTGCTCTCCTTGTTCCTGCTGATCAGTGTGTGGGACAGCCCTATCCGCTCATTGAGAACTAAGTTGTTGCAAAAATCTAGGATTTTTTGCCTCTTGTCATCCCCCAGCAAGGAGGCTGAAAATGCACTCAATATCCTTGAAACTGGGATCCAAGATCTGAACAGGATGCCACTTAGCTCATACTCTTAATACCCCAACATGTGAGTCTCCTTGGAGCATACATATCAGCTACTGTATAGAGGCTGCACTACAGAGTTCCAGGAACAGGTATGCATCTTCGCATGGTCTGAAGTCTCTCCTTCCTCTTACAGATGCATCCCCCAACAAATACATTCTAACTTTTCACATCTTACCACAGTTTGTCTTAAGCCATTGTTAAAGCAGTGGGTCCAGTGAACTGCATGATGGGTCTGATGAATTAAAGAGTTAGTAACTGAGGCAACTAGGTCCCCTAGCATGTTAATTTGGTACTCCATTTGTGTGTATTTCAATCAGTGCATCAGGAATTCAGCTCAGTAAATTACTTTTAAGTCACATTTAGATGTTATGGATCATTTAAAGTTGATGCAGAAGAACAGAGTATGAGTTGTGTAACATCCGCAGAGACTATGAGGCTATGGCAGCCATGCAAGTGGTCATAGCCTTACTGGAGCACCCTAAAACAAAGGCTCTCCTGAACAGAGAACCACACCCAGCATTAGGTTTCACCCTCCAAACAATGAGACACTGTCATCCTCTCCTTACATCAGAAGGAGAAGAGAGGAAAGAGGGGCTTTGACTGCAGAGCAGCATTTCTGTTTTCTTAGATACTCTTTGAACTGAGGTGAGAAGGTAGGTTTTTTATACATTAATACTTTCATTTCTTCACCTTTCAAGGTTTGTATGATGCTGCCTCAGCCCTAGCATCAACATTTCTGAGCTGTCTAAGCAGCAGATATAATTGGGAATGTAAGACAACAGATATAGTTACTAACAAAAATATTTAAGTACTTTTGAAGGGATGGTGCAAGACAGTTGTGCAGGCTGAGACTAGTAAAGTGTTAATAATATTTATCTTAGAATATTCATGGCTAATATCTGAATAACTATACCAGCCATAGAGAATCTTACCAGGACCAGTCAAACAGTACTTCTGACCTGTGGCTTGAGAACTGAGCAACAATAAAACTAATGGCAATGGCTACTGTGTGAGGACATTTGTGGACCAAGTCTGTCACTTAAGCTGTGCAACAGAAATCATATATCATTATGTAGAAGGTGCTTCCTACCTGTCAGGATGGATTTAACACTTCTCGCATCTGTAGAGGAACCAAAAGCTTATTTGCAAAGGAGGTCAGAGAAGGTCTGTGATTTTTAACACAGATGCAGAAAACCAGATCTTCAGTGCAGCCTCAAAAAGACAAAATGATCTTCCTGCAAGACACAGTACCCTACCTGAACTGCTGTGGCCATTCACTCACCTGGTTACCAGCAATCTTCAGCTAGATGTGCAGGGCCCAGCATGGGAGGAGAAATGTCAGTTTGCAGAATGGTCTAATAGGACAACATCGCTCATTTTCAGCACAGGTCGAGTTTGGGATGATGGCCTGACTGATTTGCTTTCCAAAATCTCAAACAGAGAAGAATGTCTTTATAAATCTCCTGCCCTTTTTAAGACCTGATGAGTGTTAAGCTGGTAGTTCAGCAAAGGTGAAATTCATCCACGTGCAAGAGGATTGCACAAGACTGTGCCTTATATGCCAAAATGCAGTTTCAGTGAGACTATGAGATATGCTGGCCTTTTCTAAGCACTCTGCCTAGGCAGAAATTCCTCTCAAAATGAAGACAGTTCTCCAGTAAATGTAACCTTCCAGAAACAACTTGCATGATGGATTTATCATATGGTACATCACGTACTGTATTTCCCCCCTGGGTAACCTTCTTGAACAAAGACTCGCTTCTGTCCTCAAGATCTTTTGCCTCCTTGTATGGTTTGTATCACTCATTCTTCAGCAATGCCCTCCATGCTGGAGAGAAACCGTGAAGCCTTGCTAAAATTGTGCAATGTTCTCAGGAAGATTTATGGCACAAAATTTTGTTTTTGGAAGGCTGCTCCTCCCATCTCTGCTTTAGCAAAGAATTTACTCTGGTCAAGGTCATGTGAATTTCAGCAGTGAGGATACCTGACTGTTGGTCTCCTGCAACATTCCTCAGAAGTGCATTGCCTTTCAGAATACATGACAACAGTGTACTAAACCCACATTTAGCTTCCAGCTTTTTTATTCCAGTTTTGGCTAGGTTTGCATGCTATACAGACAAAACTTTAGTAGTTGCTCCAGAAAAAAAATGAAAGAAGATAATTCAGAATAAAAGTATGAATCCATATCAATCATTCACACAGGTTTACATACACATAGGCGTGTGGGAAAACTGAAATAACTCAATCAAAACAGGTGTGGAGAAGAAATGACTGGCTATATTGACAGCAAAGAATCATCACTATAGAGATACATGCCAGCAAGACTAATAAAAGAGATCCTCAGAACTAGTGACGTAATTTGAATGAGAAATGTCTCAGGAAAATTTAAATGTCATTGCCATTCAGGTTGTCAGCCATAACTGTCATTTAGGTAAATGCTCCACTACTTATTTAGAAGCCTTTAGTAACTGTTCTTGCATTTAAGACATATTTTGTTCCTTGAAGCTGAATGGTAAAGTGACCTACTATTTATTAAGGGCACAGTGGTTGCATAATAGCATGCTACCCCAAGAAAAAAAATCTTACTTAATAGAGATATTTGTACTGAGGCGAGTTCGTAGATAGCTCGGACCACTGGGCACAACACTTCATTAACAGATCAGGTCTGGTGTTTGGTTCATTTTTCTGTGCCTGCCACACCTTTGAAGAAGTACGAAGTTCAGCCTTACTTCATACATACCAAGCATATTTCTAAAGAATGTGGAGAAGTGACAATAAAAAATGAACATTAACATGCAAGATGGACTCGTTACAGGGTTCTAAAAGACCTCCAAAAGACAGATTTTATGGAGGGGTAATAATCAACACAATTTCCAAAAGGAGGCTTCATACCTTGAAAAAAGCACCTTAAAGAGAGATCACATCAGGTAGCTTTTAAGTCCGGGCTTCTGTAAGGAACTTGTGAGCTTCACAGCTGACAGCTGAACTGTGAACTTTGTTTTTTGCACAGTGTGCAAGTCTATGCTCCCAAACCCCCAGACAATGTGGTGGAAAAAAACTGGAAAAGGCAGTTATACCTCAGTCTCATCACCTGACTTGTCTGTTCTTGACCCCAGATTCACATTCAACCTAACTAAGAAAATGAAACAGATATATAACAAGAGAGATGGGGGGAGGGGAAAATAATGGACACATGCTGCATATAGGGAAGAACTGGAGCGAAGTATTAAAGAATGAAAATCTCGATTCAAAGCAGGAATGAATCAAATGGGCTGCAAAGACTACAGTGTATTCAAGGTGTTTTCTGTGAGCTGGAGGAAAAGACGCCATCCAAGCAATTACAAGAGACAGGTGTCACCCCTTACAAAAATGTTTTTATCAAACAAATAGCAAATGTCACCCTCTGATTTAATTTTCTTACACTGCAGTTTTTTTTCCCGACTTGCTGCAATTTTGCACCATGCTCTACTACTTTGTGGCTGGTCCATAGCTTGAAACAAACTGATTCTTCAAGTGGTGCGCTTTTACTCCTTTGTTTACACTACTGTAAGCAGCCTTATTTACAGTACAATAGTTCACTCTAATTACTGCATATAAAAAAAAACAAACAAACAAAAAAAAAACTCACAAACAACCAACAACAACAAAAAAAGAAAACAGAGGCAAGGCTACCAAAGATAGAAGCCTATTCTAATCTTAAGTGTCCATAGCTGCATTTGAATAGTGTACTAAATCTTGGTGTAGTTTTCCATCCAAAGAGCTAAGTATCTAATCCTTGTTGGATTTACATATGTACACAATTGTATGCAGGAGCGTTTCTACCCTCAGGAAGCCTCACTATGAAAGGTAAGATTCAAAGAGAAAAATGGAAGGATGTCAGGGAGAAAAGAACTTGATCATAAAAGTACATCTGCAAATGCACAGAGGAAGTGGTAAAGCAACAAGAGGAACTGTATAGAACATATAGAAAGCACCGAAATAAGAGCTGACTTCAAGATCTCACTTAAGAACTCCCCTCACATTTAATCCCCACCCATTAGATTGCCGTTTTCCCTCACCTTCAACAAGGTTCTTCATGCATCATAAATGCTTCAAACTTCTCTTATCTTGTTGCTTTAGGAAGGAAGAGGTTAACACCGCTAACAGGAACCAAGGAGTAGTTGTGGGTAGGTCTCTGCAAGCTTTTAAGTACACAGCTCCCCTACAGCACCTCTGCCTTACCAATAACACAGCTCCCGCAGAGTTTATGAGGTTGAAACTGTAAGTCAAGTAGAAGGAAGTTAAACCACAAGATGCTTTTGTGATGCAAAGAGATTTTCCTTGGAGACCCTGTTTCAGTGACAGCCCAAAAGATACATATGACTCCTTGAGCATAATTCCTGAGTGTTGTTCTGTTTTATGTATTTCAAGCTATTTTGTTCAGTGTTTGGTACCAGGCAGTCACTTCAAATGACCATGAGCAAGAATAGGAACAGAATTAAGTAGTTAATGGGAAGAACTTGTTGTTGCCTAATTGCATCAAATATATCAGTATTTAAGAAAGCAAATTATAAATATAACTGACAGTCATGGAAGTGTTCAAGGTTGAACACAGTCCTGAAGTCAAAGATTAAATAGCTTTTGCCAACCATGATTCATTGTTATGAACCTGCTGCTGTAATAACAGCCAAGGAGTTTTTAGCCAAGGAGGGAATTCATGATGTGTGATAACTCAGTATATTTCTAGTTATTTTAAACGTCTTTTTCTTTAAATATAGATCATCTGTATAAGTATCTACCCTTTGTTCTATAAGGGTCAATTATCAGTCTTTTGCAATTATTCTTCTTGCATCTGGGGCTTAAAGATGCCTTTGCTCCATTTTGAGCAAAGTTCTGAACAATTAAAGTATGTAGAAACTGTAATGAACAACTGCATCAATTAATTTTGCATCCAGAGTTGACAGAGCTTCATGAAGAAATCGGGCTTAAATATGCAGGGTTTTCACTTTATGATAATAACAGTCTACATAGATAGGACAGAATATTACTTTTAATTTGACCATTAGGCTTTCAAAGAAAATCAAAATCATTATTGATATAAACATCAGGCTCAAATCCATTTGTTCTTTAGAGAAATAAATGATTCCTTGAGGTCACTGGCTCCTGAAAGCAGTACTACAGTTGCTTGACTGCAAAACTGCTTGTTGCTTCCTAAAATGTAGCCATGAGCAGCTATGCTACTACTTTTTGTAACTTGTTTATGGCAAATCAGCGTGAGGCATTTTCAAAGACATCTACTTTTCAGAACATATTGCAAATACACTGCTGCTCTTAAAATGGCAAGATATTTAAGAAGAGAAATTGAAATTACACTGGGGAAAAAAAAATAGATTTAAAGTTCATCTAGAAAACATCAAATGTAGAACCTAGCAGAGTTTACATATTAACTAAGTTGTTTGCATTATCACAAAGGAAACCCAACCTAGTGCTGTTGGGTTGACATCATTAGAATATGTAGAAAAGAATTAAACACAAGAAATGCTGTACTGGCAGAACAATTGAAAGACCTGAATGGTGCTGAAGATACAAAAATATTACTATAATCATCAGACTAAGTTCACTAATTTGTAGCTTAATCTTACAGGTTGTTAAATACAAATACATGTTACTTGCGTGAAAAATGATTAAGTAAACCAAAACTCTCAAGCTTATAGGGTTACTGCTATGTTGCAGTGGGACAAGACATTTCTATTAGTCCCTTTGAGCTGTGATAAGAGCACCAAAATGTAGCATAACCACCACAAACAGCATGATGTAGCTGAGGCCCATTTTCTTTTCCTTTTCCAAGCCACTCATTCTACTAGGTCCTATGCTTGGGCCAAAAAAGGCTGAGCAAAGATGCACCTAAGTCATTGGCAAAAAAAAAATTGTTATGGGGGAGAGGGAAGGGGAAACAAGCTAGTCTTTGCTTTGCAGCACTCTGTCATCATCTACCACAACTCATGGGCTCAGCTTTCAAAAACAGCATGGGCATGAAATTCTTCTCAGATGTACATACTAGCTTTTGGAGGGGGTGCTGTCTCTCTCTCTTTGTATGACAGACTGAAAATATTGTCCTATACAGAACAAGTGCTCAATTACATATATATATAGTGTATTAAACAAATCCAGTACTGTTCTGGTAAACTTGCTTATTACATACTTGTGTGCCATTATGCCATAAGTTCCCAGCACCCCAGGCAGCGTCTCCTCAATTTATGCACTAAGTCACTTCAAAGAAAACTACTGTGTAAAAGCCTAATGAAAGCAGCAAAGCTCTTTTTGATGCTCTTGATGTGCTGTGGGCTCTGACTTAAGTTCTCAAAATCATTCTTTCTTAAAGAAAGAAATCAGTCCTATATCTACTGCTTTGTTGCATACAAAAATTCAGCAACCAAAAACATAATCAGAAAAGGGAGCAGTGATTGATTCTACTATGCATTTCTGATGTTATTAGAAGAAGAGAGGCTACAGCCAGATACATCCAGAAGGGAGAAAGAAAAAGTACAGAAATGTTCTTGGTCACTCAGATAGAATAATCTTCCATAGTATTCTAAAAAATAAGGTATGTATGTGCCACTGCACAGACTGGAAATATATTCACTTGATGCTTGCAGTGAATTCTGTATGAACGACACTGTTAAGTTAGTCATGATGAACAAAAGTATCAAAGTCCTGTGGAAGTAAAAATAAGTTCTTTTGCACTTTAAATTTATGAATTTTACTAATTCATGTTAAAATATTCAACTTCAGTCCTTTTTAAAGTCAACAAACAAGACAGTGGCAGAAGCTCCCTCTTGCAGACATTTGTCCTCTAATACAACATTAGTTTTCATTTACCTTTATTTGTTCTGTTTGCTCAGAATGACTGCATCTATTAAAGCTCAGACTTGAATTCTAAGATCAAATTACTTTCTCATCAATTTACCAGTGTATGAATCTCACATACACAAAGCTGCTCCATGCAGTAATGTCTCTGTAACTCCTGAAGTGGCAAACTGTATGTATTCTCTGTAAACAGACATTATTTCTCTGTAGCACAGAGTCCACATAACCTTTCTGGTGGCCAGACATCTTCAAGTCTTGGTGTCAACTTTGAATAGGAAATAAATTAGATCTGTGTAAGCTTTTTTATTCATACACTAAAGAGGATATTTTTCTCTTTGGACTCCTCGGCAATGACAGACACTGGAAGAAGAGTTTTTAGTGTTCCCTGTCAGCTGGCCAGTTACAGCTCTTTCAGCAGAAGTGTGTTCAGCATTTATCTCCTCACCCTCCAGTTCACTGGGACTTCTCCAGCTATATGTGTATTGATAAACATACACATGCACCACACACAGTCCTGAATGGCTGAGGAATAACTGCTGAGAAATAACTGAGCAGTAATAGATGAGGTGCAGATTGTATTTCTTGATTTGTTGATGTCCCAACACAAAATGTAACATCTTACAAGGGCTCAGAAGAAATGAAAAAAGTCCCAAGGATACATAGAGAGCTGTAGTATTCTTTTCCTTAAGGTAATTCACATTTTGCTTCTCATTTATATATTAGAACATATAATATAATATATATATAGAATATTAGAAACATTTTTCAAAAGCAATAAAATACACTTTTTCCTGAAATAGGAATTTTAGACATCCTGAAAAGAGAGAGAGATTTGAGAGTTATGTAAGAGCAGTTTGCTAATAACCTTAGCCATTTTGTTTGCCTTAAATCATGTTTGGATAAACCTTTTACTGTCACAGACAAAATACGCTTCCTCTGCAGGCTCAGAGATGGTCAAAGACTCTGAATTAGGTAAGGTCTCTTCTGCCATCAGAGCAGGACATGGAAGCTCATGATGTGTTCCCCTGTCAGAATAAAACAGGCAGGGAAACCCTAAACAGATTTTATATACAAGAGACAGACTATTAGATAATCACTGGGTTAAAAAAAAACTCCACAGAGAAACTCAGCCAACTAATTCATAGTATCTTTATCAGTAAGATTGAAAAGAAGTCCTCTTACGACAACACATCAGCATTAAACCACTCTCATACAAGATGACAGAAATGTGAAGTTAAACCCCAGCATTCCCAGACAATAGAATCTAGAGAACATGATAAAAGCAAGAAAGCACAAATCTGATCTCAAAATGGACATGTATAAAACTAGCATCACAAAAAACTAGCATGTCAAACCACAAGATTTTATTATTGCACTATGCCACTGGAGAAAACAGATGACTTTGCAATAGCTATGGGAACAGATAAGCATTAATGACAGCATGAGAAAGATGAAAGAGATTAACTAGCTATTCAGGCAATGTGTCCTTCCTGCCTTGACCTACAGTGCAATGTGATACAACTTATTTTTTACATAAAATACTTAACACGTCTCATAAAATGCTTTATAGGGAGAGTCAAGAAGGGTAGAGGAAGAGTACAAAGAAATACAACCCCCAGAAAAAGCCATAAGTAGTTGTGATAAAAGTCTGTACAATTTCCTTGTTCTCCCTTCTCTGTCCACACCTCTTGTAAAATCTGCAGATTTTTCTCCATGTTTTCTACCGTTTCTACAACTCCATTTATACTTTAATTACACAAAGCAATGTTAGATGCCTAATATTTATTGCTATAATTTAAATATTTCACATAACTTATTCTTCTGGATGCTGCAGAGTAGACTGTAAGAAGAGAAGAGAGGAAATCCCACACAGCGATCTCCCTCTTTGTATGTGATGACCAGTATTTAAAGATTCTTAAAATAAAGCAAGATGTATCCTCTACTCTGAAAACATAAGCATCGCAACCATTTTTCCACTCTTCTGAGATTAAGCAAATAGATGTACCTCATTACTTTCAAGAAGCATTACCTATGTATTTCCTATAAGCCAGCTAGCACTGGAATACACAAATCTGCATTTCAAATGCATAAAGCTGAGACCAGACTCTGAAATTTTTCTTCCTTCTAGGTGACGGCAACAGTTGTAGCGTTTTGTTTCATTTTTCTTGTGAATTGAAAATTAACAGATAAACATACTGGGCATCTTTTCAGTTAGAAAAACAACTTACTTTTACCAAAGGTAGACATACAAATATAATGCAAAATTTAAACGAACAAACAAAAATTATCTCTGCCACCACTTGAATACCCAGGATTTCTACTTCTGACGACTCTTAATCTTGAGGAGAGCAGAGGAGAAATTTGGGGAACAGTGGAAGGAGGAAGAGTTCAGAGTCATTTCTTGTTGAAAGGAAAGTAGGTGAGATAAACAAAGCAGCTAAAGCTGCTCCATCTTCTCAGCTCCTGATGCTGAGACCATAGAGGATGGTAACAAACATAGTCCCATGATGAGAGCAGGAAACACCAAGAGAAATGGAAATCAGAAGCTGAAGTGGCAGTGGAGCTAGGTAGAAAACACTGCAGAAAATTCTCATGTTTCTTGAAACTCAGCACATTTTCGGACTTTGAGGTTGTGATGGTGGGTGAAACTGATAAAGGCAGTAATGAAGTCATCGGTTTGCACTGATACCTGCAGTGCATCCGTGGTGCCAAGTCCATCCTGTTATTAGTGGCTCTGACTGATGCCAGTTGCACTGTGCTTGCAGATGCCAAGACTGAGTTGGGCCCACTTACACTTATCAAACATGCCAAGCTGCATCAGGTAAAATGGAAAAATAAGGAGGAAGCAATGACAGGAATTGCAATGAGCTACCATAAAATAAATAGCTGAGCAAGGAGTAATAGTTACAAATCAAGCAGCATACTGAAATGAATAAGAGGGTAATGGGCCAGGGCAGGGCATGCATCCATTCTTTTCTCATGGCAGTTGGAACTATTCACTGACTACACGTACATCCTTGAAGAATAAAGTATTGAAATGCCTAAGGTAGAACTACTGGTTTATTTGTTTATTTATTTTCCAGAAGAGATTTGGATACAGTACGGATCTGAGTAATGATAGCAATGACATCTTGAAATATGGCATAAAAAATGGATGATAAATATTGGTGATTTCTTTGTATTGATGGCTGCTGGAAGCACCTTCGTAGTCTATATGCTTTTCATGAACCACAACTGATAGCAACTCAACAAATCAAGCATGAATCGCAAAAGTACCACAATTTAAAGTTTTTTTTCATGTAACACCACAGATTGTGCTTTAATTTTTCACATACTGCTTGACTTACAGAGGAGCCATTTTCTGAAATTTGGACATGGAGGTTCTGGAGGACTCTGTCTCTCAGCATAGAGTAGACTACTGATAATGAATGATATCCCGTCTAGCTCAGCTCTGGCACTGCTCCGAAGATCTCTGGAATTAAAAAGCATGATTTGCAATTACCCAACCTGAATGTTTGAAATAAGCCTCTAAATTTCTGTCCATGAGATCCTGAAGAAGGTCAGGATGGTGTTAGTCAGTATTAATTATTTTTTCTTGAAGACTGAATGTCACCTCTGGTGGCTGAGAGCAGGCAGCCCAATACTGGCTGTGGGCTTCTGTTGGTTCACTGCCCTGTACACCCCCAGTGTGGCACCTTACGCCTAGCTCACAGTTATCTCTAAGAGATAGGCAAGCTTCCAGAAGATGGTGGGAAGTTTCACCAGTGCACAAAAAGGGTACTGAAAGAGACTCTTGCAACGCATTCACATCCACATTTACTAGCACTTAAATCAGTTTTGATCCTATGTTAAATCACAGAAGACTCTCAGGTATTTCTCAAGCAATTTGGATTTTGCTATCACAATATATATATATTTAAAGTCAGAGAGAGCTGAACGATACTATCAGGGATTGGTGACATGGTGGCAGAATACAAGGAGGTAGTGCATGCAGGTGACATGTCTCTGTTATCTCAAGAATCGGTAAAGCAGAGTTCCTCATGAAGTTTCCAGCCAGGTCATTACTGTTACTGATGCTGGCATTTGTTTTCTTGTTAGAGCCTGTTGAACAACCCTTCAGTAGCCCTGAAAATCAGATGTATGCCTTTGTAAGGGCTTCTGCATCCATCAAAGTGGGTAGGCATCATCCTGATGTTGCCATTTGCCCTCACTTTTTCAAACAAATTCTGTTTCCTTCTCTCCATTTCCTCACATCAAGGAGCTTTCTTAAAAGTATGAAACAAGCAAGCAAACAAACAAATAAAAATAAAAAATTTAAAAAAAATTAAAAAAAAAGGAAATGATTGTGGATATAATTTCACTTACATACAACAAAGATTACCCAGAACAAACCACAGGGGTGGGAGAAACAAAACCCCTTTTCATTGTTTACAGTGTTCTTCCTGACTTTAATCTCATGAACGTGACGGTCCTCAGTACCAACACCACTAAGCATGGTAAAATGAGATGAACTCTCATTATGTATGTAGCTGTGCGCTCTTCTGAGGTAGTCAATGAACTTTTGATTATTCTAACATCCTGTCAAGTATTTCTTGAAGCAAACTTAAGTTTCACTAAGAAAAGTTTTTGATTAATTATAGCAAAGGACTTGATTCCACTTACAATTGAATGGAGATCCAGTTATTTTGACACAAATTCTGCTCGTGTAGGATTAAGTCCTCAATTTTCATTTAAGGCTCAGAACATTATCTAAGACAATAGAAGTAACCTTTAATATCTATTCTCTCAAAGCTGTCACCACAGTTCTATACCAAGTGAAATTCATGCAATATAAAATTATCATAAGATTCTTACAAAAAGATGCTTATTACTTTCACATGAATGCCGGTGCAGTTAATAATGATTACACTTTTGCAGTGAAGAATGAAAAGCTATTTGTGATTTACCATTAAGGCTGGAATGCTGTCATCTTGAGCTGATACAAATATGACTAAAAGAAAGAGAGGAGCTGCCATGCGTAGCTGACAATAAGAGCAATGACAAGCGCATGAGGAAGTTGTTACACCATGAGAAACTGAAAGTATTTTCTCCATTTTCTTCTATCGTGCTTTACACACTTGGTCAGATTATTTCTATGAAAAAGTTTTAGCAAAATTTTTAAAACACAGAAAATTGCTCATAAGGACTGCTCACGGGATTTTGGCCTGTTTTCTTGTGTCCTGGTGTCCAGGAGAGCATCATTCAGTTGTTCACATTGGCAAGAAATAGAATTTGAGTAGAAAAATATTCCTCTATCCTGTGCTGGGCATATCAGATGGATTCCCAGGACGTCCATGTTAAAACCAAATGCAACTAGAAGATTATGTTCCACGATCTAAACAGGTTTCTTCTTCTAGTTCCAGGTGATGGAAAATTTGTTTCCTAAAAACATTCCTACCACTTTACCCGTTAAATATTGAATTTTCCTTCATTCTTGATTTAATGGAATACACATGCCTTCAGTGTCCTCCCTGTGCTTTCCTATCCAGCTAATATTCTTCTGTGCTTGTTTTTTGAAACTCAGAAAATAATAACAATAATAATAATAAATTATTTTTTTTAAATTAGCTTTTCCAAAAACTGAAAACTGAGATCTTTCCTGATATATCTAAGTGGGAACACTGAGTGTGAGACGCCTAAAATCCAAATTTAGCCTTAAAAGTATTCAACATGGAATTTTAATGCTTTAAACTGTAGTGCCTCCAAGTTATGGTGGTACTTTAAACAAATTTATGTTTCATCATGTAGATTATGAATATAAATACTTAGTGAAGGACAGAATTCTGGATAGCTTGAGTATACTTTGCAAAGAGGAACTCTGCAGTAACTGCGGAAGCAAAAAGGCACAAGCCTTATAAATTTAGTCAATAGAGGTCAGAATAAATCCCTAAATAATCTAAATTGGTTTCATTTCAACTCTCTCTTCCCCTCAGGATGTAAATTGTACTTTCTGGCACATTTTTGTATTAAGTTTGAAGCTCACTTTTTGGTAGGAATTTTTTAAACCCACTGTGGTCAAGTGCTCATTTCTGTGGACTCTTCCTGATGCTGAGTGGTTCCCCACAACCATGACAGGTAGACAGAGCTCTTAACTTTATGTTTACTGTGCCTCAGGATGTGGAGGAGAACAGGAAGAATAAAGAGAAATGCATACATGATATGTGTGTTAAATTCCTGATCCAAGGAAGGGAAGGAAGCTTTCCATAGGTCTTTAAGTGAAATTCGTATTTCACTTTGGCTTCTATTTTTGGGAGCAAATGAAGTGCTATGGTGTGCAGATCTCTTGAATTAGTTTCAGTTTGAGCCAAAGATACTCCTATACTTCAGAGCTGCATATTTTGCTGATCCTATCTACTCACCTTGCTCATGACAGGTGGGGCAGGGTAGCCTTCTGGGTGGGACAGGTTTTGTCTAAGAATTATAAACCTTTGCTAGTTGCTAAATTAGGGCATCAGTCATCCAACAGCCATGACTTGGGAAAACTGACTCACAGTAGAACTTCCATGCTGCACGGAGGATCACTAGTTATTATCCTGTAAACAAGAATGGAGAACCACACAAGTGATGAGTACCAGAGTATTAAATGCATTCTTCCACTTATACCTGAGCCATAAGTGGCTCAGAGTTCGTTCAAGGATAGTTTTCTGGAAAAGTTTAAAAAAAAAATAAATAAATAAAAAAAAAATAAAAAAAAAAAAGCAATATCTACTAAAGATAAGAACACTACATAATTTTGAGATTTCATGACTTCTGAGTCATTTTATTGGAAAATAAAGCCTTTCTTCAGCCATTAATGAGAATAAAGTATTTATATTTAATAGAGTTTAAGTGGTAGGGGAGAAAAGCTGTATCTTAAAATAAGACTTCAGCTCCTAATTGGTCTTCTCAAACAGTATGAGAATGTTTATATGCTGAAGAAAGTCGTTACAGTACCTAGCCATCTGTATAACCCTCCATCTCTATTTCGTTTGTGTGAATTATAATGGAGATTTACAGGAATTTGTGGTCTGCAGAATATCTTTGTTTAAAATATAATTGCTGTGTATCAGCAGGAGTTCTCTTCTGAAGAGGCCTGAACAGACGGTACAGATACATATTCTGGATGGCACTCTCTTTTCCACCTGGCAGATTATCATCATGCTTGGGTGCATGAAGCGGGACAGAGCAGGGTAGCCTGTGAGGTTTTTGGAGGCAGCAGAAATTGGCTACCCAGCTTAGTTCTCTACCACATAGCTATTTTAAAATACAAGTGTTAAATCTTTTGTGATTTATCTTTTTGGTGACGAGATATATGAGACAAGGAGAAATGGTTTAAAACTAAAAGAGAGAGATTTAGATTGAATATAAGGAAAGGGTTTTTTACAATAAGGGTGCTGAGGCACTGGAACAGGTTGCCCCAAGAGGTGGTGGATGCACCAAGGAGACATCCAGTGTCAGGCTGGACAGGGCTCTGAGTATCTTGATCTACTTTTAGGCATCCCTGTTTATTGCAGGGGAGTTGAACTAGATGGCCTTTAAAGGTCCTTTTTCCAACTCAAACAATTCTATGATTCTACAATATATGTAAAGTGAGTTTTATACGAGGGTGCAGTTGTAGTTTTGTAAGATTGATGGGAAAAGACACAGAAAGGAAAGATGGAAAAAAAGGAGGTTTAATACAGGTGACATATTGCAGCAGTTGCTTATATTTCTTACTTCTTGTAGCATTTGAAGACTTGTTTAACCAACAAAATTATGCAATCTGATCACTATATTTCATTCTTTTTACTACTAGAATACTAATAGATAGTGCTCCTGAAAGTGCCTGAGAAGGAAGAAGTTTTTAAATAGCATACTTTCTCATTTCTCTTCTGAATTCTCATACATTAATTTTTCTGGTGGGCTCCATGCAATCATCAGTTCTGGTGAAGCACTTAAGATAACTTTCTGTTTAATAAGCTTTCATCTCTTAACATATGTCTGTCTGAAGTATCTAATTTTACTAATAAATTGCTTAATGGATGGAAGGTTGACTTGTTTTTCCTTCTTACTTTTAGTTACATTATATTTTACAGTAGTAACAAAGTTAAGACAACTAAACCAAATATATTGTTTTTATTTTAGGAGGGAAAGATTTTTTCAGGTTTACCATGCTGACTATCAGGGTTTTCACATCAACATTTTTGCCATGACATCTGATCTTAGAGTATAAATTCATGTATCTTGTAGCCCTGCTGTGCAAGGGACGTATTCAGCTTAGCACTAAAATGCACTGGAGACTGCTGATGAATAGATTGATGTAGAGTCCCAAGGCAGCCTTCATATGATACATAACTCCTGCAAACCAAGAAGACTGTAGGTCTTTAAAGCCTGTACTAAATCATACACAAATACAAGACAATGAACACACTTTAGGGGGGTTAGATCCTCATGTTTTGATACCCTTGAGCAGAGTGTTTCAGTGCCTTAAATAAAAGCTTGGTGTCCAGATGTGACTCAGAAATTTAAAATGTTCAGTCTGTGATTTGGAGTGAAACATTGTGAATTTGTGCCCAAAGAACTGTTCAGGCAAATCTACAACAAAGAGATGCTTATTACTATTATGCTTATGTGCCTTTAGTTTTGTGACCATTTTTATGCTTTTATCAGAAGTTGCTAACATTTTGTGATTCTAATAATTAAGGATGCTAAATACTTTCTCCAACTGAGCATTATCTCTATTACAAAAAAATGATCTCAGAGAGATAAAACATGGACCTGGAGTGGAATGTAAGTGCCCAAGTACATCTGTCTAAAGCTATTTGAAATGCCCAGCAAGGCTTTTTATGGAATTGGTCACCCTTGGGTCTTTTTGATGTCTGTCAGCTCTTAACAGATACTTCAAACACAGAAGGTGTTTGAAATGACAAAAGATGGCATTGCTAGGCTCCTGAAAAATTCTCCAGGCTACCTGAAATCTCATTTCCTCTTTTTTTTTCTTTTTTTCTAAAGTGCCTATACACAAATTTCCCAGTAAGAAATGTGGCAAAACTAATGAACGGGCTAGAATTAAATGATAATTGCAAGGTTTGGGCAATAAAAAATTTAGTGCATGATAAGCTTCTCCCATGCTAATCCTCCCTCTTCAATATAGCAAATGTGATGATGATGTAATTTGGATGAAAATTACTACACATTTTCAGACAGATAGTTTATTAAGTAAAATGGTTTTGTGGAAACACAAATCTGGCTAAACAAAGTACTTGGGTGTATAAGCAATCCCACCATAGAGAAATAGGACTGCGTGTGTGTTCCAAGACAAGCATATTTTTGAGTGGTACATTAAGCTGAAGCCAAAGAAAATACGTATAGAACAGAGACAAAAAAAAGATAAAAAACATTAAGATTGAGAGGTGAAACCAGTGCAAGAAGGTAAAAGTAAGGAAATTGAGCCAGTCAGTGAGATTGTGGCAAAGGAAAGAACCTGGAAATCTCTCCTGGGAAAGAAAAATAGAAGTGTTTTTAATTGTTTCTCATTGTCTGTTGTTCCATGTGAATTTTCCAGTGGTGACAGTTTTAAGAAAATTAGAAGGGAACATTTGCTGAGCACTATTTTTTTTTTTTTTTTTAAGTATTGTCAGGTTTTCTATGAGATATTTTGTTGTATGTACTTCCACCACTATGATGCAATACCATGGGACCTGTGGAGTCCAAAAAAAACCCAAGATATTTGAAATCAGATAAATGACCACTTTACCATAGAAATTTGTATGGATTTATTAAGCAACATTTACCAACAAAGACTTCCTTCAGCTTATAGCTATTGCTACTGACATAATTTCTCATGGGTATTGAAATAGAATCTCTATGCTCCTCCAAGTCAGATGCAACAGTAAACATTGTTTTCCCAGCCCCTGCATCATGCCATGGTAGGATGTACTCACATGAGCTACAGTCAGAAATTCCTGCCTCCTTTTCAAGCTCATTTCCTCTCCATCCCTGACATTACCCACTTTTCCATTATTGCAGGAAAGCTCCCTGTAAGGCTGCTTTCTAAACCTGGTACCTTTAGCATCCACATGCTGTCTTTAACATTCACAGAATAGCTAGAGGATGGGTAGTAAAGCAAGAGAAAGAATATTGTGTGGAAAAAGAAATTCATATGAAAATGCACCAGATACTCATGGTATATCATTCTACCAGCTGGGCTAAATGTCAAAGTGACTGACACTTAACTCATGCAAAACTCCCACAGATTGGAATAGGAGTGTTGCATAAATAGTGACTTCAGGATCAAGTCTGTTCCCAGGAGGTGCTGAACACTCTTCATTTCTAACAGTCCTGGAACAAAATCCTCAGCATCCAAGAATCTGCCCAAATCCTAACTGTCTTCTGAACAGCACCAAAGACTGCAAAATGTTTATTTTATCCCAATATCTTTGTTTCATTATTCTATAAAATGTATTTATGATTTTTAATTGATTTTAAGGATAAGTTAACCAACAGAAAAAAAAACAGATACAAATCCCTCATGGTTTTCTATAATCTGTATAGGAAACATGCCATTTTTCTGGTCACCAAGAGGCTGAAATACTCTTCGCAAGAGATTGATTGCACTGGATGTAGACCTTTAATACACCCTAAATCTGCTTCCCTTCTGACTGACAAATGGAGTAAAAATGGAGGATGAGGGTCTAGAGGTTTTCATCTCTGACTATTCTCACCATAAAAAAAAAAAAACAAAAAAAACAAAAAAAAACAAAAAAAACAAAAACAACAACAAACAACCCCATAAGAAACATAAATAAAATGAACAAGCATTATGATTGCATTTAGAGCTTGCATCATGGCAACAAATCTCAGCTCCTTCTGAGGTTGATTCTATCACCTGCAGTACAAGTCATCGTGTTGTGCCTTGAAAAGTGAGGAAATACAGAAATGCAAGAGAAAGACATTTTCTTCTTCTTTTCACCAATGCTCACTGACACATACTTCATTGAGAAGGGGTCTGTACCAACCCCAGAACAAACTGAATTACTGTGTACAAGTTAGAACAGAAGATAATGGTTTAAGTTAAACTCTCCTTAGCTTCTGTGAGTGATAGATATAGACAAATTTCTCTTGTAAACTGAAGAATTACGCAGTTTCAGTATCTTGCCAATGCAACAGCATGTTCATCACTGCTGGCTTCAGTGGAGCACG
The DNA here is from genome assembly GCF_039878825.1 of Excalfactoria chinensis. Classification (NCBI taxonomy): domain Eukaryota; kingdom Metazoa; phylum Chordata; class Aves; order Galliformes; family Phasianidae; genus Excalfactoria; species Excalfactoria chinensis. Next base: position 56,261,626 of record NC_092828.1, read on the forward strand.
CAGTTTCAGCAGAGCAAAGCGTAGGACTGTGTTTAACAGGTAGCTATAATTCTCTGGTCCACTGCTTCAACAAATGAAGGCATGTTCATTGGTTGAAAAATAATCTAGATTTGTCAGAAATACCTATAGTCTGCCTTCTGTAAAACCTCCACCGTTATCACACAGCCCAGAGCTTTTCTCATTTAATAGATCCATCATTTTCTATAACTTTTTTGGATAAGACTTCCCTGCATACATAGTGTCATCCAACTGCACAGTTTTTTAGAATCTCAAAGGATAAGCAAACACTTTAGTTTTCTTATGAACCTGGATTATTTCTAAAGGGTGCAGTGTACAAAGTAGTTTCTCCTGTCCTTCACAGTAGCTCATTATCCTGGGGTTCTTCGTAAACGCTTTGAAAGTAGCCCTCATTTCACACCCAGATGTTTCATGAGCAGCAACCTGACAGCTCTCTTCTTCAATGGAATAAGAATTTATAGTTGACTTTCCTTCCTCACACAAAAGTGCTGAAAAGCAGATCCAACAGCCTTTGGATTTTTCCCCAACTTACACTGCTTCAAAGTGATTTTTCACCGATGCCTCTTGTGGTTGCATCCCCAAATTCCAGTCATGGCCCTGCTATGCCTGTAGGATTCAGTTAGATAGGAGCCCTTGTTTGTTGTGAGGATGGTGAATTATGACTAACTCAGAATCAAAGAGACAATAAATTAGCATTTTAAAATGTTTACTGAAAACAGAAAAAAAAAGATACTTCTTTCTGTATTAGCATCTGTTTTCCTCAAAAGCAAAGAAATGGAACTTCATGTAAAGAAGAAAATATTTTGTTTTAATTTGAATAAATATTTTCTTTTAAGTATCTTCATCTTAACAAAAAAATAAATCATGGCTGTAGTCAACATTTGCAGCCTTCAGTTCACATTATGAAGATTTGTTGAACATTTGTGGAGAGATATTTGATCTTCTGACTGCAAGATCCAGAGATCAAGTAGCTGCTTAGCATAGTGCAACACTTTCTCTGTTAGCTCTTACAGCAGTCACATTGCTCACTGCATTAATTGAGAGGAAATAAAAACAGGCATTGTGGTCGCGACACAGTAGTCTAGGCACAGAAGTCAAGTACCTCAGACCTATTCTTGGCCCCACTGCAGACTTCCTGTGCAGTCTGTGGCAAGTGATATCACCTCTCTGCCCCCATTTCCTCCTCTATAAAGGCTGTCCAGGTTTTTACAGTGGTCTGAAATATTACAGTTGGGGAGAACCTGCTTGAGGAACCAAGCAACCAAATGTTCAGCTGCTTTGAGTTCAAAATTCCCTTTTAATTTTGGCAGAGACACTTGGGAAGTCATAGTGTAAACTGCTCTGCTCACTTCCTGTCCAACAAGAAACTGGTGGCTTGATCAGCAGCTCGACCTTTTTGTCTGCTGTGCAGAGGATATGTAATTCCACCAAGCTGATGGCAGAAACTACCATGTCAGAAAGCTGAGACCATTCAGTTTTTCACAACTGTGTCTTCCCTCAAAGGTGAAAATGCGTCTGCCTGGAGGCCTACCTGTGTGACCTAGTGTAGGGAACCTGCTTTGGGGTCTGGACTTGATGATCTCTGGAGGTCCCTTCTAAACCCTACGATTCTGTGATTCTGTGAGGCCATTCAAAATGTTACTGATGTCCAAATGTGATGAGCTAAATCAATTTATAACTTGCTATTAAAACATTATATTCACAGATGTATAAATGCATCATTTTTAAGTGAAAATAAACATTTTCTCAGTGTGACCTTGAACAGCCCAAAATCAGAGCCATTACGTGCAGTGCAAGGGAATTCACAATGTGAAATTTTGATCTATGCATCACAAGTTGCTGAAAGCTGAGAAAACATCCATTTCCCTTTCTTACCTTCTGAATTTAAAGAAAAAAAAGCATGCAGACCTAAATATTAAAATAAAATACAGTACTGAGAAAATCTGATTTCAAAAACATAGAACAGAAAAACTCAGGAGTATCCTTTTCTAACTTATTATTTCTTTACCAAGTTGATTTTCCAGCCGAAGGAAGTTCAGTAATGTGCATAGCTGTTAAGTAAAAACCCCAAGATTTGGATGCTGTGGCTGAATTAATCTGAGTGTTGATCTGTGTTAGGTACTGTTACTTCCCAGACACTCGCTTATCCTGAAGTGACCTGGAAAAGCGGCATCACAAAAATATATTGTAGATTTTATGAGGTCGGTTTCAATTATATCCAGTCTGTTACTTCTAACACACTTTTCTCTGAGAGCTGTATCTAGTATTTGAAAATGTTACTTTACATTTGTCATGATATCCTCCTGATTTTTAATAAAATTCCTTTGAAAATGCCTATTTATCAGAAGCAGACATAAACCTGCTTTTGCCTTGGGAAATAGCAAACTTCCTGGAAGAATTACTTTAGGTTGCTAGAAAGATTAAAAACATAATTTAGTCTTCTACAAACATAAAGTATGACGTTAAAAAAAATACTCTTCTGGATGTATGGTTTGTTCTCTTGTCAAAATTAAAACAAAGAATGAAAATACTTAGCTAAAAGGTATGCTTTTCATCTCCTAGTTGCTCTTTATAGCAAAAAATCACTTATCTTGGCTTTCTATATAAGGTATTTTACATCATTTAAAATTATGGCCGGGTGCGTATAAAGGTTGTGTCAGCATTTCCATTATAAAACCATATTTTAGGGGGTTTATAACTCAACCATAAAAGCTCACTCTATGCTGAAACTTGGCACACGAAATCCCAACCTGGAACAGATTTTTATCACCAACAGTTAAAAAAAAAAAAAAAAAAAAAAAAGTTTGGCTGTTTTTCAATTTTCTGAATGACATATAAAATGGGAACAATTTTTGGTTGGGGTGAGGAGAAGAAGCTGTCTCCTGAAGATGCTGCTTGTTGGCACTGGCAGAATGGAGAAAGGCAGAACCTCAGCACAGGTGGGGCCTTTTCATTTAGGGATTCTTGTGTCACTGAGCAATTAGCCTTACATGCCCCCACACCAGGCTGGCAGCACTCCCTGCTTGTTTAACCTACTCAAAGCAATGAGGTGAGCTCTGTTTCACCAGAACCAAAGGAGCACATGGGGACAGGAGGCTGAAGAGAATCCACCTTCACAGAAGCCACCCATTTGACAGTAGAGCTGACCAAACCAGACTGCAGCGAAAGTATGGGCACCATTTTGTACCGAGCTAAATGAAGACAGACCCCCAGTGTCTCTCAACAGTCAGTTGAGAGCAACTCTCAGCAACTCAGCAACGCTCAGTCAACCTGTGTGTCTGCTTTTTGGAGATGCTTGTCTGATCTCTTGTGGCAGGAGCAGCCACTCCCAATTTTGGCCTTGAGCAGCGCACAGAGCCATGCTGAAGATGTAACCACTGCCAAGTTACACTCCAGTATCTGCAGTGACCACACTGCATTCAAATTCAGCATTGTCACAGGAAGTGAGAAACACTCCCAAATCCAATGTCTGGGTATTACATACAATGATGAAGGTAGGCAGAAAGTGAAAGGAGCAGTGAAAAAAGAGTGAAATGTCTGCAGTCAGGAGATGTGCTTAACGACAGCAGAGAATCTGTGTCTGCTGTCAACGTGACCGCCTGCATGAAAGCTTGAAGAGAGCTCAGGAGGCAGAGGAAAGGCAGACGAAGGGAAAATTATTTCAGAAGCGACAAATCATGTCCAAAAAAGGAGAGACACATAAATTCTGACAAGTTAAATATTAAACCTCAGGAAGGCATGCCAATTTATTGAGGAGCAACTTATTAAAGGAACTCATTTAAGGAATAAAAGTTAATAATAAAACCTTTCTCAAATGTTTCAGGAGTTGGAAGCCTGTCAGAAAGTCAGAGAGGTGAATCCCAGATCTGTGAGAAGCAAAGTTCTTGGTGACAATAAAACAATAAAACAGTCTTGCAGATTCCTGCTCCCTTTGCACCACTGACCCTCATAGCCTGAGGAGCACAGACACTGCACTAAGAATGAAGTTGCTGGGAAAGTGAATGTCACACCAAAATCCACCACTGAGCAAGGCGACCGCTTTGGCTGAGAAGAGTCTGAATCCTAGATCATCAGTGTGAAAAGGGATAATTCCATTAGTTAACATCCTTAATCCTTTTAAAGCAAATTCGCCTCTGAAGTTGCCTGAGATCACCCAAAGCAGTGCTTCAAGCACAGTGAGTGCTTCCAAAGGAGGCTCTCAGTACGGGAAGTAGCACTCACCCCTCCTGCCCCAGCTGCCATCAGGTGCAGGAGTACCATGGCCTCCTGAGCTGCTCTGCTTCTCAGTACTTCTCCTGCCCTTCCACCACTTCTTCCTCCTAACAGAATCTCTCCTTAGAAAGGCAGCTAACCACAGAAGCAAAGAGTTCAAAGTCCCAGTGCTAGGTGACTATTTAGAAAAAGATACTTAAAAAAAAAAAAAAAAAAAAAAAAAAAAAAAAAAAAAAAAAAAAAAAAAAAAAAAAAAAAAAAAAAAAGAGCTATAGTGATCTTTGACCTTGTCATTTAGCTTTCCTCAGCGTTAGACTCTTAATTGCTTTCAATTTCTACAGGCAACTTCTAGAGCGGTAGGAGCATCCTCCCACACAGCATTACAATGCGGTGTCACCTGCAGCACCCCGCCTGCTAATTGCAGACATTGTTGCAGTCAGTCTCTGTTGCTTCTGCCACGTCCTGCAGAAGCGAGAAAACCTTGCCTGTTTTCTAATAGCGTTCCAGATTACTTCAGTTCCAAGGCAATTTATTACAAGCTTTGGTGTTAGTGTTGAATGTTGTTGATGTTGTTTCTTAGTTACACATCTGCCAAAGCTTCTATGGAGGGAACATGTGGGGAGCTCATGTATGCAGGCTGCATCCCAGTGCAGGACTGGGCTGCACACCACTAACGCTAAAATTTAGGAATTTTTTTCTTTTCCCCTCTTCTCTTTCCCTGTTCCTCCTTTGTGAAAGACTTCATGTACCTCAGCAGTACAGAATTACTTTCCCAGATTTGTCTGATTGTTATCCCAAGTACTCATGGTAGTACCACATATCACTCGTGGTAGTATACACTCAGACATGAGAAAATACATATTCCATGCTAGTCCTAAGGAGAGAAACCATTCATTTCTCTATTACTGTCAATTCAGCTCTGAGGAGAAGTGTGTTGTATATTTCAGGCCAGATCAGTAAGAATCAACCACGTGTGAGAGGAGAGACAAGGAGTTAAAGACTGGTCTGAAATGCTGCAAACATCTGAAAGCTTTAGTGATGCTTTTGATGTCTCAAAATACCGTGTATAATATTGTTGGTTTAGTGCTATCTGTCTTCTCTTGTCCTTCAAAGTGTGTTATGAGGACAGTGTTAAAACAGCATTTAAGTAAATACTGACACTGCAGAGATATCATTGGGGTCATCTCCACCCTGTGCTTACCCCATTGCTGATGCTGCTTTCTTAGCAGTAAGTATTATAGTGAATTGGTGCTTAGGTATACTGACAAACTCAAGGTACTTTTGCATTGCCTGTCAAATTCTCTGATTCTATGTTGTTTTTTTCTTTGTTTTTGTTGTTGCTGTTGTTTTGTTTCCCAGTCACCATGCAGGTGTACATGACAACTACTGTCCATAGCTATGCAGTGACCCCCTTATTACTCAGCTGAGAGCCACTGAAGCTGAGAGCTTCATGTAGTCATTCTGTCACTCCTGGGCTTCCTCTTAACCTTGAAGTGAGACTCTCCATCTCACTGCTGCTGTCTTTCCCTACAGCCTGTTTGAGATATACGCAAACATTCACAGACAGCACTGGAGACTTACTAGGTCTCAATTCAACCACTGAGCAGATCCTGAAAGAAGTGTGCACCTAGATGACAAATCTGAAGGAATGACAAAGGAATTTGTGGTTGCCCTGGAAACAGAAACCAGTCCAGACTGCACTAGGGAAGGGGCTGGATGTGGAGAGGTGAAGACTGGAGATCTGTCATAAGCCAGGTATTGCCTTCATGCAACACCAGATAAACAGCAGATAAAACAACAGACGTATGGATTACAAAATAATAACTGTAATAGGTCAATATTTCTGCTTAAAGCAGCCTGTGAAGCTTTTCATCCAACAGCAACAAAGGTGAGGAGAGGATCTCAATGAGCAGTTCTGGATGGCCCATCAGTGGCTGGGAGTAGACGTCCCACCTTGGTGCAGTGCACAGCCCAAGGAACCGGGCCTGCAGAAAGAGCTCCTGAGCACCAGGATCCTGCACAAAACAAACAAACAACAAAACTCTTCAAAGGGTCGTGTATTCAGGAAGTTCTCTCTTGGTACCTCTTTTGGTGAGGTGCTGGAATGGGCTGCCCATAGGAGGTGCTGGAATCACTGTCCCTGAAGATATTGAAGGAATGTGCAGATATGGCAGAGGAACATGCATTAGTAGGCAGGACAGCCTGTCAGTTAGACCAGGTGATCTTAGTGGGTCCCTTCCAACCAAAATGGCTATATGACTCTTACAAATGGTCTCCTCTCAAGTGAGTTTCTCTTGTCTTATACTACTTAAATTGTAGTTCCCACAGTAGCATAGGGAGTAAACACATTCCATTCTTTCATGACATTCAGAACTGAAATGTATAAATGGAATCTCCTTTAGTTCAAAGAAAGAAAGAATTAACCAACATTGAAAGTCCTGTTGATTTTTCTGAATAGTGGATTTGTTTTCAGGGCTAGCATCCCATCGTGCAGCACCATTTTGAGCATAACATCAAAAGAAAATCAGTCTGCTTTGGCCCCTTTTAATCTCAGTTTGTTGTTTTCTATATTTTGGCAATGTACAAACTGCACAGCTTTCAGATCATAAAGCAGTAGCTGTCCTCAAAAGAAAAGAAGATGCTTACAGTGTTGACCGGCTTTAAGTCATGGATGATATTTAGAAAAAAAAAAAAAAAAAAAAAAAAAAAAAAAAAAAAAGAAACAAGGATTAGTTCAATTAGCTCTTCTTCTTCTTTTTTTTTTTTTTTTTTATTTTTTTTATTTTTTTTATTTTTTTCAGTCTGTCATAACAACTACTTAACTTCTCATCTTCTTTCTTTGCTTCCTGAAGGCCAAGTCTAGGTGCTTATGACCATAGGATACAAGATCAGCATTTCTATTCTCAGAGACGATATCTTACTGCCCACCCTGAACAATGTAATCACTGGCAGCTGAAATACAGGTAGTCTGTGAAAAATAAAGTTGTGGTAGGGCTTTTGCAGACACACATATATCACTCAATCACTCCCATTACTATTATGGGGCAGAAAACACTGGTAGCGTAGACCTGGTTACATTCTTCATTGCCAATCACATCAATTAACACAGATGTAGGAAGGTTTTACAAAACTGGGTGAAAAAACAGCCAGAGAGGTACACAAACTTAAGGAGGACTCTTAATCCTACCACAAGGCAATAACAATGCAGAATATTACTGGTAAAAGCAAGAATACTGATGCCCCCCAAGTTCTATCAGTCTTAATTATTTGAGCGGACTCAGCTGTATAAATCCAAGTCAGATAGCAATATTCATGTCAGATAGGAATATGGGCAGCAATTAATTGATTAATCTCTATTGCAGCTCCTCCTTCCCTTCCAACATGTAGCAAAAGATTAAATCGTTTGGTCTGCACAGTGAGGGAATGGTAAGTATTCTGTTTTCTTGTGATTAATGCATTTTCCATTTTGCTATCTCAGACATTTTCCACTACATCCCCTTCATGCTATCAAATCAAGAAAGTGATTTTAATTATTGCTTCTGCTGTCTGGAGAGTATTAGCAATGTCATTAATGATCAGATCAGGAAATATAAAAGCCATACTTATTAGCTTTGAACATTTATATAAATTTGTTTAACAAGATCAATAACTAAGTTTTTCACTAGGTTTCAACTTTTCCTGAAGGCCATTGTCTTTCTTGTAAAATATGTGGTGACATTAATTAAAAATGAAAGCTGAAGTAAAAAATTAATCAAAAATGATTTATGTGCTAGAACAACTGTCCAAAGTCTGAATTAGATAACAATAGCAGATGTTTGCTCTGCCAATGGAAACCAGTACAGCCTGACTGACTGTAATACTGAATGCCAATCAACTCACATACCGAACACTGAAGTAATTTAAACGAATATCTGTATTTTTATCAGTATTATACATCTCCATTTATCTCATTTTAACTATGGCTATGCTACGTTGCGTCATTATGAGTATGTGCACATGTAAATTACATTCAGTCAAAAAAAAAAAAAAAAAGAGGGCTAAAAGAGAACTAGAATGGGGTTAAGAGAACGTGATAGGGAATTTAATGGATTGATAGAAAAAAAAGCTGGGAAGAACAATATTACCAGTGGACTTCTTTGTCTGGCCCCAAGCATCTTGGAAATTTTACTTCTCCAACTACATACTTTGAGCTTTCTTCATTCTCAAGGAAACTCTTCAAATCACTGCGGTAAAAATTCCCAGGAAAAGAGGCTAACCAGTGTCATACCCCATTTGACTTGTGATGCTGGTTCTCTTGATAAACCAGGGATGGCAAACTTTTTTATCTGTAAAGCTCTGAGTTTAGATCAGAAATAGGTGTAAAGGGTTTAGTTTATAATTTGATGTGTTCAAGATTGCTGAAAAAATTTAAAATGTATTGGCTCCTGATCATGAACTGGAAAAAGTTCTAGGTCTTCACTACATAACTAGAATGCTATTTCTATGAATTCCTACATGAATTTTTTGTATGCATCTGTAGTGGAAATGCTAAGTCACAGCCTGAAGTGGTGATTGAAGACCTAGTGGGAAGACAGGAGTATTCAGGCGCATGCAATGTACCTGAGTGACTGGAAGGGGTGGAGCCAGAATCCACCCCTTCCCAGACCTCATTTAAGGGTTGGCAGTGGTAGTAAGTGTTTCTTGTTAGAGGTCCTTCCATACTGGAGGTCTTCTGAAGGTAAGCAGATTTTCTTCCTTTATGTCAGTGGCTGTTACATTTGGGTTTGTTCTTGTTTGCTGCATCCTAGGTTTGTGCTACACCACTTGTTGTAGTAGGCAGTATCGCTGTGCTTTCCTTCATGTTGTAGTACTACAACATCAAAGTATATATAGGTGTTACACTCAGAATATTGTGGTTTAACCCACTAAGCACTACAAAGTTTTCTTTTATTGAGCCTTATGTCAGGAACCTAGATGTAAATTGCTAGAGTGGCTAATAAAAATACAGTCTTCCTGGTCAACATTTCCATGTAAATAATACATCAAATATGAGGCCTATCTCATAAGGATGTGGTCTGACTTTGGCAGCAGTAGGATGTTGTATGCCGTCCTTATGGGTCTGAGAAGGTGATGTTTGTAAGGCTGTGTGGGGTCCTGCCCCAGGAGCTCCAGCAGCCTGCTCTGTAGCCAAGGAGAATGCAGGGATGCGTGCATGCCAGGTTAACCACGTCCAGCCAATCTTAAAATATACTGCAGATGATAATTGGTTTTAAAAATATTATGCAAGAAACTAAAACCTAATCACTCTAAGATATGGAAAGAAGACAATGGCTGCTTTTAACTTTCAGGCAGTGCTCATGACTCAGACAACTGCTACTGCCCATCTAACTTTAATTTTATCCCCCCAAATTTGCAGAAGTACATGTAAAGGTCAAAGTAAACAACCAGGAGGTATAAAATCCCATTTCCTTTTCAGTTGAACTGTCTCCAAAGTATTAAAACATGAACATATGCTGCAGTATTACTCACTACGTAAAAATACATATGTTAGTAGATATACAGTATAGTTAAAACACAAAATTATACAATCTACATATACTTGTATAAACCTGCAACAACATAATCTATCAACACACCCAATCAAATCCTATATATAAAAATATTTTCTTATTCTTTACCAGACACTAGACAAAAAGATACAGAACTTTCAGCTACATGCTTCTTGAAAATTTCATTACATTCATAAATAGAAAGCTCTTTTAAATCAGAGTCTATGGTGCTGCCAATTCCCAGGATTTCATTGAGGTCTCTCAATTTGCTGTTTTCTAAAGTTTCTACTCCTGAAACTCCAAATTCAGCTTTTAAAAATAGGAGGAGGCTGTCCTCACATTACGGAGGTGTCAGTATTAACACCTAAAAATTCAGTTACCAGGGACAGATAAAAAGAACTTCACTCAGTATTTAGAAAATATTACTTCTTGCTCTAACAGGAGAGGTTATCATTAATCCACCCAAATCTGCCAATACATTTTTAGGTACATTGCCTTCCAAATTACTGCGGTTTGAAATAAAATCTGAAAAACATCAGGGTATTTTGGCTTATTTTTAATTATTTATTAGAAAGTCAGTTTTCTAAACCTATCTTTTCCTAGCTGAAAGTTCCTTTAATTTTTAAAAAGCAGAGGAGTCTTGAAGGCTCAAGTTTGGTATACTTATTGATTTTTAAACCCTGAAAATAAAATTAAAAAAAAAAAAAAAAAGGGGGGGGGAGGGGGGGGTAGGAAGGCTGTTTTGTTATTACTTCAACTACAGGCAAAATATTTTCTTTGTATCTGCAAATCATGCACCTTCCTCAGCGACAGCTTAGGTCAGAGATCACAGTTTAAGCTAAGTACTTGCTGAAGGCTACCCTCTTTTATGCACTGTGATAAGAAAATATGACAATTAGCCATGGCAGTGGCTCATGCCTCTCAAATCTCAGCAGCCTCCAACCTAAACATGGTTTCTTGAAAGCCCTTTGATATTCCTTATCCCTTTACTAATTGTTGGCTTTAATTACTCTTATTTATTGAGAATACAGAGACTGACTATTATGGACTCTTGCAATCAAAGTGTCTCAAACAATGAGTCACATGACACTGAAAAGGCAACAGATTTTTTGGTCGTGCTTTGTCAAAATATTTTCCTCCATTTCACCCACTAGAAACTTTCCATCACTCTCTGCAGTGAAGATTCTCCTTGTAAGAAGTATGTTCAAAAGGAGTGCCTGCATACAAAAATCAGCTCTTAGACTCCATAGGAAAATGAGAGACGTTAATTTTCAAAAAGGTTTTAAATGTCTGTACAAAGTTAGATTTGCTGTCAGGCAGTGGAACAAAACCAATATTCTGTGCATGTTTTCAAGCTGACCCCGTACCAAGAAATTAATTTCAGACAAGTTGTGTGAATAGTTCTTGGCAGCTGATTGCAAAATAGCTCTGACTCTGATCCTAAGGGATACAGACTACAGGTGAAACCTTTAAAAAGGGGCATGCACATGTTCTTCTGTGATTTTAGTGATCTGAGGTTTCGCAGACACAGCCTGATTACTTTACCACTATCAAGATATAACACTAATTATAATTCCTGAAAAAAAGACTAAGTGTAATCACATAGGATCACAAAATCATTCATTTCAGTTTCTGGAGAGCATCTGACTTTCACAAGGATTGAAAGAAACAAGAAAGATTTTTTTTCTTCTCCAGGTTAACTTTGGATTTAATACATGCTTTCTAATAGTATTCAGCTAAATAATGTGATTGTAAAACAAACAAAAAAGCAACAACATTATCCATGAATCTAAGATTAAATACCCAAATTCATGGTTAACGGGTAAGTAGTCAGAGCGCTCACACATCTCATCTCCATTGCACTGAGGGATGTTTGGCACTTCTCTGAAATAGGACACTTCTATTTTTTTGTGTCCAAATATTACTGCAGAAACCCAAATGAGGCAGTCAGTTTGTAAATACTGCCACTTCTATCTTTCAGGCTCTCCATTCATTTATTATTTCATTGCCATTGACGTTCTTGGACAATTTTTAGATTCTTGACAGATTATCTGAAGTTTTCAGAGAGAAACTCCAAAAATCTGTAATTCTGTTTCTAGGCCTTTTGAAAAAATAAAATAAACCTCCAGAGTTATTAAAATAAATAAGTAAAAAATAAGAAGAGGGAAAGGGGGATATATACAGTGCCTTCATTCCAATGTCTATAGCATTTTTTTCCTTTTTTTTTTTTTTTTTTTTACTAGCTTAGGAAGGATTATTACTTAGTTAATTCTTGATTACTTCTTTTAACAGTGGAACAGGATTTAATAAGTCAGCACTCACCTTTTTCTGACCCTCTAAAGCCTACAGTTTACTATTCATAATGATGAGAAATAGCTTGGGTATTTGTTGCTCACAGATCTATATCTTCACGGACACCACAAACAATGTAAATCTTTTCCATTTATAAGCCTGATCATTTTTCCAATGTACTGAAGTGTTTGAATTTCCAAGGTCAGAAAATGATTAATCTTATTAAATGTTTGACACAATAAACTAAGCAAAACATCTTTTGATATTACAAAGAGAAGATAAAAGAATGAATTCTTATCTTTGTAATGCTTTAGCTGCATGACTTCGGGGTTCTTAGGCTATCATAATACAACGTTTATTAGAAGCCAAAACAAGGATCTCTTTCTTAAAGAAATATCAAAATGTAATTCAGAGAGCAATCTGATAGATATAACCTATTAAAATAAAAAGTACTGTACTTGCAAAATACTAGTAATGCTATGTAGGAAAAAAAAAGTATACAAACATTTAAATGAGAAACTCCTTTCTGGGCAAGACACTAGCACACTAACAATACAGATTTTTCAGTGGAATGTATAACAAATCTGGGAGACTTTTATTGAAAAATGGCCATGGGCAGCCATACTTTGGTTTTGGCTAAGCCTCAATCATCATGTTTTGATTTAGAAGGAGAAAACCCAAACCACCTGTGGTTTTCATTTTTAATTCATGGCCCATAGGAATAGAGACTTTACACTTTCCAATTTTTCCTACCCATATGCAGCCTCTTAATCAGAAAAATAATACTTTAAAGCTATTCCTACCCATGTGTAGAATTTAAAAGAGAATAAACTGGAAATATACGAAAGCAATCATCTGCACTGCCCATGAGCACACAGGAAGGATCTTGAAAAATCCAAATTCCCAACATGAGTATTGGTGATTGCCCTTTCAAGAGCACATCTGTTGCAGTTCCAGGGCTATCCAACTCAAGTTTAAATGTTGCTTACTTAATGAACAACAACGGAGATGGGTGAAATAGTCTAACACAGCTAGGAAATGACAGAAAATAAGCATTATCTATAAGGATATCCAGTGGTCTTGGAAAAGAGAGAGAACAAACGCCCTTACTCAATGAGAATCTAGACAGTAAGAGGCAGGGTACAGAAAGAACACTGCCCTGGAAAATCAAAGAGCGCAACAAAGGAAGGCATGCACACAACATCCAGATAGCTGGCAGATGGAGATTGAGCTTGAAGCAAGATTGTGAATAGTCTGAAATGTGGTAGCTCTGAAGAGGTACAGTTAATTCACAGTGGAATCCTTCTGTGAATGTACTTATACAAAGATGCACAAAACCAGAAAGATCAATCCAGCGCTGCCCATTTTGAAGGGAAAAGTACTTTTCCTGTGATAATCTACCACAGCAGACTTTCAAAGCCTCTATCCTTTGTCATACAATGAAATGCTGACATGCATTTCTTTTGTCTTAACCCACATCTAACTGGATCTCCAGCTGGCAGATGTTACTGGCATCTCTCTTTGAGAAAATACACGGGGTGATATCCAGATCCCTTTGAAGACAGTGGGAACCTTGCCATGGCCTTTAGGAGGGTGGTATTTTATGCACTTCCATTTGATAAGGGCAGCAAATTATTAGCAATAACTGGTTTTTAAATTCTGTGTCAAAATACAGTTATTTCCTTTCTTAGCTAGAGATAGGCTTGACTTTTTTTGCTATTGCACCCCTATTGCAGGCAACAAGTTTTCTATTATTTCAATGTATGCATAAACACAGACATGCATGTAAATATAACCTATGCAAGAATGTGTGTATTAAATATATTTTGCATTTTAACTACATTTAATAGAAATCTAGTCATGTGGGCATAGACTTTCCATTTATGGTTAAACCTTTTTTTTTTTTTTAATAAAAGGGATTTTTTTTTCACATAATTTAAGGGTAAATTAGTTAAAAAGTGAGGATATACATTTATGTATAAACACTGTAAAAATATAAGTGGAAACTCCTGATGTCTTTGAATTTCTCTTAAATGCATATAAACATAAGCATATGTATGATAGTAAAATACAGGGAAAAAAAAAAAATCACTAAATACCACAACTTCTTTGTAGAAGTTGTAATGAAGAAAGGAGAGACCACAATGGCAATCAATAGCTTTATGAACTATTCTGTGGTCAGAGACTCAATCATACGAACCAGTCATGACAAAATTATAGCTTAAGGCCCTGGTAAAAGCACCATAAATTCCAGAGAGACTCATCACATTAGTGAAATGACTAATATTCATGTTTGTAGGCGGAGATCTTTTGTTATAATGAATTACCATAGTATTCTGTAAAACCTGCAGTGGCATTTTTCTCCAAAAATTGATGTCTTCTATTTATTTCTGTGAAAGCTACAACAGACACAAAGAGCACAATAACACTATTTGATAGAGCCAATTTTCCACTACAAAACACTATTTTTCCACATAGCCACCATCATTAGCTATACATTTTCACCTGCAATAGACAAGAGCCTGCATGCTGTGCACATAAAAATCTGCACTAGTGGAGGTGTTCCACTGCTGCTGTCACCAGTGCTGAAATGCACCATTCACTGTCTCACTGCACTTACCTCTGTAAATATCCAGCAAACATCGATGAATGTCTGTAGGTGCCAGTTATTCCTCACTGAGGAGTTCAGTGACACACCTTTACTTCATATTCATGTCCATGTCAGGCACCATTTTGTCAGAGTGCCCCCCTGCTGCTATCTGTCAGGGAGCAACAATGGAATTGAATATAGGCAGGAAGGTTTAACATCTAATGTCATACTACCAACACCCACCTTTGATGCTGTAGGCCAAAATAATAAAAAGGAGGCATTACTTTCAGAGCAGCTCTTGTGTTGAGCCATTTTCTCCTTTTCCTATATTACTCCTTCAATCTTTAAGCAGTCATACATCCACCTGATTTTAATAAGGATTTTGCCTCGAGTTATGCATCAAGATGGGATCTCTTGCAGTTAGTAATGTTTTATTTATGCCTTAGTGATTTGCCATCTTCAAGATACCAAATAACGTGTTCCATTGACAAAAACAGATAGCAATTCTTTCCACAGAAGTGGCTGAGAAATTTTAGGTGACTGAGCCCAGCAATTTTATGAAAAGGATAAATTTTATCCAAGTCTCACAAATGAGGAAGCTGAAGCAAAAAAAAATTGCTTGACAGGTGATATACTTGACAAGAATACCAGCAATGTCATGAAAGAACTGAAACTAGATCTAAATTCTCAATCTTTCAAGGAGGAAACGGCATAGCATACAAGTTTGTCTCTGATTTTACTGAATCTGGAGCATCATAGTTATTCCATTAGCTGCCCACATACACCATTCAGCTGCTGACCCAGTTCATGGTAAAGCAGACATTCCAGTTAAAGAGAATGCGTTGAAACACCGTGTCAGATCACTTTCCATAGTAAAACAGGTCTACTAGAAGCTCAGTTTCAATCACCTGTAAACCTTCTACTTCTTATTTACATCTGTAGAAAAGAAAACACAGAAAAATTGGAAGACAGATCAGTTCTGGGGCAATGAAAAACCCAGCTGCTACATTAATGGTACCTTCCTTAGCTGATGCTGCCAGGAAGGCCTGGGGTGTAGAGGAGTCGGGGGAGAAGAGTTTTGAAGCTGTTTTGGTGCAATGCTAGAAAATAATATGGAAAAGCTATTTGTACACACAAGAAAAAAAGCAACATATAGAGAGAAAATAAAATAAATAAATAAATCAAGCATTCCTACACAATATAATTGAAATTCTTCATCATTTTTATCATGCTGACTTGCTTACATTCATGTGGTTTTAGTCTCACAGATGTTCTGGAGGATAGGACATGTAATATGGCTCCATAGTTTTCTAGCCACAGAATATCCAAAATATATAACCAGGAAATCACTTGCAGTCTGTGTGGGGTTTGGCAGATGGTATTTCTAAAAATGCAAATATTCAATATGGAGGTAGTAGAGAAGATGGATTTCACAAGGGAACAGTGCAACTCTTTATATGGAGTGTAAACTTTACACAGTATTCCAATATAGAACTGGTGAGCACTGTTAAAAAAGTTTCCAATGAATATTCATTTCAGTTTATAAACATATTCTCTTCAACTGTTTCAATGCCCTCTTTGTGTTTGCTTACTGTGCATGTTCTAGCTTTTGCATTTTCTGGCAAGAATGTTTGTAGAAACAGCAAATTTTAAGCAAGTATTAGAGAATGTATGTGGGAAATGAATTTTTAATTTGGAAATATGGGTGCTGGCTCCAGAAATTTATTCCAAACAGGTATCCTCATCCATTCAAGAGAGGAATGAATGTGATCTGCAAGATCAAAACTAGCTTAGATTGAATTTCTGTTGTTGAATGCTTAAAAGCACATGTACTAGCAGCGCATCATTTTACATTTTGGTCAGATGAGACAAAATGAGAAAGTAGTGCTTTCTCCTGCTAAGTAACTTGCACGCAGCAGAGGGAAATCAGCCAGGAAATAGGAATGTATAGGTTATTGTCTGAGCTGCATCCTAGTTTCTGTTGAGATGATAGCCAGCCTGATAGAGAGAAAGACTGCCTCAAGTGTGGGGCAGTCTCCTAGTCAAACTCTGTAGGCTACAACCAAGATTTTCCAGTAATGAGAGCTGCACTGAGCATCTGTCCCTTCGCTCTGGAGAGCAGTTTCTGGACACAGCGGAAAGGAAGCCACTCTCACTACTGAGAGAAGGTACTGTGCCACTGATGGAGCAATCCTATCCACTGCTAGCAATGCAGAGAATCTGCTCCTCCTTTTCTGCAGTTGGTTGGAAAGTCCTGAGGCAAGCATCAAGTCTCCCAGTTCCATTTAGCTGAAGCAATCTCTAGCATCAGTTTTCTTTGCCTAACAAGCCAGCCCCACAAAACCATGTAGCTCCAGGTTCTCATGGCTTTCAAAGTAAAACCATAAATATAAAATACAAATGTATGAAATATATGAAATACAAAAATGTTTTGGACCAAGATTTGCTCATGTGGGATGTGAATGACATAAAATTCTTGGTAATGACAGTTTAGGTTTGGATGATAGTAAGCGCAGAAAAGAGAAGGCAGACTTCATGCGATGGGAGATTTCACTTTAAGTGGAAGTGTTGCACAGCTGCATTTGCCATTTTAATATACCATAAAATACATAAATCCAAGTTTCTAACTTGTGTAAGCAATTACTATTCCATCAAGTCGATTTACTGTGGAACTGAAACATATCATCCATGTGGCATTTCTACCAGAAACAGACTAGATTCTCTGCCTGTATAGACTAATAGTTTTATAACTCATAAATGTATTTACTGGGGAAAAAGATAGAGCAGAGAGAAGGCAGAAATTCATGTCCTCACAGAAAACTGTTGTAAACTTTAAGAAAAATACGATTTTTTAATGCAAATTTTTCTTTTGTATACAGCCACCACAAAACTGTAAGTGTATGTATATGCATCTTAAGCACAGTGCTCTATAGAATGTTTTAATCTTCTGAGAGAATGTCTAACTTAAGTTGTGCAGGATTTGAAGGATAGGTGTTATGTTCAATGCCTATTTCTTCTCATTTATTTATTTATTTAGCTTTAACTTTTGCATGGCTTCCCAATTCATATTTTGTCGAAGGAAAGTCATAGAACAGAGAAAAAAATCTGTCTCTGGATTGCTGACTTTAGTAACGGGTCAGTTTCTTTCCAAGCCACATCAAGCTCAGACAGCTTTCTGGCAATTTTAGCTCAGCTGCAAACAGCCAAGATCATGTGAGATGATCCAAAAGATTCCTAAAATATTAGATATGCCTATATATATATATTTCAGACTAAATATTTTCATGAATGTAATCACATGAAAGAAAAAACCTAACTCATATGAAAACCTGGATTTATGTATGTTAGACTCTACTTATAAACTAATAAGCTGTATAAATTGGATTGCCTGTTTCTTAGTGGCCTACACTGACTTTTTCAACTGCAGTAAAATCCGGTTACAATGAGGTTATATCCCACACTGTATCAGTAATTATTTGCCACTTTGAAAAGACCACGTGGTCTGTTACAATGAGAATCCATCTTCTCTGGTGAGTCTGATCCACAGCTGTTGAGGTTTCTGAAGTAGAGGTCATTATGCTCACTGCTTTGTAATGAATTTGTGGACAATTTGTACAGAAGTTGTTGCCTCTTCAAAAACAAATATCAATACAAATTTCTGTGGATCTACAAATAACAACTTTTTTTTAAAATCTTGCCACAAAAAGTAACCTGACCCTTTTCTTTATTTTTCATCCTACTATTTGTAATTAGTATAAAGACCTAACCTATATTTGTGTGTATGAGTAGGACATTTTCAATGCAAAATATCGTGTCTCTTTTTCATTCATAATGAATGAACACAGTGAACAGTGTTGTAAATCAGTAGGTATTTGTATTCACACATAGAAAACCATTCTTGAACCCACAATTCCAAGTAACCACATTCCAAAGCATGAACTTCCAGTGGCATGCTACTCAGTTTTGGAACAACAACCCCTGAAGAACTTCTGAACTCAGCGTGCCCTGTGACCCAGGTTCCAGGACTTCTCATTCACACACTGATGCTGGCCCCAGTTAAGTCAGTGAGATTAGTGAGCTTCTACAGTGATGGTCCTCTCTCACTGCACTGTAACAGCTCCTGGTTCCTGAGCTCTCTTCATTCCATACAGCCATCACAGTATAGGCTACTTGGCTGAGACATGGAGCCATAACAGCACATTGCAGACCTGAAGCATGTGGGAGTGTGACATTTCTTGGTTTTGAAATGCCTTTTTAAAGGAAGAGCAGCTACAAAGAAATAATTTGAGGTCAGGGAGTTCTTTCTGTGCAAAAGAATAAATTAGTGTTAGCCTTTCAGCCTGAGATGCAAGTATCTGTGACAATGAACACAGTTTAAAATTTTCAGTTGTTCTTATATCACAGTATTGGAATTAAAGCTATGCTTTTAGTACATTTTCCAAGGAATTTTTAAGTAAGAAGGGCTGATCAATGTGAGAAGTGTAATAATCAGCACAAATATGACTCGTGTTGCTACTGGAGTAAACAGGGATGATAAACAGACTCCATCAGACTTGATTTTCTTATTACTTATTGCAGTTTTTCTCCAGAATAACGCAGCTGGACCTCTCTGAAGTTTCTCTATTTAAATGGCAACTGATAGTAGAATTCAGATATAGATTTACATACCTTTTCCCTGTTATTCACACTATTACAATAGAAATCGATATCTTACAGTAGAGATTTTTTCAGTGTCTTAAAGGCTGAATAGGTTTGCTTCCATAATTTTGAAAAAAATAAAATAAAATTGTTTTTTGCGTTCACAAAGTGCATAAAAGCCATAATGGCTTTCATTTTAAAATGGATGAAGATAAACCAAATGGGTAGCTCCCATGCCTCCTATAGTCCATGGCTAAGCACCCTCTAGAAGTGAAATCATGCATCAGGGAAATGTGTGCCTGATGTTTTTCCTCGCAAGCAAACAGTAGAGATCTGGATACAAGAGGCTGCAAAACTGCAGAAATACGTGAAGTGCTCAATGATGTAAGCATTGCCGAGGACCAGAATACATGCTTTTTCAGATAGAAGAACATACCACATTCCTTTTTTCTTCCTGTGGGAGGTCAGTGTTTATATTGCAGTTGTGCCTGCCAGGGAGAACATTTTTCACTTGTTCTTCTTCCAGTTGCTAATCTGCACGTTCTTTTGCCTTCACTTCAGGAATGGTTTGTCTGAGCCTTTCCAGCATTACTAGCATTGGACTAAGACATTTCCACATATTCATACTGCTTCACTGTCACCACTCTGCAGCAGGCACAGGATGGAAAGTTTGGGGCCACCCACTGGAAGAAAGACAATGAGGTACTGGAGTATGTTCAGAGAATCACAATGAAGATGTGAAGGGTCTGGACCACACATCTTATGGAAAGTGGCTAATGGAACTGGGTTTGCTCTGTCTGGAGAAGGGGAAGCTCAGGGGAGCCCTTATTGTTCTCTACAACTACCTGAAGGGAGGTTGTGGTGGGAGTCAGCTTCTTCTTCCAGGTAAGGGCAATGGCTTCAAGCTGCACCAGGGGAGGTTCAGTTTAGATATTTGGAATAATTTCTTCTCAGAAAGACTGTTGGGACACTGGAACAGGCTGCCCAAGAAGCTGGTGGAATCACTGTCCCTGGAGGTGTTCAGTAATCATGCAGATGTGGCACTGAGTGACATGGTCTGGAGCATTCACAGGCATGACAGAGATGGTGATCTTAACTGGCCTTTCCAACCTTAATGATTCTATGATTCTATGCCTGCCTTGGGTCCTGTACCAGCCATAGGACTGGCTTTTGTAGACAGGGTCTGAAATCACTCCAACAGCAGTTACTTATCAGGCAACTGAGAGCTCATTCTCCCTTGGTCCTTACTGCTGACCTACCTGGAGACCTGGAAAGTCCCCTGCTCTCCACACTCGCCCCATCCCCAGCTGGGTTCTGTGGGATAGCACAGATGTACCCAAAGCTGCTCATAAAGTTCCTGGATTGCCATGGTTTTACCTTTGCCTTGTGTCAGGAAAAAGGCAGGCAAGTAACCGAACAGCAGAACATCCTTTTAAAGATACTTCCAGGTCATCTCCTGACGGTGTTTGATATACATTTCTCCATTTGATATCTATTACCCTATCCCTAATCAGGCTGCAGAAGAAAAGGAAATATCAAGAGTTTCTCCTACAAACTTCACACAAGCTTGAAACAAGGACAAACAGAGCAAGAACTCAGGAATGGGACTTTTCCACCCAAACGCCCTCAGGCTTTCACCTGCAAGAGTAAAGCTAACTATTGCTGGATGCAAAACCGACACCAACCAGCTCATTCAGGTCTTTTCCATTCATGCTGTCCCCATAAAAAGCAATGCATTAACTTCTGGGTTAGACCATGCCCTATTCCTGCCCTGCTCACTACTGGCTGTAGTCAGAGCATGGCCTACACCGGCTTCCAGTCCCCCTGCCAGAAGGTCACTGATCATGCCAGCTCTCCACAAGGATCCTACTGCTCACTGAGTGCATATCAGACCCAAAGCACATGTTTGCAGCTGGGAGGGGAAACCAACCTGAGCAGCACCAAGCTGCTCTCAGTTACCCTGTGGTTCTGTGGGGAGATCTTAACTGAGCGCTTCCTGGTTTTCTAATGTTTGCTCATTTTTTGTTGTTTTTTTTTTTTTTTCTCCTACATCCCAGGAGGTGCAAGCTGAAGGAGGTATTGTGAGAGACTGAAGCCAAAACTCCATCTTGATAACATTTTTATGGGGGTGAAACTACAAAGAGTAACTCAGCAGTTGCCAGCAAGGCTGTGTTAGCATGAGAGAATAGCCAGAAGCAGGCAAGTAACATTCATGCTGAAAATATGATTGATCATTTCTTTTTTCTTTCTTTCCTGCAGCTCTCCTGCAAATTCAGCCTCAGTGAGGTGAGACTTGAACTGGGGCTGAGCTCAGTCTGCAGAGGTAGCTGCACTGGTTTCCCTCACTCACTGTTCTATGTAGGAAGCCCATAGCAGACCTGTAGGCTTGCAGGCAACGTGCTGCCTGGTTTTTCACATACAAATGACAGGAATAGACACTGGTCATTTTTGGGATTTCATCCAACAGATGAGTCAGCTCATTCATGCACGTGCCAGACAGCTGAGAGAGCTAACAGATCACTTTCTGCTTAGGAAGTGCAGTGTCCATTAATAAAGGTCACTTTGCCTTTGTTTCGAGAAGAGCAGAGGGATTTTCAGACAGGCACAGAGCTGAGCTACTGCTCACCTTAAGATTGGTGGCTTCACAGTGCACTTGTCTCACACTCAGAGAAAACGTAACGACCAGCAACCAAGTTACAGGCACTGTAATGGTATGCAACCATATTAGGTCATACTGATTTGTCCTTTTTGCAGGTACTGTATATAAGTTGAATGAAAGTACATTTATGCAATTTACTTAAATTTAACATCTGATTTGCATATTCAAGTATCTACCAAAGAATTTTTCTCCAAGTAGGGCTTTAGACAAAAAAGAATTAGTATGGAATTTGGAAAATATATTAAGAACTTTTTCTTAATTCTTTAAGTTCCCTGCTGCTTACAGGAATTAAGTATGGAAACAACATCTGTGTAATATTGTGAAGAATTTCAAAAGGGCTTCTCAAAAAGGGCTGACACAATCTTACTCCTTTTAGAAGAGGATATGAAATGAATTGCTTACTTTGGCTATTGCACGCACTCCCTTTCCCCAGTAGCAGAACCAAGAGGTAGTGTGGCATGTTTGAGACTTTTGTATAGGGAGTCCTTCAAATATTTTTCACTGTTTGCAATAGGACCTAAGAGAGGTCCCCTCCCACAAACTTAACGAAAGAAGCTGTTACATTAAAGCTTCACTTAAGTGAATGAATAATAGATTAATACAATCTCATGATTAATTATTTACATCATGTCTTTGCATATGACCCTAATTGCTGACAGTGGTAAATAAGTAAAATACATATAAGGACTTTTTAAAAATCACAGACACTTTAAAAATCTTAATTACTTATAGAAAAATGATATTGTTATACAATCCAATTAGTATTAGACTTGTAAGACCTAATCAGAGAATTATCAGCAAGTTTAAAGACATGTAAAATGTCATTTGACTGTAGGCAACACTTTCGCCAGTGTAAATACCAAAGGCTGCTACCCTCTTCCTGCCACTGCATAGTTAGCAAAGAGTTATTAGCCAGAACTATTCACCCACCCAGAATCTTGTAACTCCATCCTTCAACAAACAGTCACATAAAGTTGAATTTTAGGTCAGATGGACTTTAGACATCACCTTAATTATATTTTCAGAATTTATCCTAATGAAATTTGTTTTATATAGACTCAGTGGCTACTGTCGTGTGAACAAACATTACATTTTTCTGCTATTTTTCAGAAATATTCTAACTAGTTATAAGTTAGAAGCTTGGCTGAAGAAGTTGTGTTTTTCATCTGAAAGGGGACAGACTGATTTGAGATGAGGCTGAATGTTACATAAAGACAGCCCCTCTTAGGGAAGCTAATAATGAAGTTCTTGTCAACTTGTAATTAGAAGAGTAGTGAAAATAGCTGCATTATAAGAAACAGTCATTGTAAACACTGTCTGAGCTAGGCTCACTAAGCAAGACTATATAATGCGTGTCTCTTCTTCCTCACTTCAGGCATGCCCATCTACTTGCCTGGTTGCTCTCAGCTCCTTTGTCTCATGATTGGGCCTTGCTGCACCAATGCCGCACTGAACTGCCATCATCTACCACAGGCACAGATGAATACTTTGGGATGCAGAGTCTGGCCAAGGGGACACCATCATCCTGTGAATTCAAAGGTACGAGCAGCTTCTGTGATCTGTGGTATAGGATATCACTTTGTCAGGGAGCTACTTGCAAACGCTAATTCTGCTTACCAGAAAATTGTTGTGATGGCAGCTCCACCTGGGCACTATTGCATTTGGATTGGAATCAAGCTGTCAGATATAGTTCTTTATCTAGAAGTTAGTTTTAATCCAAATGGGGACATAGAGCCACAGTTACGTTGTAAAAACACAGATTCAAAATTTTTAGGCACTTTGACCAGCTGTACTTGAAATACTGTAAATGTGAAACCTTGCCCTGTTTGCTTTTGCAGACTTGCATCCCAGTTGAGGACAGCTCTTGTCTCCACTCTGCAGAAGTTTTTGGCACAAATCTCCTGAAGACAGGGAAGGAAAGCACAAGGAAGGGTAGCAAAGTCAGTGGTCTCACAGCTACAGAACTCTGCTCTTCTACACAGACCATCCCTGACCTGACCCCAGGGGATGCTTGGTGTAGGCAGGGAGAGCTGTGGCCACAAATGTCCCCATGCCAGCTCACACGAGCATGCTGTGGCCTTGTTTTCTCTGTACATCCTTCATACCTGGTGCTGTAGTTTGGCTCACCCTTCACTGTCCAGTTTGACAGCAGAAGTGGAGTTCACTGAAGAGATTATTTGTACCAGGAATATTTCCACGTGCCACGCCAGAATCCAACAATGCTCTTTCAAAATAATTCTGTCTAGTAAAATCAGCCAGCTGAAAGGCATTTTGCACAGTATCTAAAATGTAAATAGAATGGACAGTTGGCTGTTTATTATTATGCATTTGTATGGATACATAATCATTGGGCAAATCCAAAACACATATGTACTTCAGAAAATAAAACAGATGAATGTAAAAATTATTTACATTAAAATAGCTGTTCCACACAAGTGTGTTTTACAGGAACTGGTCAGGAAATAAAAGATGCCTGTATCTCACTATGGTGTATTAAAACTCTGTAGTTTCTCACACGTTTCATATTTGCAGGAATTGTCCCCAGTGAAGCTAGCAAGATTCAGCCCTCCAGGATCAAGCCCTCAATTTGTACATTAACAGAGTACTTCAGACTCCAGAATATTTAATCTTCTGTAACTAAAATTTTCCCAATAGTATCACAAATACTTTATGAAAAATAAATATTTAGACAAGATAATGTATATTAATGTGGAATCTATTTAACATTGATTCTTTCCATTACAACTCGTCTAATGCCATGGGCTGATTAGATCAACTTGTATACACATCAGCAAGGCTTGCAGCCATCAGATTTATCCTTAGGGTACTAACTTCTAAAACTGTAAGTTTTGGGAATTATTAAATTTAAATAAAAAGCCTTCTATTCTCCATTCATCATTCAACCTTCCATTTCAAAAGATAAAATTAGTTCAAATCACAAAAATAAAAATAGCATTAATAATAAAAATATTAGAAGAGCTCCAACAGTCTGATCAGAAAATGTTTTCCTCACTTGTGCCATGGACAGCAGAAGCAGTAGCCTGAACAGACAGAGGAACAGCAGTGCCTTTTATCCACCTGTGCATGCATATTACCTTGTCACCTGAGAGCCACGGATACTCAAGGCCTTGCCGGAACCCCCTGACCCATGAATACCACATGGGCAGTCCCAGGGGCAGCAGACTGGAGGTTTCTGACCCAGCCCTTTCCTCAGTGCAGCTCCTGCTGGGCTCACTGAGCAAGCTGGCAGTACTTCCCTGGAATTGGGATGCCTTTTACTGCAAAGAACAGGAAGCCAAGGGTCATATAACGTGGAAAACCCTCTGCCGGGGCCCTGAGGCTAAATGTCTTGGAGCCAGAAGCCCGGATAAAAAAGCCAAAGAAGCCTTTGAGCCCAGAAAAGGATTAAATGGATTTACTGGGTCCAGAGAAAAGCCAAGCAGAAACAAGGAAAAAACACACTTTCTTGTTCTCTTCATCTCACTGCTATTTAAGAGAGAAGAAATATGAGTTACAATGAACTGAGAAAGGTTTCTCATCTGTGTGTGTGTGGAAGGAAAAAAAAAAAAAGATATTTGTGCTTATTTTATGTCGTTCAATAAAACAGCCCGGGAAAGGGATAGTCAATAGATTTCTATATGAGCAGCTGGAAAAGGGAAACTGCCTAAGCTAGCAGTCACATGCTAGTTCGTGCTGGAGAAATAGTTATTTCAGACTATATTGTTAGTGGCCATTTTCTGACATGCTGCGTTTGGGTAAAGGCTGGCTGTGCTGCAGCCATGTTATTCAGGAACCACAGAACTTCCTACATCCTGATGATGGCTGCAACGTTGCATGTGCGAGCGGATGCAGCATGAATAGCTCTTCTGTTTCTCTTACAATCTCTGTGCTTCTTAAACATCAATAAATGCCCTTGATCCACAGCACTTCTTAAAAGATACACCGTGTATGCATCTACTGTCTTCATTTATATTTGTATTTAGCTTGCAATCTTTTAATATTCTGTCTGCTTATCTGTAGGAGACGCTTTAATAATCTAATGTGAATAATATTGATATCTAAGGGATGTGCGGAAATTTGTGTGAATTTCTGCTGTTATTTGTTTATTTGTTCGAAGAGCAATACTGTGTAGGCCTCCAGTTCTGTTTAAATATTAGCCGAATATAGAAAATGCCCCCAGTTTATCAGATAGTGTCCCAAGGAGAGCTTTGAAACACAGCAGAAGTTGTTCTGTAGCTCTCAGTATCAGACTCTCGCTGAAATTTCCATCCATTCCTAGGAAATCATTTTTGTTTTCCTCTAACATATGCGTGGCCTCATCATTTCTGCTGTGCTTCTCCATCAGCCAGAAGATTTTACCAGTGTTAAAAGCTGTTTGTGAGTCTTTGGATATCTCTTCTTTGCCCTCTGGGGGCTGTTCCCTTTTTGAAGCACAGGCAGAGACCTGTTTCGGAAGACATGCACGTCCACACATCTTTGTATATTCAAGGCCACGTTTGTTTGTGTTGATTTGCTGCCATGGTCACATGCTTATTTCTTCGTTTCCAACTGCATTTAATGCACTTCTATAAGAATGAATATCTGGACCATGAACCCTCCTTTATCAAAGCATATATTTGTAGGCTGTGATATCTCTGAGTACACAGATACCTGATTATGTAACATGTTTGCATTTAGGCTATTTGTGTAGCTGTTGAGCAGCAAGAGGTACTGAAGCACCTTAACAGAGTGTCAAATTTGCTGAAGTCTGGGAACCATTTACAGCTTCAGATAGCTACGCTTTGCTTCTCACTTGTGCACAGAGCAGATAAACAAGTTATTGTGGTGTTCTCCATCACCAGTCAAACAGATATTATTCTTCCATTACACAGTTTTAGCAATAGTATATATGCATCGTTACTGGCTTACTAACACAAATGAGAAGGGTGAATGTGAACAGCTATGAGTCTGATTCTCTCTCCTCTGGTTATCCTCTAGTCTGTGCACTTAGACTTAAGAAAAACTGATATAAAATTGTTTGTGCCCACTTCGTGTAAGATACACAATGGTGTGTGCATAGCAGGGAAAATGTATGGAAGTACGTCTGTCTTCACCCATGTGATTGACACAAAACAAATACTGCCTTTGAGAAGCTTCAGTCACTTTTTCTTTCAGCTTAAAAACATTTCTTAAATACTAAAAGAACTTGAAATTTATAAATAGCCTTTGCTTTCTTCAGTGAGGAAAAGATTTCTCTTAGCTTTCGATTATGTTTGACCACAGAGAATCAACAATGCAGGAAAAATTTCAACGAAGGTATTTTCTCTCATGCCATGCTCCTCACGGACTTTCCCTATTCCTACTCACTCAACCTCAAAGGAATAATTAGTTGCTAAAAAATGTGTTTCATTTTGGCTGGGAGAAGACAGAGCATGTTTTTAATTAAGGAAGTGCTATTAAAATAAACTTTTCTAGGAAAATGTGCACAGGGTAATATATAACATAATTAGAAAAAATACATTTTAAAAAAAAAAAAATGTTTGACTGAAAAGTTGTCGGCCAACTCCAGTATCATCTGTATCTTTCCTTGCAAGCGTTCTCTTTTTGTTCTCATTTTCCTCTCGGGTATACTCCTTTTTTGGCTTTCTTTTCCTAAAGGAAAGCAGTGCCTGAGCGCTTGTTCTATTTTAATTGTCTCCAAGTCTGCATTCAGAGCAAGCACAGATATTTTTCTTGTGATCAATACGTGTCTGCCCGCATGGAGTCTTGCCTCCAACGCTTTGCTGGTTGCATCATTTTTATGCTTCATCATTCTGTCGCTACTCTCTCATTCTACTGCATTTTTCCCGACTGCACTAAACTTCCATGGTTTTGCTAAGTTGGAAGACCTGTCTCACGTGTTTACCAGCACGAGGTTTTCATCCTGGCTTCTGTATGCTGATCTGCACTGTACTTTGTACTGATGGCTTTCTTCATGGCTTCAGCTTCATGCCAGTTTGTTTTCTGAATTGCTCATCAATAACAAGAGTCTGACATTTATAGAAATGTTATAATTCATGCAAATCTTGTGTTATCACAAGATTTGCTTGTGTTAGGGAAACCTTCAAAGCATCCAGCAACCTTTCCATTGCCTCCTGTAAAATGTACTTGAACTGTAACTCTTTTATCTTATACTGTCTCATTAACTTCAAAATACTCCTTCAGCCTCTGCATCTGTGTTGGCCAGGTCTCTCCATAAAACCCTATCAAATGGCATCAGTTTTTCCAATATCTTCTGACAGCCTGTCAGCATAGCTGACCAAGTCATGTTATTCTGACTATGCAGTAAATGCCGCTCAAGTAGAAATGTCAGGCAAGCAGCAGGTCATGTATAACAAAACCAAAACAGGGATGTAAGGGTTTTCTTCCACAAAAGAAGAATGCCCTAGGTCCTTTTTACTGCATGTAGTATACTAGGGAGGCTTTGGTTTCTGAAGCAGCCACACGCTGATTGTGTAACTAATACCAGGTTTTGTTTGTTTATTAACAGTAGTCATCAAGGAATAATACTACCACTTCAGAGAAAGCAGTATAAATATGAATATTAGCTTTCAGCTATTTGGACCTGTGATAACTTGAAATTAATGAGCTCTTCAGTGTTAACACATTTTGAAGACTGTCTACAAATTCCTTTTTCCTTTGTGCTCCCTCATGCACAGCTTTGTTTCATTATTGTCCTCCATTGTCTTCTGCTGTACTACACAAGTATATTGTCATTTTAACTTTTTTCTTCCATTGAAAGCTGAAGAAACACATAAAAAACTGTTTCTAAGAAGTTCTAGCCCATTCACAACTCAGCTGTAAATATACAGAGGTGCACAAAAGTAAGCAAGGATTTCAGGCTCAAGTCAGGGAGGAGATACAGTGAAGACTTCATCTAAAACAGGGAAACAGCTTCCGGAGCAAGGACTGGCGCCATGCCTACATCAGGGCAATATCCATCAATAATGGAGCTGGCAACAACCTGGGTTATCATCTCTCATGAATGCTCTCTGGACACCCATTTTCAGGAGATGTTGATGCCATGGCACAGTGCCCTTCTGAAGGCAATGGGGCTTCACACTGGTGCTGAGGGAGAGATTTGGGCACCTGGCTGGTTATCAAATGTGGGTAAATACATGCAAACAAAGTTATACGGATGGGAATTTTGCTGTTGGTTTGAACATAAACTATGTAAGAAGCATTAAAATAAATGAAATTGTACATTTAAAGATGTTAATACACTAAGTAGGGCAATAAGAAGCATATAGAACTGGCATATGTTCACATTTTATTTTTGTTTTATAGCTAGGCAGAAGCAAGTCATCCATCATTTGTTCTAAAGTGTGGTTAAAAGTGACTGTAAAAATGGCATTAGTGTGTCTAATGTTTATATTTCAGTGACTTCCATATACAATATTCTTTTCAGTTTATAAATAAAAAGCCTCTATTTATGAACCGTCAGCTCAGAACCCACCAGCTGGCCTCCGAGAATTGGATGTCTCCATGTCCGACCTGGCCAGTAATGGAGACTGTGCCATATGTCCCTAACCCCTGCTGTGATGGAATTTGCACACCATTCTTGGATAAAGCTGTAATTTAACAAGTGAACTGTTTATGCAAATTTTGGGGTGGTGGTTGTTTTTTTTTGTTTGTTTGTTTTTTGTTTTTTGTTTTTTGTTTTTTTGCAAACAAAGGAGATCATCAACTATACAAACAAACACGTTGTTTGCAAAACTTCTTCACACAGCAGAAAGCATTTGTGTTTGTCAGTGGTTTATAGACCATTCCAAAAAGGCAGCCCTGCCTGTGGTTTCTATCAGATATCTCAGGAAGGTGATGTGATGACTTTCCCCATTTGTTGCCAACCTAGGGCCCAGATTGCCTCTAGGATATAAAGCCCATACAGAGAATTGCACAGGGAGGAGTTTCCAGGAATCAGGTTATTCTCTTTGCTGCCTGACAATCTGCTTGCTGACACATGTGGGGATGGGAGAGATCCACAAAAACTCATCAGGGAGGAGTAAATGAGGTTAATCTCTCCTACTCCCTCTGCAGTCACTCCTCCTCAGCACCAAGAAAGCATCAATCTCTTTCCACGAGGGAGCCCGAGGAAGCTGGGAATGTCCCTAGTGGGCTTTGGCACAGCTTTGCCACTCATCCCCATGGGGTGGGTGATTTAGAATGGCAGGAGTAGGGAACGCACCAAGACATCCCACATGGCTTTCTCACTTCCACATGCCTCATCTGCAAACCAGAGGGTGCCCAGCAATATCCCCTTGCTGGTTTGCAGAAGTCCATGGGAAAGATGGAAGCTTGAATGTCTGATCTGGGTTTGCCTTTGGAAATGCATCCATTGCGCCTGAAGAAAATACATTCTCAAAGTTGCTTGAAAGAGTCAAGACTAATTAGAATATGTAAGTGGTAAAACTGTACATAAATAATAGTCTGATTACCATTTCAGTGACAGATGTTCCAACACAGAACCAGATTTTCAAAGGAGATCCGGGTTAAATTTTCAAGCATTCAGCCCCACATCTGGAGTTGAGCTTTCAGATGATCTCACCTCTTGTTTCAATACTCTGTGGGCAATTCTCCATAGAGCCCTCAACATGCAGTTCCAGTTGTGATTTTTGTTAGGTCCTCATTTTTCAGAAGAGATGCAAGTGGATGAGCTTGTTTGAAAAACTGACCTTGCTGATGCTGAGCAATTCTGAAAATCTACTTCCTTGCTTGCACCTGAGTACAGTTTCCTGAGAGGTTTGCCAGGGACGGCAGAGTGGATGCCTTTGTCCTACAAAGGGACTGCATTCAGCAATGGCCTATTGTACTCCATGCTATGCAGTAGTCTCTCTAGGATATAATTCTCTCTAGGGAATGTCAAAGAAAAAGATAAAAGAGTAAAAGCCACACTGTAACCAGGGGCAGAAGTCCAAGCATTAGCACAGATGTTAGGTGCCAGGGTCTGAACTTAGTCACAGCAATTCAGTGCTGGAGTTGCTAACAAAGCCATGGGAAAGCCTATATACATATACATACTATCCAAAATGTGACAGATTCTTCTAGGCAATCTCTATCTGCCTCTTTACAAAGTTTCAAGTCAAAGAAGGAACTAGTAATGACAGCTAACTTCAGGAGGAGCTTCACTTGTGCACCATACAGCATTTATTCTTAAGGCACTGTATTCTGTCAAAGTTGCTACTGTAGAAAAGTGGGTAAATGACATTCCTTAGTTATGCTGCTGCCGAGTACCTTTATAAAGAGGGCTGTACCACCAAACTGCACTGCTTGAAGGACTGACAGCTTAAACAGATCTAAGAACTAACACTGTCACTGTGCTGTTGCATCAGGGAGATGCCACAGGTAAGGCATGGGGAAGCCAAGGCACAGTTGCCAGCGACTGCAACCCCTGTGAGGCCGCTGGGCATGGCCACCTGCAGCTTGGAAGTGCCAGCTATGTTAAAAAGAACTTACACGCCTTTCTGCTAATAAAAATAGGCTTCTTTTATCAATATATGTAAATTGCTTTAAGAGGGGGAAACATGCTCAAGTATGATGACTCATTTCCACATTCATATCTAAGAGTACGCCACTAATATTGAAAGTACAGAAGCCGTTTTCATGCATTTGGTTTATTATATGTTCGGATTCTGGAGTGCATGAAACACTTTCATAATCACTTATTGCCTGTTTTGAGTTTCCCTACTGTTGGGAGGCAAAACTTGCCTGCTCCACTTGCTCATTGAGTTCTCTTAAGCTGGTGACCTTCACACTTCACACATAATAATGCTAAATTAGTATTCCGGGGGCAGGGAACTCCTCTGTCCTTCAGCTGCTAAGGCTTTCTTCTTTTATTTTATTTTTTTTAATTTGTAATTTAAGCATCTCCCAGCAACTCACTTCTTCAAAATCTGTGATTTATTTTTTTTTTTTAACTATCATTTATTTCAAAGTGATAACATCAATGGGAAAAAATGTATTTGGCAAGCACTCCCTCAGAGCTCTCCATGTTTTGTCACCACCAGTCACTACTGACTGCCTCAATTTTAAAATGAGGTATGTGTGTTTTCTTCTAGAAAATCAGCAAATTTTATAACTGCAGTATAACAACCTTCCTTGCTCACCATTTGTGGAAGGTTTATTAATCTCAAATTCCATGAATTTCTAGTGCCCAAGATTGTCTATCATAAAGTTTCATGTTGGAAGGATTTCATCTCGAAAGTCTGTACTTATAACCCTTTATTATTCCCTGATAATCACTTTTCTCTGTTGAGAAGTGAGTTGCTTGCTTTGAGTCCAGCTGCTGAGGAACATGCCTGTGATGTTCATAGACATCCTATTTTGATTGAAAGTTTCACTACCTTAGTGCATTTCCCAGTGTTGCGACAGAAGCGGGGAAATAAAAAACAAACCTTTCAGTTATATACACTCCTAAAGAGTCTGTGCATTGATTTCAGCAGCTTCAGATTTAAGCTTTAGGAATCATTGATGCTGGGATGACTGCAGACTAATTTTTTTATTGTAACTAACAGCACTATTTTTCTATGGTTCTTCCTACCTAGACTCACAGAAGTTATTCAGCTTTATTTAGTCATCCATTAGTAAGCATGGACAAATGTTGCTGTTACATTTTATAATCGTTTCTGAAGATTGAACAGTCAAATATCCATAATGTATGCTGTTTCTTAAGCAGAAATCTCCATAGCTCAGCTACAGTGACTGCTGGGAGTGTGGCTAGCATCAATCACATATGATTCCATTCAGCAAGGACTCAACGTGGCTAACAAGTCACTACAAAATGTGATGTTTGATACTAAGGCTGCCACCAAATTGCACAATGCTTTTTGCTTTGTCCAGTCCACCTGAGAAGTTTGATCTCTCTGTGTCAGGCAGCATCAGTCTCATTTGGAGGAAACACACATGGATCAACAATAATCCAAGGAGGCCCTGATCAAAAGGATGCCTTCTTCAGAATATGTGGTTGGGTGGAGAGAGCTGGACAGATGTCACGATCTAACCCACTGCTTCCCACTGAGTGGGTGTGTGAGATAAAAGGGGGGTGTGTGTCTCAGCAGCTGGGCCATTCCTGCTTGCAGGCACTCAGCACAAATGTGCAAGAGCTGATCTCACCGGAAATCATGTCTCCTCTTACCCATGAGAAAACCATGAAGTTGCTACATGTGGGATTCTCTGCTATCAGCATCTGCTTGTGCTTTCCTCAGACACTCATATCATACTTCACAGAGCTCTGAAAATGAGATTCATCTACTGGGAATGTGAGAACAAGGGGGAAAAGGCTGGTGTCCCACTGCAAGATGTTTCAGTCAGTTTTTGCAATATCCGAAGCATGAATTTTCCAATGCACCACATAAAGACACCAGGACAGCAGAGCATGGATAGTATACCGAGCGGTGTAAGTATTCCCCAGGTTCCCAGCTTCTCCCTACCACGTGTGCTGAAACACAGCCACAGCAGGCAGGGAATGACAGATAGTCTATCTGCCATCACCACTGATAGTGGTGACACTGGGAGTCACACCAAGGGTCCTTTCCTGTACTCTTATTTGTATCTTATCTCCTTTATCTGAAACCTAATACAAAGGACAGATAGCAGAGGGTAGTCCTGGGCAAGTAAGAATGGCATAGCAGAAATGCTAAGTCACAGCCTGAACCAGTGATTGAGCACCTATTGGGAAGGCAAGGCCAACCAAGGGGAGCTCAGGTGCATGCAATGTACCTGAGAGAGCGGAAGGGATAAAGACAGAATCCACCCCTTCTCAGATCTTATTTAAGGGTTGGCAGTGGATGCAGGGGTATTTTGCTGGAGATCCCTGCCCAGTGCAGGCCTACCAAAGGTAAGCAGCTTTTTTCTTTCCACAGCTGCTGTATTTGGGCTCATCCTCATTTGCTGCAGCTGAAGACTTTGCCACCCTACTGTTGTTGCTGTACTTTCTATCACGTTATAGTATTACAAATGGCAAGCACTGTGGTGGGAACCAGTTCCTTGTCTTCTTTGGTCCTAGCTCTGACCCCGAAGTGCTCTGCTGTACATCTCCCTTCTGCTCCTATTTATGTTCACCTGCTGTAAAACATGGATAGTACCTATTTAGATCTTCTTAGTCATGATGTGAGCACTATTTTATGAGTGTGCTGCACTGTCTTGAAAACTATATTCTCTGAATTACTGTTCTAATGCTGTGCTAGAGATCAATGACATTGATAAAGCAGGTTACCTTGTCATTAAGTCGTATGCTGGACTGGCACGCGGCTCAGCACACCACTTGGAGAGTTCCAAGTTCTCCTTTCTTGTGCCATGGCTAGAGCGAGAGTCCTAACCCTGTTTGTTGAACCGTCTGCTGGGGATGTGTAATCAATATATTTGCTCTAGATACTATTTCCAGTGAAAATAACTGCTCATGAGGCCACACCTCACACTCTGTAGTGAGATAAGTGGTTAACCATTGTCTTAACTAAAGATTGGTATAAAGCTGATAAAGCCACTAAGCTAACAGAATGATAACTTCATTAACTCTCTATGTGCCAATCAACCTGGGATATTTACAAGTGAACAATTACCTATGGTCACCTCAGATGCACACCTTTCCATCTGTTTCTGAATAGTTATTGAGTACAATTATTGCTAGCATTATGCACACTGCATCAACTTTAAAGCCCTACATTTGCTGATCCCAGCTAGCTTTGCAAGCATACGCAACCTAATCTTTCCCTCAATTCTGTCACTTTAGGCACTGTGGGTGCCTGGCATTTTGAAGAAGTTCTGCAGTCTGCTTTGTGTGAAAGCATTATTGCATTGTGCTTTTCGTTTTCTCTTTTCCCCTTCTTTCAAGTGAGAAAAACACAGATCAGTCATGATATGGACTGAGTGCTATGGCAGAAAAGACATGAATGCCCTGCTGAGTCCTACAAGTTCTCAGGATTTCTCTTTCTGTGCACAAAAGGAAAACGTGGGGCTTTAGCTTTCTTTTCCTCCACATGCTCCATCCAGAAGCCTACTTGCTGTGACATGGGCAGATGTATAAAAGGATGCCTGAAACCTTGCTTAGTCACTCTGACAATTGGAGTATGCAATCAGACCACAGGTGTTGGTTGCACTGGATGGGTGTCCCTGACCCATGCCCTGTCTGGCAGTAAACTATCCCCTCTGGAGCATCCACCACTTCTTTACATCCCACTGATGAGGGTGGACCAATGTCCTAATGAGTCTTCTGCAAGAACCCTTTTAAAACTTCTAAGAATTCAAGGCTCCACCCCAGATCTGCCTCAAGGTATCCCAGAGTAGATTTTCAGGCTTTCTCTGTTCCCCTATTCTACTCTGGAACCTGTTTTTCCTCCGTGGAGGTAGTTTTATTACCAGCAGTGCTAGGTTCCCAGCCAGTCCATCCATGTCCCTCATCGCCCACTACCTCAGCAGCTCCCTAACTTTAGGTCTATTAGACCTTCAGGACAAGAGTGATTTAGAAATGTTTGCTCTTAGATCTGTCTCAGAAGTAACTGTCAGGATTGTTTGCTGTCTTCTAAGAGTCCACAGGCTGAGTGAGCCTAACTGCTTTTTTTCAGATTAGGACCAAGTTATGTTGCTAGCATAATATTTAAAGAAAGGAAGAAAATAAAATGTGCTTTAGAGTAACACTTTGAAGGCCCAATAGATCCCAGTATCCATTTCTCCCTCCCATAAAGCCTTCAGATTTTACTGCATAATCTGCTGAAGTCTGAAGGATAATCAGTGAGTTTCAGTTTCTCAGACACCCAGAGATGCACATGGATTCTAAATCCGTGGTGTACGACTGCTTCTGCTTGAAATATAGCCTTTTTTTTCCCCACCAGGCCTAAGCGTCTGAGAAAGCACCTTATATAGTGTAGTCTTGGACCTGCAGTAAGCCCCACAACCCTAAGACATTCACTGCAAAGCAAAGATATTTTATAGATTTGTCTTGTTGAGTAATCAGCATTTTGCCCTTGGACTACATAGTATTTACCTTTGCAAAACGCACACTGCACAGGGAATCCTGGTTCCTTGCATTTGCTTTTAATATATTGCTTTTATCTTCTCCAAGGCTGAAATCTGACTGAATCTTTCATGCTCCAAGTGTGACAGCAAATTTTAAAGTAAGAAGTTCCCTGCCAGTGCAATTACGGTTTATTGTTTCAGTTAGTAAATGTTTAAAAAAGCAGCTGTCTCTTAAAAACATACAATGAAATATGATGTGTACATAAACTATAAACAGGTAGAAATAATAGCTTCTACAATTCAGATCCACTCCTTGGTAGGCATCAGTTCCTTGTTTAGTTGCAGACTTTCTGTCCACATATGAGCAAATGAATTTATCTTCTCTGTAGCTCATTTCTCTTTTAGAATAATCAGCAGAACCAAACCCCTTTTCAGAGGATGAGTTGAGTAGCTCTGAGAGTCCTGGGATACTAGCCCCTGCTCCGGGGAGGACTTGGGCAGGACCAAAGTAAATAGCCAGCAGTGATTTCACAGGTTGCCAGCACCTGGTGTGACTAATGCAATCTTTCGAGAGAGAGAGAGGATTTCCAGTCAACGTGTGACTGAACTGTTACCCATTTACACCAGAGAGCCCAAAGGCTCAAGTCAAGGCATGCCCTGGTTAGCAGCATTTAATTTCACAGAATCACAGAATCATTAATATTGGAAAAGATCTCTAAGATCACCTAATCCAACTGTCTACCTATGGCCAATATTGCTCTCTAACTCTTGTTGCCACATCTACATGTTTCTTGAAGGCTTCCAGGGACAGTGACTCTACTGCCTCCTTGGGCAGCATGTTCCAATGCCACACTGCTCTTTTAGAGAATTAATTGTTCCTAATATCCAAATGGATCCTCCCCTCGTACAACTTAAGGCCATTTTCTTTTATCTTTCTTAGTCAGGTAACTCACTATCATTTAAAACCACCACTGTCCAAAGGACCAAGTGAGAACCTCAAAGCTGGAATTTGCTTCAGGGCCACAGACTGAAGCTGCCGTCATTGCTCTTGAAACAAGAGCAATCAGGTTCCAGAGATTTTTTTATTTTTCATGGTCTAGCAGTTATTATTGATAATCAAGCATCACTGACAGTTAGGTGCAAGTCTTGTTTATTACCCACTGTTATTATATTTTATTATAATTTAAGTGCAGTGGCTTCTTCCCACATTTCCCCACCCATGTCTAGGAAGCATCTGAAAACCTTTGTGTCTCTGAGAGGAGACACAATAAAGCCTCTTGCTTGTATTTTTCTGCAGACTTTTTCCTGCTGAGCTGGTGATCTTGTCATCTGTATAGGAAAAAAAAATAATAATAATAAGGAAAAAGAAAAAGCTCATTTTCAAAGAGAGTGAAAAATGGATCTTTGAAATTATGAGGGACTCATTTTTCTGTGAGTTACTGGTACCTTCACTATCATGACAGTGGCTACCTAGCAACCATTCCTTTCTACTCAAGCCAACTCCTCTTACAGATATTTGTATTTCTGATAGTGTGTGGAAAAGGAAGCCATGATAATATTAATTCACTCAGACAGTATAAGCTAAAGCATCTTCTTTTAGAGAATTTAAAACAATATTTCAGTAGCAGATTGAAGAAACACCAGTGTCATGGTCATGTGTCATGGCAGGTTTAAGCTCACCACGTAGAAATGCTTTTTTCTGGGCTATAGTGTGCTAAAAGTACTACTTATTAGTAAAAGTAAAATAAATAAAAGTAAGTAAGCAAACAAACTGAAGAAAGAAAGGCCTTACACTTCTTAAGGGAGAAAGTCCTCTTCCCAGTAATGCACAGTAGTAATTAACCCCCACCAGTGGGTGGTTTCTGGGTTTACCTCAACATAAGAATTACATAAGCTTTAAGTTTATGTACCTAATGCCAGTTACTTTTTGCCCAGAAGACAGGGTGGAGTTAACTGTGCTTGAGATTAGTAGACAGAAGCAACCCAAGGCAATAAATAAGTTCTTTTTTCTCTCTCCTGTCTGAAGACATCTAGCTTAAACATATGAAGCTATGTAATTGTTCTGGTTGTTTGTGTTTTAGATCATTTCCCTTCATCATCCCATTCATGAGCAGCAAAATTAAGCAGAAGCTATAACTTACTGTGTGGAGTTTACCTAACCTATCCCTTCTGCAGATGGCAACGTGCAAACCCTAGTAAACACCTTTTCCACCCATATGCACATGGCAACACTGTTGTTTATCCATGAGGGATAAGATATCCTTCCAAAAACATTTAACTACTGCTCTGTATTCCTCCCTGATCACAGGGTCACATAGCTCCTCTCCCTGGCTTTGTCCCAGTATTCAGGCTACTGTACTAGGTAAGTTTTTAGTCCTTTCAGTCCCTTCAGTGTTGTCCCACTAACTTGAAATTTCTCAGAGCACTTATTGATTGACCTTCACAAAACTTTTCTGAAGTAACAAACTTGTTCCTACTCCAACTTAACATGTGAGAAATTAGGCACTACATTATTAGGGTATTATGGAGAATTGAGTAAATTTCCACATTCTGCCAGAATTGCATACTGATTTAAATGACTTTGTTGGTGAGATGGGATTTGGCCAACTGTTAGCAAAACTGAAATACAAACAGCCAATAGGCAAATAAAAGGATGGAGTGGGGGAATTTGTGTGTTATCTACCTTTGTAGAAACAAAGACATGGAAGTGAACAAGAGACAATACAGAGAATTGTTGAGTGAAATAAATACCCAGTGTTTCTGAATATCAGACTACTTATTCTGGATATTAGAGGTATCTGAAGATTTATGTCCACAATTAATAATTACATTAAAAAAAAAAAAAAAAAAAGGGGGGGGAGGGGGGGGGGTTCTATGTGAAATGTAGCCCCACATTAAGTGGCTGGACTCTTGAGATGTTCTGAGCAGGATTCAAAGTCTTGGGTAGAGGTCAACCATAAAGAACCTGAGCTACCAAAGGAAGGCCACTCATTCTTAAGGTCTCAGTCATCTCAAGAAACTTGTCAGTGAGTCATTCAGAATCTCCTGTTTCCTGCCTGCTGGAGGCAGACTGAGGGATTCCCACTGATACTCACCACTCTCAGTAGAATCATAGAAGGTTGGCTCAGGTTGGAAAAGACCTTAAAGATCATAGAGTCCAACCACAACCTAACCATACTTCCCTAACTCTAACAACCCTCCTCTAAATCATGTCCCTGAACACCACATCCAAATGTTTTTAAACACATCCAGAGATGGTGACTCAACCACCTCCCTGGGGAGCCTATTCCAGTGCTTAACAACCCTTTCTGTAAAGAAGTTTTACCTGATGTCTAGCCTAAGCTTATCCTGGTGTAGCTTAAGGCCATTTCCCCTCATCCTGTCACCAGTGGAAGAGACCAACCATGCTCTCGCTGTAAGCATCTTTCGGGTATTGGAAGAGAGCAATAAGGTCTCCCCTCAGCCTCCTTTTCCCCAGATTAAACAGCCCCAGTTCCTTCAGTCTCTCCTCATAGGGCATATTCTCCAAGCCTTTCAGAAGCCTTGTTGTTCTTCTTTGGACCTGCTCCAGCATCTCAATGTCCTTGATGTACTGAGGTGGCCAAAACTGAACACAGTTCTTGAGGTGAGGCCTCACCAGTGCTAAGTAAAGGGGCAGAATTACTTTCTTAGATAGCTGGTTGACTACTTCATAGAGGCTAGACAGAGCACTAGCAGCTACTGCTTTGGGGTTGGTTTTTGTTTTGCCTTATGGGATTTTGTTTGTATTATGTTGGTTTGATTTTTTTGTTTGTTTTGGTTTTTATTTGTGAGCTGCCCGTTGCTTCAGCATTTGAGACACGCCCTTAGAAAATGCCAAATAAATGCCACTCCCTGATACTGACTGCTCTTGGACACGACATAGGCAGAAGCTGCTCAGACCAAGGCCATTCTGGGTGTGTGTGGAGGAGTAAGTGCAAGTATCTTGCCAGTCTTAACGGTAGAAAACCAAGTATATGTAGAGCCTTAAGATGGTTCCACTTTCGGGTGAATACTGAAAAAAAGACTTTTTTTTGATAGAAATGTTTGCGGTTAAAATAAATCCTCCCATGAGCACCAACATCTTGGTCAAGACATAGCTTTCACAACTGATCTTACGGAGCCAAATGTGTTTCTGCTTTAAGCCTGCAAAAATCAGTCAAGCTGCATCAGAGACTATGACTTTATCTGTACCACGTTCGGCAAATAAGACCAATACAGCTTGCATTTAACATGTAAAATTGGGAGAGCTGAAGTTTTCAAAGCATTTTGCAGATGTCAGAAGAATTATAATGATCATTAATTAGAAAATCATAATTCAGCTTATGCTTTGATTTTAGGCAGATTTCATCCTCTGCCCTTTCTGCTACAACTGAAGAAGTGCAATTTCATTTATCTTCATTGTCTGCAGTTGTGAAGTAATGGGAAAAGTTCACAGTAAAAGCTTTGAGGTGTCTTTCTGTTATCAAGGGTTTCTATTAAATATATTAAATTGATTTAGGATTATTAGTTTATAAATAAAGCATAATCCTATTCTTTAGTTTTCAAGGGGAAGTAGCAACTATCTCATTAATTACTGTTTCCTTGCTGGTACCCCAGAGCAAGCAAAGGGTTCCCATGGTCCAAAATAATTGGTAATGTCTGGATACCCGCCTGTAGATGATGGTGCTACCAACTAATAAGGTTAATAGGAAAAACTAAAAAAAGTGTGAGGTGTAAAATTTCCCATTTCTTGGTGAAAAAATATGAATTTTCCAGCTTACAAGAACAAAGATACATGTTCTACGTAGCATTGATGTGGAAATAAAAAATAACAGGTTACAGAAGACCTCCAAAAGATACAGAATTATTCCATCTGAATTAACAAATAAATGCAATCAAAAATCAAAATAAGACAAAACCAGTTTTGACATGCTGGCCATTTTCCATATGCACTGTATTAAAAAAGGTACAAGTACCTCTGCAGGGGGATGCAGGAGGGGTGGATCCCACATGCCCTTGCAATAGGCAACTTCTTGGCCCTTCTTCAGGCATTACAGCAAGTAGTGATGGCAAGTGGGCATCAGGAGTGAAGAGGGGAGAGTATGGTCTGGCTGTGCTGCTCTAGAGGCATGTGTAGGTATAGAGGAGAAAGAAGGAGGTGTCTGCTCACTGATGCGTGATGTCATCCCCTGTGGATATAGGAAACACATTCCACTGTGGGAGAGGTGAGCAGGACTAATGGAGCAGGCACAGCTGGTCAAAGTGAACTGTGAGCAGGGAGAGGCTGGTGGCACAAGGGGGAAGGATGCCTGGTGATTCGTGTGGGTTTTAATCCATATTGAGAAGTGCAGTGAGGCAGAAAGATTTTAGGAGTTCATTTCATTAACTTTGCCTAGATTCTTGAAATATTTTTAATCCAATAGTCCTGTCAACTTCAGTGAATCTTTGATTTATGCCACCTAGGGATTTATGCTGTTGCTGGAGGTGTTTCTAAAGTACCTATATTTTTGTTACACTAGTAAGTTAGAATTATTCTGATACACATACTATTGGTTATTACAGACTGTCATCAGCCCTTCAGTCAGCTGGCCACGATTCATGAAAGAAAATCACGACTAATTAAACATTCATCTAATTATTCTTGCCAGAAACAAGTGAAATATGCAACCAATATGTTCCACAACAGTTTCATAAGAGTACCACTAGGATCTGTGGAGCCAGATTACCGAATGCAAGGGGAAGCTTTTCAGCATATTACATGAGAAAAGGATCCATCCCTACCTTTTAACTGTCTGTCGAACACTTCAAGCAGTATTTAGTGTCAAACTAGATTTTGGAGCAAGGCACATTAATGACTACAGTAATTGCTCTTTGGGAGAACAGATTTGAGTGACAACACTTTCTCTAACCTCCAGGGTCTTCCTTTCCCATGAACAGCTTAACGTTTAAACAAACTGATTTCTCAATAATTTATGGGGAAAAAAAAAATCTGCAGAGGCTCACGTAACTATTTTTCAGTATGTAATTAAAAAAGAGATCTAGCATAACATTTTTCCTTGGTGTGTCACTGCACTGCTTGTCTGCTCCATGCACGCATATGCATCTAAGTAGTAGGATGTTGACCCCTACAGATTGACTTCAAAATGCCTACAGCTTATCGTTCTCCCCATGTCTGAGAGTATAAATCTAATTACCACGTGCCTGGAATATTTGTGTAAGTCCTGTAAATTTCCTTCTTGCCCTAAATTATCTTAGCTTACTAAGTCTTGAATATGTAGTAGCTAGGGGTTTTCTTCCCAATGCACGGACATTTGAGATGCAAATTGCTTACAGATATATTCGATTAAAAACAGTTGAACTTCTCTGGAATTAAAAACTGGCTTTACTGAAGAGAAAAAAAGAAATGAGGTTTAGCAGAATTTGTCTCATTGAAAGCACAAGTATTTAAGATGAGTACGTGTTTCTGCTTCAAATTCACCCCCAAAAATCTGGCCTTGGTTACTGTGTAACCCAGTGCCAGTAATAGGTGGGTTGCAAAAAGATACATAGCTTCTTCATAAGAAAGAATGCCATTAATATGTTTACAATAGTAGTAAATGGTTTCTGTTAAGAAACCTTCTCAATCTGAGAAAAATGTGACATGAATTATATAGAAAAAGTAGCACTTTGTGGTTATTTCTAGGCTGTTCAAATATGTGGCAAATGCCTGGAGATTCAGCAGGATACTTCTGATACCATCACATCTGCAGGTTATCGGGTTCTGGCATGCTACTTCTCTGTAATTATTTATTAAAAGACCAAAAATGAATGTTTCAAAAGGATTTCTCAGAGAGGCTGAAGTTTGGCTTTGTTTCCCAACTCTGCCAAAGCTTTCATGTGCAGGAAATTTAGAACCATACTGGTTAAAGCAGGAAGGTGTTGATCTCCCTTTGAAATCAAGACTTTCAGATGTTTCTTATGAAATCAGTGGGAAGTACACATCTAAAAAACTTCAAAAATCTAGCCCCTATGCTCTCTACAATATCCTCCTTTTGGAAGCAAGCAGTGTAAAACCAGATATAGCTTGGGAGTTCAATGTAAATTGATTATATCTTGGGGACTTCTTCAAGCTATCTTGATTTCTTCATAGATGTTTCAAGGTTTCAAGGTTTCATGTTTCAAGAAACATGAAATATTCAAATCCTACACCAAAAATATTTATTTTTCTAACACAGAGAACTGACTCTTTAATTCCAAACAGAATGTGTAACATATTTACTAGAAACAGGTAATTCAGTGATCATTGCTGAGAACAGTTTTGGACTCAAGGAAATTTTGAGTAGCTATGGATGCTGCCATTATTTTGTGCTTGGTAAATATATGTTTTTCATCATTCATGGCATTTGTGCTAAGATGTGGAGCTCAGACACTTCCTTCTTTGATCACAGCACAACCAGAACGTTATTAGTTTCATTCTGCACTGTACTGGAATGTTTCGTGATTTGTGAATGCCACCATCAAAGTACCCTCTTTCTCATTCTGAAAAATATGGTCAATTTAGTTTTATTTTCAGTTATCATAAACAGAGATTACCTCTGGCCTTAAACCACAAATCATGCTTGTCTTCCCACAGTGATCAGATTAGTCATCAAACAGTCAGATCCGTAGTCATCTTTCTCTCTTGGTTTCCTTATTATCATTTTATTAGCTTTAAGATCCTGCAAAACCACACAGGCTTCCTTTCCAAACCTGCCTACTACTGCTCTCATAAGTTGGAGGAATGTTTTAGCAAGCTCTGACCACAGGAAAATGGAAATTTAGAAATGGCCGCTATAGCCACATGCTTCCGGGATCACAGAAAAGCATCACAGCATCACACCCAGCACCCACATTTGAAAAACAGAGCACTAATTTTACATCCAAGCC
Source organism: Excalfactoria chinensis (assembly GCF_039878825.1). NCBI lineage: Eukaryota > Metazoa > Chordata > Aves > Galliformes > Phasianidae > Excalfactoria > Excalfactoria chinensis. Next base: position 56,305,433 of record NC_092828.1, read on the forward strand.
CTTCGTTTAGTGTTCCAGCTTGCTATCTCTAGACACATCTCTGCTCATCTAGATGTGAGGTGGTTTTGGGGGGTTTTTCACAAGCTCTTTTGATGTGTCTATGTGCTGCCTAATGACCCAAGCACTTAACTTTAGATTTTTGCTTCTATTCTGGGGACCAGTTGGCTAAATACTCACTTTGCAGCATCTAAACATATGGGCATCTACATTCTTTATCAGATGTAACCAAGAGTCCACCAACCAAAAAGTCTACTTGTTTGTGCTAACTGCTCATTTTACATTGTTTTTAATACTGCAAAATAGGGTTTAAAATCCGTTTGCATACAGAAAGCAAATTATTTTTATGTTGTGCTGCCAGAGTAAAATTTCCCTGCATGCAGTTTTCCTCTTCTTTTCAAAGAAGCTATCTAAAAATAAATGTCGTACACCTGCCTTGTCTCTGTGTACCATCCAGCAAGTAAAACTAAACACGTATGTAGACTGTATAAAATGCTCTGCAAAGCCTGGAGAAGGAATTTCAAGTGCACAAATTTTATCAGCAGTCTTGTTTTTCTCTCACATTAGAGATGTTAAACTGGTTTAGCCAAGGCTTTGCCCCCAAAAACAACCTTGATGGCATTTGAAATCAAAAATCCTTTTCCTCACTTCTTCCTTTGGGAAATAATGGGCAAATAATGCCCAAATTTTCTACTCAGTTTACTTAAGCCTGAAGTCACATCACCCTCTTTGTAGTTCCCTGGCTTCTTTTTTGCTGGGCAAGAGGAGGAAGTGGTGAGTTAGAGCCATGTCTTGCATTGTGTAGGGGTGGCAGAGCAGCATCCCAGGTCACTGACCTCACAGGAAGCTTATCTACTCCAAAGCTATACCAATGTTCTGTTAGCAAATCTGGCATGCATGCTGGGCCACAATGACATCTGCAAATCTAACGCAAACTAAGTGTATCTGGGACCTATGGTCAGGATTGATGACGATGGATGTATGTTGAACCCTTTGCCACCACTGAAGGATTTCAAGAAATGATGTAGAGAGCATGGTACCTCTTCATTTTAAATGTTTACTGCTCACTGCCTGGGGCATCTGTTTAGAGATGGGAGGCTTAACTTTGAATGCCCAGGGACTGAGAACAGATTAAACTATGTTTGAGCTAAGTAAAAGCCACCTGCTGACACCTCTGCATAAAATGATGTTTTGCAGGCAGCAGTCCTCTACAACATTGTCCAATGAGCACTGAGATCAGTTGGTCAAATGGGAGCCAATACTAAACAGGGAGCCAATCTGATCTGACCTAGCTGCCTGGACTATCCCACCGCTTCTGAAAGTGTAAGCATTAAAAGCAAAGATGTACATCCAAGGATGATTTTCCTACTGCACTGGATAACCATAAAAGCCTTCACTGTTTCAGCATACTAGTGACATAAATTACATTTTCAGGGAATGGTTGCACTGTGGCATGAATTAAAACAGTTTTTTTTTTCACTTATACCTGTTACTTTGAAATGACAAGGACTGTCAATCCCTGCACTTAAGGGCAAAAAATAAAGTCAGAAAAAAATTCCATGAGGATGGAAGATTTGAAAAGGCACCAAAGAGTAATTTTGCCTTCTGCTGAAATACCTGTGAATGTGAAGGCAAGAGATTTGACTAATCACTGTTGTGTTGGATAAAGATTCCTACAGAAATAATGACTGCAGAATTACTGAGAGATGATGTGTGCACATTGATGAGAATGAGAACACATTGTAGGTAGGCTATAATATGAAATATGTAATTGCTGTCATACAAGCACAGAAAGTTTCATCTTTGATGGTTATTACAATTTCTAGATAATATCTGAGGACGAGGTACTTTGTCTCATTATTAATTGTTTGTGTTTTTGTACCTGGGTTGAGAGCTATGGAGTTTCTTCTGTACAAACTAAGGATGTTTTCATCCAGAAATATGCTGCGCAAAAAAATGTTAGTGAGTCCACCAACCTGAGTAGCTGTGATAATTTGACAAAAATGAGAACTGATGTTACAGATCCTGACATGCAGTAAGTTGCTCAAAGAATGGGATAGTAGAAAACTCCATCAGCTCTTTCGAGATGGTCGCCAGTCACCCCACACACCTATGATTTCCAAAGCAGTAAGAGTTGAGCCCACATAGAAATCAGTAATATAATAAACGTTAGAGGATAGTTTGGAACTAGAGTCTCTGGTATGTCAACATGCAACAATTTAATTAGATTTCATTCTTGAGTAAGTACCTCAGAGCTCTGTAGTTGGGCAAAATGCCTACAAAAGCTAAGAGGAAAGCATCAAGCTCTTTAGTGGAAGGCAGCAAATACAGTTTGTTTTTTTAAATAAGCCCACAAATACCTCCACCGAGCTCAGAGAAATACAGAGGAGGTTATTCCCTTCTTTCTACAAATTCACCTTTCTGTTTAATTATATGCTTCCTACTTCAAAGTAGCCACTGCTCCCAGATATATGGAGCTGTTTCTGAGTGATAATCTTTTCACTCTGCAATTAAGAGAGGAAAGGAAGTTTGCTTTGGACCAGATGCAGCAACCTTAAATTCCTTTTTCTCTTTCTTCAACATGCTGTATACTGTGGTATAGAAAGGGTGTTGTGAAGCTTTTTCAAGCAATCATTATAGATGTAGCAACATAGCCCCAGAGACACTGAAAACATTGTATGTTTATAGGAGGTGAGGATGCACCATGCACACTGAGGATGCACTTCAGCGTGTGCTACTGTGTGGGGATTTAAGGAGAACAGCGCATGTGTAAGCACAGATTTCTGGTTTTCTCCACTAGTTTATTTTTAGAAATTTCTTGTTCCAGCCCATTTGAAGTGAAAGCTCTTCCAAAGCTCCCTTTAAAAGTGTGCACACTTTTTAGAGAGACACTTGAGGTCTTTGCGTATAAACTTTAAGATGTCTATGCCCCAGAAAAGAGATCTAACTAATTCCAAAGTAACCCATAGTCAATCAGCTAATAAAATGTAAACCAACTCAGAAATGTGTTCTAGAGGCAGCTCTTGAAAATCAGGAATATTCTAGGATGAGGAAGAGTAGTGGTTTCATAATAGTAGTGAATGTCTTTTGACCCATTCCAGATATATTAAAGCCTTTGTATTATTTAGTCTTTATTACTAAGGTTGCTTTCACTCAGTTCAAGGTGTCTAATATCCCATAAATCCCACTCTTAGACTTAAAAACTGAATTAGCTTTTGACTTACAACGTAAAGGTCTAATGAAACACCTTTTTGATGATGCAGTAAATGAAAGTGATATTTCATCTCTGATTGTTTAATACTTAGAAGTACTTTTAACTTGCAAAACGGAGAAAAAAAAATCAGTAAGACAGATTAATTCTTATATTTAAGATGGGGAAAAAAAAGTAGAGTTTCTGAATTGATTAATCTCTTTTCCTTTCACATGGAAAGAGTTCCATATGAGTATAAAATTGCACATTTCTTACAGCGTGAATTGTCTTTACCTAACTAACTAGAAGTCTCTTCCAAGAGTGCTCAAGGAAAATGTATTTATCCTTAGGCACTACACATGCTTATGAAGGTCAAGCTTGTTTCTAATCTGAGTGAAATATGTGTACCATATTTAGCAGATGCATGTACAAGTATGCCCATACAAGAAGAGTGAGAAAAGAAATTATAATTGCTGTTCCCCAAATATATCACGAATTCTCAGATTTTCATATTATACTTTTACATTCCAAGAACAAACATTCACAGGACATAGTGAAAAAAAAAAAAAGGAAAAGTTTCAGCTTCTAACAGGACATTTTGCTTGTTTAAATGTTACAATACTTTAAAACTTCTTTACAGAATTGCAGTTAGATTGTGACCTTTCTGAAATGTATATTAATCCAAAAAGAAAATTTTATTCTCAGCAAAATTGGACGGCAAACTTCTGCTCTTGATGGAACTCTTTGGATGCCCACATACAGCATAAATCTGTCAATGGAAGTTGAATTTGATGATAAATATTTGTATGTTTATCTTCCATTGACAGGTCTGCAAGGAACATATCTAAATAGTCTGATACAGAGTGAATAGTCTGATCTTTGAACATTAGGGAGCTTTTCTATTTGAAGAGTATTAAGAAAAATAGCTTGATAGAAGGACATTAGAGTGAGTTACACTGATTTTCTCTTTAATCATTATTTCAAAAGTTATTGAAGCAAATCCAGTCTTTAGGTGTCTTAGATTTAACTTCTACTTTATAGACAAACTAGATCCTTTACTGTGTACACACACAAAGTAACTACCACAAATTTACTCTTTGATGAGGGCAATGTACATGCTTTGTGTATTCCTTGCTTGTTTTGCCCGTTCTTTTTGGATATGGCAAAGGTAGTTAGAAAAAAAATTACCGTTGATCAGAATTCTTCCCCTCTTTTCATAGATTAACTGTTACACATCTTGATAAAGCAAGAAAGAAATTTTATGCATGTACAAGAGTGGCACAGCTGTCAAGGTCTGATCTGTCTTCACTTTTTTTTAATTCTATTGTACCACAGAATGAGTACAAAAATTCAATAGAAAAGAATTAAAGTAAAATCATTACATTTCATATAGCAGATGATGACCAATTGTGTGGTGTCATTGAGGAGCATGAAGTGCAGTTAAGTCTAAAAGCTGTAAGAGCCCTATTAATCATTTTTACTGAAACTCTAAGAGGGTTTCTTGTAAACTCAAAATTTGTCATGCAGCTGCTAAAGCAGGCCTTTCAAGATTTGAAACAGTTGCTTCATTACTGACCTTCAGAACAAGGAGTTAATTCTGTGTTTATAGGGTTCACAGCATTTATAGATGCCTAAAGTGCTGTGTTAAGGAGCAGAAATACAGCCTGAGGACTTGATCTTTTCGGCTACTAGCATAAAATTAAAATTAATGTTCAAAGTACAAACACGTGGAGATTGAGAAAATAATTGTTTTCCCCTTCCATTTAAAGCACTTCCATTTAAAGGATTTTGTGTATTTACCTTTGAAAGGATTAAACTAAGCCAAAAACTCTCAGCCTAATTGAAAAGAGGTTGTTCTCTAAAGTAAAAGATGTCAATGACAAAGGAAACACTTACCAAGCTAGCCTTCATGGCTACTGACTGGCCATTGCTTGGGGAAGACATTGGCAGACATTAACACTTCCCATAATCCTCAGTTTTTAATGTGGAGGCTGCCTTTGGGAGAGGTGCCACTAGCATCCTGCCCATGCAAGAAGCTTATAAAATATGTCATCCATGACTGCTGAACCTATCTGATTATTTGAAACCTTAGGAGTCCATAGAGCAGTGGTTTACAGAAGTTCCTGCCCCAAGCACCGTTTCCTCAACTAAGTCCTATTTGGAACAATGCTCATCAAAGTAGCCCACATCCACCCTCAGTCTTGCTCCTGTGCTAGGGATGTATGAAAATATTTGCATAGGTAGATTAAGCTGCTAGAAACGCCAGTTAATTTTCTTTCAAAATAAAACCAGAGATGCATGCATACATTTTTAGAGATTATAAAACATTGCACTGTGGAGAATATCTGGCTCTTTTCTGTTTGCACATGGTTACAAATGTTTTTATAAAAGGGTCCCAGCTGAGTACTGGGGCCAGGAATAATGATGGGAATTTTGCTTTCTTTCAGTTACGTGAGATGCAGCTATTTGCCTTCTCCCATTTATGTATGTAGAGAAAATTTGCTCTGCAAAAACTTGTGCCCTCACTGTGCTATGGCTGCACATGCACACAAACATGTATGCACACATACTTATTTTTGTTTTAGAGTTTTAATTGCACTCCATCCAGGAGTGTAATTCTCACTTTGACTTATGACTACATAATGCACTTGTAGGTTCATATTAAGGTAACATATGAACATAGGCATCTCAGGACACCTCCTCAGCACCTGACAGCTCTCTTCGCTTTTTGTTGAGTATGCCATTTTTCAGTAGTTTTTATGGACCTTTTTGCAACTGTTTGACATTGTATGACTATTTACCACCCCACCCCCTTCACATCAGCATTTGGAATATTTGAACCATCTTTCTCAAGACAGTTTCAAAATAGAAAACATCACCACCAGAAACTTTCTGTACACCGCAGTGGGTATCATACCTCCACAGGACAGCAGACCATCTCCTTCCAATCACAAGGCATGCCTTACATTGTTTTCTTACCACAGACGGAGCCACGTGGCTTGGTTCTGTATTGCCCATACTAAGTTAACAGAATCATTGAATAGTTTGAATTGGAAAGGACATCAACAATCATCCAGTTCCAGTCTATGGTGTGCTATGGGCAGGGCTGCAACCCACCAGATCAGGCTGACCAGGGCCCCATCCAACCTGGCCTTAAGCACCACCAGGGATGGGGCATCCATAGCCTCCCTGGGCGACCTCTTCTCAGTAAAAAACCTTCTCCCTGACATCTAATCTAAATCTCCCCTCTTTTAGTTTAAAATAATTCCCCATTGTTCTATCACTATCTACCTGTGTAAAAAAATTGATTTGATAATGACAAAGATGGATCTCAAGCATTAGCTTCTGTATATCCCAAATGACAAAGTTGTTTTATTTGATTTTTTATTTTCTTCCACTTTATAATAGGTAATTAATAGGTATTGCAGCAAACGTACGGTAAAATGCCTATGAAAGAGAACTACACTTCTTGGGAAGCAAACTCACAGCTTCAGTACCAAGCAGCAGCAGCAGCAGCCTGTGCCCATGCTGTATTCCACAATCTGTAATTTCAGCTACATATCTATTTATTCCAATGCCGCAGCATTCCATTTCTGAATGAGTTCCCACATCATGGTGACACATGCCTAGCATTATTGCATTTTAGACAGCCATCTGTACTGATATATTCAGCCAATAATTTGCCACCAGGAAATTGGTTCCTGGGAATACATTTTTTATGCGGAGTGCGTGCATGCCTGTCTGTAATTTCTAAAATCCATATATCCTTGACGTATCTTGTAGGAAGGGGAAATCCTTTTTCATTCTGAACTGGACATAGAATACAATTCATGATATTAATTAATGAGCAAGGGAATTTATGCCATAGTTCATCAGCAAAACATTAGCACCAGCATAACAATCCCAGAAAGAATAAGTCGTAGCATGGAGATGCCAGTTATCTAAATATGGCAAACGGCAGGGAAGAATGCAATAGGTCTAAAGGGACATGGATTCTCTAACTGACGAAAGATATGGGCTAAAAATACACTTAAGTGCAGATAAATATAGAACAATTACTGTAAGAAAAATAACCCAAACGTGGGTTGTAGCATCACTTGAGTGATCATACAGTACCCTGAGAAAGAAAAACGCCAGGTAGTTATTAACAAATAATCTCTCAGTATGTTAATAGACCAGGTTATGTAGTGAAAAATGGCCACCTAACTTTAGATCATTCAGCCCATTTCCTGCAACACTAGAACATAGCCCACCAGACAGGAGACATGTGAAATATTAAAAAGATACTAAACATGTACTTAAACTTTGGGCAGAAAGCCAAGGGTAACCAGAGCACAGGCAGGCAGCATGTAGGGGCTGAGGAAGTAAGAGTTCCTCCACTGAAAAGTGTGGTTCAGATTGTATGAAATGCAATGTTTATGTCTGTTATAACAGATTTTTTTTTTCTTTTTCTTCTGCCAGGAGAGTGGTGGGAGAGCAAGAGAGAATAAAAAAGGGAAAGCCTTAAAGGACAGCTCAACATGCTAGAAGAGAAGAAATTCTATTGCTTTAAGCTAAGAGAGATAAAGTGTTGTTTTTTTTTTTAATTATCAGAGATTTTTCTGTCTTTGCGCAGACACCAGGCTGCTAATCAGAGGCTTTCACAGCAGTTAATTCCACTTTGAGTAGGATTAGCTTTCATATTTAAATAAATAATCTCTTTGGCTTTGCAGTTTTTGTGCAGCAGGAATCTATGGAGGAGAAAATTGAAAGTACTGGGGAAAAAAAAGGAAGCCTCCATCCTCCACCAGGTCTGCAAGCTAAGCAGCAAAACCGGGAGAACATCTGAAAGTTCTTCTATAGCTCTAGAGGAAATTTCAAAGGAACTGGTCAACCAGTTATCATAAATACAGGTTCGGTTTGTTCCTGTAGGAGATAAGGCATTCATAAGTATCTCCAGTCTAGTACGTCTTTCCAGACAGAATACTAATTCATAGTGAAGAAAGAGTCTCCAAAGTACCTATGAAAGGGTATACAATTATTGTTTATACTTACTTAGAAAGAAAAAACCCTCTTTGCTAGGCACAAATGCAATAGCTCATAATGAATGCCAGCCAGTTTTTGCATTTCAACAAATTATTTATTGTCAAGCTAAACATTTTTATGAAAAATTAACTTAAAAGCTGATCTTTTTTTTTTTTCTTTCCTTCTCATATTGACTAACTTTTTCCTCCTGTATATTTTGAACTTCTACAAACCGCCATGACAACGTTATCAGTCCACGGTGGTCAGAAAGAAAAATAATTGCTGCACAATTGTTGCCTCTTAGAGCATACTGATATTTTTTGTGATATCCTTTTTTAAACTCATGAGAAGGATTTTTAAACTGGTTTGGCATTAGAAAGGATAACCCATTTCCTTGATTAATTGCAGCCTACATATAACAACAGGCTTTGAGAAGGAAATAACTTATGGTACCAATTTAAAAGAATGGCAAGATTTTGCAATAGCATTCGTATCTTAGAGATATTCTTTAGAATAACCCTGTTAAGTTAAAATGAAACACAAGTTATTGCAGGAAAGGAACAAAACAAAATGTTAGATCAAGAGAAGTAACCAAAGTACATGCTTTCTCAGGGGTCATTCATCATTAACTGTAAGAGAGGGGGCTGTGAACACTTCAAACCAGTGCTGTTGTCCGTGTCCCAACTCTTGCTCCCCAGGTTCTGCTCCAGTCTGGCACTTATTTCAGATTAACCCTTCAGAACTCCTCTCCTAAAACATGGCCCTGCATGTCAGAGGGCAGAGGGAGAGGCATGTTATGTAAGGGGCATTCAAGGGGGGAAAAGCAGCCACGCTTCTTCCGCTAGCTTTTCTGAATTTGACCAGGTTACCTGGCTTGCAGAGCTGGGACCTAATATGCATTCGTAGCACAAAGGGTAAGATTTTCAATTTTTGTCAGCCTACTTCAAGCAGACACACAAAGCGCTCCCAGCTTTTGAGTTCTCTTGGGCTGCATATGTTAAGAGAATCACACCATAGAGAAAGATTCTCTCTCTTACTGAAGTTCCCTTGCAAATGCTCTGGTTAAGGAACCACAGACCTGATGTCAGCTACATTTAGATTGGCTCTAAGGCCTTTTGGCATTGCTAGATTGGAAAAAGAAAGGAAAAAAGAAAAAAAATAACAAAAAACGAGACACCCATGAGCTGACTTCTAGGTTGAAATTTGTTGCATATGTTCAAGAAATACTAGCGACATTTGCTCCCATGTATTGCAGGCAGCAGTAACAGAAATTTGACATGTCAAATAGAGGGCATGCCACTGATCTATCCAGCTTGAGATCTGAAACATGGAGTGTTACAAAGACCTGGAAAAAAAAAAAACAAAAAACACAACACTAAATACGTGTGAAATGCTAAGGGGAAAAAAAGTGTAAATTCTGTTTTTCTGCCCCCAGTGCCACTATTCTTTCTTTCTGATGTGAACAGCTTCCAAGAGAAAGATTTTGGACTGCAAATTTGTATGAAATGTTGGCAATTCAAAAAATAAACCGTTGAGAGGAATGACATAGTTTGTTCCCTTCAGAACTTCTGAAGTTCTTTTGCTACAAAGCATCAGGAGAAATTTCATAACAGGTCAGAATTAAGCCTCCCCGAAATGTTATAGTTTAGCCTTTTGGCAATCTGTCAACAGGTCAATATGTGGCAAAAAGTATATAAAAAATATATTGCGCCACACAAAGTATTTGGAACAGTAATTCAAAGAGTTAACAACCACTGCAAATACACTTACTGCACTTCATTATAAAGTTAGAGTAAATGGAGCATTTAAAAAGAAGTAACAGATGCCATCATCCTGGATGGATAATTAACAGCAGATTCTTTAACACTTATGTTTAAATGGGACAGAAACATTTCTAAAAGATTTTTTTCTTTCTGTTTCAAAACATTTATATATTAATAAAAATTAAAAAATAAATAAAGGCTATTCTCCTGCAATACCTTCCTTAGGGAAAAGAAATTTGGAATAAAATTGAGTGAACACTCCAGCAGTGCAGGTTTCCACATATCTGGAGAGGAACATGGGCAGGGTGTTGAGTTTCTCCATATCAAAAACATTGCAGGTGATACCTAACACTTTCCCATTCCTTTGGAGCAAGGAGCTTACCTTCTCTGATTTTGCAGACTCTTGGTGACCAGCTCCCTGCCTCTGGTGGGCTTTCCAAGGCAACTTTGGTCTGCCTGCACCAAAGTAGGTGCCAATACAAAGTCAGGACTCCACCATCCTCTTTTGCATCATTAGTTCTGGTATAGCTGCACTGGAGCACCATCCATTAGCAGGGAACTGATAATAACAAGGACCACACTTTTTTCCATGCATATTTTGCTTCCACCTTCACTTGAGCAACAGTGTTTTTCTTCCACTGCCCTGATTTTGTTGAGATGCACAATGCCAAGGTTTGCCCAAACCTATTCATCACAAAACTACACCTATTTTGTCGTCATTTGGCACCTTTTTTGGCTGCAATAGTAGAAAAACTGGCTCACATTGACAGAGAAATTGGAAGCCTCCTCTGTTTTTCTAGAGGTGATCTCTCAAAGGTAAGGATTAAAACACCGTTCAGACAGTCTGCAGGAACAAAGCTTTTTTTTTTTTTTTGCCTTTCTCCACACCATTTTGTGGCATTGGGTGACACCTTTCACTTTACTATTAAGAACAAAAGCCTTTGACAGTATCTACAACCCTGAGCTGCCAGCCTGCAAAACTTGATCCACGTTACTTGGTCTGCCTGTTAAGGTCCAGAAACAATGTGTGGCTGCCCCTGACAGTGCATGACCGAATAGGTACACACTTTGCAGGGTGGAAGGCCATCCAGGGTCTCTAATTCCGGCCCCATTCAGTACATGTGACAGATCAATCCATCTCTGCCCCAAAATGTCATTTCAGCCTCAGAGCGTGTGTTGCTTATACAACAGAGCCTTTCAGATAAACACAGGTTTCTCAATTTCCTTTTCTGTTTACCAGGCTGAATGTGTATAGATTATCTTCCGAACTGAGACACACAGATGCTCTCCTTATTAATGTGAGAAAATAATAGTGCCAAGGGGCATTGCAGATCTTTTCATTCAGCAGGGGGAAAAAAAACTTGCACAATATGATGAAGTCAGACAAATACCACAAAATGAAGGACAACTCCCCTCAACTACTTGCATGTCAAGCAGATTTCAAGTCTGAATATCCAGTCTGCACATGCAGTCTCCATACTAGCAGGTGCAAATTAATAACTGAGTCTTTTGACAATCCTAGCATTAGAAACATAACATACCACAACAATTAAGTGTATAGAGCATTTCTTGTTTGGTAAAAATAAAGCTGGGAATCCAAGCAATAGGAAAAGACAGCTGCTATCTCCTAATCGGGAACAACTGTGTTCGCCTGTGCCTCCACAGAAATCAAACCCCCATGTCTAAGCATACAGAAGGTAACTGATTAATATGAACATCCATGAACGATTTTGACAGGAAGTTTACATAATGGTAACAGTATCTGTCATACTTTGCCATTCTCCCACATGTGATATCTGATGTCTGACAGTGACTCACGGGCCGCAGATCTCATGTGGCTGCTCAGTTAGGTATGACTGAAAGACAAACCCAGGATCACGTAGATGGCGTGCACGTGTGTCCCAGTGCTGACGGAGGAGTGGGTGTTTATTGGTGCTGGTGGCAGATACCTGGGTGCATCACCAACCGAGGAAAGCACATGGACACAGAGTTACATCTTTATAAAACTGTGATTTTGAGATGTCAGGAAAGAGAAGTGATGCTTCGCTGTCCCCCCTCCTAGTAAGTTGATAACTTAGCATTTCAGTCTCATTTTAATTTTCCCAAACTTCTATGTGTATGAAATTGCTATAGGCAACTGCCCAATGCCTTTGCATCTGCTAGAGCTGTTAAGTAGTTGATGAGGTCTTTTTCACAAGATCTGGCTTCTTTTTTTTTTTTTCTTTCTTTTTCTTTTTAACAATTTCTGAAGATATAGAATCTGTTCCAGCAATATGGTGAGTGCAAATGCTCCTATTGGAGACCTGCTGATATCCAAGAAGATGTCTTAGTCCTTCTCTTAAAATTATCTTTCTAGCATAAAGGTGTAAATAAATATGTGTAGAGAAAGGATGTTAAAACAGATTAAATTTCTTGTACCTCGGATTAGTCTACAGCTCCCATGAGAGACATTTAATTTAATGTAAATTGCTAAAGGACAGTCAAGCTTTTAATGTTATTAGCATTGAACATCAATATCTTCAATCACACATGGAGAAGGTAATGGGCTATATTCAGTCCTTATTGCATGCTAGAACTACCACTCAAATTGGAATCTTTGGGCTACATAAAGTTATGACTATATACTTCAGTTACCCTGAAAAATCAGGTCAAAATCACTTTTTTCTTTAATTAGTTGGGGTTTTTTAGGACTTTTCACGTCTGAATGGCTTCTCACAAATCCTATGAATTGTCAGTTTATAGATGTTTCACATGTATTTTCTTACACGAGTTTGAATTTCCTGAAATGTAACTTGGTTTCACAGGTTCCTTCCTTGTAAACTTATTTGCGAAAGGAGGATCTCTGAGCCACGATGGCTGTCTGCTGAAGGATGAAAGTGAGGCAAAGGACTGTAAAACAAATAAAAGAGGGAGAGGCAAGATCAAAGTACCTCATTAAGAGTAATACGTTACAGCTTCGTCCAACCTCTTCTGCAGAGTATAAGTGTCTGCTCCCAGTTAGCTGATTCCTGCAGGGTGGGGTGAGAGGAGGGGAAGCAGAGGGTGGCTGGGACACAGGCACTGGAATGACCTGGGCTTCCCCATGTGAGCTGCAGTCTGAGCTGTGCTCATGGTGGTTCACTTGTTATCGAGGAAGTTTTAGAGAAATTCATAGTAAAATTATCTAGTTTTTGAGCTCTGCATTCACTCAAGTGCTCCTAGAAACAAACATACTTCAATATTTTGTATTCACTGTAATTGTATTTGGCTGCAAAGGAGCACCTCCTCACACCTCTTTTGACAACTGCACGTCAAGAAAAGACCTTGGAGGAGGGACATTTGTATCTATGCCATTTTCCATCCAATTCTGTGACTGTGCAAGGATGGCTGAGTTCTTCCTCTATCCTGTCACTGGTCTACCTCTTGCTTACCAGTCTGCCTCCCAATATAGATTGTAGCCACAGTGCAAACAGTCTGTAATGATGGCTGCCTCACCTCAGGAAGGCATAGCCTGCTTCTGCTTCTTCACCTAGCTGAACCCAGAAGGACTTTGCACCCATCCTTCCTATCTGACAACTGTTTTTCAGCTCTGAACAGGAACTATGAGCTTTTCTGTGGTGACAGCTACTCCCGGGTCACTTTCACACCCATTCTGCTAGTGCTCCCACAGGCTGTCACGTGCCAGGTGGAGCCCTTAGGAAGAAAGACACATCCCTGGAATTCAGACCAATTTCCAGCAGTGTGCCAGGACTAGTCTAAGGAGTTGCAGGTGGCAGAGGCAAGTTGTGATCTGCCCCTCCATTGAAAAGCAGTAGTCAGGAGTGAGCACAGTAACTTTTCCATTTAGCTGTGTGAGCCTGTTTCCCTCCTGCCTCCTGCCAGGACACTGGCTGTTCTGTTGCCTGGCTAGAAGGCACGCCAGTTGTTTAGATGGAAAGTCCAACAGCAAACAGCCCTCACCTTGACCTGTTTTCAGTGGGCACCGTGTGATGTTCCGAGGTACCTCAGGACACTTTGGCTTCTGCTTTGGATCACACAGTACTGCCTGAGTGGAAACACTCCTTATAGCTGGCAAAATGTTTTCGATGACAAATGACACATTGTAGCTTGATGTTATTGGCAGTTACCATTATCATGAGATTTGTTAATCTCTTGTTTTCTCACTGTCAGATTGGACATAATTCATCTCATCTGAAGCACTGAAGTCCAGCCAGACATTGTTCCCAAACAAGGTATCAAGGCGCTGGTTGTGTTTCAACCATCTTTAGTCTGGTTGCAAACTCCCTTGCTTGCAGAAAAGAGGGCACCATCCTGAGCTCAAAGGGAATGCACAGGCATATTCATCCTCTTCTTCTGCTTAACTAGAGAGTGAGTGTACTCTTGCACCCTTGTCCTAACAGAAAGTCTTCACCCAGGACATGCAACTTGGCCAGCACTCAATCCTCACTCCACCATCACTCTTCACAAACATACTGCAGGCTCTCACCACAGGCACACACCAACAGCATGGTCCAGGGGAGCATCCTTCCAACACAGTGCAGAGAGGAAAAAGAAAAGGGTAAGGCCAAAAGGGAGTACAGTTGGGAGCTTCCAACAGCTTACCAAAATGCAGGGTCTTGATCAGATTGCCTGCCACCAGCCTATCCTGTTCTAGTCAATGTGCAATATCTGCCTGTCCCCATCTCTCCTCAGCCCATCCATTTCAGGAGGGCAAGTCTGTCCGGCAGCTCTCGACCAAGAACAATCCTAGGTGTTACATCCATGCCAAGGACAAAGGAGTCATGGAAACCTCATGAAGAAAAGTCTTGGGGAAAAGACAGAGCAATCCTGGCAAACAATTCCAGGTCTAAAACATGCTCAATGCCTTGCAGTAGAGGTAGTTCTTTAGGACCTTAACCATTCCTGTCATATCTCTAAGGAAATGTGCTCACTGAGGTCAGTCAGGCAGCCTGTGGCAGCGTTTGTTCTCAAAGCACATGAGCATCGGCTCATGCAGCTATAGCTCTGGCTGCCTGCCGGCTCATGGGTCTGGTTCATTGCTTCCCATACAGCCAGTAGGCCTGAACGTGCCTCAGATTATCCCTGAAGCAACACAAAATACATATGATCAAGCCAGCAAGAAAAGAAAAGGCAATTGTACCCCACTGCAGCTGCTCATTGCTCCTGACACATTCCACAGGGACACACGGGGAGCCTCATCCCAGAGGTGTGCAGCTGGATTCATCCCAGACCTCACACATGTAAGTACAAGTGGATTGAGACCAAGGAATAAAGGCCGTAAAACAGGAGATGAATTGCCTTAGGACCTGGCTGCTGCATAGATGATCAAGCAGCCATAGCTGTTTGGCACACATGTAAGAGAGACAGCTAGGCTCTCTGTGTGTGTTTGAACACCAGGGTGCTGTTCTCCTGCAGATGTAAGCTCAATGTCTATCTAGACATCTAGCCTAGGGCACATGGGGAGTGCGGAAGTGAGAGGAGCCATGAAGATTCCTGCCAAATACATGTATGATTAAGCAGCTTCTATGCCTAATTTTGATAAGATTAATCATATTCTTGGTGCTTCCTAGAGATGCTGGTTGCATCTGCCTGTGGCACCTGATCACAGATGCAGCAGGTAACGCCCTTCAGAAATGTGGGCAGTGGCAGTCTTTTCGTTTTACATGCTATCTGAAACACTGGTAACCAAATCACTGGCGGTTGCTTGCAGACTATATTGCTATATAAATAACTACTAATAACGATAGTTCAAATATTTATCAAGCTATTAAAATCTCATCACCACACCCCAGAGAGCATGGTTTGATTCCACTGGAGTGAGACCTAGCTTCTCAACAATCACAGCCCCAGCAGGATTGCTCTGCCAGGGTGCCTGTTCACCTTACCAGCCTGCACAACAAAGACCATTCTATCTCTGCAATGTGGACATAAGGAAGTCCCTGGTCAATCAATTTTTTTATTATTATTTTTTTTTTTTACTTACTATGTGCTAGTAGTCTTACATAAACCTCCATTGGTTCTGCTTCAAGGGGACAGGTCAGTTTGTAAAGTAACTTAAAGAATTAGGCCTTTCATCAAGAATGGGAAGTACAGAAAGCAACTCAATTGCGGTTTCCATAGCAAAGGATTTACAAAGAGACTGAACTCTGCTTTTAGGTTACAGGCCTATACTAAGGATGCTTGTGAGTGCATTCTTTCTTCCTCACTCTCTCTTTTTTTTCCCTGAGTTCCCCGTCATTTTGATTCCTACCTGCAGTCCAGGACAGGCTGGGGGGCATCTTCCCATCCCGGTAGAAACTGTAGCACAAGGTGGCACTGGAGCATTAATTCACCTTCCGGGTGACCGCTGGTTTCATTCTATTAAACTAGAATTTTTTCCATGGGGAATACAAACAAATTAGTGTACCATATAAATAATTACCTTTATGTAAATGCATGTGATAAGATAAATGGAATCTGAAATGATTAACTAACCTTCCATTTAACAACATTTCTGACATTTGATGCGAGGAATGAAGTTCAACCAGCTTTACAATGCCTTCGACTGTGGAATAGCAAGGACGTGCAGTGGTCATTAAATTGACTTGGACTAGCTTTGAGCTTTGATCATCTTCCTCATAAAGGCTGAAACTATGAAAAATCAGAGTGGAAAGAAAAAATAAATAAATAAATGAAGCAACAAAACAGTCATCCAAACTTTGATGTCCAGTCAGAGTCAGCTACCACTAGGTATTTCATAAATCTCATTTGAGCTGTGCTTCAAGTTAGACATGGGCTGCCTTGGAGCCTCAGGTTCAGATATCACCCAAACAGTGTAGCATGGCATTGCAGCCAGCTGGGAAGCTAATGGTCCATCAGCACTTGCCCACAGTTGGAAAGAGGCTTACTGAAGCTGCCTGTCAGTAACTCCATGCAAACATGGTTGTTCCAGCTCAAGATTTGGAGCTAGCTCATTTAGTGCTTCTCTGGGGATTTCTGCACCACGCCTTCATTCCCGGTGTAGACATGTCCCAGGTCTATCATAATTTTCATCTGCCAAGCATTCAGACAAAATAATTAACTTTGCTTTGCTGGCACACATCCTTTACTCTAAATTATTTGTATCAAAGAGCACTATTTCAACAAAATCTTTATATTTAAATTGCGAAAAATAAACATGAGAATTCTTAACAGTAACACTGATTAAAAATGCAGAAAGGTTTGACTGTTCTGGCACAGGAAGATAATTAAGAGGAATCTTAAGGGTTTTCTCCATAACAGGTAGAGATCTAGCAGTATTTTGTATTAATCACCTTGCAGACACAGTACCACTGCAAACTGGAAAATAAATGACCAGAAGGCTTAATGTTTTTTGTGTTCTTTTTTAAAGTGATTTCATATTGCAGACTCATGCCAAAAGGTTTATTTTTTTCTGAGTTTCTGGCTCTGTGGACTGTTATCCATGCTGTGAATGTACAACTCTGTTTGTCCACACAGTTACTGAAGTGCCTTTGAACAGTTTGCAGGTGCCATTCAAGCTTCTCTTTCTTTTGGTCCCAAAAAATGCTTTTGACAGCTACTGATAGGTCCATTTTAGCAGCCTACAATTCTGTATCTGCTGTGATTATTACTGAGATTAATGAAAAAACGGTCTCTTATCAGACTGGGAGTATCTCTTGCATGAGAGCATACCTGCAGTAGGAGTGTTATGCAACACCACTTGTGATCAGTGGAGGAGTATTACTGGTCACTTCCTTACACACTGAATGAAACCCCAACTTGTAGCTCTTTCAAATCCTAGGTCATTTGGTTTTGTTTCTTTGTTTGTTATATTGCTTTTGGAGTAGGTTGGTTTTTTTAGGGGGGAAAAAAAGAACAAAATACAAAAAAACAAAAACAAAACAAAACAAAAACAAACAAACAAAAAAAAAAAAAACAACCAAACAAACAGAAAAAACCCTCACCCATGTTATTTTACCCAGCTCCTCCTTATCTAGCCAGAGTTCCAAACAGTTTTTCACTTCTGGACATTATTCCCTCAACAAGACTTCTAGTTTACCTCTTCTGTTGCCAAGTCCCCAAAGGGCAGCCTGGGACACCGTTGGTAGGACCCACAAGCTGACATTAGCTGCAGCCATCCTGGATGAATTCAGGTGATGTCTCAGGCTATTGCAGCTATAAAGTCTTTTACAGACATGTAAAATGTTTGCTGAGACTTCTGGGACACAGAGAGTCCAGAGAGCTGAATGTGTCATAATATCATCAATTTGCATCCCTAAGCTGCTCCCATTTCTCTGAAAGCAGCAAGAACTTGTGGCTCACCCTTCTGCTTTGGAGACCAATAAGAAAGAGCCACTGAAAGATTTAGGGTGCTGAGAACTGAGACGATCTGTGAATTACAGGTTTATTATTTTAGGTCCTGTGGCTTGATGCCCTGCTTTTGTGCCAGCTTTCCATAAACAAACTTTGGGAATCCTTGTGCTAATAGTATCTTTCCATCTCCTTAATGGTTATGTTTTTCACTCCATATGGCCATTTCATCTGCATTAAGCCTCCCCACTTATAAGAGAAAATCCTTCTGTCGTTTCTGTGTTTAGCCAGGTCTGTTGCTCAGATGGTGCAACCATGGAATGGTTGAGTCTGTGTAAAATGTTGTTTCTCCAGCTATAGGCAAGGGCAGAAATAAATATATTTGGTACTATAACTATTTAACTGAAAAAAATCTAAACTAGACCTCCAAATCTGTGCGCTTTGTCGCATATGTTAGAAACAGATCTTCTGCAAATTGATTTGTAATAGCCATTCCTATCACTACCTCCTCCCACCCACGACCCCAAATGCTCTTGATTATGTCCCAATTGTCTCCACGGAAAATTGTCTGGATTGAGTGAGGCTGAGTGAGAAAATTAATGTTGTTTTAACACCATAACACTTTGGCTGTGCTGGTTCAAAGGTCCCTTGTCTCTAATAGTAGCAGACAAAGATTGTCTGGAAAACAGATAAGGGCAGAGTGAGACCACAGTGTTTTTTCTTCCCATGAAATCTCCTCTGTTTCTGAGATCTCTGCCCATCCTGAGCCAAATATAATATTCCTGTACATGATAGGTCTTTTCCTTCACAAATTTATCAGATCATTTCTTGAGCACATTGAAACATTTAGCATGAGCAGCATCCTATGACAAGCATATTTCAGCTACATTTTGCATGACAAAGTACTTCCTTTTGTTTCTTTTGAACTTGCTGGATAATAATCTTATCTGGCCTACTCTAATTCTTATCAAACACAGAACAATGACCAGTTGTTCCCTATTCACTTTCTCCATTGCCACGCAATAATTACACAGATCTCTACCATATTTTTCTCCAGATCTTTGCCCAATGAAATATTTCTTAAAGAGCAGATCCCATGTGTTCTTTTGATCGCTGTTGTTATCCCTCTATGTTTCTTTTCTAGTTCTGTTTTATTCTTTCTGAGGGAAGGATGAGAGCTGTACGCAATAACAAGATCGTGAATCTAGTGACAGAAAAATGTTTTTCTTCTTTTTTTCCTTTCTAATAACTTCAGGGTAATCATGATCATTAAAGACCTTATCCAAAGCACCTT
This sequence comes from Excalfactoria chinensis, assembly GCF_039878825.1. NCBI lineage: Eukaryota > Metazoa > Chordata > Aves > Galliformes > Phasianidae > Excalfactoria > Excalfactoria chinensis. The sequence goes on from NC_092828.1 coordinate 56,324,949, forward strand.
GTAGTCAACAAAAAGATTCCCCTTGACTTTGGATTGAAACAGGTGCTGTCTTTCCCACTGCCTGAAAACTGGACAAGAGATGAAGGACTTTCTTACAGTGATCCACTTGGTCATATGTGATACCACAGTCCCTGTTTTCTGTTTAAAGATCACTTCACACCATATAAGACCCAATCCATAAATACAAGCCCTAAAGCCTGGTTTCCATGGTGTTAAAAAAGGACTGTTCAGTAGGGATAGGAACACTTTCTAGCTCTTCATTCTTCAAAGTGGAGAGACCTGGGACTGTTGAGCCTGGAGGAGACTGAGAGGGGATCTTATCAATGCTTATACAGATATAAAGGGTGGGAGTGAAGTGGGTGTGGCCAGGCTCTTTTCAGTGGCATCCAGTGACAGAACAAGGGGTAATGGGCACATATATAATGTGACCTTGGTAGAATGCCACATCCAGACTGGTTGTTTTGTGGCTAAACTTGAAGAATTCTGTTAGGCAAGAGGAGAGGTTATTTTCCTTTGAAGTGATCACAACAGATTGTTCCTAGCGTATAATCTTCCTCTTGGACTTTCAAAATATTATCTTACATCTTTGCTCCATCCAGCTGCCTTTTCCCCAAACTCATGCTTATCGGCCTGCGTGTCTGGAGATGATCTCTACAATCTCTGTTAAAAAAGGAAACTGGTTTTAATTAAGACTGGAAAACTTAGGCAGTAGCTTGGTTGTTTCATGCTCAGAATTCTTTCACTTTCTGGTAGCATATTATTTTTGAACTTATTCATGTATGCTCTCTTTTGAGAACTATATCTCCAACCCTAATTTGTACCTTTATTGCTTCAGAGCTGTAAATACGTTTCCAGTAGTTCCCATGGCAAGGTGCTGCTGTAAGGAATGATGTCCCTTCTCACTTTATGACAAGGTATTCCTTGAAAACTGTAACTTTCCTTTTCAGCCTTGCTCCCCTCATGTCGGGAAGGAAGATTTTTAAATCAGAGTATCTGGGCAGCCAGTTCAAATGTAGGCTAATTCCTCAGCAGCACTATAAATACACCTGTCATGCTCTGCTCCTTCAGTTCAGTAGCTCAGGTCTCCTGATACCATAAAAGTGTCTGTCACCAGAACCTTTGCTCTGTGACTGCACATTTTTGGGCAATAGGGCATGTAACACACTTTTGAATCCTCATATGCCAAGATGCAGAAAATCAATTTTAATGTCCCTATATAAAAGAACTAGTGAAGCAAAAGGCTATTAATATTGCCAGGCACCATCCTGCACTGGAGGTAGGAAGATAAATGCTACGAAAATAAAGAAGGCTTGGTGCTGTTTTCAGTCTGATGCTGTTGTGACAGTAATTAGCTACATAACGTAGTGTAGGGAAATGGCAATGGAAGAGAAAATAATGGAAATGGAAATGTAAGCATCTTCTCCACAAATCTCTCAAGAAATGTTGTTTAAATAAAATAAAAAATGAAAGGTTGTGCCTTCTTTGCCTGCCCATAGGTAGATCTTACTCTGTTCATATCAACTCTAGATCAGAGATCAAATGAGAAAATCTAAAGTCAGCATCTAGAAATCTAAAATACCTGAAGAGAAAGTGTTGAGAAAAAAATTCAGTCAGAAGTCATTAAATAGTAAAGCAATGCTTCTAAAAGGCCTTCTTGTAGTTTTAATTAAAATTCCTCCTTTGTGTCCCTCAGCAGTAATGGACTTTCTCACATCTGAGGCACAAGCTACCCATATCTGGATTATTTGAGCCCTCAGACAGCTTCAAAAGTTATAATGGTCGAACTCCACAGATGAGAAAATAGAAAGTGAAAAGAGGAGAGAGAACAAGTCAAAACAATCGATTCAAAGCAAGCTGCTTTTGAAAAGATCAACATTAAATGTCTTTAGAAGACTTTATCTCAAAGTTTCATTCTCCGGAATATACTGCAGAAAAGTAGTCAGCAGCTGTTGTCAACAAGCAGCACATACATAAATGGGAATTATTTCAGTGGCATCAGACTGTGCCTTTCTAGGGATAATTTGAGTTGCACATGGACCGGCACTCTTTTGTGTGCTCATGCAAGGCCTCTTGTTCTTCCATTTTCCCTCACCAAGTCAGCTGCCACTAACCCTTCTGATTGTATCCTGAAGGAATTTCTCAATGCACCCTGAGTGTTTCACATGGCTTTCTATTGTTTCTTATTTAGCAATTGAGAAGAGTTGTGTTGCACAAGACTTCTCTATTGATGTGTAAACATTGATAGCAGCAGAAAAAACAGCACCTGGTCTGGCACAGAGAAAGTCCTTTCAGTCTGGCTATATATCACAAATAAGAGGATGTTCACTGGGCAGATTTAGCTGATGTTTTATTTTCCTCTAAATATCCTCCTAATAACAGCACCTTTTAAGCCACTTCAGAAAGAAATAATGCTGAGTGCAAAGAGCCAAGGATAATAAAGTTGTGAGAAACGTGTTTGTACAGCACAATGAAATCTCTGCCGGATTACAAACTAAGTGATTCCCTAGAAACACCTACAATAAACAACATTGGGTGTGAATAGCTCTTTCTATAACACCCAACAGTCTGTAGAATTAAGAAGGTATCACTGTGCAGCTCATATTTCAATATACATGTACAGAGTGAGAAAGTTTACAAAAGAGTGATTTTATGAGAAAAAAATATATATTTAAGCTCTAAAAAATGATTGTAAATGCAAAAGACAGAAACCTACAGACACTTAAAACATGGTGTCCTATAGGGTAACCAACACATTGACGTGGTATCAGAAAAAGAAATTACGCTTTTTGAGTCTAGCATGCACCCAAAATATATAAGGGGGAAGATGGGTATTTGATACATAGTGCAAAAAAAACAAAGTTCTGAACAGTGCACTCTGTGCTGCATTTCTCTGCAAGATAGCAGCTACTTCAATGAAGCTTTCCAAAAATGTTGAAACAGGAACAGCTTTTACTGCACTGTTTAATGCTGAAAGAATCGCTTGTGGCTGTGGCATGTGAAATAACTGGAATATTTGTGCCACTGAGACATGGTCAGTGTTCTGCTACTAAAAACAGTTATATTTTATTAGAAACTCGCTGGTAATAGAATGATCACTGAGCTGTGAACGCGTGTGTAAATAATGAACTCAGAGTGCACAGCACTTCCAATTTCAGGAAATAAATCATATTCTGAGTTATTTAATTAAATGAAAGTATGTACGTTCCCTCTGTCTGTAAAGTAATTTCATTTGGTATTTGAGAAAGTTTTCACAACAACAATTATTTTAGGTACACAGAATACATACTCTGCGAAATTTGGGGTTATTTGGCAAAAAGAAAATCCCCACAGAAAACTGCATATTTTGAAAACTATGCTTCTTTAAAAAATAAAATAAAATAAAATAAAATAAAATAAAATAAAATAAAATAAAATAAAATAAAATAAAATAAAATAAAATAAAATAATAAAATAAAATCTGAGGAAAAGAAAAAAAAAAAAAAAAAAAAGACCACTGGGAAATGTGGGGCTATTCTGGAAGTGAGGGGAGCAGCCACCAGCTCTGCCCCCAGGGCATGCAGCACCTGCCACCCCTCAGTGGTGGTATCCACGTGCTGAATCTCAGCCTGGAGCCCAGCAAGGGCAGAGCTTCTCAGCTTCCCCAAACATCTCTGTTTTGAGAAACACGCGTTCTTTCCGGTGGAAAGATGTTTTCTTGTAAAATTCCCAACCGGCTGTAATCAGGAGCTACGCCTATTTCCTTCCAGAGGTTGTTTTCTACAACAAAGCAGTACAGGTTGCAGCGCTGTGACAAGGACGTCTCTAATGCAGAGAATGTCAGGCGACTGCTTCCCATCCCCATGTGCCTGGCCAGGAAGGATCCGGTTGTTCATTCTCCTTACACCATGCTGTAAAAGCAAACGTGTAAGCTATTACTGTAAAACACAACCCTGCCAAAAAATAATGAAGTAACGATAAAAATGTGTTGCTACCTCTCACATAGCATATTCTGTCACTGTTAGGTTTTACTCATCGATGGAGCCAAACTAGTTTCTGGTATAAATCCACAGACTTCCATTTTATTTCTCATTGGGTAACAATTAATTTCATGGAATTTATAAACTGTTAAAACTAAATGTTCATTTTTTACTCTTTTCTGCAGACTGAATTTGCTGCAGAGGATACCAAATGAAAACACGGTGATGTAAATCTAGATATACCTGCAGACACATTTACTCATGTTGTCCTTTAAGAGCTCAAAGCACGGATGTGATGCAGCTTGGTAACTTTCTTTTATCCAGTCCTGAGGAAGATCGTGACAGCTTATTACTAACCATTCCAAATATGTCTGCAAGACTTGTTCACATGTTACAAGAGCCTGTTTGTAAATGTAAGGCTTTTGCTAGCCTTTAACTCAGCATCTGTTGGATGTTTCCAGAAGCCTAACTAAAGTCAGAACTAGGTGAAAACTTGCGTATTTAACAACAACAACAACAAATGTGTTGTGCCCTTTCATTTCTGTTTTCTTCCCTCTTGTAGATGCTATAATGCGCAATCAACAAGAAAACAGTGCCCATGACTTTGGCATAAATGAGGGAAGGAAAGGATTGGAAGAAGTGCCTGGGGGAAATTTGGAGGGTGCAAAAGACACCTGAGTGTCATCCCAACCAGTGCAACCTCTGCAGGTACATAAGGAAGGTAATGGATGGAATATGGTTTCAGTCTTAGCTCCTCTTCCTCCCCACAGGCTTTCTTGTCAATTGAAGAATCAAGAAAGAGGTCATGGTGCTTTATTCAAAGCCTTTCAAGTCACTGACTGGCTTTTAATCCATCAGGATCCTCAATGCTCTCACAGAAGAGATGAGTGAAAACAGCCACAATCCTCCGTTTCCTTCAAAACCTCTACTTGAGACCCTTCCTGATCAGAAAGAAAAAAGTCTTTGTAAGTATTCCGAGACACAACACTCCATTCAAACAGCTCCTTTCAAAGCTGCAGCATCTTTTTATACAACAAGAGACTTTTCTTCATTTAGAAGAAACTTCTTTGGCTCCAGAAAGCAGTACCAAACACACATGCCATGGTGCTTCCTGAGAGAAATGCTGAAGTTGGGGCCGTTTCAGCCTCCCAGCCACTACTGAGTCTGCAGAACCTGGGGTGCCTGGAGAGGACTGAGGAAGGCCAGGGAAAGCCAGTTCAGTGCAGTACAGCTACAAAACCCCTCCTATCTAGCGTGGGTATCCTGGCCTGCACTTTATGATATTAGAATAATCAAAAATCTCCCTAGATATGCTCTTATTTACAGAGTTTGCTCTTTTACTCCAGTCTGCTGCCTCATCCCCTTCCCAGCTACTCATTCTCCCTGCCCCATGACCTGAAAGCCGTGCATGAGTGAATGGCTGCAAAATATTCTTAGGCAATCCAGTATACTGAAAACAGTTTCGTTTATCCTAAGGAAAATATTTATCATTATTATTATTCAGGTAAGACTTCCTTAATGTTTTTATTTTTCTGTTTGCCACTTTACGAACAGCAAACTGAATTAAACCCTCAAGACGGCTGTCAGTGAGAGACAGGAAGAGCAAACACTGACTTGTACATACATACTTCATAAGGACCTGTCTCTTATTTTATAAAAACAACCTTCTGTTGTTCAGCCTTCATAAGTCTTGACGATTTGAACTAAAGTCTCTGAGTGCTGCACTGCTCCTTCTTCTCTACCAGGGATATGGGGAGAGCAGAAAATCTTCCAGACAGCCCTAGAACCTCTCTGACTCAAGCACACAGGGGAAAGGACCAAAAACTATTATGAGGAAATTTTATAGGCACTTTCCATAGGGTCTGTGAGGTGTGAGAGAACTAGCTTATCAGCAGAGGACACTGTGGATCACAGAGGCACCAAGAACCCTGAGGAGACAACATCCTGAAGGCAGAGGACAGCAAACAGCCACTCATGAAGAACACAACCCAGCCACAGAGAAGGCACTGGGCCTGCCCTAATGTCCCTGTGTCACTGTCACAGCCCACATTGTGTAAAAGGCCCGTAAGTATTTCCTAGGTAGGCTCTTTCCTACCTGAACAGCCATGCTGTGCTGGGTGCCTCCTCCTCCCACAAGCCCTTGCTCAGGAAGGCTGTCCATGGTTGTTGGGTTTTGCATCAGAAGCTGAAACATTTCCTGAAATGCTGTCAAAACTTGTCATCACTGAATAGGTCAGACTGGCTGGAGCACTCTGCAGGCTCCTTCTGAATCCTTGCCGATGTGTCTTAACCAGCAGTGTTTCATCCCCAGCCTTTTTTCACCATGTCCAGACCCAAGCTGCACACACACACAAAAAGTTAACTCTGAAACTTGCCCTAACTTTTGTCCTAGCATGGCTTGGAGCCAAAGGCAAAGAGTCAGTTCTTTAATCCACTTCAGCATCTATCCCTCTGGGGGTTCATAACTCAGCCATGAATGTTTGTTTTGAGCTGAAACCTGCAGTGCAGGTTCTTTGCTGAGGAGCAGCAGCAGGATGGCAGGCAGGCGCCAGCCATGGGCCTGTGAGAGCACTGGGTCAGGCAGCAGAGGGGAACATGCAGGTCAGGAAGGACAGAGAGGTGCGAAACACAGCAAGGCACAGTGGGGAAGGGGAAAGAGGGGGAAAATGCCAAAGAAATGTCTGGTAGAACCCTCATATTTGGCTGGCATAATCTTACTCTGCTATGGTGTGTCTGCCTCTTGATTTCTTACTCTGCCAGCTCCTTCCGTAGAGTCCAGGGTCTTCTGACTAGGCAGTGTTTGTGTCAGGATAATGCTCAAAACTCTCATAATAGCAACTGTAGTATTGTCACTGTGACTGGTCCATATTTCTAAAGCGAATCATTTTTGTATTTGTCAGCACGCATATTTACATCTTGCAAGTTTTATGCAGATTTTTTAATGCAGAATTAGATTTGAGTGAACAATAATTTTTATCTGCAGTCTTATAATTGTGCTGCCTGAATAACTCAGGCTTTTTCTTTTTTATAACACTATCAGGAAGAGTGGAAATCTTATCTCCATTTTACAGAAGAACTGAGGTACAGAGAAGCTAAATGACTTCCCTGAGGCCATACAGGATGTCTCAAGCAATGCAAAGAATGAAATTGTTTCATAGCAAGAAGATCACTGGAGTCCTGTGGTGGATCCCCAAGCATGGGAGTGCTGAGATGCACACCACGACCTTTACTGGCTAAAAAATAAGAACAGACATCCACTTGTCAGAGCCCAAAGTACTCTATATATCTGCTGTGTTTACAGAGAGCTTCCCTTGGTTTCAATTCTGGAGTTACAACTTTAATCTCTGCAATGCAAAACCTGTGGGAATCTTATTAATAATGGATCTAATGTAATACTTTCCATTTCTAAAATCCTTTTTCTGTTCAGACGTGCACCCTCAGAAAACACCTTATGAAGAGGTAGTAGGTAGTTACTTGGGTAGCTGTTCCTTTCTTTAGAAATCTTTTCATGGTTAGAGGCTAATTTAGTTAAACTAAATTCTAATTTTGAAACTCCAAAAGGTATAAAATTTTTCCAGCATATTTCATCTCTGTATGCATACCACTGTGCCCAATCAAAGGTACACTAGCAGAAGACAGTCAAGACTGTAAACACATTCAATAACTTTTTGCACCAGCCAGATTTCCAGCCTTCCCCAGCAACTATGATGCAAAATGTCAGGGTTAAGAAACAAGAAGGATACAGCTGCTCTCTGGTTGTACAGTTGGTCCTACACATGGTAGCTAACGCGGCAAAGATTGTCCGTTGAGTACTTTCTCTCCGCTCAAGGACCAGGACACAGAGGTTTCCCCAAACATGGACAGCCTCCCATGTTATGCATTCTATGACGGTGTTGTGATTGACTCAAGCTGTTTGATTTGAAGAAGGGACCAAGATCCAGCACAAAATTACATGGGAAAAGCCAAATTCTTCATCAACTTCTGACAAGTCAGGGTAAGGATAAGCATGATTAAGCAAGTGCATGAGCATGAATAGATGAAAAGTTGAGTTGTTCTTGGAAATGCAGCTCTCACTACACAATGCTGCACAAAGATCTGCCCACTTAATTCTGTCTGAGAGAGCATTAAACGATCAATCAGCAGCTCACCCACACAGCCATTTACCTTCAGTAGAAAAAGGGACAGACCTTGTATGGGAAGAAGAACCACTTAGGCAGTCGCAGAAGCTGGAAAGCTGAAGGATGAACGGTTCAAATGAGCAAAATGCATCCCAGTTACCTGTGGTACCTCAGGATAGCCTACAAGAAGTTACATCAAACAGGACAATGGGCACAGCCCATATGATCCTTTGTTTTGTACAGGAAGATAGCTACAAAAAAGCGTCACATGAGTACAGCAGCCATGGTCAGACATCTGCACAGGCTCTTGCAACACAATGTAATCATCAGAGTCGCAGTCCCCTCTGTTGTAAGTCAACATCATGCTTCCATCAGTATGCAAATAGTAGCACTTCATATGTGGTCACACTAATGAGGCATGACTCTGTGACCATCCAGATACATCCTTGACTTCCTGTCATCAGCAAGCCCACTCTGGCCAAATATGTTGCACAACAATGGCTGTTGCCAGATGCCATTTAGCAGATCAAAAAGACAATAGGTGGTCACTCCCAGTTTGTGTGTTGCTGAGTCATTAACAGGAAAAATAGAGAATGATTCACCATATATGAATGGGATATGGTCATTCTTGTTGCAATGCTGTCTCATAATTAGATACCATACCATACAGAAAAATCAATGTATGCTATCCAAACACTATTTCACCGTATACTACTAATATATACAGGAAAGCTGATGAGATACCACCATTGCTGGCTATGGATGACCTACAAGTCTGAGATTCATCATGTTTGATACTTTCTACTATAAACACACACACCAGTATACCACTGATAAGTGCAGATGTGCAAAGGAGAAATGTAGATGGGTCATCTTAGCTGAGTTACCCCAGACTTTTCAATAAGACATGCTCATGTATTTCCAGCACATCTGATACCTGTAAATACACAATGGATTTATCTCATACATCTTGAACTTCTTAACCCGTCACATTCAAGTTACTGCAAAAAGTGGCTCAGCTTCACTCCCTAATGTGTACTGTTTGACAGTCACCAGTCCAAGTGAGAAACAGAGCCCATAGGCAGGCAAAATAAGACATTACTGATGATACCCTTCTAGAAATTAAAATGAGCAGCCATCAAAACTAGTAATAATGTGTAACATCAAAAGGTTCTTTATTAGAGGTCATGCATTCCACCTACTTGTCTTCTCATTTCAAAAACCAAATTAACACACACATTCTTTGAAGTGCTGGTGTTTATTCAGGAACTGCTAGATCATCACTGAGAAAGGGTAAAGATGTAATGACTAAGCAAAAGTATTTTGCACCTTCTGTCTTTGCATGCTGCCTTGCACGAGTGCATTAGTAAAGGTGCTCTAGCCTGCTCATGCCCAGCTGCACTAAATAGCTTGTGGCCCACTGAAGGAAAGACAATTCTGGAAAGTCTTCAAGGCCTCAAGATCATATACTGGCAATGATCTACCCATCAGGACAGGCAACATCTCACCTACTCGCTCTGTCACTTGTGTTTATCTGGTGGTCAGTCTGCTTCTTATTAAATGACATGAAAGTGTTATGTGTTGATCTCCTGGCACCCAGTTCCTCCAGTCAGCTGTCTAGTCCTTCTCTACTCCTGGGTTATCATAAAAGAAGCAGATATATCAACCTTTTCCAAACAAAGGAAAGAAAAAAAATAGAGAGAAGCAGATAGGAAACCACTCCTGGTGAAATATCAAAGCTCTCTTACTCATGGGAACTGGTGTTTACTCTTCCAAATGGCTTTCTATGAAAATGGCAGGATTTGTTGACAGAGCAGGACTTCATGCTCTGGCTTTTTCAGTGTTTTTTCTCTTTCTTATTGCTGATTATTAAATGTGTTCACTTCTCAGATATTTGTCGCTTTGCTCTAGAAATAGCACAGAAATAATATTTCAGCTGAATGAGAACACGCTGACTTCTGATGTTTTCAACAATAGATGGGTTGATGTGAATATGAAAGATAATGTACTTGATTTGCTTCATTTTTACCAGCCTCTAGAGAGTTTAATCTATCCAGAAAAGAAGTGTCTGTCTGATTTTTTTTTTTCCCTGTGTGACTGTCAGTTCATCATCTTGTAAGACAGAGTTATTCTGAAAACAAAAAAGTAGAATTCATAAAGCAATTTGATCATGAGCCAGATCCTATCACGTTTACTCATCCTATTTGTATGTCAAATTTATCTATGAGATTATGTTGAGATAGCAGCCCACTATCATCAAAATGGCGACACCCAGATTCAGTGCCCAAACTCTGAAAGAAGGGATTTTTCTGAATGCTTATCAATATTTACTTGAATTGAAACTGTCAGATTCAGCTTTACATAAGTGACCTCAAGCAACATATGTTTACTTTAAAATGTAAGCTAATATCTATTTTCATTCATTTTAGAAAAAAAATAAAATTCTTCTAATGTTACACAAGAAGAGAAAGATTTCTCAGTCTTTTCTTATTTTTATAATGGTCTTTTTAAATCCTCCCATTAGGAAAGCTATGCACTGAGTATTATTTACAAGGATGATTCTGATTCACTGATCTGTTCAGATAACTCTGACAAGAAGAGAAAAAAATTGTAAGATGATACAGAACAAGAGATAGGTTGTTCAATAATCACCAGCAGCCAGCCCCCAAAGAGTTGCTGCACCTCCTTACACATGGAGCCCCATCCTTCAACTGCAGGCACACCTGTTGCAACTATTCTGCTTCAGTTTTTCCATCTGCCAAAAGAAAGCAGAATACAGATTTACTTCATGACACCTCTAGTTCAACTTCTGGTAAATATGGCCTTTCCCTGCATTTCAGAATTAAGAATTTCAGAATTATTTTAGGAGATTAATAATTTTAGACATTTATTAGCTAAAAAAACATAAGATGTTCAGTGTTTTCATTTCCATTACAGCTTACATTTCTCCATTGACTTTGGTGTTTACCAAATCAGTTTAATAACCACTTTGAGAGGCTCCTTGGCAAAATTTATAATGAAAAAAATAAAGATCTCCTGTCAGCTCAACATTTTTAAAAGAAATACTGAACATAACTTAGGTAAGCAGTCCAGATTCATTTGTTCCTTGCAAGGCTTTGCCATGCTTTTTAATAGATGCATTCAGCCATGCGGAATTGCATCATTTGGAGAGGGGCTTTTTATAAGGGCACGTAGTGACAGGACTAGGGGAAATGGCTTCAAACTGGAAGAGGGTAGAGTTACACCACATGCTAGGAAGAAATTATTGGCTGTGAGGGTGGTGAGACACTGGAACAGGTTTCCCAGAGAGGTTGTGGATGTCTCCTCTCTGGAGGCATTCAGGGTCAGGATGCGCTTTGAGAAACCTGTTCTAGTGGGAGGTGTCCCTGCCTATAGCAGGGAGCTGGAACTAGATGATCTTTAAGGTCCCTTCCAACACAGACAACTCTATGATTCTATGATTATAGAAGTAAGTTGGAGATCACTTACAAATTAGTCCAATTCACCTCCCCAAGGCATGGAATGATAAAAATTGAATATGATTTACAGTTACACAATTGTCCTTCATTTCAAGTGTTAATTACAACAGAAGGAGCTACCTCAAAGACTGCTTGCATTTTGATAACCAGCAGGGAAGGTGCATCAACAAGTGTAGCCAGTATATGCAAATGCAGCAGCAGAGTTGTTGCCAGGGAGTTTTCTTCAGAGTAGAGTATACGAAATACCAGAACATAATTTATTTTTGTGGTTCAGACATGAAGATACTGTACAATGCAGGCTGAGGAAGAAGAGGACCAGATGATGTTGCATATCTGAACTAGGTACTGTATTTATAAAAATGTGGGCCTTATAAAAGTTTTTGCAGGTGAGACCAAAGGTTCATCTCACCCAACATCCTGCCTCTAACTGCTGCTCTTGGAAAAACCCAGGGTAGAACAAGATAAGCAACAGCTCGAGTGTATAGATGAACTACTTTATTTTACAGGACCAGCTGCTAAATTTCTGCACTTCAAAGTATTGGAGCAGCACATTTGAGGACACTTCTTCCCTCAGAAATATTCATGAGAAGTAGATATACAGGCAGAAATGTCATTTTCAATGCTGTAATCCACATAATTTAAAATGAGTACAGCTGTATCGGTGGTTGAAGAGGACACATGATTATTAAAAAAATCAGCTTTGCTATACCATTTCTCTCATTTTCTTTACTTCCAGAGTATAAGATCATGATAGCATACAATCATAGAATCATTTGAGTTGAAAGGGATCCTTAAAGGTCATCTAGTCCAACTCCCCTGCATTGAACCGGGACACCTACAGCTAGATTAGGTTGCTCAGACTTAATGCAGACCTCTGCAGCCTGATCTTGAATGTCTTGAACAACAGGGCTTCCACCACAAATCTGGGAAACTTGTGCCAATGCCTCACCACCCTCGTTTTAAAACTTCTTCCTTATGTCCAATCTAATTCTCCTTTCTTTTAGTTGGAAGCCATTTCCCCTTGTCTCTTGTGTGAGAGAGGAGCAACTGCAGTTCTTACCTCTCGTCTCTTTGGAAAATGAGAGAAAACTAGCATTCTTACCTGCAGTTGCAGTGACGGATACAGTGGCACAAGGCAGACAAAACCACAAACTCAGAGATGTTTGCATATCCAACACTATTGTCCTACTGGTCATGTGTACTCTGTGTTGTCCAAATACCACCTCCTGCAAGAACCTTGAATGGTCATAAATATCTTCTCCTTACAAGGGAAAGATGATTTAATCCAATCAGCTTCATGTAATTCTGATTGATATTTGCACTTCGTGGGAATCCAGCCCAGCACCTGAAGGCTGAAGTACCAAAACAAACCCGTGTTGCAGGCCAGAGGCACTTGGTCAAGATAAATGCCTGAAAGTCAGGATTTCCATGTCAATTAATGTTCAGTGTATTCCGAGGTTTATACATCACCATTTATAGCTCCATGGGGCATGGTCTTGTAGCCCTAAATCAGATGAATAGTCCCACTATAGACATCTTTATCTCCCACCACAACTGCTCTTGCAGGGGCTGTGGAGCAGATGTCATTGTAACCCGCAGCCCAAAACTGATCTCAGCTTACAGTAGCACATCATGGTTAAAACCACCACAGACACTGGCATTACTGCAGGAGTAAAACAGCTGTGAGCTAAGTGGGATCAGGATCAGATCATCTGCTTACGGCCTCTTATGTTTCCAAAACATCCTCTGATGAGGCTGAAATTTTCCATGATTGATCTCTGGCCAAAGGCAACTCTTCTTTTTTCCTTTTTTTCCCCTTTTCATTTAAGTATAAGTAAGCACTCAATTTCTGAAAGCAGAACAGATTTTGGAAAGAGGTCAGAGCAGCATTGTGAGGAGCAATTCTATAACCCGCAGCCTTACTGTTCAAGGCTTTACATCCCCATAGTGCAAAATGTGATTTATTATTGTAAGATAGTTAATTGCTAAAAGAGGCCAGAAAAGTGCTATTGGACAGAAATTCTGGCTTTGTTCTGCTCCTTATTCAAACATAGCTCCTGCTTACATTTATCCTTCAGTGCTATGTATTGTGCGATGGTGAAAATCAGGGAGATACTGCTATGCAGTTGTTTACAAAATGGAAGCAGATAAACCTGACTACAAAGCAAACCAACCTTGCTCTGTGTGGTTTCAAGAATGTAAAGGAAACCCCTGTTTTCACAGTGCCTATGTAGGGACCCAGCTGATGGGTGCCATGCCCATGAGGAAGAGCAATCTCAAAGCTGCTCATAAGAACAGAGCCAGCAAGAGGGACAGTCCATTTGCAAGTGAGTAGTTTATACAAACACATTGAAAAGCACAGATCCATTTAAAAATAAAAATAAAAAAAAATAATTTAAAAAAAAGTTTTATTACTTTTAAAAATTAAAAAATAAAAAAATAAAATGTATGAACGCACCTTCTGGCATTTGCCACAGACTTCTGGACAAAGCCTCTTTACTAGCATGGAGCGGGGATGGAGAGTCTGCTTTTGCTCCTCCAGGTTTTTGTTTCTGGCTCAGTGATTTCTGCCTGAGCATAGCCCAGATTCTCTGTGAGGTCATCCACCATTCAGCCTAGCTCCTGCTCCTGATGACCAGCCAAGGCTCATTATGTTTCTGTGCAAACATCCTCCTGAAATCACAGCTCCACTGAAAAAGTTTTGCACAGCAGAAAACAGAGTAAATCGCACTGAGCTAGGAGTCACCACTTGAGTGTTTTCAGCCCATATAGCAAAGTATGTAATAGCATTACAGCATGAAGTCTTGAAACAGGACAAAAGCAGGCACTGCCCATCGGGCACGTGTGTTGTCCTAAGGAGGACCCATGCAAGGGTCATTTTGATAAGACTGTCACACATATAATAATTTTCAAGCACACTCAGTGTGACCCCAGCCAAGACCCAGCCTTGGCTCAACAGCAGTGACTTGTTCTTCAAAGAGGCTATTCTACAGAGGAGATATTGCAAAGACGGGGAAAAACCTTACTCCACAGTGGGAAGATAAGGAGCTGCTGGAAGGTGGGGGGGAAGGTCTCATTTCACAGCAGTCATGATAAATGCCACCCTGCCTCAGTCTGCCCTGGCAACCCAGTTACATACATTTCACATTATGAAAGTTCTCTGCAGAGAGAGAATGACTATTTGCTTCGCACCTAAGTATGCCAATAAACACAGACCTTCAGAACCGACCTCACAGATGTCAGAAATCTTTGTTTCTTCACAATCTTGCTTCGGCAAATGCCATGGGAAATGCAGCCTCCATTGGATCCTGCTGGCCAGCCAACACTGGGGGCCCTGGTCCCCACAGAACATGGGATGCTCTGAGCCCAAGCTTTCCTCAACAAGTGCTCTGACCACTGGAGGGCCACCCAAAGAGGGAGAGAAGGGGTACTGCTCCTGTGGTGCGAGCTGCTGCCAGAGTCCTGAAAGCATGCCCAGCCCTTGCAGCTGTAGTGATGATGGGCGGTCCTGACTTGTATGAGTAATGCCAGAAGAGGGATTTGGTTTATGATTCTGGATTTCATCAAGAGCCCATCCTCAAGTCCAAAATTAAGCCTCTGCCATCTGTCGGCAAGCTGGAGAGAGCTGCCTCTCCTGCCACAGGGACTGTACGCATGGAGTGGGTTAATGCAGTGAGGCACAAAAATAGTGTGGCAATGGATGACCACAGAAGCACCATAGTTAGACATGGTTTGTTTAGTGCCAGAAGTATGCAAGTCACTTTGCCAGACAAGAATCCTCCTCCCAGAGAGGCTCCCAAAGAGCCTATCATCAGTTTTTTAAAGTGTTTGCAGTTTGCTGGCTGAAGTGTTCCACTGGAGTTGTTGGTCTTGCCTAGGGGCTGTACACTTGCAGGGTTGGAAAACACAGTGCTGGTGTATTCTTGCCAAATCCAGCTTGTTCCTTGGATTGTTTCCTTTCTCTAATCACTGTTTATCTTTACACAGGCCAGATTGGCCCATTTCTTCCACTCTTTCACTAGTCTCTACAACAGATATATGATCTCTGAAATTCTTGCTTGGCTGACCACAATTCATTCATCGGAGAATAAATTTATCCTTTCTTTGGCACTCAGTAAGTACTCAGTGAATTTCCACAGGCTTTTCTAAGGTCTCAGGCACCTTGGATGTCCTAAAGTCAGATGAGCATCACCCCACATATACCCATACTTTCATCCCTTAGCAAAGAGCCTCCCAACCACAGCCCATGGAAGAGCTATACCTCTGGCTGTTGAAATGAACTCCACTACCTCCATTTTAGGAGGGAAAAAAAAAAAGAAAAAAAAAAAAAAAGAAGCACCCAAATCCTGCCCTCAGCCATCTTTAAAAGCAGGGATTTTCACTGAGCCAGCCGAGGTTGTGATTTCTGCTCTCTTTCTCATGATATTTGTTTTGATTTCATCTAACCACCTCTGTAGCTTCTATAATCCCAGGCCCATCTGCTTAATGTTTTGTTATCGCTACTTACATTTCAGTATAGTGGAATACTACAAATAGGTAAAATAGATGAAAGAGATTATCATCCCTTTTTACAGATAGGCAAGAGAGAGAGTGGAAAAAATTGGGTTATTCCCCCAAAGTCTGCAGAACAGTTGGAAGCAGAGCCTCAGGCCCAAGTCCAATACCACCATTGGAATCCTCCAATTGTATGTCTGAAGGTCTTCCAGATCTTACTGATTGCAAAGAGCTGGATGGACGCACTTCAGCAGTTCCTCTAGCTGACCAGGACAGCACCAGCAATGCTTTCACACTGAAGAGGGAGGGAGTCACTGGTCTGTTAAGCACTGTAAGGCAGCTTCAGCCCTTACATAAGTGAAAGCAACTCTGTTTTGCCAAGTCTGAAATTGCCTCTGTATCCATAGCATTGCATTTTTGGAGTTCTTCTGGGCAAAATGAAAGGAGCTTTGGTAACCCAAAGAAACCATAAAGCCCAGCTCCAAACTGGCTGTAGTGCAGCCGGATGTCATCTCTGACAGCTGGAGATAGTTGGGCTGTGGACATGGTGCCAGCATGCAGATCCAACACCCACTGCCCCCCACAGGGACACAAGGACCATCGCCAGACTATTCCCATCTTGCAGCCAGAACTGTGGGGCTAAGGCAGCTCTGCTGCCATCTCATGCTGTGC
Source organism: Excalfactoria chinensis (assembly GCF_039878825.1). NCBI lineage: Eukaryota > Metazoa > Chordata > Aves > Galliformes > Phasianidae > Excalfactoria > Excalfactoria chinensis. Next base: position 56,341,668 of record NC_092828.1, read on the forward strand.
TGCTTCTGCCTGCCTCCGTTAAGAGCCTGCTCTCCAGCTCCAGGAGCGGAAACTGGGGCTGAGCTCAGCAGTGATGCACAGGGGCCTGCCTGCTTCTCCATGGGGGTTTTCACACATTAGCCTCTGCACAACTCCCACATAAAAATTAAAATCTCAAGATTGGGGCAAAAAAAAAAGTATTCACCAACGCATCTTAATTGGATGGCTTTGCATTTGGTTTCCCAGTGGCTGCACGGGGAAATTTATACACAGTTTCTAACTTTTCTCCTCTCAGACATTTGGTTGTGTATATCTTTATGGAAGAAAAGCACAATGATTTTATAAAAATCTTGTAAGTAGCACCAAGTGTCAGACAGAACATGGGATAGTGATGTCCAGGCAGCTGATGTTACTGGGCAGGTCAACGCCATTGTCAATGCCATCAGTGCCAACAATGAGCAATGCTTCATTCGGAATTGTGACATCTACTTGTGGGAAGGGAAGACAACAAAGTTCACTTGAGATTTCCGAGTGAGCTGTCTTTAAATCCGTTAGAGATGTTGTATTACTCTGACCTGTGTTCCTCTTCATGTAAATAAAATTACAAAATCTACTTTCTTTTTTACTAATCTTTTTGCCCATTTAAAAATAATGCATAAAAAGAAATAGCTGGAAGAAATTTCATACTGCCCCTTTCCACAATTAGACCTAAATACAACATATACAAATACTACAGCCCTTCCAAAACACAGAACTCCATCAAATACAGAAGTATACTTTGACTTTCCAAAGCAAATGGGAGAAATACAAATAGGAGTGCTTGGACCCTGGCATGCTGTGGCAACAAAACCTCTCTGCTGGCCACGAGTGAGAAGCCTTTCCCTTCCCCTGCCCTACATCACCATTAGCCCCAGCCAACAATACCACAAATGGCAACATACCCTCTGGCCACAGCTCATAACCCAAAGACTACACCCTTTTGTGGTCATAATTTCACTGGGCAGCATGATATCTCAATTTAGGCTCTTGTGAAAATCAAGCACAGATGTTGCATGAGGGAGTAGGGTTCCTATGGCCCATTTCCACACTAAGACACCTGCACTACAGAGAACTTCACCAAAGACCAGCGATTTATTTAATAAAATAATATTAACCCAGCAAACATTTTCAAGAAATGATTTAATCACATTCAGTTCTTTCAGTGCTTGAAACTCTGAACTCTGTCAGTGTTAATGGGGGTGTTATAAGTATCTGTGTAGGACTGCCTCTGTAATTCAGCATTAATTAGCTGAATCATTATTTTAGAGTGTTACTGAATTATCTTATAATTACCACCTATCCTGGTGCTTGTAAATGCGGCAACAGAAGGAAACGGCAATTCTTTTAAATGTACTTAAAGTTAAGAAGGCATAATAAACACTCCATTCTGTCCTTTTTAGAAGCTTTTTTATCTTCTGCAAGATGTAAGGCTAGTACAACTGCTTTCATCTATGCCTTGTAGATTTATTACAATCATTATAACAAATGGAAATGAATATTATTCAGGTTTATTACCCTATAGTATATCTTTATGAGCACACAGGAAACCATGTTGCTTCTTTATCCAGTGCCTATAAAGGGAATGAAAGATGCTGCTCTGGAAAACAGAGTATTGTGATTAAAAAAAGATCATTTGAGTCTCCTAATTTGACTGTTTTGCTAATAATTTATCTGCTCTGATTCCCAACACAATCAGGCCTAATTGTCGCACACTAAGAAGCCTCATTACTGCTTAACTGGGAAGGTAGTTAGGAAATACCACGTATATTTTGCTGCCACTGATTCTGCTCTGCAAGTGCTAACGCTGGGGTGCAAAGTCTACTGCACCTTAACCCCCTGCTTGAAGCACACAGAAGCAGTGGGAAAGGAAAGGAGTATGCTTGTCACTGGGCTAATCTGGAAAGCTTGTAACACCTGGCTGGCTGGGGTTTGGGCTATTGTGATCGGCTTTGAATGCTGTGCACTAGACACTTTGCTCATGCTGTCATGTGCTCCCCAGAGACAACCTAGTGCAGGACCTCCCAACACATGTTTATAAAAGCATAGAGAAGCATGCTAAGTGAATCTCTCCTTATGCTCAGGGTTTACTGGGAGGTGCTTTTCGTAACTTCACCTCGACTAAGAGAGATTATCCAGGTCAACAGATCTGAGATCTGCTAGACCAAAGGGGAGTCAATGTTGTGCAACCAGTTGTACTGGCAACCAGACATTTCTTGCGTGCTTTAGTTTCTCAGGGTGTATTCAGAGATTTGCAGGAGACAGTTACAGTCTGCATTCTCTTACTTTTACCACATACTCCTCCTGTGGGACTCACAACATACCTACGGCCTCCATTTTACTCCTATTTTTCAAGCAGAGATGGGACATGTTAGCACTTGACTTCTCCAGATAAGTGATTCTAACCATGGAACAAAAGTCAATATGCAAGTATGAAGAATGAGTATATTTGAAAAATTTCTGCTGTGAACAGATTTTCAGTCTGACTATTCTCAAATGCATTGCTCCCTCAGCTCTAAATATTATGTGCACCCTGAAATAAGGTAATGGTTTACTGTTGATGATTGCTGGTAGGGTGCTACTGATAAACCTAAGATATGAAATGCTTAATCAAACTTCACATTCATTTCTATGGAAAAGATGATTTTCATATCCTGACATATTTATTGCTCTGAGACTAAGCTTGTTTTTTATTAGGGTTCACTGTATAGTTCTTAGAAACAGCACAATGTTGCTATTGTGATGGCTCTTCTCACTAGAATCATGATGGCATTTACTCGTCATACAGAGCAGCTCAAATCCGAGCAAGAATTCACAGTGCAGTTAAACAACTTAGTAGCAAACATAACCCACAAATAATCACAACTTACTTGCACTTAAGATTTATGGATATACAGGTGAATGTTCTTCCTTACTCCCGTTTCTCTACCCTCTATGTCAAAGACAACAGATTAAAAATGTGTGTCATACCTAGTCTTCAAAAGCAGTATTTTCAATAGGCGGGAATGGTTCATTATTTGAACATGTATCTATACTGAAAACTAGAATATAAAGCATATGGAAGTTCATAGATAAAAAAAAAGTATGAACTATGAAAAAAAAAATGGTTGGAAGGAGTCTTGGGAGCTGATCTTGTCTGACTTCCTTTTCAAAGCAGAACGAACATTAAAGCTGGATGAGGCACATGAGGACCTCTATGAGCAAACTGTGCTTACTCACTAAACTTTTCAGAGCTTCAAATGATAAAATGCAACTTGCATCTACAACACCCCCACAATATGGATGCATTTAGATTTATAATTCTTACCCACACTGTTAGTATCAGAACAAGCAGTAGTTTTTATATTGGTATGCCTACCAACCACTTTGCAGGTCCTAATTTCAATTGCTCATAACAATTGGAGAAACTATAAAATATTTCCACACTGAGTGGAAATATTTTCACTTGTGTTTTAAAATGCTACACCTGAATTAGCTCAGGTGTTTCTAAGAAGCAGACACAGGAACAGCCTTTCTGATGAAAATCCTAGCATCCTCCCATAACTTTGCTGTGAGGACAAGAACCTATGCCAAAGAACAGTCCAGTAACATCTGATTAGAAGATGAGCCATATAAAAATTGTAATTGAACATGTTCAGCATAGACTCACTATCCTTTAACAGATACCATCTATGAGTATACCAGACCAATGGAAATGAACCTTCTGATGAAAATAAGCTGCCCTCACAAGGACCTGGAGCTGCTAACTCCTGTCCATACTCCATCAGGGTCTCCAGTGAGAACAGACTCCAGCTGTGTTCTAGGCCAGGACCTGAGCCTGGGTGCCCATCCCTAGTGACAAGGGGAAGGAGGTCCAGGTACAGGGAGAACCTGGGAAGTTGCTGTCAAATGGGCCACATTTGGTGCAAGTCATGTTGCTGGAGGGACCAGAAATGAGTAAACCACATTTTGGGAAGCTGGAGAGGGTGGAAAGGAAGAAATGAGTGAGGAGTCTTGGCCTGGCCAAGTGAAGAGATCATGAGGAGAGAAAGCACAAAGACAGAAACGAACTAGGAAAGATAAAGACAGAGTAATTGGCTCATAAGCTTCTTTACAGTGCCCATCATTACCATTTCTGAGTTGACAGTAAAGTCATTAGTGACTTTATTTACACAACCCTCTGTGTTGATGCTAACAACGCTTCGACATGGCAATATAAATCCAGGAGGGACATAGGTCCAGAGTTTCTACTACTCCTGGCATCTGTTTGAGTCATGCATCTGATGTGCTTAGAGTGTTAACAACTATATATCATTTCATGCATTCAGAGTTTATTGGGGATGTATCTGCTTGTGTAGCTGCAGACCATGATCAAGTATCTTTAAAATGAGGAACACCAAATTACAAAGAACCTGTGAAAAAAAGTGGTTCAGTCAACCACCCAGTGTCGTATCAAAGCTCAATTAGCTGAGGCTCTCAGCACCGAAAACTTTTTACTACACATTCACTTCAAGTTGGATACGGATATGTAAAATCTCTCAGGAGCTGAATTAGAAAAAATTTGTCAAGAAAGAAGAGTAATTTAGAAAGGTGTGAGAAGGATGAGACAGCAGGAAATACTGTTAGTATGTTGCTGAGTGTCCTCATCTTCTGCCACTGCTATAGCATCTCACCATTTCAGCTCATCAGCATTTCTTACTTCCTCCAGGACAGGCGGGACCCAAGAGCTCTTAGCTGTATCTGCCCTGCTCCCACCAGCACAGACACCGAGCTGTCCAGAATAAGTCTCCCAAGAGATGTTTTCTTCTCTAGCCCACAATTAAATGACTTCTTCTTTGCTGTTTCTTCCTGTTTATGCATTCCTGCTCCTCTGCGATTGGGCTCGTTGGCTGATGTGTCACGTATTGCTGCCTGGGAAGGCACCCCTCCTTCCCTCCCTCTTTACAGTTACTTCCTTAACATTTCCCCTGCGTATCCTGATGAGCACATTGCCAGCTTCAGGCTTCAGGTCACTTTCTCCAGCTTAAAGCCTCCTTAAAACAGAGTTATGCAACTTTGCACATTATAGAGTATAAAAGCATTTAATGGTGAAAACTCTTTTTGAGGTTTATTTTGTTAAGCTTGATGAGATTTATTATACTCCACTGTGTTAAGTTTCCATAGACAAAGGCAGTGCGAGGGTTTAGAATGAAATAGTCCAGACTACACAGTCAGCATGTTGGTTTGTTAGGTTAGGGAAACCACCTTGCACTTGCCCTGTTTGTAGGTTAACTCCAGTGTTCAGGCATTAGCTTGAATGCAAACAAAATGTGTTTGCTCAGTTTGGTTTGAACATGTCCAGCGTCAGTCGCCTGATAGCCTACACGATACCATGACATTTATAATTTTGTTGATTCTTACTGCCAAGATAAATTTTAATATCCTCCCTTTTAAGTCATTTTCATGTATATGCAAATGTGGGGGTGGGGGAGAGGTGAAGAAAATTGATGTAAAAGTAGTATTTCTTTGCATTCTCTTCTGTTCATTTTGAGCTCAGTTAAAATGATTTTATTTAGTCTTGGGCTTCTTATTAAGAATCCGGTTTCAGGAAACATTTTATGTCAACTTCACACTCTTTCAGGCACAAAACTATTTGCCTGGGAGATGGTGCCAAGACCACAAAATCCATCATTTTTGACAACAATTTTGTTGGGATATAGTGTCAGCAGCCATTGCCCATTCCAGCACACTGCATTGTGGAGCACTGGTAAGGTCAGCCCCTTGCAGCCCACCCAGTGTTGTCCCCAGTGCTCACTGAAACCACAGAACAAAACTCCAGTGCCAGTTCCTCTAAAAAGTTCTCCTGACAGCTCACAGATTCGGATACGTCACTTCTTGGCATATATCTGTCAAATTATTTGGCAGTTCTCTCCATATGAATTGTAGCAGTTTAGCTGCAAAAATTTCCAGATCAAAGCTGTCAATCACTAGGCAATTCCCACAAGGACATGCAAAAGGACCTGGCTGGGAAATTATCTGAAGCTGCAATAAGCTAGAAGGCCTGATAAAGAAGAAGAAGCAAGGTTTCCCAAATTATGTGGTCCGAAGTTCAATTACTGTTTTCCTCTGTACAACTGAAGACAGATAGCGACCATAGTCCCAAGATCTGGAAGTGAAATGCAGTTCATCTATTTCCTTGGCATTCCCTCCCTTTCCAATTAAATATGCTTTTCTTTTCCATTATTCTGGGGAGGCAGTAAACCTCAGTCTAAATGAGCATTTACATGAAAATCAGAGCTCTCCAAGGCATCCACTGAAACTCCTTTAATACAATATTCACTTTAATTTGATTTTCTGTCTTGCCTGTGGGAGAGTCTCAATCACATTTGGTATGATTTATGACAGTACTCATCCCCCTCCTGCAGAGGTCATTCCCTTTCCTAAAACCACCTCATTTGACCAGAAAGAATTCCTTTTACCAGTAAAGAGATCAGTAACCAATGTTGTCCACAGATGACGGTAAGCACGATCCAGTTTTTATTAGGGTCTCTCAAATGTCAAAAAGCTTACTTTAATCTCCAAGAAATATAATCTGCTTACGTCACCTGCAACCTCTTGGTTGTCTCCTTCATAAAGGCTGCTTCCTTGGGCTCAAGGAATAATCTACCTTATCTTGTGAGGAAGTCAGGTCCATCATACATATTTCACGCAAATTTTTCTTTCCCAAACCCAAGTGACTCTGGGAATCATATTCTGTGATTCTCATGATCTGATTTCGCCACTTCAAAATTTAAGATCACACAAAGGGTTAGAATACAAGCACCTTCTTAAAGGTATTTAATCTTGCTCTCATTACATCTACCTCACTATGTCTTATTAAAATAATCTGTCACATGCATCTGAAACCATCTCTCCAAGAAACACGTTTTAAAGAGGATTCACTGAGCAAACATACTGCTCAAACTATTAACAGCAAAGCAGTTAGAATTATGTATGTGCAGATTTACTAAGCTTTTATCAGCCATGGAATGATGGGCAACAAAATAAAAGCTGAAGTTAGTAGCAGAAGAGTACAATTTAACGAAGATTTTTTTTTCTATTTCTAATCTATCCTGTGATGTGCCAAAGTACTACCACAACTGATGTCCTGTCAGACCCAAAATAAAATGTTTTCCTTATCTCTGGTCTGATCTTCAGTCCCTGCATTTATCCCCATCTGTGCATTGTATTACATAAAAATATCTAGAATTCGTACATAGGTACAGTAAAGACATAGCCACGTTTGGATGTTTGTTTTCTGCTTGGCTATGAATATGTGACTGTATGCTTGCTGATCATCTATGTATGTGATTTAAAAAATGGGGATCTATCAGTCAATATATAACTCCAGGATCTTGGGTTTTGAATTTTGTCAGATTCTTCTTTCTTGTAATTAGAAGCTTTCGTTAAGTCATTATTTATCTCCTCAGCCAACTTATTTCCTTTATTCCCTTATTTCAGCCTCAAGTCTTAAAGTCATGAGAAAGTCCAAATGATTTCTGTTTGCCTTCTTCTGAGGAACTTTGAGCTTTATTTCAGAAACAGCGTACATTCTCCAGACTCAGGTCAGCTCTTCCAACTATGTTACTGGTTGGCTTAAAAACATTCCCTCTCCTGCGCTGCAACTGACAGAAGCTCAACTCAATTTTCTTCTCTTCTTGCTCATAACAAAATATCATTACAAGAAAGATAACAAATTTTGTAAGCAGCACAAAGGCAGCTGATCTATCTCCAAAAGCCAGGTAAGGGACCAAATGTATGGTAACTCTTGAGTTAACATATCATGTAAATTAAATTAATGGGCATATCTGTGATCTAGGTACTCCAACTTGTTTTACTTGTTTTTACAGTGGCTATAGTCCAGTTGTGCACAAAGAATTTGTATTTGCAACATGGCTTCCATGCGCTGGGCAGCTTCAGTCAACCATATTGTTAAAGATAACACAGAAAGCCACAAGGAAAGCCTGCCAGACACTGGGACAGGGTAAGATTTCTGGCCACACAGGCTTGAGAAGCTCTTTTCAGGGTACATTCCCAAAGAAGGTGCATGCACAAAGTCAACCTGAGAGCTTCCTCTGCAGAAATCTCCTGCACCAGGCAGGAAATCCTGCTCATCTGCAGCAAAGGGCCCAGAGCTGCTGGCAACCTGTGGGGTGAGCCATGTGTCAGAGATGCTGTCCTACCACCTGTGAGAGGCAAAGCACGCTGCTTCCTTCTTCCTGGGGCTTTTGGCTGCCTCCCTCAGGATGGCCAAGCTCAGCAGACATGCTGCTGGTCCCTGAATCACTTGTCAGCCTCTGCCAGTACACAGTGAGACACCCTGAGGTACATCAAGCTCAAATCACAGTCAAATACCAGTGATACTGCCATCTGTACTACCACTGTCCCTCACAGAAATGAACACTCACATGTGACAGTGCCAGCTGACTTATGTTAATGCTAAGGGGAAAATTCAGTGAAGTGATATCTCCCAGTTCTCTCGCTCACCCATTTTTCTGATCACTGTCCATCCTTGTAACACACTGCAAAATCTAATCCACCAGAGCTGTAGGATTTACCCAATACTTTGATAAACTTTCAAGCCCAACTGGAAGCCTTTCAGCCTGCTCAGTTTCACGCTCCTAACATGTTTGTTTGTTTTGTTTTCATTTTTCTTTTTACCATCCTAATGAAGTGAAGCTTCTTGTCTCCAGATGTGTCTGCAGCCCTGATAGCATAGGGCACCCTATTGGGATCCATGCACAAACTTAGATACTCTGTGACCCTGCGCTGTTGCCTTACAGTAACTTCCATTGTGTCTTTCATTGCTTTTATCAGAGCCTTTGTGGTTTTAAGCTTTTCTTGTGATGTGCAACGCTTTGAACGGTACCCATTTCAATCTATAGGACAAATCTCTTAGTTTTTTCTCATGGAAAACCCACTGTCTCTGAAAAGAAGATATTCATTCACCTGAACCAGAGATAATGTCAAAATATTATTAACTTTAAATCCAACAAGTAAAAATAGCAGGGATGCACAGCAATAAGTGGAATCAGATTTAATATTATGTTCTAGCAAGCCCTGAAGCAACATAATTATGTGGCCATTGCTGCATCAAACCAGGAATAACCACTGAACACACTTGAAGGCATACACTGTCATTTACAGATGATCTTTGGCAAAGATTTGTGATGTTCATCTTCAGCCTTTCCCTTCCTTTTCAGTTTTATAGAAGTGCAAAGAGATGGAGAAAGAGAGGCAAAGGAGGATGGAGGAGATACACTGCTCTGGTTTTGACTGACTGTTTTATATGTCATCTTGAACTAAGGTTTCTTTGAACAGCTCTTTGGACTGATCTACAGCAAGAGTGTCATGTCTTATTCCTTACCAAGGTCACTGGGACACAGTTTGGAAGAGCCTCAAATCTTCTATCCTATTTAGTCCCAGCTCACACCCCATAGAAACCTCACCCACTGCAGATGCAAAGCTTTGTCTCACAGCTGACTTTCTAGGCGCTGCAGGTGAAGAGGCCTCACAGGGAGACGGATAAGCTGGAAACCAAACACATTCCTGCCCTCCTGGCCAGGATGCTGAGTCTTCTCACATCAATGTAGAGGGGTGAGGCACTAGCACAGGTTGCCCAGAGAAGCTGTGGATGCTTCATCCCTGGAGGAATCGGGGCCTCATAAAATCTCTTTATTAGCATGAAAACCATCCTGCTAAGTTTCATGCACTCTACAAAGGTGCATATTGTTTTATACCATTGCTACTTCAACTCTCAATTGTAAACATATTTTCTATATTTTATATACACATTTTATGGATTATGTAGCAGCACATTAATTTTCATTATCCCTCAAACATAGATGCCCTCCTCATACTGCTGTGTGTGCTCAAAGTGTTCATATCAATCTGAATTACCTGTAATTTCTCCTCCTTAATTTTTATTTTATGGAGTATGAAACCAGACTGGGTAATCTTGAATTCAGTATCCTTTTTGTATATAAAACAGGAGGTCACATCACCTCTTTGACAAAGTATTCCAGTTCTTTATGGATTGAGAAATGTCTTGCCTATCTCACTTTATCTCTTGGATCTGTCTTCTTTATTTTAATCAGAACTGGCATGGGGAAGTACCTTAGCATGTTTTGACCTATTACAGCTTCTGTCCTGCAAATCTTTCTGCCACATTTGATTAAAATGGATCAATTAAAGAGGACACTTTGCCATTCTGTGACATAAAATCCTCACTTTTGGTCCCATTACTTATTCAACTTCCCAAAAGTCATGGCACCATTAGAGGTGTTTTTTTTTTTTTTCTGTAATCAAACTGTGATAATCTTCTTCACAATGGTGCAATTATCTACTTCTTTCTGGTTTCACCTCAGCAAGCTCAGTGAGTCATAGACCTCTACATCGACTGCATCTACGCCCACTGATGATCAACAAGGAGTGACAGTCCCTAGGACTCATTTACTCTCCACACTGGGTTTACAAGGAAGATTAGAACTAGACACCCTTCAGCATAGGCTCTGCAGTAAAAATGTTTGCTTTACATATTCACTTTCTGTGACTCTCAGCAAAGAAGGTCTACTCCCTTCTGTCCTAATGATGTAAACCATGTTACAATCACCCTTGCTGCAATTATACTGGAGTAGTGTAAACGCTACAAACACTGCTCAGTAGCACTAAAAATATGAATATATTTTCAAATGTTTATTTTCATTATTTCTATACTTTCTTCTTACTGACATGAGCAGTGCTCAGAACTTGAAAAGTGAAGCTCATCTGCGAGACTCACATCACAATAGCAGCTGTCCTTTGCCTAGAAGAGAACTGAAGAGACTTGATGAAAAAAAACCCACCAGTATATCATCTTACATTACAAAGCAGTGATGTCTTCTGTGTAGCTGTCTAACACACACACACACAAGAAAAATCAGATAGGCTTTATTTTTCAATGTTAAGTCATGCATAGAAGACAAAACTGAAACATGCTGGTTGGCTAAACTCTTTGTCATTCCTGCCCTGGACCAACTTTGACTCTTAAATAAACAAGATTTCCTCTGAGTCTTGGCTGATCTTCCTTTAGAAGTCTTGAGTGGGGTGCATAATTTTTACTTTATCACAGTCTAGCCAGTGCTATGAGTGCAATGCAAAATAAAGAAAAACATTTAAAACTACTTTCATTTGGCTCTGTTCCTGCCTCTTTTGTGCTTGCTTTTCATGTATATATGAGGGTCTGAATTTTATTGTTGGAATTACTCACAAAAAACAGAGTTCAAAGTGGCAATTTTAAGAACAGCATGCGCAGAAGCCAAAATGTAAATGTGCATGTACAAGAATTCATGCCAGAAATTCTTGCATGTTCGTGGAATGCGCTTCTTCTGACCAGCCTTGAGCAGGCAAGGTAATGTCAGACTTCGGTGACTGCTGCTAATCCGTAAGGCAAAAAGCCCTGACAATGTGAGTTTTCTACATTCATTTCAATAATGAATGCGTTCAAACAGATCCCAGTGTGTTTCCCTTCTGCAGACAACAATCAAATGTGTTTTTAGCTATATGTCATTTGTGTTCATGTAGCAAGCTTCGGAAGGCAATGGCTAAAGAGGAAACGTTCCTGTGACAAAAGGCAGCGGGCTGAGATTTAGGAAGTACCAGGCTTTGCCATGGCCTCCTAAGGTGATCTCAGACAGACGCTTCATTACTCTACTCCTGCCTATAAAATGGGCTCTCTTGAGCTCTGAATATGTCTGCATGGCTGCTGCAGAAGCCAGTATTGTACAAGCACAGATGCACGGGCAACATCGTTTCTTAAAACCAACCTGGGCAACTGTCAGACTCACAAAAGAGAATAAACCATGTCCATGCAGCTGTTTTGGTAAGGGTGCTTCTTCTCACAGGAGAGTCATTTAGTTTATTTGCTAATGCTAGGGACTAGTAGAGACCAACCTGCTGAACATGTCAAAATTGTGCCACGCTGTAATCCTCTCTGGCTTGTGGATCAAGTATCAGAAAGGACAGTGGGAAAACTCTGTAGTGCATTACCCTGGAATACCAGAGCACTAGTCTAGGCCCAACAAATAAATCACAGAATCACAGAATTGCTCAGGTAGGAAAAGACCTTAAGGACCATCAGTCCAACCACAGCCTAACCATACTACCCTAACTCTAACAACCCTCCGCTAAGACCTGTCCCTGAGCACCACATCCAAATGCTTTTTAAACACATCCAGGGATGGTGACTCAACCACACCCCTAGGGAGCCTATTCCAGTGCTTAATAACCCTTCCTATAAAGAAGTTTTTCCTGATATCCAACCTAAACTTACCCTGGTGCAACTTGAGGCCATTTCCCCTCGTCCTGTCACCAGTGGGAAGAAACCAACCCCGCTCTCGCTGTAAGCACCTTTCAGATATTGGAAGAGAGCAGTAAGGTCTCCCCTCAGCCTCCTCTTCCCCAGACTAAACAGCCCCAGTTCCTTCAGTCTCTTCTCACAGGGCACATTCTCCAAGCCCTTCACTGCCTTGCTGCCCTTCTTTGGACATGTTCTGGCATCTCAACATCCTTTCTGTACTGAGGTGCCCAAAGCTGAACACAGTACTCAAGGTGAGGTCTCACCAGTGCCGAGTGCAGGGGCAGGATGACTTCCTTAGTCCTGCTCACCACACCATTCCCAATACAAGCTAGGAATCCTGGCAGGACCTTCATCTTTAATGACATGGTACTTTCCTAGAACATCAAATTATAGATCCTTGGGGGAAAATGTATTCATTCTCAGTCAAATCTGTATACATCAACATGCATCCGACACTGAACAACCCTCCCTGCCATGTGAGATCAGCTGCCCAGCTTGGACTGCATATTTGGTGGCACACTGAATAGATCCTCTAGCTGGACCATAGCTTGCATGAGAAGAGCAAGACATTTCAGGATTATGGAAGAATGGGGAAAACTGCAGAAGAATTCTCCTTTTGCTGTTGAAGATTTAAATCTGCGCCTTCATTTAATCAGAAATGTAATTTCCTCAGAGCAGCAAGCTTCAAATTCTACTTACGGCCTTGGTGCCATGACAGTTTTGGTAGTAACTTGTTCTTCGCACGTATTTCTACCAGAACCATGAGTAATCATCAAAATTAACTAGCCTATAGAGTGATAAAATAATTTCCTTCAATTTGCATTTGATATGTTTATTAAGTGCTGGAGGGTATTCTTCGCTCTCTTATTTTTACTGCTGTTAAAGACTATGTCTGGATTTTTGGCAAAGGTGCAGTGCTATTATGGTTACTTCAAAATTTTAATCAGATTATGGTATGAGTTACCATTTGATATTGTATAAATGCCAGTAGGAAGTAGATAAATATTAAGATACAATTAGCCGCCGCTGCCTTTTATAGTTGGGAATTCATTACTATTGAGATAAGTCTGAGTTCTCTGGTAGTGACATTTTTTTTAGCACCGTGCTTTTATCAGGTTACTTTTTCTCACAAGTAATAGCGCAAGCAATAAACAAGCTGGAGGATGAATATAAACAACGCAGATAGAAACAACAGTATTAAAGCTACAAAATATACAAAGTACCGCCTGTGCGTTATTACTTGTGCTTCATTTACCCAACCCCTGTCAACAAGACCTGTAACTCAAAACATGTAATTCCTTGTGAGACATTTTCATTTGTAACCAGATGAAACTATCAATGCTGATCATCAATAAAAAAAAAGTGATTTAAAACATACTGGAAACCCGTGTTTTCAAATGTGCGTCTTGGCCCTTCACACAAGCAAGTAGTCTCTAATGCCAATATGCATTAGAAATGCAATTGTTCTATACTTAGATGTGGTTCAACCGCAGTTATAACATGGGCCATTAAGAAGCATTAAAAAAAAAAAAAAAAAAAAAAGGAAAAAAAAAGAAAGGAATGAAAGAAGCAGGTTAAAAGGGAACATGTTCTGTTGCTCAGCTAAAAGACTTAGCCATAATTAGAAAATAAAATTGCTCAAAACTGGACTAAACAGATAAAATATTGATACCCAGGAGCGCAAAAGCGTGCCATAGAGAGACATGTTTACCTACGTTTTTCCAGGGCTTGTGTCAGGTTTGGAAGGCTTTTGCTGTGCTTGGGAAGCCAGGTGTTCAGTGCAGAGAGCTGGGGAGCCGGCAGGCTGAGGGGTGCTCTTGGGACAATGGCACCAGTGGTACTGGGAAAGCAACCTCTGCTCCACCGCATCCACACAAAGTTGTCTGCAGTCCTTCTGAAAAGTGATCCCCAGCCAGCTAAGCATCTCCTGCAGTCACCGGTGAGGTGAGCGGCATCAAAGTTAATTCTCAGCTGAAGGACTTGTCCATCACAGCACGTGACTGCCTGCTTCGCTGGGGCCGGGAGCAGTGGGAAATGCCCAGCTGCCTCACTTGGACACGGCACAAAACTTCATCCGCTTTGGTTCAGTTCTCAAAATAGGGCACATGACCTCTAAGCAAGGCAGTACAGTAGGCTGCTTTCACAGTGCAAAGTCGCTGGCTTTGCGAGCAGGGGAGGAGGTAATGCTTGGCGCTTGCCGAGTTATCTTGTTCAGCACTGCATTATCCAGGGCAAATTTGCCACTATCTTTGGAACAGGGATGACATCTGCTGCAGAGTGCCTTACCCCAGTGTGCCCGCTGCTCCCTGCTATGTAGCTGACATAGGCTGACCTCCATCCTGAGCCCGGGAAGGGAGCTCTGCTATGAGAGTTTGCTGCTCCCTGGACCACCTGGAGAACACTGCCCATTCCCACGCCGTGACACAGCAGCAGGAGTGGCCACAAGGCCACTCAGAGCAGAATTTGCAAGTGCTGTTTATACATTTGTACTTCTATCTATGGAACAGCAATATTTCCCAGCCTGGTAGGTGCCAGTCATTATTTTATCAAGCCCACCATAGGACCTTTTTTTATGGAATTGGCATAATGGGAACAGATAGCCTTTTCTCTTGACAGATAAAGATCTAAATTGCATTTTATAATCTGGCAATTACGTCGTTTGATTTATATATATATATATATATATTTTAAATAAAACAGATAATCTCCCTTCCCTGCTCAAGATGAGATCTTGGTTGTTAGTGACAGCTGTTAAAATGCCGCTAAAAATAGCTGCAGTGTCAACCACTAAAAAGCGGAGTGCTCCTGCGAACTGCGGGCAGAAAACAAATGAGGTTTGCACTGAATCTGCACAAAGTCTGCAAGCATCCTGTGCACGCCAGGCAGACACTCTGCCCCTCCAGCTGCCATCTCGCTTCAGGGATGGGGAAAAATGGGGGGGGAAAAAAAAAGCATTTGGTACCAAGGCATTAGGAACGTTTCCTCAAAACTCTTATTTGCTCAACAATAATAGTCATAGTTACACGCCAATAGGGTTGAGACTACCGCCAAGCATTCCAGCTGCTCTTTGTATTTATACCTTTGCCCTGAAAAATTAAATTAAACCCCACAAGAATGACAGGAAGAGTGAGACAAAGCAACGCGACCCTCGGCCCAGCACTCCGCTGCTGTGCGCGGCATTGAGCGGGCCGGCACTGCCGGGGGTCCCTGCGGGCGGACACTGCCCTCTGCTCCGGAGGGCACCGGAGCCGGGTTGGGAGCGATCCGAACTCCATAGCAGCTGCGTGGCACGTAGCGAGGAAAGAGAGAGGGAATTGTTCGCGTTCTGCTCGATAATACATCTCGCTAGGTTCCTCCTTTTAAGCGGCATTCTGGCTAAAAATAGCGCGCTGGTGTAGGCACAGTGAAATATGATTTGCTTCCAATAATACGGAAAACTAATTGTGAAATTAAGCTCCCGAGCGCGCTGTTATCTCGCAGCCCAGCCTCGACAGCACCGCGTGCCTCCCCGTCCCGCATCGATCAAGTTCCCGCAAAGTTTGACGGCTGCGGACAGCGGCGGACGGAGCGCCGCCGGTCCAGGCCCAGTGCCGCAGGTAGGGGCGGGCAGCCCTCCGCCCGGGAGCACGGCGCGGCCGCGTCCCTCCCTCCGCCGCTTCCTTTTATTTATTTATTTATTTTTTTTAGGATGTTTAAAGGAAGAAACGTGCAACGCCCCGAACTTCCCAATAATCCGCGTGGAAACATCTCAGCCACGACGGGAATATGAACGCAAAGCCCCGCAGAGATGTGAGCGCTGAGCCCCGCGCCCGCCCGATCCCGAAGTGCGGTGCGGTGCCGCCTCCCGCACATCCCGGCCCCGCGGTGCGCCGCGCCCGCAACCCGCAGCCCGCCGGGGGGCTCCGTGCCGCCGCCAGGCCCGGGAGAGCCGCTCCGCCGGGGGAAGGGCGCGGAGACACTCCTCCCCCGGTGCCGCCCGCCCTGCCTCCCGCCCTCCTTCCCTTCCTCCGGCGGCTCCGCGAACCAGGAACCGCGGCGGCGGCGGCTCCGTGCGTGAGGAACCCCGCGGCGCCGCGCCGCCGGGTGCCGCCGGGAGCGCCGGGGTGGCGCGGGAGGGGGCGGCGCGGCCGCGGGGCTCTGCGAGGGGCCGGGCGGGACCGGGGGGAGGAAAAAGTTTACACCCTCAAAGCTCCCCTCCCTCCCGCTCCTTGGTGGCGCAGATGGGAGTTTTACCTGGAATGACATAAGTTTGCTGCTTTTTTTTTTTTTTTTTTTTTTAAATTATTATTATTATTATTATTCCCTTGGCTTTTTTCTTTTCTTTTTTTTTTTTTTTTTTTTTGAGGGTGTTTCCCTTCCCCCTCTTCCCCCCCGCTTTCTCCCTCCTCACCCCCTCCTCGCTCCTGGATCCACCCCCCGCTCCCCTCCGCCGCCGGGCGAGGGTGTGACCCGCGGGAACACCCACCCACCTCAGGCGTCCATGGTGGGAGCTGTCCGCCCGCCGCGCCGCAGCCCCTCCGCGCCCGCTCCGCCGCGCACTCCCCAAATCCCCTCTATTTCTTTTTTTCCCCCTCCCGGAGCCGGTGCGCGCTCGCTGTCGGATGGTTCGCTGGCAGCAGCCGGGGGCCGCGCCTCCTCCTGCCGCCGCCACCGCCACCACCACCATGTCGTAGGGAGGTGAGTGCAGCGCGGACCCCGCGCGGTATCCAGGTCACGGCCGCAGCCCGAAAACTTCACGGGGAGGAGGGACGCTGCCGTGCGACGGCGGCGGCTCCGGGCAGCGCGCGCGGATGGGCGCAGCGCGGAGGACGCGGCTGCGGGCGGAGGTGCGCGGCGCCCCGACGGCCTCTCCCGGGCGGGACGCGGGGCGGGGGGCGCTGGGGAAGGAGGGGTGGGAGACGTGGGACGCGGGGCGGGGGGCAGCGCGGGGCTCAAACTTTGCTCTCCTCGCGTCTCCCTGGGAAAAGGCAGCGGCGGGCGGGATGCGCTCGGGAGCGGCGGGCAGAGGACGAGTCCTTGAGGCTCGGCGCGCTCTGCCGCCGCCGCCGCTTTTTTTTTTTTTTTCAATTTTTTTTTCCCTCTTCCCCCCTTTTTTTATTTATTTCTTTATCATTTTATGTTTTTTAACCCATCCATGCACCGGCGGCGATCGGATCCGCGAGCCGCCGAAACGCAGAAAACCAGGGCCGGCGCCGGGATGACGCTCGGCCCCGCCGCCTCGCCTCGGTCCCCCGGCCCCGGGCGGACGCACCTTCCGCTCCCACCCCCCTCCAACCCCGCGCCGCCCCCCGCGGCCCGGCCCCGCTCCGTCCCGGGGCGCGGCGCCCTGCGGCTTTAAGAAGCTGCGGCTGCCGCCTGTGTCGCAGCAACTTTGTATCAGTCATGTCGCCCGGAGGATGAGTGACGGCGCCGCGCGGCCAATGGGGCGCCGGCCTGGCCCCCGCCGCGCTCCGCTCGGCCAATGGGAGCGCGCGGCGCCGGGACGTAAACTTGAACTTGCGGGCATGTGACATGTTTTTAAAGGACTTGGCACCTTTTCCCGTCCCCTCCCGGGTGCCGCGCCGTGACACCGGGCGGCGCGGCGCGCCTCGGGCGGGCGGGCAGGGGCCGGGTGGCCGCCCCGCGCCGCTCCGCCCGCCCTCTCTCCCTCCCTCCCTCCTTTTCCCTCCTCCTCCTCCTTTTCCCTCCCTCGGCGGCAACAGGTACCGCGGGCGGGGGCGCGGCCCCGGGGCCCCCGGGAGGAGCGGGCGGGGGGGGATGGGGGACGCGGGGATGCTCCGCCGGGCGGGCGGCGGCGAAACGAGCGCCGTCAAACGCCACGGCTGCGGGGGGCCGGGAGCGAAACTTACCGCGGGTCCCGCTCGGGGATGGGTGACCCTCGGGGGGAGCGGGGACCCCCGGGCGGCGACTCGCGGTTCTTTGATTTGTGAGAAGGTTCTTACGTATCGCGGTTGTCGCGAGCCCCGTTTCACGCCGGCGGGTCGCGGTGCGCGGGGGGGGGGGGGGGGGATCGCAAATGGCCGCGCGCGGGGCGGCGAGGAGAGGCCGGCTCTAAGGGAGGGGGGCCGCGCCGCGAGGTGGTCCCGCCGCCAGACCCGCGCCGCCTGCCGCCTTCCCCGCCGCGATCCGCCGTGCTACTCGGAGCCCGGCGCGCTGCCGCTCCCCGAGCCGCGCAGGATCTCTGCTCTCTCTCCGGTAGCGCAGGACCGGGGGGAAAGAGAAGGAGGGGGGGGAATTTTTTTTTTGCTTTTTATTTTTTTCCCTTTTCCCATGGAGTGACCCAGATTTCCATCCGTTAAAGTTCTGAAGCACGCTCGCCTATTGATTCTGTACGAAGTTTTGAGGCTTGCTGCTGCGAAGGAGATCGCTAACCCAGCGCCACAGCGCTCCCGCAGCTCCGGGCCTGTGTCGGAGCGGCCCCGCACCGTGCCGCTGCCTGCGGGGGCTGCGGGGCGCTGCCATCCCGGCGCTGACCCTCCCCGAGCTCCCGGGGTTCCGAAGTGGCGGTCGCTCGCGGCCGCCATTGATTTCGGTAGGAATTAGGCTTGCTCAGCACTTAACGTGAGGGGTAAGTGATGATCTAGAAGTGACTTTGTGTGAAAGCGAGCACTTCTGGCCGGAGATTTTCCACTGTAGGTATGGGATTGGGTCCACGGGATGATGTTCTGACAGCGTTTGTGCCTGGCAGGATTGCGGGCATAGGACCATAGCCCCTAAGGAGTGTTGGCGCCTTTCCCTTGGAGGTTTTTCTTTGTTTTATTTTTGTTTTTACAAGGTTGCTTAAAAAAGAGATAGTTCTTAAGCGGTGCTAAATGAGGTGGTTAAGCACAGTGTTAAACTAGTGCATTTTGGAAGGAGGAAAAAGTCTTTATGTAATGCTGATATTATAAGTATTGGTACTCGACTTCTTACAGTTCTGACAAGACGATGAGCCTGTTGTTTAAAATGTTACTTATATGTGATTTTCAGAATAACAGAATTCTTCCAGAATAATGCATGCGTGACCACTCGGAAAGCAACTATGCCTAGGGAGAGTGCCATGTTGGGTGGGAGGCTTTGTAGGACCACTTCTTAGAAGGAGGTTCACTTTATGCATTCCTCTTGCTGCCTACCATGGAGGTTGGTGGGGTTGCAGACCCTGCAGCCCTTCATCATCCCCTCCTTCTGTGCGGGAACTTCTCTCCTTGTTCACCTTGTCTTTCCATATCCCACAATGGGGCTCTGAAAGCTTGGCTTCCAGACCCATAGAACCACAGCTTTCCTTCAAAGCGTTGCTTACAGCACTGGAAAATCAAGGGAAACCTTTGAACAGCACCAGCCCCTGCTGCTTTGCTGTCCCTGTAACACGGCAACATGAGGTCTTTGGTGGTGCTATAGGGTTGGGCTGGCACTGTCCAGCATAAGCTTTCAGGCAAGAATTTGGGTCCTTTTTGATGGCTGGTCATCTTTGTTTGAGAGCCTGTCGGACTGTCTCATCTGTGAGACCTTTTCCCATGGTATGGTTGAGAAGAGATTGATGGGGCGGGAAGCGGGGCTGGCAAGCAGACAGACAGGGATAGACAGAGTGAGCGGATATGCCTTGTTTCCTTAGGAAATTAGGAAATTTCCTTAGTAAATTGCACTGTCCTGCCACTTATTAATTTCTTTTTTTTTTTTCCTTTTTTTTTTTTTTTCTTTTTTTTTTTTCTTTTTAATTTGTTTATGTCTTTACTAGTTATGGAGACAAAAGGATACCACAGCTACCCTGAAGGCTTAGATATGGAGAGACGGTGGGGTCAAGTTCCTCAGTCTGTGGAGTATTCTTCCCTAGGTCCTGGAGAGCAGGCTGAGGCCAGTAACTATATGGAGATTGTGAATGTGAGCTGTGCTGCCAGCACCTTTGCAAACAGCAGTGCTCCAGGAAGCAAGGAAAAACCTGAGCTTCTCTCCTGCCTGCAGCAGGACAGCAGCCATCCCACTGTTCTGCCCTCTGACATCAAAACTGAAACAGAGTCAAAGGAACTGTCAGCGACGGTGGCTGAATCCATGGGTTTGTATATGGATTCGATCCGAGACGCCGACTACCCATATGACCAGCAGAACCAGGGGAGCCCGGGTAAGATCTACCAGAACATGGAGCAGCTGGTGAAGCTCTACAAGGAGAACGGCCACTGTTCCTCTCCCATGCACAGCCCCGGTAGGCCCCTGCGGTCCCTGATGGCGGACTCGGGAAGCGCCATGAATGGCGGTGCCATGCACGCTGTTGTCAAAAGTCCCATCGTGTGTCAAGAGAAAAGTCCCTCAGGCTGCAGTCCTCAGAACATGGCTTCCTCAGTGTGTAGTCCTGCTGGTGTTAACTCAGTGTCCTCAACTACTGCTAACTTTGGGAACTTTGCTATGCACAGCCCCATTGGGCAGGGAACTCCCTTGTCACGATCACCCAACGTTGAGAGCCGAGGGTCCATGTTGCACAGCCCCGCTCATGTTAGCAACGTAGGGTCTCCACTTTCTAGCCCTATAAGTAGCATGAAATCACCAATTTCTAGTCCTCCCAGTCACTGCAGTGTGAAATCTCCCGTCTCCAGTCCTAACAATATCACTATGCGGTCTTCTGTGTCCAGCCCTGCAAACCTGAACTCGAGAAGCTCTATTGCCAGCCCTTCCAATGCCAACAACAGGTCCACTCGCTCCAGCCCAGCGGTTAGCACTGTGGGGGGATCTTCGATCTGTAGCCCAGTCAACAGCTCTCTAGGATTCCCTGCTTCCAGCACGCCGGCTGGACCTAGCAGAAGCCAAGATACTGTTCCCAGTCCAGAAGCAAAAGACAAGGGTGCTCAAGAAATTCCGTTTCCCAAAATGGAGGAAATGGAGAATGCCATCTCAAACAACAGCCAGATGAACCTTGTTCAGTTCATAAAACCTGAACCAGATGGTTCATTCGGTAGCTCGTGCATTGGAGAAAACAGTAAAATAAGTTCTGATTGCCCGTTTTCGGTACCAGTGAAGCAAGAGTCAGCTAAACATCCTTGTTCCGGTGCCTCTTTTAAAGGGAATCAAACAGTAAATCCTTTTCCATTTACAGATGGCTCATATTTTTCTTTCATGGATGACAAAGACTACTACTCTCTTTCTGGGATTTTAGGACCACCTGTTTCTTCCTTTGATAGCAATTGTGAAGGTAGCGGTTTTCCAAATCCAGGCCTCCCTGTGGGGATTAAGCAGGAGCCTGATGATGGCAGCTATTACCAAGACAGTAGCATACCATCCTCTGCCATCGTTGGTGTAAATTCAGGTGGACAGTCATTTCACTACAGGATCGGTGCCCAGGGCACGATATCTCTGTCACGGCCCGTTGCTAGAGAGCAAGCATTTCAGCACTTGAGCTCCTTCCCTCCCGTCAGCACGCTAGTGGAGACCTGGAAATCGCATTCGGAGCTGGCGTCCAGAAGAAGTGATGGGTATCCAGTTCTAGACTACATTCCAGAAAATGTGTCCAGGTAAGTGAGCAAGCTGCTACTTTTTTCTCCCCTCCCTTTTCCATGAGGTGTGAATCAAAATGAGGTCTAGGATGGTATTTCTCAAGTTGATGTGTAATTCTGTGCTGGAATTTCAGTTCTTACTATTAGATTTGTTGGTTGTTTTCTGTAGTTTGCTATGGATTTAATAAAAGCTTTAATATTTGAAAAGAGCATATTATATTCTATTATTAGATTTGAAAGTGTCACTTTATTATGTTTATGAGCTCTTACTACTACGAATGTTGTCTTTCCCATAATGAGAGGTTAGTAAAAAAAATTGCTCTTGTGTGTCCAATAAAGGGTATTCTTCCTTAGCTGGTGCTCAAATGTGTTGTAACTCATGTGAAATGGTGAGATGAGGATCAGACAGTAATGTCTGGAATCCATTTTTGTAGAGATGTGTGGCTCTAATTTTGCACCGGGCTACAACTGGTTAAATTTGAAAACTAAACCTTACGAGCCTGTGGCAACATATTATTTCTGTATTGTAACTGTAGGAACATTTGGTTTGTATATATAGAAAAATGCCTCCAGAAGGAGGAGGGCTGTTAAAACTTGACGCATTTGAAAGGGAAAAATGGATGAACTGATCTCCTAAGTTTTGGTGAGAGTAATTTGCAAGTGTCCTAAGCATTTGTATTGGCCAATACGTGGAAGTGCACACTTCTTCCACAAACAGGTGTTCGTGTGTTTTATGAAGGACACTTACTTACATAAGCTGTCTAGTTGCATAGTCAGTTTTACAGATTATTAAATGCAATGTGACTGAGCGAGAGTAGCTATGTAGCCTCCTCATCTGTCAAACTGGCTGACCCCAGGTTTATGCTATCAGCAAAATAGTTGGTAAGAGAATTTGCATCTTCTTGTCCAAAGCTGTTTTGTTGTTTTTTTTTTCACATCAAAAGATGTCCAGTTTCTACCATATTCTTGGATTGGCGTGAAGAGGATGTGTACTTTCTCAATACTTGTATGATTCAAAATATTTTTGGAAAAAAATGGGCTTGCAATGAAAAACATAATGGCTAAACTAAGGGTGCTTTTGGGAAGACAATCCTCACAAGAGTTTGGGGGGGTAGGGGGAAGAAGCAATTACTCTCAGACCTGTCCAGTGCCTCTGCAGTCTACTTGAATAGTTTGCTCTCCATCCTTGACTGTTTCTTTGTCTATTTCAAGTATTGTTTGTAGACAGCACACTTTTTTTTTTTTTTTTTAATACATCTTGCTGAAATTGAAAAGTCTGTACCCCACCTTCTTGCTGAACTTTGCACATAGCTGTATGCTTGTCATCGTCTATGCTTGGATCAAATGTGCTTCCTGGATCAAAGGAGATGCAGTTACTGTCGCCTAGTTATTTTGCCAGAAGAACGTTCATAAAATGCATTATTTACACACTGGCAGAAGTTCACCAGAAGAATGATGGGTTGTCTGCAAACAAAGACCCAATACTTGCTTGTCTTTGTGTTTGAGCACTGTTACTTGGGAGCTGGCTCCCACAGCCCGTGAGAGCTCTTGTTTGAGTAAGTGCTGCTCAGATTGAGTCAAGGTTGTCATCTGTTGCAGGATGTGATCCGCTGAGCGGCAAACAGGGAAATGCTGTTCAGGATCATGGTCATCCATAGTTATGTTTTTATGACAGTTCTGCTTAAGGTTTTTGAAGGGGTGTCTTCTGATCTGACGTTATTCCGTGTTAGCTCTTCTCACCTGTGCCTCTAGATCCATAAATGAATCATCTGTCAACGGGGCTGATGTGACTACGCTTTCCTTTGTTTTTTAAGCTGATATCTTAGCAAGGTATGCATCTCAGTGTAGCTGTTGCTTTACATGATTGAAATTCTGAAGTTTTTACCTCTCAGAGCAATTATGCACGTGCAAAATTCTGTTTAGGTGGTACAGATATGCAGGATTGCAACACTTCAGACATCCTGATCTGTGTTTCAGATTAGGACATGTGTCATCATTTCAAATCTCTATCTCAGCCTCATTATTTAACTAAATGTTACTGTTAATCTGTCTGGCAATGACTTTGTGCTAACAGATGCAGCAGGGGACCTGTGTGAAGGCCTTTCAAGTTTCAAAATAAATTAATGTAGAGGTCATTCTTAGCAGTACAGATTTGAATGCATAGGTGCCCATACAGACATTTGTCTGCTGATGAGACAAGTCAAAGACTTGTAAAAGCTCACTCTTCCTAATGAGCCTCAAATCCATCTTCACCTTTTTCCTTAATTCCTGTGCTACATTTCAGCTAAAGCAGAGAAGATCATGATTAAGTTTGTTCATCCTCCGAAGTACTGTAATAAAACACACATAGTTTAAAGCTGTGTCCCGAAGGGTATTTCATCTTTCCTATGTCAAGAGGGTGTAGGAATGACAAAAACTCCTCCTTCATGTTGTTAAAAGGTGTGATTAACCCTTCGTATCCTGCAACAGAAAGTTCCAGATGCTTTAAATCTTCCATTTCATCTTTATTTTTCCTGAAGTATATATATTTTGCATTATAAAATACCATAAGAAAAGACTAAAATGAAGGTGAAAAAGAGGCTACGTGATTCTTTGTAGTCTGTAGGTAATCTGCATTGAGTAGATCTCGTTTTGACATTATGGTCTGAACTTCAATACTGTACCTTCTTTGATATGCAGCTTACATTGTGGGAAGGACTGGGTGACCAGGAGTGAAGAAGGCTTTTCACACTGACAATGTTTAGAATATTCTTAGAAATTATTTTCTTTTCTTAATAAAATATCACCTTTTATTAAATTGATGCTGTCTTAAGTCAGTTACAGTTGCTGACAGTATCAAATAAACATAGCTTAGGCATGTGAAATACTTTGCTGTCTTATTGACCAAGTACCACTGGAACATTCTCTTTTTCCTTTTTTAGTTATTTTTATTTGATAGTGGACAGTTACGGTTATCTTTAAGGTGGGTGGTGGGAACTTTGTTTACACGATTACAATCTGCAGGATTTGGGGAAGGAGAGCTTCTCAAGTGAAAAAGCACGTTTGCCTATTGCCTTTGAAATGTTGCTTCTGTTAATATGCATGCAGAACGTATCTTTAAAAGATTGAGCATGTATTATTTTTAATAGAGGGTGAATCATGCCTGTGTGTCTGTGTGTAGACCTCTTCCCCCCCGCCCCCCTTCAATGAATGACATTTCTAAGAAATAGCAGTTTTTAAACAAAGAATATTAAAGCAGGCTTGGAAAATAAGGTATGTGAGGTGGTGTGATGTCATTGATGGAAATCTGCTTTAAGGTGATTGCTCATCTGAATCAGGGTATGAGCCTAAGACTCATGATCGTGCCAATTATGTAATTTTCAAAATGGCCTAGGAAAATGTCAGGGTTGCTTGAAACAACAGTAAAAATTGAGGAGGATGACCTTTCTGCTGCGTTAGCTCTTACCTAAAGCTTTTTCTGCAAATGTGCCTTTTCCTTCTAATTTCCGTGTTAACTCTTGTTTGTACGTGTGCATACTCGCTGTTCTCAGCAGTTGTGGTGGAAACAAAGGGCTGATGTTCCTACTGTGCATTCTTCCAAGCAGTTGCAGTTGGATAGCTTTCAGATTTAGCTAAAAAACAGACTGTTGGGTTCCATTACCTGCTAACACCTCCTGATGTTGCCTTGCCAAGCATCTCCCCCAAAGCTGTTTTCTTCCCAGGCTGGGAACAGGTGCAAAGTTGCTCCCAAAGGGGAAGAAGACCCCTGGGGATGGTGCATCTCCATGCCATAGAGGTTTGGGGTAAAAATCCATGTGCAGACTTTTTCCCCATGTGGATGATGATGAATAGGTGCAGGTGTTGCTTGCTGAGACAGGTGACAGACAAAAGAAGAACTCAGATGCAGTTCTAGTTTCCTGTGTTTCAGCAGCAGTTTTGCTCAAAACTTTTCCAGACTTTCAGGTTGCTTTCTTTTTTCACCCAGTGTTCTTCTCTCCAATGACTGTAAGGAGTGTTGTACCAACTGCTGAACTGGCATATGGTTTTCTTGTGTATTTATTATTTTTAATGTAAAAAAAAACTCATTTTCCCCCCTGATTTTGATTCAGAAACTAAACAAAAATACCCTCAAATCTGTTTTCCTATGATGACGATGCTTAACTGCGTGTCTTAGATTGTAAACAGATCGAAGAGTCAGACTGAATGTATAAATTTAAGCACGTGAATATCTGTTCTTTTGGGGTGTGGGTAGACTTAAAGGAATTTAAGGTACAAAATGATACAGGTTCCTGAACAGCTCTTTCTGTTTGCTAGCCTGTATACGGTGGTGATGCATGAAGCGGTACTGTTTCAGCAAAGTTTCCCTAGCTGTGTGGGATGAATTCATGAAGTTAGAATGTGTTGCTATCATTAAATAAGTTTACTATTTCAGCGAGAGTTACTTCTACCTTCTGGTAATTACATTTTAATTGTTAACTGGATGAGGAAATTTCAAAATGTTTCGTCATTGTGTTTTAGAGTTTAATGTAGGTGTGCTACAACAGCTTGAAAGGCTCTCATTCACTTCTTAGGATTTATGGTCAAGTCGACAGTGTTTAGGGACTTCTTATATCTGCCTGATCCTGAGCAGTTTGCGTGAATCAGGTCATTGCTTTGGTGTGCAGCCCAGAACCTGCAGGCTGGACTGGGTGGTATATCCCAGCTTCCCAGAGCACTGGGTACATGCAGGATATTCCTGTCCATCCTTCTGACTGTGCTCATAGCTGTGTAGATAGATAAATAAATGCTGATAATGACAACAACATGGGCTTCACTTACGGGTAACCCTCCCTGATGTGAATGGATGATCTGGTTAAAAAACTGTTTTCAGTCTATTGCAGTTATTTTCTGTCAGTAACATTGTGTTAAAAATTATCTAGAATAGTCACTTATCTGAATGATACCTGCCAGAAGATAAAGGTCTGGTAAATATTATTTTTAGAATTTATGATTGACCTTCACCTCTGTTTGTTTTTTTATGGACTTCATATGAAAAAGGCCAAGCTGTTTAAAATATTCTCTGTGCTTTGGTAGGATTGTTTTCCCTATTAGTTTCCCACAAGTTCACTGTTGAAAAGGCTGGACAATAATTCTCTTCTGTTGCACACCACAGCCTTAAACGTGTATTTTTTCTCATTTGGAAATTAATATGTGAAATTATATATGGAGCTATGAAAAAAAAAAAAGAGTGTATTTTTAATGTTTCTGGATGTAATCTTGATACATAACAGGAACCTCAACATGTGTCTTTATTTGTCACTTCAGAGATTGAGCCTGCATTAATGCATGGGGCCAGAAGGTCCAAAGGTTCTCCTTGACATACCAGCATGCATTTCACAGCCTTGTAGTTCCTAGTTTTGTTTATTGTTGTTTTGTTGAGGGTGCCCGGTTTTGTTTGCTACTTTGATTGAGGAATTCAGAATCTTTATGAAGTATCTTTTTAAATTATTTTAATTTCTTTTAAAGAAAAACCCTCCTAAGTCTCCTAGGGATGCTGCATTTTTCCCTTCAAATTGCATGTGAAAATTGACTCTTATGAGACAGAGGAGTTCTCCTTGCTGGAAGATCCATTCCATGAATGAGTGGAGCTTTGAAAACGGTGGAAATAAGAGCTTCTTTCCTGTACCTACATCTGGGGATTGTTTTGTTTTTTTTCTTTGTGTGGGAGCATAAGTCATGTAGTGTGGCACTGAAGCATTTATGTGGCCAGTTGATACTGTTAAACTGTATGAAACTTGGCTGTTACAAATTGGCTTGCCATAGTTTATTTTGATAATAGCCAGTCACTGTTTCCTAGCTTTTATATCATGTAGTGATACAGGCTCTCTGTGGTACCTTTGTCTGACTGATCCCTGGGAAAGGGAAAGCAAGCTCATCTTTGTGCACAGATTTTAAAATAAGGAAGCAGAAGAAATTTTGATCATCCGTATTTTGACAGTATGGATTCATTCCTCTTAGTGAGGACAGGAAGACACTGATGTCTGAAATACGTTCTGTGCAGTAATGTCCCCATTCTATTTTATGGGATGTGTGTGGCAGTTATGCAAGTGAGCGTCCATATTGTTGCAGGGGTATCAGTAATCATGCAGTACTCCTGTTATCTGCACAGGGAGTAAATTGTTAAGTTCTGATTCAATAACTTGTCCTTATTCAACAAGCGCTTAGCATTAATGGAACCTAAACGTGCTCTCAGGTGCTCTGCCCAGTTGACTCAGTTTTCTGTGTGTGTGTATTGGTGCTTTATTTAACTGCAGCTTCAGTAGAGATTGCTGTCGGATGCTGTCTGCAGTTGACCAATGTATTGTTTTCAGTGATGAAATGTGCTGTTGGGCAATGCCCTGGAGTCTGGTCTGACACTGTTTCTGCCATTGGTTTGGGTGTGTTGTAGGTGTTACATGTGAGGGCCAGATCGGTTTCCTGATCCAGTTCACTCTGAAGGTCTAAAAACTGGCCACCGGCGCTACTCAGTGAGCAGTGTGGGCACGGTGGCAAACTGAAAGGATGGAGTGGGAAAAGTGCCTCTGAAATATCACAAGTGGATGTTGCTGCTCAATGTATCATCAAGCTGTAGACTCAGCAGCTATGTTTTCAGGGTATACTTTTCAAAGGCAGCTTCTATTTTCCAACTGTAGGTGTCTGTATGAATTAGCATGTTTGAACATAGTTGTGGAAGCTGGAGTTAATAATGGACTGATTTCAATCAGAATCCCTTGGGGAACAGTGGAGTGCTGTGATTTCAGATTTAAGCTTTGAGAGGTCAAAAAATACTGTGGTTTACGATGAACATAAGACTTCGACTTGTTCTCTGGCAAATACATCTGACAATATGGTCTGTATAAGAGTGATAAAAGGGTGTGTGAAAAGCAAGTATTAAGTGTGTCTAAGTTTAGTAATTTTATCCATTCTCACATGCAGCTGGTTGCTATTCAGTGCTTGGTGCTCAGCATATGAACTACCTTACTTCAGCTGCAGTCTCTTCCAGGTGGAAGAGGTATGTGGAGAAAAAGTGAGAACTACTTCCATTGCATGCAGTTGTCTGAGTGGCTTCAGCAGTTACTGGGTGGCATGTTTGAATGCCTGAACAACCCCTTGCATTACTGTGCTGCCTTGGTGGTGCACAGTGCCAGGGGTCATCGCTCACTGGAGCTGCATTACAGTTTCCTTCTTCCTTTTCCTGCTGGAGCTGCATTGCTTTTGCTGCTGGAGGAGACGCGCTGACCTTGGTGGAGGGTGTATTTTTTGTTGTTGTTTTTTAATTTATGCCACAGGGAGATGCCTTGTAGGCCAGGAAGTCCCTGCTTATCCATGCCAGCAAATCCCAGCATGGTCTGCTCCAGTACCACTGCAGGCACAAGTGACAGCAGCAGCTCTTGTCTTTGTGTGGGCTCTGCACATGCTTAGGAGTTGTTTGAGGGCTTCCTGTAACACTTTGAAGGAGGGTGTGTGCACACCATTAATAATATGCATGCTTCTGTTCAGGAACCCCCGAGTTTTTACAAAATCTTAAAAGTTAATTTTCTTTCTGGATGATGTTTTTTAATAACTTATCTTTTTTGAATTTAAAAATAATAATAATAAAAAAGCTTTATTTTTATTTGTTCATTTCTTTTTGTAACTGAAGTTCATTAACAAAAATTACCAGTTCTTAATATGCTTTCTGAAAGGATATGATCTCGGTATTCTCCCCTTTGGCTTTACTGAAATTGGTGCTGCAGGATGTCAAATAAGATAAATGATTCTGGATTCTTAAAAGGGTATCTAACATTGGTCCTATCTACTCAATTCACGAACAAACATTTTACAGGCAGTTTTTCTTCACTGAACTGTGCTATGACAGAAGTTCCCAATCTGTGGGTAGGCCACAAGAGAATGACTTGAATTTTATTTCTTTGTCTTAAACTGTGAATTAAGCTCCTGCAATTACATTAGAATATGTTGCTAGCTGCTTGCTAAATTAAATCCCTATAAATCTGTAATCTGTAAGCAGCAGTTCTGTGAATTACTTCAGGAAGAAAAAAAGTAGATTAAAGTTTATATTTGGAAGGGGGGTAACTTGGCTAATATAGAAAGATACTTCTTTAAAAAGAATAAACTTTAGTTGGAACACCTGAACAGAAACCGAATCCATTGATTGTAAAATGGCTTATAGGACTTCGTATGCTCTCTAAAGATGCATGGGAACCCTACTGATTGTGGTTAGTGATAATTAATAATAGATCAAAGAGTTTTAGCCCTGAGGTTGAAAAGTAAATTTCAGACTAATTGCTGAATGTTTCTTATGATTTTTTTGTATCATTTCACTCAATTACATTCTCCATGCTAAGCAGTGTTTTTTACTTGCATCTGGAGGTGTAGTGAGGTTTTTGAATGGACTTTCAGACTGAAATGATTCTATTCAGCTTTTCTTTCTTTCTCTGCTTTTTTTGCTGCTATCTCGAGTTTGAAACAGTGGTGGCTTAATAAACCACTTCCCCTACCAGCTGTGTGGAGCTATAGGGCCATCATGAGGCCTCCCCTCAGCCTCATCTCTGGGCTGAGCAAAGCGAGGGAACTCAGCTGCTCCTCATACAGCTTGCCCTCCAGACCCTTCACCATCTTCATAGCCCTCCTTTGGATGCTCTCTTGCAGCTTCACGTCCTTACTTTGTTGTGCTCAGAACTGCCTGCAGTGCTCAAGGTGAAGCCACTGTCCCCTGATCAGTGTGAGCAGGCAGAGCATTGCTCTGCTAACCCTTATACCGAGCCTTGCACCCTGGTGGCAGGTTAAGCGCTGCCCCGCCTCAGCAGGAGGCTGCGTATTCCGGTGCATCCCCTAGAGCTTGTGCAATCTGGCTGTGTCTGTGTACCTGCATGACTGCGTCACCCTGCTGTGTCCTCACCCAGACCTGTGCTCCCAGAGCCCTTGGGGAGCTCAGGTTTCACAACCTGTGTGTCCCGGTTTACACTGGCAGCATCTGGTTGTGGAAAATCGATTGTGTTTGTGTACGTGGCTCTCCGCTGGTACGGCTGCGGGTCAAGAGGTGGGGAAGGGCTCTTAGGGTGGCTACAACCCCTCTGTTGGCATGGCCTCTTGTCCAGTGAAAGGAAGGCCTTAAGGAGGGCCTCAAACTACTGCCCTCAAATTGGGTGTTGTTTCCGGAACCATTGTTTTGGGGGTGGTCCATTGGAATGAGGGTGGTGGGTTCAGGCGAATGCTCCAGAAGACTGGAGGTCCCACATTCGGCACTGCAGAGGGCTTGTCTCCAGGAAACAGTCATACACTTCAGGAGTTCTGAAGCCTGTGGTACCAAGGACTTTGCAAATGAAGGCTGGTGGGAAACTTGGAATGCTTCCAGTAAGGCTGTCTGACTTGTCTGCTTCGTTACAGTATTGCAAAGTAAATGAAATCTGTGTACAGTAGGTGAGATCAGTCAGTGAGCTGTTCATCCAGTGCTGTGTTCAGATCCTCTTCACTGGCTCTTGGTTATTTTCCAGAGTTGTTTGGAGAAATTAAAAAAAGAGAAAAGAAAAAGAAGAGCCCTAAAGGATTAAGACTTAGACAGCTGTTCATCCTAGGATGTGTGAAAAGATTCAGAAAAAAAGTCCCAATTTGAAGACATCAAATATAACCTTATGTTTGCCATGCTTAAGGATCAAGGTCTTTTTTTTTTTTTTTTTTTTTTGATTCTGAATAGAAAATAAACACACGTCACCAGTCCTGGCCCATTGGGCTGGGAATACGTGCTTCTGGGTCAGGGCAGGTGTCTCTTTCTATAGCTGGCAGAAGACAGTGTCCCAGAGCTGGGCATGGCCCTACGTTACGTGTGAGAAAGTTCTGGCAGCACATCTTCCCTCTGAAGCTGCCTGTATTGATGCAGGGGTACCAAAGGAGATGGAGGGTACCCCTGGTGCTATGAGGATCATCCTCTGGTTGCTGAGGACTGCCCCTTCGTTGCTTGCCTTTCTGCTTGGCTTTAGGGTGGACGACACAGGTTTTGCTGTGTGTTTTGTTTTTCTGCTTTTGCTTTATCTCCTAGGCACTAAGTCTTTCTTAAGTTAATAATTAAAAGCAAATATTGGCCAATAAGCGTTCCTTAAGGGTTGTATAAAGTTACTGAATGTTACTAGCTTGTCAAAATTCAGCACTGAACCTTTGTAATAGCCCATCCTGTTGTAAAACTCACCGAGTCAAACAGCATTTCTGCAGAATGAGCTCTGCAAGCCCTATAGGAAGTTACCATACTCTTACTTCTGATTCACAGTAGGGAAATTGGATCATCTAAGTGGACTCCATTAGAATTTTTAAATTCTTATTTTAATCTGAATTCGTGTAAACTGCTGGAAGATGAACAAAGAAGAGGTTAGATGTGTCAGCTTCTACTCAGCGTATGGAAGTAAATATTGGAAAAGATCCAGAGCTTTATGGCTGCTGCCAACTAATGACATAAGATAATGTTGCAGTGAAACAATGTTCTTGATTCGCACTTGTTTCCCAACTAACCTTTCTCTTTCTTGAGACTTTGGAATTCAGGTTTTTAAAGATTTTACAGTAGAAAGTAGATTAGGCATATGAAATTTTTGACTGATTAAATCTGTGGTAATGACAACTTCAAACTGCACAAGCAGGTAATAAGATAAAAGTCTGATACTCATTTCATATTAAACCCATTTGGGGAAGAAGCAGGAAGGATGAGTGCTTTAGATAGATGCATTATTCTAAAAAGAGAGAAAAAATGAAAGGGGCTGAATTATACAGAAATATGAAGTGAAAAGACTGAGTTGCTGATTTATTGTGGTTTCTGTCTTGCTTTCTGAGTCCAAAACTGCAGTCATAGAAAGTCTGCAAATGGTTCTGTTTCCTTCCTAACGTAAAGAAAAGTTAATTGTGCACTGAGGGCTGCTAACATATTTGCTAAGTTTGGTTAGAATTTTTTATTTGCATCAGTAATGTTCTTTTGGAGTGAGTCTTCCCATTGCCTCCGTTTACTGTGGGATGGCTGTGAAGTGCAAATAGAGATGCTTCTTAGGAAGCAGCGCATGACAGAAGTGCTTTAGCTGTACCTACAGTACTCCAGCCCCTAATGGCTTTGGTCCATGAGACCTCCTTGGAGCTGCCCTGGGACACGAGTAGTGTGGGTGGAGGGGTCTCCAGCCTCAACCATTCCTCTCTCTGTGTCTCTGTGTTGTGCTGCGCTGCCTGCTAATGCCAGTGCTGGCAGTGTGTTTATTGCGGTTTTCAGCTGTTAGCTCAAGCATTTGTAATTGATAAAAGGGGGAAAAAAAAAAAAAAAAAAAAAAAGGGAATTGCAGGCAAAATAAATGACTCCTGAGAAGAACTTGAGGCATGACTTTGTGCACCTGTATTTGTGCTTATAAGCTATATCCAGAATTACCAGAGTACCTACTGAACTCTTCCTTCACAGCACTCCAGAATTCTTGAAAACAAACGAATGAAACCCTGGAAGCAGGAAATGAGACTGAAGTGACAAATAGGCTGTATCCTGTTTTTTTGCTGGTTTTTTTTTGTTAATGAACTTCACTTCTTTTGAACTAGTTGGAAGGTCTAGATAAGGTTTGCAGATATTCTCATTTATAATAATACTAATGTGCAAAGAAAAACGGGATTGCTTTTTATTGCAGGCAGCTTAAAGAAGTATTTCCAAACAGCTGTAACTTATGCAAACTAATGTAATGACTTATAATTATGGTGTCAGGAAAAAATACATTTTTGTAAAGCAAACCTATTGCTTTACAGCTAATTATATGTTGCGGTTACCTGATACATTGATTTTAATATGATGCTAACCGAGTCAGATAGGTGGTGTATTAATGGCTTGTAAATGACCTGCAGCTGTTAAATCTATTTATGAAGACAGACATTAGAAAAAAGTGTTTTAAACCTTAATCTGTGTTTTTCAATGAACCAGTACCATAACTCCAGGATCTAGATGAGTTCTGAGCTAATTCACTGACTGCTAAGAGGATCTTACTCTTGTCTTATTTTTTCTTGTTTTCATACCTTGTACTGTGACTGATTTCTTCATGTCTTTCAGTGCTGGTCCCTGTCCTCCATCCTCTGGTCTTAGCCCTTTCCATGATCTCAAGATACTTTGGGTCTGATTCCTTCAGCACACACACCTGTTGCTGTGCTTATTAAAAGGAACTCCTAATAACGCCACTAAGGTGGTGAGATGGGGCTGGTGAGTGTTCCTGGAGCCTTTTCCACACCAGCGCTATCAGTTTCTGTCCCCAGACAGGCTTCCTGCTGACTGGGATAGGTATTAGCTTTTTTTACATCACACGGAGTACCCCAGCCTCTGAGGTGACAATGGGTTTAGGGCGGCTTAAATCAGTAAGTCAGTAGAAATGAATGCGGTTTTCATGCTGAGCAGAAAGTATTTGGGACAGAGCAGGAATGAACTTGAGATCAGGAATGTGGAATTGTAAGAAATATGATTTAATGAAAGAGATTATAGCAGCTAGGAAAAGAGCAGGTATTGGTACTGGATGATGTAAGCTTAATGCAGTGCACCAAATCCTGGTCAAGTTTGTGGCTTTGTCCACCAGCACAAAAAAAAAGAGAATATTCAGCATCTCACTGCTTCAGCTTAAGTGAAAGAATCTGATCAATTTTACAGCTGTATTTCATGTAATCAAGTTGAAGAACAGTAGTAAATAGAGAAATACTGCATATTTAGAACAAACTAACCCTTGTCTGACATTTCACATGGACTGGTTAAGTGCCCCTGCACTAGGTATGAGAGTTGTTGATGGAATGCATTAAAATAGCCAGTGTTCAAAGGACAGAAATGTACCAGTCACCTCCCATTTGTAGAAAACTTCATATTAACGTTGTTGTTGCTTTAATAAAGTATGCACAACAACAAACGGTAGAGCAGAACTTTTTGGTTTTCTCTAATTCCATGTCTGTACTGCATGGAACATCCAAAGGACAGGTTCTGAAAATGTCAGGTAACTACATATCCTCGTCTTAATTATGTCCTATGTTATGTTAGGGCTGTGGATTAGGTAAGTGAGATGGCAAAAGTAAATTTAGGTTGGGGTTTCTTCGCCAAGTCCTCAGTGCTTCCACCGGTAGCCCTATGAATTGAGGTAAATATTGAGTAGAGTTTCCTAGCAACAATTGTAAGGTTAAGTAAAAATCAGATTTGCCAGGTGCTGCTTCCAGAGCACACTTCTGAGTTTTGTTTCAAAATGTATACTTTTAATACTTTACCTGCAGTATGAAGTGCTCAACAAAACCTGATAGTATTGTGAAGAATTTCAGAGAGTCATAACTCATTAGAAGTATTGTTATTAATTTGGGACATAGATTTTCTTTTGCTGTCTATTTGTACTGTTCCCAAACTAATAGGGATTAAACTTACATGAGTTCTGTGAGTATTAGCTATTTATATGCGTTTATAAATAAAATAGTTTAAATAAAAGCGACTGTATATATTGCACTGCTCGAGTCTGCTGAAAAAAAGTTATCGTTGGCTTTGTCAAAGTAAACAAACACATGATGTACGGGTCCAAACTGGAGTTAAAATGACAGGAGAGAAGGTCAGCATGAATGCTTCCTCATGTGCCGTGGAAGCAGAGGATTTGTATTCTTTTAGCCTGTTCAGTAAATTGCATGCAAGGATCTCTGGAGGTGCTCTGAGTTTTTAAGATGTGTACCCGCCTAAGGTAGACCTGTTCTGGATAGAATAATTTCCCCTGGAGATGCATGCAGGCCTGGAATTTAGGTTAGCCCAGGACAGATAGATAGATAGCAGAGGGGAGCAAGGAATGGAAAAATTTGGTTGGCTGCTTCCAGTCCTAAGTTTTTGAGACTATAAATAGAGTCTATCAGAATATTTCTAGTTAGTTCTGGGGAAAGTCAGCTGCTGTGCTGGGGATTGGCTGTGCTCCCAGAATGAGGAGGGAAAAAAAAAAAAAAAAAAGTATGATAGGAGGCCTATTGAAAATCTACCAACTGACATGAGTGAAATCAAGAAATTGGAAGACTCCCACATTTAGGCTTTAGTTTGTTTTCTTGCATCCTGGGTCAGCCTGTTTGTAACCAGTCTGCCTCCTTGCCCGTAGCCACTGGCCAGAGGAATGCATAGGGTATGTACCACATGCAGCCAAGTGCGGTCCGGGGTGCAGGAGCCAGAATCTCGGAAGTAGGTGGTGTGCTAGACTTGA
This sequence comes from Excalfactoria chinensis, assembly GCF_039878825.1. Classification (NCBI taxonomy): domain Eukaryota; kingdom Metazoa; phylum Chordata; class Aves; order Galliformes; family Phasianidae; genus Excalfactoria; species Excalfactoria chinensis. The sequence goes on from NC_092828.1 coordinate 56,377,664, forward strand.
CCCTTGTGCTGCACTGGTTGACCTGGGCAGTCCTCTCTCTGGGTTAGGTGTGTTCATAGAGTCATAGAATGGCCTGGGTTGAAAAGGACCACAATGATCATGTAGTTTCAACCACCCTGCTATGTGCAGGGTCACCAATCACCAGACAAGGCTGCCCAGAGCTCCATCCAACCTGGCCTTGAATGCCTTCAAGGATGGGGCATCCACAGCCTCCTTGGGCAACCTGTTCCAGTGCGTCACCACCTTCTGTATGAAAAACTTCCTTGTAATATCTAACCTAAACATCCCTGTCTCAGTTTGAGACCATTCCCCCTTGTCCATCCAATCCTGTAAACAGCCATTCTCCCTGTTTGTATGCACCTTTCAAGTACTGGAAGGCCACAATGAGGTCTCCCCAGAGCCTTTTCTTCTCCAAGCTAAACAAGCCCAGTTAAAGCCCAGTATTACATCAAGGGAAACAGTGACATGCAAGCAAAAGCTGAATTTTAAGTTAATAAGGTTATCACATCAGTTGTGACTTTTTTTTTAATAATAAAAGAGAAATATTTTGCTGATAATTTTATGTGCAAATTAATTAAAAACATTATGGTACCAGAAATAGGCATTTAAGGGAGTCATTATGAGCTTTTCAAACACTTAAGGTGCTTTCTAGGAAACATAAATTATATACTTGAAAAATACTCTGAATTGAGGTTAAATTACATTGTATGACTAGAGTATAAATAACTAGAAAGTTTTGTATTTTAGAAAGATTTTGGTTTTACAGAAAAAAATAACTTTTCAGCAGAACTTTCTCTTCTTACCCAATAACTGCAGAAGGATGATCCTTCATACTGTAAGTGGTCAAATGAATAGCTTTGTGTGTGTGAATTGAACCCGAGTTCTCAGATGAGCATCTATTCATGCCAGAGTTCATAGGAGCTGAAATTATATTAAATGAGCTTTTTTAGTGCTGACCTAACACCAGAGGGAAAACAAACAAACAAAAAAAACCACTTGAAAATAAATGCATTTATGACATCTTTTAGGCTTTGCTGGCAACTCAGTTTTAGTTTATCATTTTTCAGATAGTGGGAAAAGTGGTTCTATTGAATGCTTATGTCAGGAGAAGAAGGGATAGAGCATTGTCAGCACTTCTTAGGCTTTCCTGCTGTCTGTAGACATGGCATACCAGTGAGTTGCTTAATTGCTTCTATGAGATCTCCATAAATATTAGATAAAAAAAATCAAACTATATTAATATTTTGTTGTTGTTGTTTTTTAGTTTGTTTGTTGTTTTTTTTTTTTTTTAGGAATAAGATCTTGCAGTAACTGATGTCCTCAGCTGTCTTATTAATTTTTTTATTAATTAAAAAAATTAGTAGAATAATTTCAGACATTCGTGAGTGATTTAAATGGGCAAGCTATAGGTAAAAACTTCCTTCAGACACAACAAGAGAAGTATTTTGTTTTTAAGCAAATACTAATAAATATCTTGTTATTGACAGATCTTGAAGACAGTTGGGTGAAATGTTGGAGGATCATAGACTTATAGATTGGTTTGGGTTGGAAAAGACCTTTTAAGATCACACAGTTCCAACCTCCTGCCGTGGACAGGGTTGCCTCTCACCAGGACAGACTGCCCAGGACCCCATCCAACCTGGCCTTGAGCCCCTTTAGGGCATCCACAATGTCTCTGGGCAACTTGTTCCATCACCTCTGTGCCCTCTGAGTAAAGAATTCCTTCCTAATGTCTAATTCTAGTATCACCTCTTTTACTTTAAAATCATTTCCCTTTATCCTATCACCATTTGTCTGTGAAAAAAGCATATATTTTATCTCATTAATGTGTGGGGAAAATAACCTCCCTAAAAAACTAAACAAACAAAAAATCGGCAACAACGGAGCAAAAAAGAACTTGTGCGGGTTGCCATTTGAATTAAAAAGGAGAAAAATCTGTTGGAGGTTTGAAATAAACCTCCATTAGAATTGATGACCATTCTCTACTTGCTTTCCATGGGGCCAGCATTTCACTAGGCGTTTCACCAGAGGATGGCTGTGTGAGTTAAAACTCTAATTCATTCTGACTGTGTGTTGCCTTGGAGAAATGTTGAGGAACAGCTCATCTGGAGGAGGGGAAAATAAACTTATCTACAGCCAAGGTAGATTTAACTTGGAATAATGCACCAACTTTGTGGGGGGGAGGGGGGGGGGTGGAAAGGAAAACCAAAACAAACAAACATAAAAACCTGAACAATATCAATTGTGTTTGTCAGTAAGGCTTCAAGAATATTTCAACAAATCTGTTTGTCAAAACACAAAGTATTGGAAAAGGGAGATAAACAAGTTATTAATATTTTCGTTTGAGGAAGCAGCTCAAAATTCATGTTAAATATTCACTGTGCCACTTTATGATTTGGATTATGCGAACCCTTTTGTTAACTGAATCTTGAGTGATCTCAGAACAGAGCTGTAAAGTAGTTCTAAAATGATGATTGTAGATAAGTTCCATGGCAGTGAATGTTTTGTTTCTTTTCAAAGGAGTACATTCGAAATATGTCATATACCACCATCCGCTCTAGCCTTCCCGAAAGCAATGATCCTGAATTGAACAGTGCTTTATAATCCATATTTTCTGAAGTTGTGTCTGCTCAAAATTTGGTAACTGTACCTTTAGACTGAGGATTTGATCTTCCATCAGTCAGAGCCCTGATGGCTTTTTTATAGTGGCTGTGTTAGAATCAGTGGGACTGACCATATAGAAATGCTTTGCTTAAGCCTCTGCAGGATGGAAGTTTTCATTTTTTCTAATGTACATCAACATCAGCTGTTTCATATTATGCTCTCTTTCCTGTCTTGTTCTGACACTTTGATTCGTGTCATGCAGTGCATGCATCTTTTCACACTTCCGAACGCCGACTGTGATGGCATGAATCCTTCGTTATTATGTGATTAATTGTAGAGATACAAACATTATCAAATCAAAATCCCCGAAAGGCCTCTTTTAAAGGATCTGCCTAGCTTTTGATTTAGCTGCCCCACAAATTACTTATCTGGTGGCTGTGTGGTTTTTAACATCCTCCTAAATTTGGAACAAATCCATGAAATACTTTCTGCAGTGTCTGGGGAATAGAAAGCTTGATAAGTTATTTTGTCCATTGCTCGGGTCAAACCTTTCAAGAGACAGCAGCACTGAGCGTTGAATCCATTAAATACAAATCAGTGGGTGTGCAGGATCATAGCTTATATTGTCTGTTAGTATATTGGGGTGTTCCATACAGGTTTTCTATTGCTGGAAGTCCAATTTTCATCTTTCAGATGCATGTAAATTCATAAACTACAAGTGTTGCTATATAGGAGAAAATTGTGATTCAGGGGAGAAATAGCATAGCAAAGAAAGCACTTTGCATTAGCTGTTTTATGCGTAGCTACATGCAGTGTTTTTTAAAACAGATTTTGTCCCTTGGGATGTAATAAAAGGCTAGAGACTTATAAACCAAATAAGTCTGTGCGGTATATTATTTAGATACCCAGAGAAAAAAGGTCAGAGAAGTCTCTTGTGTTGTCAATGCCTCAATGGGAGACAATATTAAAAACTGGAAAATATAATACTATATAATTTGGAAACATAATATATAATGTAGGTTGAGAGACAATTACTGTATTTTATGTCTCTATATTTTCCATTTTACTGAACGCGTTTCAGCAACAATTGAGTTTTGGCTGTAATGCTATTTGTAGCAGTTTCCTGAAGCTGCGTAGCAAATTACTGTGGTGTACCAGATCAGATCAGCTCTTCACTTCATTTGTGAAAGCTGCATTATGAAAAACTCCTACTACTGGCTTCTGTGGGTAACAGTGTTTTTGTCCGTATGTATACGACTTTGTGAATGCTAACAGAAAGATGTAGAGCAGTTTTAAGATGCTGTAGCTTATGTAGCTTGTTTGTCATTTTTCAGCATTCATTCATTTAAAACTGTTGAATTAGTTAGGCGGATATGCAGAATGGTTTCGTTTCTCACGAAGTCCTGCCGCCTGTAATGCAAATATTAAAGGAACTGGTCTCATGTATCTGCCTCTTCAGCAGCTAAGCCTGACAAGAAATTAAAAGTGTCTTGGTTATTAGTGATTATCAACAAAAATAAGTGTACTGTCAGTGGTATTTTTTAGCACTGATGTTCCCCTGTACCTAGTTCAGTAAATATTTTCCTGCTTTCAGTGACCTACTCTGGAGCGTTAAATGGCTCACACCAACATGTAAGACAAGTTTGGTAGACTGCAAAAAAGCAAGTTCTGTGTGGCTGTCAGTTGGCAGTTTATCTTGGGAGCTTAGAGAGCATCACTGCTTGTATGTGTCCTGAAGATCCAGCTTAGTAGTTACGTGAGGTTTGCAACAAAGTCAATTGCAGAAAGGAAGCTGAAAGACAAGGTGCAAATCATTGAGGTTTGCTTCAAAGAAGTCAAAATCTTCCATTTGGAAAAATCAGGAAGAGGTGTTAAAATTGCACTGTGGTGGATGGCTGTTTTCTGATTCCATTTTCGAGTGTCTACCAAGTAGCAGTCCTGCAGGAAAGAAGTAGATGGTGCTTTCTCACTAGCAAGTTCATAATCTATACCCTTGAAACCTGCTTTTCATCTCTGTCTCTTTGTGTGCATTTCACTCTTCCTCTCCTCTGTTGAGTGCAGTTGTGACTGACTGCCATTTGATTTTTGACACTGCTGTATAGTCCCACTGCCCAAGTATTCTTGCGTTCTTCAACCCAGGTGAGATCAGAATTTCAGAAATTGGGCAAAACGCTTGACTGCCAACTCTGCAGCCATATGTGTTGTCCAGCCAAATAGCAATTCACTGCCTCTGTATTTGGAGGAAGAGCATTTGCTGGAAAGGCTTAAATGTGGGCTCTGTCAGACTTCCTGAATGAGGAGCGCACCTGAAGGAAGCCAGCAGGAACTGTTTGAAAAACGATTTTTAATGTAGGGGAGCTGGTCTCTTTCAGAACAGTAGAGAAAAGAAGCGGGCTGTTCAGAGCAGAAGTTTAGTTGTGATGGCTGAGAATTGCTCTCAGAAGGAGCCTGTGTCTTCTATCCTGTGAAGGAGGAATGCGAAGGGACTCATGGTCAAGTACAACCTTTGTGAATGCTGTCCCTGTGTTGTCATATTCAGTTAAGATGGTATGTGTTCCTGCATGTGTTTCTTCAAGTTTCACTATTGGATTAACATCCTGATGGCCTTTTAATAAAACAACAAAGAACAGGTCTGTCCAGATTTTCTGGTCTCATCAGGAAGGGTTTAAAATACTTTCTCTGCAGCAAAGCTTCTGTATATTTAATTGTTCTAGCAGCAGCATGGGCAGAGCACACCAATTCACCAAAAAGTCTGTGTGATCTCCTTGGGGCAATTTCTGGATTTTGTGTCCTTAGTTTCCTCAGTGTGTCCCATCTGCTGTCACCCTTTAGAAGGGAGGATGAGATGCAATCAAATAGTTCTGGCATGATCTAACTACAGTTAATTTCCGCACGCTTCTGCAGTGTATTTCAGACCTAGCATGTTCTCTACCAGTAAAGCAAACTTAAGTGTACCAAAGTCTCTCACCAGCCTTAAATCTGAAGTTTCTCCAAGCCTTTATAGTGAACAGAAAGTTCTGTATACAAAACTGGGATTATTTAGCAAGAGGTTGCAAGCTGAGATGTGCGTATGTCTTTGTGAGATGTTCTTACCTATCTTGTTTGCAGAGTTGATCTGGGAGTTCATCCCCTTTATATCCCTTTCTGCAGAAGAGCTCCAGGGCAGAGCTCCTTTTCTGTCCCTGTCAGCCTGGCACTCTCCCAGACCTGACAACCGGAAGTTTTAAGGTGGTGACAACAACCTCAGTGTCCAAAGAGACTTAACTTAGATCAGAAAGCCAAAAGTTGTTTAATCCTAAGACTTACTTGTAAGTTAGAATTGGATAAAGTTGGTTTTACTTCCAGCTTTATGTATATAAAGTTAGTCTACTTAAATATTTGCAAATAATTTTTTCCCATTATATTAACAGTTCTACTTGGCCTTTTCATGGCGATAGTGAAAGTGTCACAAAACCAAGCTGAAGTGATAGCAGAAAGTTTTTTGCATGATAGTTTCTGATCTTTTTCTTGATGGTCAAAGTGCATTTTCTCTGGTACAAAGGGCTGTTAGAGAGCAGTGTTGTCTTTATCTTTTAGGAGTTTCTAGATTTGATTTAGTCAAATCGTAACTACTGAAAGCAAAAGATATGACTATTCATGATTGAAAATGCATGCTTGTTTTGATTAAGTACATGAAAATTAACATGCATATTCAATATATAGTCTTTTCCTCCTTGTCTCAGTGCTCTTATTCTGCCATAAAAGCTTTCATTTTTGAACTTCTGTAGGTCTCAGCATTGTAAGTAACACACTTTCACTGATAACCAAAGTGAGTGTATTTTTGAAAGGTGGAGGAGAAAGGTGGAAAAATAGTTAGCATCTATTTTCATGACATTTTCCATTTTTACTCTACCAAAATGACTTAATATTGAGCATTCCGGTTCTTTTCCACCATTTCAGTATAATTCTCAGACATGTTTTCACTAAGGAAATTTTAGATGTGGAGTCTATCTCAAGCTGTTGACCAAAGATAGTAAAGGAGCCTCAATGAATTATGCTAGAAAACTTCTCTTGTGTTTGGTGCAAGAACGTAGCAAGACATAAATGTACATGATCCTGTAGAAGGATAAATTAAGAACTGTAGATAATACCAATCTAAGCTTGTCCTTATGACTCCATACTTCTCCATTAAACCTCAGGAATGATTTTATTTACTTGTTAGGGATTCAGGAAGTGTAATTAAATGCCAGTTACAGCATAAAAGTTATTTCATGGTGCTATCTCCTTAATTGAACTCTGTGAGTTTATTTAAGGAAATGCTCTGCTAGTGTGAGTCGCTACTGCAGATGAGCTGGGAATAAAAATTACTCTGTTTGGCCAAGGAAGGGATGCAGTTGGTCAGAATCTTGTGTATGCTGGAGCAGATGCATGTGAAGAGAGATGGTGGGTAGCATCCCAGGCTGAAGATAGCGGGAACAGAATTGAAAATAATAAGTATGACAGAGCCATTAGTTCGTGAACAGAATTTATGTTTTGGAAAACACAAACAAAAGTCAACGTTTAGACGAGATTTGTCCTTGAGTTGATAATAGCATTCAAATGGAAATCCTAACAATGTGAGGTTGCTGTATGGAGCATGAGAGGATCTCCAATGAATAATTAAACAAGTGATGTCTAATAAAATATACAGCACACTGCTTCAAACTTAGAAATTGTAACTCTGCCTAAGGGATGAATGTTTTTCATTACTTTTTAATTGTTGCCAGTGTTGACCTTCAAGGTCTTTTTCTGGCAGATAATTTGTTATGGTAAGGATGAGATCATTAAGCATTTTAGCACAAGCCACATGATGCAAATAGTTTCCTAATATTATAGAATGCTGATGTAGTAAGAGTTTGTTTTCTTAGGAATTTGTTCTCCATATTTAGTAATTATTATTATTATTATTATTTAGATCGTATCTTAAAAGAGCAATTCTGCTGTAATCTTGCAGGACAGTGGCCATAGGTAGTACAGTAGCAAATGTCTGCAGTTTCTTCTGTGAGGGGTTTGTGGCAGGTTTTGATTTGTAATTAAAAAAAAAAAAAAAAAGAGTATTACTGTAAGGTCTTGGTCTGATTTTTTGGCTCACAGTAATATTTGTATATACCAAGAACAAACAACGGTTTTTCTCGTTCACTCAGTTCATGAAAGCATCTACATAGGAGCCTGTAGGCTTCCCCCTGCTGAAGGGAACCTCTGTGGTGTCTGAGGCTCTGGGACCTGTATTCAAGGCATTAAGTGTTACTAAATTTTCCTGGTTTTATACTGTAACTCCGTTTTACTATTTTAGTGTTTGCAAAGGTAGGCACTAAAAATATGTATTGGGCAAAAAGCAAACACTGTTAGGATTTAAGTTTGAAAGTCTTAGTTGAAATTTTCTCTGGGTGGATGTATTATTATTCAGCTTTTTGTCAGACAGTAGATATGCCTGCTCGGATTTGAACAGTGGTGCAGGGGAGCAAGCCAGAGTACTGCTTCTTTTCCTTAAGCTTATTTGCCATTGTTATTTGTCTAGTTTAAGATGCATGTGATCAGTTGTTTGTACAAATTGCTGATAGAAATGTTTATTGCTCATATTGTTGCTGATGGGAGATGAGCAAAGCTATTGTCTTGTGCTAATCTGTGCTATAGGCAGTTACTTGCAGGAAGTTTATAAATAATTCTTAGGGTAAATTCTGCCTTGTACTGCTTACAGTCCAAAGAGAAAAGCCTGCAGATGTATGGATGCAGAGTAGAGGCTCCAGGATGCAGCTCACCTCTCTGCTAGTGGTCTGCAAAGTGACTCCCAGATCTGGCCAGAAAGTTCCTAAGGAAAGGGTGGAAGGATGTGAGGAAGGGCCATGAGCAGAGCTTGTACTCTGATGGACAGATAAGAGGGATGAGAGCCAGCAGCTAGTGGGGGGGGGTAGGGGGGGGGAAGAGAGATAGGGCTGCAGGATGAGGAGGTAGCAACAGAAGATGCATTGCTGCCTCTGGGTGGGTTTATCTTGGTGGACCTTCACCAAGCACATGCTTGGGCTTGGGCTGCTGCACCTCAGGGAAGAGCCCTGGCAGGGAGCAGAGTGCACTGTCCCAGTTGTCCCAATTTCTTTGGGTCTGTTATGTCCTTTTATTGAGCTGTATGGATAGCTCTAGTTTGTGGAATTTATAATAATAATAAAAATAATAATTTGTGTGAATTATATTCATTTGTCCATTGCTAATCTGTAGATCCAATAATTTTCCCTAAATAATATTTTTCCTTTACTCTTCTGTAGTTGAAAATCCAGCCTATCATTTTCTGCTTCCTTGCAAAAGGTACCTTTCCTCACAAGGGAATGCTCCAGGCCCCTAATCATCTTTATCACTCTCCGCTGGATTCCTTATAGGAATCTTCCCTGCCTTTTTTTGACTGAGGAGCTCAGAACTGGACTCAATATTCTAAATATGGCCTTCTGAGGGCACAGTAGAGGTAGAGGATCCTCCCTTAACCTGATGGCCATACTCTTTTTAATGCATCCCAGGATAACATTGGCCTTGTTTTCCACAAGGGCACACTGCTGGCACAACCTGTAGTCCACCAGAAGACCCTTGTCTTTCTTCACAGAGTTCCTTTCCAGCAGGTCATCCCCTAACCTGTGCTGATGTATGCGGTTATTCCTCCCTAGTGTAAGACTCTACGCTTGCACTACATTAACCTCATAATGTTCCTCTCTGCCCAGCTCTCCAGCTTGTCCCGGTCTGAGGGAAAGAAAAGTTATAACATATTCCCCAAAATATTACTTCAGACCATTCCAGGAGCCTCGTGGTGGTACCCATCACATGTGTTTTAACAATAACTCGTTATCTTGGGAATAATAATGAAAGCCTCTGAGGTGACTGAGGGAATAACACAGCTTGGTAGCATGGTGGTCTCTAGGGGGACCTAGAGTGGTCTGTCAGTGTAGTTGTTGCACCATGGATGTGATTCAGCAGCATGAACGTGGAGAAGACAAACAGTCAAACTAGCCAATGATTCCCCTGGCAGTGCTTGGCTGCTCTGCTTGCCCAAAGCTGGAGAAGCTACTTCTGTCCTGCCCCTTTTTACATCTTCTTGGACCAAACGGTGTTTGAGTGAGTTTACGGGACATGGGGCACAGGTGTGGAGCAGAGCTGGAGTTTTTCAGTGTAGCCATAAAATAAATTGGTCTGAACATGGGCACTTTATTTAGTTGCCTTTTGTTTAGTTATTTCTCACGCGTGTATCAGAAGGGTTAAATAGATATCTTTATAGCTTCTTTATATCCAGAAGAAAAACTAGAATTCTTCAGACAATCAAAATTATTGACAAGATTTGAAGAGGAAATAATGCTTATCAAAGTGAGCACAGTTAATTACAGAGGTCTTTTGACAAAGGAAAGATTAACGCTGGCAATGATATCAATATGCTTTATCTGTTATTTGTTGTTATGCTCAAACAAGGATGTCTGAATCCATACAAAAATGTTCTTTTGGGAACATTTACCTTAAAAGAAGCCAAATGCTGACTTCGAAGAAACTTGTGACTTTGAACAACAAATTAATCAAGTATTTGAATAACATATTCTGGAAACGTACTTTCTCAAATCAAGTGGGAAAGATACTGCAGGGCATAGCATCTATAATGATGATGAACTGAGGGAATCATCAGGAATGTGGTTTCAGAGCTTGGGCAATGTTGGGCATTGTCTTACCATGTTATATATTCTGCAAAACAGTAGATGAGAACTAATGATAATAATTATCAAAGCTATCGTTGGATTAAAAATAGTATTAACTCCTTAAGAGGAAGCACTGTTAATCAAGTTGTAATAGAACAGGGAATTTGAATACACTGCCAGATACTTTATTACTTGCAGGAAATATATTACAGAAACAATCCAGAAGCATAAAGATAATCATTTAGTATGAGTTCTTATGTAGTGGAGAACTTGGATGACTCTGTTGCTTAACTTCAAGCACACTTTGTTGCTATGAAATTCCATGTTGCTGAATTTATTGAGAGGCAAAAGTAAAATTATAAAACAAAACAAAACCTTAAAAAATTAAACCCAAGATATGATAAATGAGATCTGAGACAACTTCAGAAAATAGTCAACAATTGCAAATATGTCCTATTGACATGTACAGTATGCTCTTTACATGTGAAATTGTTCACAGTTATTGCATTGACATTCTCTTCTGTTTTGCATTTATTTCTCAAACGCTGCAAAAAATATTGCTAAATTAGAACCGTGATTTAGCACAGTACAATTAATTTGCATTAAAGTATTCATGTAAAGGGAAGAAATTTGTCAGTTGGGCCTGTTACACAGTATCTGGTTTACTAAATGTAATTTAGAAAATGTTTTCTGCCTGTGGCATTGTAGGACAGTTATCCCTTATATTTGTCTTACAAGCTTTGTGCTTCCTTACCACCCACCCTTGGAGCTCTGTCCCCACATTCTCTTAATGAGGAAATAGCTTAATTTGTGGCTGCAGTCTAACAAGAGAACTGAAATTTGTTAGAGAGGATGTAACCATAATCCCCTCTTACTATTTTTTTTCCAAACAGTTTATTGCTTGCGCTTGTAAATTGAAATTAACTATCTTAGTGTTTACTTATACATGTTCGTGCAGACATGTATGCATATATATATGTATATATATACACATACAGTGTCTGTGCGTATCTATGAACTGTAGCATTTTAAAGTTTTATTCAGAATGTATTTGTTCCTTGTTTGTGTAATCCAATAGTGCTTTCTTCCAATAAATCAAAGGCAAAATGCAGCGTGACAAGGGAAGGAACCACTGCCTCTCTGGAGCGCAGAGCATGTACTTGAATTTCTCCAGTGTGCGAGTAGCCTGCACAGCAAATTCTTCACAAAATTGCCGATTCCTTGCATTCCCTTTTTATTGATTGATTGATTGAATCTTGGGTGTTTGCACAAGGAGAGTGTTTTTGTTGTTGATATTGTTTTTTGTTGTTTTTGTGTTTTTTGTTTTTTTTTTCTCCCTGCCTTGCTTGTGTTGGTGAAGTGGTTGTAGGTAGAGCAAATGCCCTAAGTATCAGGAATTGAAATGGGATGTCTGAAGTCTGGCTTGAGGCCAAGATGAAATACATCTCTCTTGGCAGCAGGGGTGCTTGAGAGAGCCCTGTGATATCCGATAGCTTATTTTTTTTAATCACTTGGGCTCATCCCTACCTCGACCGACCTCCTTTAGCTGGGCAGTGGTCAGGCTTGTGTCCCGTGCTTGGCCACAGGTCCCCGAGCATCCTCACCAACATGGCAGGAGATGTGCAGGAAAGTGACAGTGTCCCTGCCTTCAGGGCTGTTTGCCTCCTGTAGCTGGAATAATGCCCGCATGCTTTAGGAGGAGCCAGCCTGGCAAGGAGACCATACAAAACCTCCTGTTGTCAGAAGTTGCTCTTGCTGGAAATGGCGCCTGCTGGCTTTGAGATGCCGGCTCTGGTCAGCGTCCTGTGGGGTCCCCCAGCGTCGCATTCTCCCACACTGCTGAGCCCCATGCCTGGCCAGCTGGGTGTCAGCGCCTTAACCTCTCCTCAGGATGGAAGTATGCTCCACTCGATTGGCAACGTGTTTCCAACATGTTTTGCTTTCTGTGCCAGAGGCAATCAGTGAGGAATATGGTTGGGGTCAGTATTTTCTTAGGGGCCTTTCCAGACAGAGAAATGCAGCACATGGCTCCTGGCCCAGAGGAGCTGTGCAGTCCGTGTGAGCTGTGCAGCTGTGGGGAGCAGTGTCAGATCCAGGAGGATACTCTTTGGAAAGGGGATGGTGAGGAGGAGAAGAAAAACAAGGATCACTGAGAATAAATGGCTGCAAAAAATCTGTGGACTACTTCATTTCATAGCAGTAGAGCTGAGTGTCTGGCCTGTACAAGATGTACTTGACATCCTTCCTCTCCAAGCTGTGGAAATTGTGGTGGATGTTGATGCTCCCACTGCTGCTTTTTTTCTTCCTTCTCTTTCTCCACCCTTCCCCCCCCATCCCCATTTTCTAGCACTGCACTTGATGCTGGTAGGGAGCAGTGTCCAGGGCAGAGCAGGAGCATTGCTGACCTCCATCCTTCCCCACAGGCAGACAAGTGTCCATGGACTGGGTGGCTTTGGGCAGGTCTCCTCCTCCTGCGCAGATATAACTGGAGCTACTTCAAGTAGTTACTGCAGGTACTCTGCAGCATATTCACAGACTTAAATTAGATTGAGAACCTGGTGAATATGTTGAACTAAAAATGTGGCAAATTCTACTGAAAGCAGTTCATTGTCCAAAGTGAAATCAATGGCATTCCAAAAATTACCTAATGAATGGAAATATTTGGTGATGTAGTAAAAGACGCATTGTTTTAAGAAATATATTTTGGTTGTTTAATAGTTGTCTGTCATATAATTCAGCTGTTCTACAGTAGCAAAAAGTACATAATTGTGTTGTGGAATAGCAGTTTTTTGATAGCGTGCAATTTCTGTAGGTTTTCCAGATCCTATTTATAAAATGAATTCAAACATTTCTTTTTGGAGTGCTGTGAACGAACATTATCAGGTTAGAGCAACCTTTTTTAAAAGCAACTTTTGCTTTTGGTTTTGTTGTGTTTTTTTTTTTTATGTTTCAAAGTATAGATGAAAAGCTTAAGAAGTTGAAGTCTGCTTTCATAGAGAATACAGAGTGCTTGAAATGTGACAGAACAAAAATCTAAAAATTTTTGGGGGTTTTGTCCATCAAAATGTTTCGCTTTCATTTAATTGGCAAAAGGCTCAGGCAGAAAGAGAGGTGCTTAACCTGTTGCAGGTTAATGAAAATTGCAGGCTTGCAAGATCAGGCATGTGTTTTGTAGGTCATTTGTTGGTTTAAACAATAATGTGTTACTCCAGCTGATGGCATTTTAAAGAATCTTGACCTTGAAAAGCCTAGCTTGAGTAAAAATAAAAACTAAAAAAACCTCCAGTTTCCACGTGTTTCCATGAATTAGCGAACAGTTCTCAAGGCTACACAGGGCAGCTTTCTGACAGCCTGGTCAGAAGCACAATGAAGTTAACTGGAAGTAGGCTGTTAACTTCTGCTACGTTTTGGATCAGAGCTCCAGTGAATTCCTTTCTTTGTTGAAGATGCTTAAAGGCTGTGTGAGAATAATTAATTCTAAAAATGAAGTCTTTGCAAGATTTATTTTATTTTTCATCCAAGCAGTGAAGGAAATGTGTAATTGGATATGATAATCAAAATATGTAAAAAATTGTGCCTAGAAATGCGTTCCTATCTCCTGTAATTGCTTTATAATTGTCAGGGAGGAGAATCAGATTAAGAAAGATAAATATTTCCAATGCTGAAGTTAATACTTTTTTTCTTTGGTAAATGGTAGCCACGTATCTGCATTCCTTCAAGCTGGTGGGTGTTTGAGAGTTTTGCAGTTAGAGCTAGTTGTTGCAAACTCTTAATGCATGTGCTTTTTATTTTTGATTTATTTTTTTTTTTACTTTTTGAAGGATAATCATGACTTTTAATCAAAGCTTCCATTTATGTTTAGAATGTAAGTAGGAAGTGTAACTTTTGCTCTTGGTTTTTCTTTCTCTCCTACGCTCCATTATCTCATTTAAAAAATAAATACAGGAGTGCTTCCACTAAGCTTAACAATTTGTTACTGCTTTCATTATCTGCATAGGTTGAGGTTTTTTTCTCCCCCCTCGTATCTTGTTGTGAAAACAACCATGGCTTGCTGCATTTTGTACCTGAAGCTAAAATGTTTGCGGGACCTCAGGAAAACATGAGACAGATTTAGGGAATAATGCTTTTTATAGCAATTACTATCTCTTGATTTTTATTTTTAATAAATAAAGTTATTTATCAATGTCAGTAACTTCATTTTGGAGAAAAATTCTCCCAAGAGTATGTAAACAAGCCAATATTTGTACTGTAAGCTATGGAATAGATGCCGATTAGAAAGGTGAAAACTGACCTCCTCCGAAAGCTGTACTTCTAAATCAGGATGGGACATCCGAAAAATGTACCTCAGATATTTTGTTTACATGATACTTCCAGGAAGGAAATGATCTTGCTTTTTCCCATTCTGTGAACACAGACATGGAGACAGGAATGGTTTTGCTGCGCTGAACTGCAGGCTGGGAGTGGAAGTGCATCTGCAGTGCATGCGCACCCATGTCTGGTTTCAGTGCATCTGCCCCAAGACAGTGCAGAGCCAGGCAGGTCTGGTTCTCTGCTCAGAAATCCTATTGGGTGAAGTGGTGCTCCGTCTTTAACTTTGCCAGGGATTGTTCTGGAATATTTCTGAATTATTGTCTGCCTGTGCAGTCTGGGAGGGAACTGGCCATATGATATCCAGAATTTAAGCTCCATATTAAAGCAGTTTTCCTATTAGTTGTGAAAAGGAAGTGTGCTATATTTGCCAAAATAAAGTGCTTTGTAAAGCAAGATGCATGTCAGTGAGCTTAGGATCTTGTTGAGTCTAGGCAAGCTGCATGTATAAGCACAGTCTTTACTGGTTTCACTCAAAACTGGGATCCAGCACGAAGAGTTCAGGCAGATGTGAAGGTCATTTAAACATGGCTGTTACTGACCTGTGGTAGTTACTCTGGACAATTTTACATACTTAAGGGAGGGAAAATTGATGTTTCAAGTACTTCCAGGGCTGGAAGCAACAGCTGCCTGTTGAGTGGGAAGGTAGAAATCCCACCATTCTCTTCTGCGTAAGTTGAAAAGAGAGTTTTAGACTCAAGCAGCTGTGGTGTATCAAAGTTTAACTGCTTGAATACTGTCAAATACAGAACTGAAAGTATTTAATTTTTGAAAATTGGATGTAAAGTATAAAAAGTCAAAGAGTACAGCAGTTTGGATAAAAAAGAGAAGCCTTTTTTGAAAGAGTAATTATTCAAGAGGATATTCTGAAGCTTCTGTGTTTAATAGCTTGCTTGCAACATAACCTAGGCAGGGTAGAAACAGTCAAAAAAGTCCACAGTAGATTGCATGACCATGTAATAAAATGAAAGCACATCACCTGGACGTTCACTTTATATTGATATGTTGGTGATATTTTGCTTTTATTTTACTGTTGCTTTTATTTATTTTTGTTTTGTTTTCTTTTAATTATGGAAGGATCACTCAGGCTGAACTTAGTAGGTGATCCCTGACTCTCCTCCATATTCTCTCTATTTGAATGTGCGTGCTATTTTCTTTGTCCTTTAACAACTTGTTTCCTCTTCATTCATGCTTTCTTTCACTTCCTTTTGGCTCTGTGTTAACTCTCGCCTATTCTGTTTCTCTCTGGTGCTTTCTTTTACTCCGTCCTTCCTTTTCTCCCTAGTGCTTAATTCCCCCCCTCCTCCTGCTCCTCTTTCCTTCCTGCCTCCTACCGCTGGGTCAGATGGTTTTGAGCGATGAAGGTGTGGGAATTTTGCACAACACCCATCTGTAGTATGCGGTACAGAAATGCATGAGGAAGCTTAGCTTTAGTCAGTATAGATTTCAGATTTTCTCGTTGCAACTTGCTGACAAACTGCTGCCTCCATGTAGTATTAAGCCTTAGAAATGAGTCCCTGGAAGATGTGGGGGGTGGTACAAATCCCCACGCTCTCGTTGAAGCCTTCCTATATAAGTGGGTGCTGGCATCCCTACAGCTCTAACCAGTGTGAAACAGTGTGTGCAGTCGTGTCATGGGCAAATAGAAATATGAACTGAAGTACTTAACCTAATACCTTATATTTCTGCTGGAGCAACTTGATTTAATAAGTTAAAATGTTAACGCTGTGACTCTAACACGTCCATTTCCTCTCTGCGCTTTCTTTCTGAACAGCTCAAGGGCTTTTAAAAACATCCACCGAAAGAAGGGAAAACCATGAGAAATGCAGTCTTAATTGCACGCAGTTTAATATTCCTGTGCTCTGTTTTGAAGGGTACGCTTGACACAGAGAAAAGCAGCAGCCCCACACTGAATCCTTTGTCCTTCCTGCCGGGTGAAACAGTAGATAGCTTACTGTAAATATGGCCGGCTGCCAAGCCGCGGCGCAGATTCTTTTTTTAATACTGTAAACTGGCAAGAAATCAAGAATTGCCGTTCTTCCCTTTATTTACTTTCCCTTCTGTATTAAAGAGTTCAGTAAATAAGAGAAAGTTAAACGTTGAGTGAAGGTTTCATATTGATTAATCGTTGAATAACAAAGAGTTATCAGCTTGTTTTTCTTTTGCCTCCTTTTCCCATTTCTTTTTGGTGAAACTAGAAATATTAGTTGCTTCATCTGGAACAGATTATAGCAGTGAAAAGTCTGTGCAGAGTTTGAAATGAGGACAGAGCAGAATGCATCCATCATGCGCAGTTTAAAATAATCCACAGGGCTGCTGCTGATTTGATCCTTAGATGTACTTCCTCCCCATTTCTTCCAAACTCCTGTTAATAATGAGTACTTTGTCTCTAGAAAATACTTTTTTGCAAAGTGCACCCCAGCCTCTGCTTGTAAGTATTTTCTTATTCATGTAACTAAGCTTCTTGAAGTAGCTGCTGAGTTTTTTGTTTTGCTCTTATGCGTAAAAGTGGTAGAGGACTGTGGAGTTCCTTCTGCTGCTTTTCAAACACAAGACGTGCCTTTAAAGCTGCTTTGCTTTCATGTTGGAAAGAGAATTAACATTACTGCTTTTCTGACAGTGACACTGCTAAATTATTGGTGAAGTTATCCTTGCTTAAGATAAGTGATTGATTATAGAGATATACAGATTGTGCACATTTTAATGACTTACACGGAGAAAAATACTTTTCTGCGTTAATGATACAGCTGGTCAAATTAAACTTCTAAATTACTGCTGTTGTTAAATACAGATTTGATATGAACATGCAGCCCACAGTGGATTATTTTAAACCCCCAAATGTACAGTGGTTCATTTAGTGGTCTGTCTGTCTTCCTTAAAATCTATCAAACATTTGGTAATACCAACATCTATCTGTTTGTGACTTGATGAAGCATACCACTTAGGTCATGCATGCGCAGCTCTGCTCAAAGCATTTTTTGAAAGGAAACACAGATTAATATTTCTTACCTTCTATAGTTTATGGCTAATTGGAAGTTAAGGCTTCTGGAAATTAAAAGGAATATTTTTGTTTTCAATGCGACGGACTGTGACTGGAAAAATCCGGTCTTGGTTTCAAGATCTGCCAGAGTTCTTGAAATAATTCGGTTAAGTCGTTGTTATTTTTATTTTCTCGATTTCCTCATCCATATAATGGAGACAATCTCGTTCCCTTAAAAGATGGCAGTATGGTAAAGATAAAACTGTGAATGTTTGAGAGACAATGCATTGATGCTTAATGAGTTTGGTCTAAGTATTCATATTAATGATTCATGTGAAAGAAAGAGTGAAAAACTGCATTAACTTGAATGTTTGGAATATGTTCTTGTAGAAGCAGAGCACATCTGAGGCTTAATTCCCAGTCTGCAATGCCCAAATGAGGGATACAAAAAGGGTTTATGCAGGAAATTTAGTAGTTTACAAGTTTCCTTCCTTTAGTTCCTTCCTTTCTTTAGTTAGGATTGTTTTTTTTCAGACTCTGTGGGACAAGTCTTGATTCCTAAAGTTCTTTACAAATATGAAAGCAGTGGCACATTTTTATAGGTATTTGCACAGGTAACTTGTAAATAAAAAATAATGAATAATTGAACTGTTTTAAGATTACTAAATTTGAGAGATGATCCAAAGAGTAGAAGCATTTTTTTTCTCCCCAACAATTGAGTAATGTTTATACGTACAATAATGTAAAAGGCTCTCTTGCAAAAGCATGGGTCAGAAAATATCCCCCTATCTCAGTGATAACCACCAGAGATCTTCTCCTCATTCTGCCTTTTTGTTTTGTCTTAACTTTTTTGGGGGAAAATAAAGAAATAACCTCTACATGGGTTGAGTTACAGTATGGCTGTGTTTACGTAAGAGCATTTTTCTTCTTTGATACTTTGAGCAGATTATCTTGAATTGTTTGCAAATTTCAGTATGCATTTTTAAACACAGGAGTAAGTGCTTGATATAAATATTACAGTGACTTAACAAAGAACAGTGTACTGCACTCTTAGCACATGCAGGTATTTCTCACGGAAATGGATCTGAAAAGCTAGATTTCTTAGTTGCTTTAAATATATATTTGGAAGAAGCAGAAGATGGCTTTATCACTTCCTTCTTACTGACAGTCTCAGTCCTTACAGTAACAATTTTCCTTTGCTCTTTCAGTGTGTTGCCAGGAGCTTGTAGGTTCTGTGCCTGAATGCAGCCCCAGTGCCTCAGAGGCTGCCCTTTATCCGATACGCCAGTAAGGCAATTATCATGAGTCAGATGAACCCTCCACCCGAGGATCCTCGTTATGGGTCAAGCCAGAGCAGGACCTTTTCTGATCAGGGAGCCAGTCTGTGAATTAATGTCAGTGAGAATTACTGGTAAAATCCCCAGCAATGGCTCGTGTCCAGCTTGGTAGCAAGGCTGACCATTTAAAAGTCTGCCCCTCCTGAAAAGAAAAAGTACAGCTGGCGTCTTGCTCTTTTTCTCATCCTAACAAGAATTATTTCTGATTTATAAAACCAAGTATGTTGGAGGAAGACTGGGGAAAAAAGCTTCTTCCTCCTTCCCTTCACTACAACTATGTCCTCCCCAGAGGATTTCCACCTTTGTTCCCCAGCTCCTTAGCCTGACAAGGCATGTCTCACTGGTCTACTCTCTTTCTCTCTTCCCACAGATCACAGCATAAGCTACTGCCTGTTTTATCCCCCTCTCAAGGCCACATAACCTTTGCATTCACTCTTTTGCTTCCCTTGCCAGATCACATCCCCTTTTCTCCTTTGTAACAGGTCTCAGACCAACCGTAGTCCTCGCTGTCTCCTTCTACCCTTTACTGAGCTGGGCTCTGCCTTGGGCAGAGAGGAGCTCAGGCCCTCTTCAGCTCCCTCACCCCCCTCTCCTCCTTGGCCCTGCCACCACACCTGCAGCGTGACAGTGGCTAAGGGATTTTCTTTATTGCATTAAGGTTTAGTAGGTGTGCCGCAGTGCTATTAGCCTCTCGTGACCCAGTGTCTCAACAAATCCTTCCCTGACTATGAGGAATTTGGTTTGGGTTGAGTAAAGTCATCACAAACTATTAGAGTCATCCTGGGGAGACTTCTCTGTACCCAAAGTGCTATTCTGCACTTAATTCTGGGTGGGGAGACCTGTTAGTATCTGCATTGTTTTGTCAGGATTGGGTAACATTCCATCTGAAAGTTGTTATAAAATACCATTAAGTTTCTTTAAATCATATAGGGGTGAACGTTTTTCAGACTTTTGCACAGAAACAGAAACGTATTGTTGCTTGTAATGTCGTTCATAAAAGATGCTTCAGTGTACTTAGTGCAAAGTAATGTTACTACTTTTGGAGGGTAATCCCAAGATTTATTTAATAAAATGGTGCCAGATACATTGGCTAAAGAAATCTATCAAAGTTCAGTGATGTTTGCTTTGTGGTGCAGACAAGATAACTTTTATTTTTTCTCCTACAAAAAGGAGCAGCATGTATGCTTGCAGCAGCTTGAAATCTTTAAATAATTTAGAAGTTCTTTTCTTCCATGTGAAATTCACTTTCTGACACTTAGGTGGCAAAGCTATTAGTTGATTATGATATTTATTATAGGTATGGCTATGTTTAAATATGTGTAAAACCGTATTTTCTGTAGTACACCAATACTGTTCAAGTATATGCATCAAGCACAGGTATCTGTTGTGCATAAGCTGTCTTCAGAGCAGGTGTGCTCATAATGAATATCAGGGAGTGTCTGCTGTCCTTCCTGTCCAAGCTCTGAAGCTGTGTAGAAATGTCATGGAAAAGGAGAGAAGACTGCAAGCATAGGTGGAAAATGTGTAAACAAAATAAGAGTTTTATGTGGAACGCAGGTGGGACTTGAGAGCAGAAGGATAAAAATGAGATCTAAACTGATGGATTATTTTCCTGCCCGATTCTAGGTGACACAATACATAGAGGTGGTTCTGTTTCTGGGTTTTTGTTGTCATTGTGTAAATCCCTGTTCCTTCTGTCTGCTGAGGGCTTCCCTCCCCCGAGACTTGCTCAGTTATCATATCTATTGGATTGGATTCCACACAGGCATACAGGAGCAGTTGGATAGCAGTGTGCTACATATTTGCACTACAGTGAGAACTGTTGCAGAGTAATTGGGATCCAAGGTCCAGTTATACAGTCAAGCTTTCGCTTTACAGTACTCAAACATCTTTTCATAGATGAGTGTCCAGGAGTTAGAGTCAATGCTAGAGCAAGTGCATGCTCAGTACCCTGTATGTAAATACTTTTGGACCCAGTCAGTCTTCGTTTATCTCAGGCAGAGACAGAGGCTTACTCCATCATGCTATGAGGAAGGTGACTCATGCATTCCAGTTCCTGTTCTAAAGACCATTCATATATTTGACATGCATTAGCTGATGGATAAAATGTGGACCCTAATTGGAAGGATGTACCATCAAGATGAGCTTTATTGTCAGATACAGGAAAGACAGGATCCATTCTCAGCATTTTTCTATTGGCAAACATAAAACTCTTTCCACTTAGCTTGGTTAACTTGGGGAGGATCTTACACCGAAGTTTTCATTCTCCTTGTACATTGTTTTGGAAAACTACACACACTGCTTTGAGCTGTGGATGATCGTTGATGGAATGTAATAATCTTTAATTACATTAACCAAAAGTCAGCTAATTTTGTGAATTGGTAGATATTGTTTCATCTTCAGTATAGTAAATGTGGTCAACAGGGTTGAAGAATGGTAATTGTTACAGTTCTTTTACCATCTTACACTGACAAAATTACCTGCTTTTCGTTGCTCTAGCACAATGAAAAATGGATAAATAAATAAGGATCTATATGTTTTCTTTACAAGGCTTTTCCATGGGGCAGTTGATTTTATTTTAGTCTGTACAAGACAGACCAAGATGAGAAAAAATTGTCTTTCTTTCCCTGATCCAGTTTAAATGGAACAAGGCTGATACGTATTTATACATCTTTTTGAGACGTACTTTAATGGTTGTTATTTGGTTTTCTGAAGGAAAAATTCTTGTCTTGCATTGTTAGTTTCTGACACAGAAAAAAAAATCATTTCTCCTGCCGTTGGGTCCTGTTATGCAAAGCTTTATAATGGTTCATAATAAGCACCCTGCATGAAGGTTTTTGGGATGGGACTCCCTCTATTGAATTAGATTGCAGGTAACACAAGAATTCAGCTCTTTCATGTTAATCTTTTGGAAGTTTCTGTAGTAACTTTTGCTTTCAGTTGTGCATTCTCTGTCAAGGTCAGAAGTGTCACTGAACTTCAGAAACCAACTCATAACCTTTTGTTTAAGGAAGTAGTGGTCTACTTTAGAAAAGACTTCTATGAAAGATTAAGTTGGTAGAATTAAGAATTCAAGGTAAATTAAAAGGCTTTTCATAAATGTAAAGACAATTCATTTAACACTCGGATGAGATTTTCCATGTTACATAATTAGACATGGAAAATTAAATAACAAAAGTCAGGATCAGATGCATTTTGAGGCTTCTACTTGTTTGATTTTTTAGTGTGTTGTTCATTCAGGGAGACCATGCTTTGAGCAGGTATCAAACCTGCAAAATCAGCTTGTCATCTTATGTGTAAGGTGCCTTTATGTTAAAGACAGTATACTGTCAGAGAAGTAGCATTTGCCATGAAGAAAATATGCAATGCTAATACTACTATTTAACTATAATACTGTTTAATTTTATATTGTAAGAATCATGCTGTTGTGATGGGAGAATTTTAGGGAAATTTCTTATATGCCTCTGCTGCAGCAGACCTGCTCACTGCCGCTGCTCCCTGCACCTGGTGTGCATGCATTGCAGAGCAGACTCCCATTGCAGAAACAGGCTGCTTTTGGGGTGACTCTACAACAAAAGATGTTTTCATCTAGGTAATGCCCATACTGGCTTGAGCTGAAGATGAAAATATCTCAGTGAAATGTGGATACTGGGCCCTCAAGACCTTGTGTTTTGCCCTCTGAGGCAGAGCATCATGCTGCTGTTGTTCCAGCCCATCCTGTCTCTGCCAGTGATCAGCAGCATATGCCTAGGGAAGTCTGTAAAAGGCATGCACATGGTAGTGCTTTCCCAGTATATTTTCCCAGCTTCCAGCAATCTGCATCTCACAAACTTCCTGAAACAGAGATGGTATCTTGGGTTTTATAGCCCATGATAGATTTTTCTTCCATTAGTTTGTCTGATTGTTTTAAAATCCATATGCGCTTTTATCATTTGCAATATCCTGTGCAGCAAGTTCTACAGCAGAACAATGTATGTGTTAGAAGTGCTTGCTTTTGTTTTGAACTTGCTACCTTGTAATTTCATTTGATGCTTCTTTGTTCTTGTATGAGACAAATGATTCCTTCTACACTGCTGTTACACTGTTCTGTTTATCACAGATTGCTTTGATACCACCTTAATCACTTGTCTTCCAGGTTGGAAATATCCATGTCTCTTTAGTCCCTTGCACAGGAGCCATTTCATGCCTTTGATCATCCTTGCTCCTCACTCTGCTTTTCCTAGTTCTGTAACATCTTAGTTTGAGTCTGGAGTACTGCATGCAAAATAGATACAGCATACAGTGTCTGTTGGTTAAATGCTATCACTGTGGTGTGCTTTGTGTTTTTCTGTGGTCCTGATGATTTTAAACAGTTTTTGATATTTTGACTGCTGTTGAAACGCTGATGTTTTCACAAATATGGCCCTTTAAAATGTGCATATAGTTCTCTAGTGGTGAAAGCTCATCGACAGCCTGTATTGTAAACATAGCATTAGGGTTGTTTTCCTTCCCACCCATCCTGACCATCACTCCCTACGCTTCTGTTACCTGTCAACACTGATTTGTCTTCTGCTTTTACTTTCTAGTTCCTCCTTATCTGAGATTGTTCACAGTTATCTCCATCAGCTTTTGTTTGTATTACTGTGAGTAACTTTAGTATCACCAGCAGACCTTTTCTGTTCAGCGTTCTTCCTTCTTTTCCAACCCATTTATTCAACTGTGTACCATCAAAACTCCTGTGGAACGCCAATGTTGACCAACTTGCATTAAGAAACTTGAATGCATAATACTGTCTTTTATTTCCGCTTTGTTATTTGCTTGTTTGGTGATCAGACTTGTTTATTGATCATGCTTGTCCTCACGTATATTGATTACCCAGCAATGCCAATAGATTTATGAGTCAATTCTACAAATGCTGCTTTGACTCCGGCTCATGTTGCATCTAGCTCACTGTTTAAAGAATTCAGTTCTTCCTAGCAGTTCCTATCAATTTGCTCAACATGTACACCAAATTAATTGTTGTGTAGTTCTCTGGATCCCCTGGGAGACTTATTAAGAAATTGATATTGTTTGCTATCTCTCATTTTTCCTGCTACGGAGTTGGGTTTAAATAGGATTAACATGAACTGTAATAGCTCATCTATGCGTACGTGAGTTCCTGCAGAGCTTGGGGGAATACCATCTCACACTTGCAATCTGTTACCTTTCATTTTGCCTGTTTATCTCCTATGACCTCTGTCACTGATGTTTCTAACCAGAGAATCACCGACCTAACCTCTTCCATGGCAAACACATAAACAAAAATGTACGTGTAGGGGGAGATTGATTTATTTATTGTTTTTATTGATTTGGTTGGTTGTTTTTTTGTTTTTGTTTTTTTGTTTGTTTGTTTGTTTGTTTGCAGGGGGGAGGGGAAGGTTGTGGTTGTTTGCTTGTTTGCTTTCTGTTTTTCTTTTTCTTTCTCTTTTAACTACTTTCTTTTCTGCATCAACCTTTTCTTCTCTGTACAAATCTGGGGTCAAATCTCTGCCATATTTTCTTTTCAAACAGAATAGATTGGTTTATTCCAGGAAAGTCTGGATAGACTTGGCTACTTCAAGGTATTTGGTCAACATTCTGTGCTTTTGAGCCCCAGATAGCAAGAAGAAACCAGAGCAGACCTCAGGGAAGTCTGCGTGTGAACTTCCTTCCAGAAGGCACTGATGAGTTGAAGGAACATGCAAAACCTGAATTGCGTGTTCTGATTATTATTTTTATTGCTGTAGCTATTCTGTGTGTGTGTTGTTTTGTAGTCTCCTTAATATTTCCTTTAAAGACAACTGGGAACCTAAACATGGCAGTTATCTTACTATAACATTAGCATTTCATAATTATAGTCACAATGGCAGGAAGTGCAGAAGTATAGGCTTCAGTAGCAATATTAGCTACATATGGACTGTTTTCACTTCCTGCTTTTCATAATCAATTCTTATTTACGTATTTTGTGACCTGCATTAATATCTGAGTGGCCTGACCAAAAAAGTGATTTTTAAAAATTATTATATGTTCCTTGGAAGTGGAGGAAAAAAATGTAGATTTCTTAGGCTAAGAATTCCGGTGCAAGAAGTTGCAGTGATTTGTTCTATTTTGTGTGTGAAGCTTACCAAGTTTGGAAATTAACTCAGGCTGTCTTAGTCCTATCCTGGTGCTCACACATCTCTTATTTTCTATAATATTGGTAACGTGCTCTTTGCTGAGAGACTTGGTAAGAGACTTCCCTGTAAGCAGTGTTGAGTTAAGAGGGCATTTGGATTGTGAATGACTATCCAAGGAAGAGACCTAGAATTTGAGGGTGAAGTGGGGTATGTGAAGGGTGAGGGCTTGGTGGTCTGTAGGGAGACAGCAGCTGATTTACAGATATCTGCAAGCGTTGTTTCTTAAAGGGATGAGGTAAAACAAGTTGCCATATTTGCATTGTAATTTCAAACTGCACTGATAAGTTAGTGGCCATATACTGGAGGAAAGCAGGATGCAGTCAAAGTCCTTGTCTCTGAGTCATCTCCAAATAATGGGTACCAGCAGAAAGACAAGGAGGAACGTCTCATGGGAGCCTGGCACAGTTGCAAGCCCTTGCAGAACTGCAGTCCTAGCATGTCCTGTATGTTAAAACAATAGATGTGAACAGAAAGGGAGGGAAAATAAGTGATTTTGAAGCACGTATTAGCTCAGTTAGAGGAGGCTACTGAGGAAACTGTGAGCTGAAAAATAGGGAGGTTTGTGACCAACCTAGATCAGAAGAGTGTAGCAGAAGGTAGTCTTCTAAATCAAAGTCTTGGTGAAAGGACTGGGCAAGACATAGAGTTAACTTCAGTAAAACCACTAGAATTTGTCAGGCAACGCCACCTGTTCCAAACTAGCGTGCACGAAGATAGGCACTGTGTGGAGCTTCCATGAGTCATAGGGAATTAGATGTCTCAATAAAAGAGCAGAGGGCTTAACAAAAACAGCACGTGGTTCTCCATTGGCTCCAACAAACCCCATAAATGTGGCATTTAGAGCAAAAGTCAAGAGCTGTTAAAGCCTTAGAGTTTTCAAACACCCTGAGTGGAAGAGGATTGTAAGCCCGTCATTATCTATAAAATTATTCATGAGAATAGGGAAAGAGGGTTGACACTATTCCTGGTATGGTCATACTGATGAAGTTGAGGACTGGACTCAAGGTACAGCTGTTTCAGAAACTGATGTTACCTGTTGTACTATTGGGGTCATTTGGCACAGGACAGCATATTTCTCATCAATGGATCTAAGGGAGGGTATTTGTGCACTGGGCATGAATGAATATATTTACCAGCCTTCGCAAGAGTAATGCTAGTCTTTCAGGAGATGCTTGCAGATCTGCACAGCTATTTGAAGTCCTGGAGACTAATTGAATATTTTATATTTTGTTTAGTTAATAGGTACTTGTAATTTCTGCTCTGTATCAGTGTTGATGATTAATTACTTGTACGTTTCATTAGGAAGGCAAAATGAGACTGTGGCCATGGTGTGATCTGTTTGGTGCTGGCTATCATGCTGTGTAGAATTTACTATTAGTCATGGAAAAAAATCTGACATGAAATGAAGCCAAAGCATCTGAGACCACTGGACTTTGAATGATTCCAAGCAGTTCCATGCTACCTTTGTCCTCTTCAGCCTTAATATTTTGTTAACTCTGTATGTGATTTATTTATTTATTTATTTATTTATTTATTTTGTGGCTGAGGTACTTGAATTGTCATGGGATTATTACTATTTTTTTTTAAATTGTCTCATATTCATAACTCAGCAGTGAGTAAATGGTCCGTGGATCCATTCTTTTTCTGTCTTCTGTCATTTTCAAGTAATCTCAAGTGCAACTCCTTTATATTACGAATGGTATATATTTCCAGTTGTGACTTAATGGTTTGGATAGTGGCAAAGGTAATGAGCTGAGGAACTCAAGTTGATGATCTCATCTTTCAGCCCACCAGCCTGTCTGAAACTCTTAGCTAATCGCTGCTCACACACGAATGCTCACTTACCTAGAATGTTTCCTGGTACTGCAAAATTTTCAGTATCAAACAGAGGGTGAATTTGGTGATAAATCAAATGAGACCTTCTTTATTTGAAAGAATTTGCTTATATCTTTTTAAGGGAACTGAATTTTTAAATTTCACTGTAATCTTGTGTTTGTTGTTCACTTCCAAACTTCAGACATTTTCTGAGCAGTGAAGCTCAGGCATAGCATTTCACCAAGGAGGGGAAGAAGAGTTTACGTGAGTGGTGTTTGTATCTGATTATGCGGAACATCTAACAGTGCGCTATAACTGTTGTATGTTTCATAAAAGTGACATTCTAGTAAAAGAGGATCTTGCATGACACTGCTTTTCATCACTGCTAAGAAACAGTAATACTTGTTTGAGTCTGAGCTTAGCAGAAAGTGAGTCACCACGTACAGATTTGTGGAATGAATGTTGACGGACTGAAAGGAATTTTCAGGTACTTGTGAGCTTTTAGTTTGGGGCAGGAGAGATTTGCTTGGTCTTGTCCCCCTCCCCATGCCAGAGTTGACAGAGATTAATTGATTTAACCTTGCGTATGACACATAGATGTTTATGTTGATACGTTAAAGGTTAGTGTTCGTTGCACAGATGGGGTTTTGAACTAAACTAAGGCATGCAAGTTAGCAGTGCAGCTGCTGTTGACTCTATCTATAACCCACAGAACTAGAGAGGTCCTGCCAAAGGATACTTTGCTGTTGCCTCTCGTTCTCTTTTCAGTGCAGGCGTTACCAAGAACAAATCCCTTCTCTTTCTTTTTAGTTTTTAATACCATCATCTTTTCATCATTTGGGCTTGGCATCTTACCTCCAGAGAGGTTTGCTCAGTCACAGCCTAGACAGTGTAGGATGTGGTTCTCATCATGTTGTTTTTCCTAAGAGCTTTGATGGTGTGACTGTCAGCTTGGCATCTTGCTCTGTTTTATATCTACAACCAGCACAGCTTCACTTTTGCATCCTTGTCATGTACTAATGAACTGAGTCTGGAATTCTGCTGCTGCTCCTTGAAAACTAAGTACCAAATTTGTTTCCACACTGAGCTTCATCACTCAAGATGTGAAGTAGTTTCAGATGTGATAGTTGACACAGTTTGTGAAGTCTGCCTTTTGCTGTTCTCTGGCTACTGATGGAATGATCATTTTCTTACTATCCAGTCTTCCTCCACAGTTTATAAAACCAGTAGGGGTTCTCTTTATCACTACTGGATATTTTCAGTAGCATGTGGCCATATAGCTCTCAGAAACTTAAGTATGAATAGAATAGAAAGTTCAGGCAGATGCCAATGTAAGGAAGATATTAGCTTCCAAATAGTTTAGCATTAGTTTGGAAATAGTGGCTTTCAGGAACATTGTCTCATTGCTTTGTTTGTAGTATGCTCTACTAACCTGACTGTATGACTACTGCAATTTTGCTGCTCTTTCTGAAAATGAATACTGGTTTTCATTTTGTAACACATTTTACATTACAAGAGCCTGTAAATGGCATTGCTTTTATCAAGTGGTAAGTCCAATGGCAGTGTGTGCTAACTACCAGTCTTATGCGATGATTCTAGAAGTAGCTTCCTGTTTGAGGGGATGCTATGGTTTAAGACAGTCATTGTGGATGGATGTGTTAGAAGAGTCAGGCTACAAAGCACAGATAGATTTTTGAGAGTTAAGTGGCTGAAGAGCCATTTCACAAGCTACATAAGTAATGTTGCTTCAGCACTTCAGTGGAAACCTAAAGTTATCTTTATGGATCTTAGTGGATTGTCCTTTCTTCTCTCCTTACACATATGTTTATTATGTAAACAAATGAACAGGTTAATGAAGCCTACCTTTTGTCATCATCCCCTACCTTTTGTCATCATCCACTACCTTGAAATACCCAAGAAATGTGGGTATAAGTAATGCTCTCCTTCTGCTGCCTGTGTTATTTATTACTGCAGTCTCAATACCCAGGTTTCTGTCTGGCTATATTTCTGCAATTACTTATAATTTTATCAAAGGAAGCAACAAGAGAGGTCAGTTCTCAGGTGATGCAGCGTGACAAATGAACAGAGGGGTCTGTCATATGATAATTTACAAAGCCGTTGGGAAGAAGTCTGTGGTTTCTCATATGACTTCTTAAGATTGATGCTAAGGGTGGAAAGGGCTGTTGCATAAGAGGAGGACAAAAGTTTGTCAGTTGTCTTTTAACTGCTGAGGCTTTAATGTTGTGGCCCCTTGGCAGGCAGGGAGGCAGAAGCCTTTATGTTTTTGAAGGTGGAGTTTTATCTGGTTTTGTAGAAGGTCTTGACAGGTCAGGGTTGATTACCCAAAAGGTCCCATCCAGTCTTATTGTTCCTAGCTAGAGGAGAAAGGTAGCCCACCTTTGTGAAACAAGTTTGTTTTGTAACTGACAAGTGTTATAACTGGGGAAAGGCCATCAGAGGGGTTTTGATATGAAAAGGAAAATAGAAGAGTTTTGACTGTTATCTATCTGCCACCATATTGGTGTACACTTGGCATTAGTGAAAGAATTTTCATGACTTGATTGGAAAAATGATATTTTCAAATTTGTAGGAAGGCCATTTTCCATCTGTTTGTCCAAATATTCTGCCCGTGTTAGTTTGAAACTCAGTGTTGTAGTAAATATCCAATAAAGACTTGCCAGAGAAGGATCACTTAGATTAAAAAAAGGATCTAAATTAGGTAACAGCCGGTAGAAATAAAACTTAACTGCCCCTTACATTACATAATGAAAGGTTTGAAACTTTTAAAATGTGTTTTTCTATTTTACTTATTTTCCAGGAATGCGTATTTGATCCTAGATTTTATTCTTTGACAGGACAGTGAAAGGCAAGATGCACAGAACTCTGAAAGTTTGCTGGATATGTTTCTGTTAGGTGTGCTGCACTTCAAGATGTAAATTTCAAAGAGAAAAATGGAACTTATGCTATGAAAGTGATACTTCCCACAAATACAAGTTTTATTTTTGATCTAAGTGATTTTTATCTTTGTGCATTCATTTTTTGTTTCATTTATGGAGAGCAGTTAGGAGCTGTATTATGCCTTGAAGTTTTTTTTTTTTAAAAAAAAAAAGTAGTATTTTGAATGCTGTAGGTGGGAGGTTTATTGTGTTGTTTGTTTGTTTGTTTGTTTTTAACTTTTTCAGTGTGGTTCATATTGTTAATATATTCATAAATGTTTTTGTTGTAATTCTGATAATTTCTGCAATAAGACATAATGCACATTTTAAATGATGTAAACATAGAATCATAGAGTGGCTTGGGTTAGAAGGGATCCTTAAGGATCATCAACTGCCAGCCTCCCTGCTGCAGACAGAGCTGCCAACCACTAAGTCATGTACTAGAGTTAAGTTGCACAGGGGCTCATGCAACCTGGCCTTGAACATCTCCAGGGACAGAGCACCCACAACCTTTCTGAGCAGCCTGTTCCAACACTTCACCACTCCCTCAGTGAAAGACTTCCTTTGTCATCTAATCTAAATCTTCCTTTTTTAAGTTTAAAACTACTCCCACTTGTCCTATCATTGTCTATCCATGTAAAAAGTTGTTTTCCATCGTGTTTATAATCTCACTTTAAATACTGGAAGGCAGTAATGAGGTCTTCCCTCAGCCTTTTCTCCAGATTGAACAAGCACAGTTCTTCCTGTCTTCACAGAAGAGGTGCTCCAGCCCTCTGAGCATCTTCATGGCTCTTCTCTGGACCTTATCCAAAAGTTCAACATCTTTCCTGTATTGGGAAACTCCAGATCTGGATACAGTACTCCAGATGGAACCTCATGACTTTTTTTTTTTCTTCTTCATATAGCAGAGGTTATTAAAGATTTACTTGGAGGTCGATCTTCTCATGGCAGAAACTAAAGTTGAAAAAATGTTTTGACAAACAAAGGGCCAACCATTATTGCTAGGTTTTATATGAATTATTTCAGTGAACATCCTTTTATTTGTAGTTCAGGTCTTGCTGTAGTTGAGTCTTCACCTCTTCTAAATCATGTTCACCATTACTTAGTAGCTGTGGTGAAAGCCATAAAAGTTCAATATACCTTCATGGGAGAAGGAGCTGGCAAAATAATAGTGCTCTTTGGCTGAATCCAAGTCCCAGCTGTTAAGTTCTACGTAAACTCATAGCAGAAGAAATTTAGGTCAGTCTTCAAAGTATGAAAAGAAAACCAACATGTGTTCGCTTAGTTATTAGCTCCTTTTATTTTAATCATTTAGAGGAGGCAGGCATTTTGGAAGGGCTAGCTTAAAATAGGCTCTTCATGTGTATTTATCAATAGGAATGTGTAGCAATAAAGACAATATGTTTTGGTTTTATGCTGTGTTAAATACTTTATTCAAAAATAAGATCATGGAGATAAAATACAGGGTAGTATGACATTTGGTAGGCATACAGATACTTCTACTCTGGCTAGTATTTCTAATTTGTTTTTTAAGATGTGATTTAAGTATTCCTGAGGTATTTTCATTTTTCATTCTGTTTCCTCTGCCTAATCTCATGAGATGTGATGTAGAATTGCTAGTAAAGTAAGTTTGTTTTTCAAGGCTTGACGGGAGGCAGGTGGGGGCAGCTGCATTTCCTTAGACATTGTTAAGTATGTGTTTAAATATTGAAAATGGGCCAAGAAATTCCAACTCATAGTTACATTTAGTGGCAGAATATAATACCACTGCCTTCAATAGCGAATATGTAAGAATGCACAACCCAAAGATCTATTTGTAAAATCTATTTGTAAAGCACAGACCTCACCAATAAAGACCTGTGTTTGAATATGAAAATCACATTCCTGAATTTACTTTCATGGCTTTAGGAGATAATAGAACAAATTTTTGATTACTAAATTAATTGTATGAAAGATATTTTTTTTAAAATACCATAAATTGGAATTACAAAGTAATCTATTAATAGTAATGGAAAGGAAGACTTGTTATAGTAGGTCAAGTTGTTGACTTTCAGATTAGTTCTTTTATATTTAGACAAAAATTAGCATTTATAGGGGTATCAGAAGACGTGTATTCATAGCAGTATTGCTGAAATCTCAGTACTAATATTATATTTTGAAACAAGGGTTATTTTTTCTTTAAAGTCTTGACATTGTATTCCATTACAAGCCTCTAGCAAGGCAGGTATAGGGAGCATAAAATGGCAAGTCACCATGAGGAGGTGTTTTCCTTCATCTAATGTACGCGACTGCCTTAATGCATTTAGTAGCAGCCTCTTAACTTTGAAATTAAGGACTGCAGTTTGGGCTGATGGCAGCCTTCAGTGCCATTGAAGACTAAAGCAAAGTACTTATTGAACTCATTGAGTACCTCAGCCTTCTCCATAACTCCCAAACTGTTGTGATCTGCCTCCCATTAGTCATAATTCTTCCCTCGCTTTTTCTGAGGCCAGAAATGATAACTACATGACAAAATACAGAGAGTTAGACAAAAACAAGAAATGAAATTATCTGCTATTACATGTTGGTTGCACAATTCAACTAGTAATGGATGGAGAAGCTCCTCTGTGCCAGGAAGAGGGAATGAGTATCTGCTCCATTCCTAGTTGTATATACCCGAACCAGAGGGAAGTTACTTACTATAGACAAGGCTTTGTCTTGGTGTGTTCCTGAACCAGGAAGGCATGGTGCAATTTTCAGTGTGAGCCAAGTGTCATAGAAAGAACAGAAGGTGAGTCACACTCACAGACTGACTGTCCTGGGAGTGTCTGATGAGTTAATCACAGGTAGGACAGTTCCCTCTGCCGTACCAGGGATTAAAAAGTATTGATTAAGAACTTTTTAAGCACTAGCTGTGAAATATGTTTTAATGTGGGCATATGAACTATTTTTATTAATGTGATTAAACAAATATTTTTTTTCACATAAGAAAGAGAAACTTAATACGATTTTTTTTTTTTTCTGGAGTATGTTGCTCAGTATGTTCCCACTTCAGGCAGCTGAACTTCTTCACTTTGCCATTCCATGTTGCTTCTGCAGCCATCTTCATCACCACTGTATTCAGGGTGAAATCACAGCATCTAGATTTTCAAGGTTAGCACCTGCAGATGACAGTAATCTCCTGGTCAAACATTTTGTAAGTACATATGCAGAGTAAATGGGCTTATTAATAGCTAGGTATTTGATCTGCTTAAATGTTCTTATTAATCTAGCTCATGTTTATTATATATATATACACATATATATACACACACACATATATATACACATACACATATATATACACACACAAACATATATAATTATATAATTTCATATATATATGTATATAAAATGCTATATATGTATACACAACCTGAAAATACAGCTTAAGAGGTCTTGCATTGTAGGACCACGTTAAACTGTCTAAGCAGTATGCATTTGGTAGTTCATTTCTCATGAAGAGCTGCATCAGTCTTTGTGCCTCCCAACCTATTTGGCTTTGTTTTGGGAGAATGGCTAGATTAATCTCTATGTGAAATGGGTGAAATTCAACATTAATTTAATTGGGAAAGCATGAGTTGCTATTGAATTTAAGGCATAGTTTACCCCAGTCTGAACTTAATTCAATATGTAATTAAACACATTTATAGCTTTAAGCATGCGAATAATTCTCTCGAAATTTATGGGGTCTAAGTGCAGTTGTGTGACTTTTGCCTGTCTGAAATGAACTGTAGGATTAGGACCCCTAATGTAAAGATTATGCTTCATAGAATGCCCAGCTTCATCTGTGTCCTTATTGGAAGCATTACTCACTGGTAACATCTTAGAATTAGTAAATATTGATATTTTAGAAACAGATAAATCCCAGAATTAGTAAATATTGATATTTTAGAAACAGATAAATACCAGCTTCTTTTCGTTTTGGAGGACTTTTACCTATTTGTTTTTACAAACATTTGGGAAAACAGCCCTGATGAGTCATAATGCATGTATTTTTGTGGTTTCAAGTCTGCCACATCAGTTTTCCAAGTGAATTTGGTTTGCAGTGCATGCTGAATACTGTAAACCATTTCTGAGGCAATATTTAAATGCATTTCCCTGGCAGCATAGAAATATAAATAAACATGCAGTGTTAACTTTGACTATTATTAATCTGAGTGAACTTCAAAAGTAGCTTAAAAAAACTGTGGAGTTATTTTTGTTGGATTTCAGAGTAGATCTGCTGTACAGATAGCAGTGTTTTATCAATCACACAATGAAAATAGAAGTAGAAACTGTGTTTGTTAAAGGCATTGTAGGGTTTTTATACTGATGTGCTAATCCATTCAGATTTTATTGTTAACATCTGTACTGAGTGATCAGAAGACTGATTACTTTAGGAAGCCTTGAGACAAATAATATCCAAATTTGTGTAAATAAATTTGATAAATGCATGTTAGAATGTAGAGAAACAGGCAGTTAAGCTATTGATAAAAGTAAAATAATTTTAAATGTGAGATATTAGTGTTCATTATTAAGATAATGTTTCAGATAAACACTGCATTGCTTAGCAAGAGCATCTCATTAATGAATGATAATGATATCTGTAAAGAGAAAGTAAGAGTACATGATAAATGAATTAGCTGATTATGACCTTCGTCTTTCCTCCATTTGAACCAGCTGCATAAATTTGTGATTGACATCTATAAACACTGCTTTCACTGCTGATAAAATCTTGCTTGCGTGTCAAGGAGTTTATGGCAAACTATTTTAATGGAATTTCCCAACTTATTATGGCAGTGTGCAAAATATCATTGAACAGAAACAATACTTTCTCTATTTTCTTATTGTTTGGTAAGTCACAGTAGGAAGAAGCAGCAGTAAGGTGGCTGTCATTGGTGTATGTTTGCAGCATCCAAGTATAACTCTTTGGTCACAGTTAATAGGAGTTGATTTTGTTGTTGTGATGCTTCTTGTTAGTGGTGTTGTCTGACCGAGTATGTTAGATTGAAGATGTTCGGTTTGGTAAATACTTCAAGTGTGTGCTGTGGTGTTTTTTTGTTTTGTTTTTGTTTTCTTTTTAGTGACAACTGTATAAAATCCTTGAGTCTCTATAGCAATTACATAGTACTGACAATCACACATTTGGTGGAATTCAGAATTTCAGCTTTACTGTTTTGCAGATAGGTCACTGAGTTGACAATATTCACAGATATATAAATGTATTTAAAGGGCTTAACTGAATTAAATTCATTTTAAAAGTTGTAAAAACTGCTCTTTCTGTTGAGACCAAATATCTTCATGTCTTTACCCGTTGCTTTTGACTCAAAGCTACTGTACTTTTACCAAAATCTTTAAAATGAAGCAAAAGTATCCAACTAGAAGTATCTGTCTGGTAGGGAAATGGATGTTTAGACTTAATTTGCTTTGTGTAAAAAAGCGTATCTCTTCTTCAGAATGTTACCTTTTACCAAATGTCTCCAGACCCTGATATTTGTTTCCTGTGTCAGGGCAGAGGGATGCTAAGGGTGTGACTGGCTACAGGGCTGGGATCACACTGCTGCATGCAGGGCTAAAGCAGGGGGGGACCTGTGTGCCCATCGGTCCCATGCCAGCAAATCTGTGCCTGAACTGCAGTGAGAGCCTGTAACAGCACAGAACCTGAATGGATTTCATTAACAGTTCTAACAGTTACTGTGGTGCTTCTGCGTTATTTTTATCTATTACTAAAAGTCTATTTGTGGAGCAATTGATGCATACTTAAAAAATGAGCTCTATTAAGAGAAAATGACCTTGGCAGGATTAAACCACCAGGCTTGTACTGTCAAAGAAGCCCAGCCTTCTGATTTTGACTCCTCTCTTTGACGGATGGATTCCAACAACAGCCATCCAGACAAGAACTGTTGTCGGTTTTGCAGTGTGACTGCTGTTTTGCTTCTTCTTGTTGTTTGTTTTATATAGAAATGAATGTATTTGTGCATATATCTGTGTAAAGATGAGCACCTACATGTGCCTTTTCATAGAAGTCTTCATTGTGACTGTAAGAGTGAGCTGTCTGCAGCAGGCCATTATACAGAAGTACATTTCAACAGTTGATTTTTGATCTCAGTGTCTGGAAGGAGACTCAGTTTTGCTGCCTACAATGTATTTCCTATTGTCTGTTGTTTTGATCTCTGTCACATAGTTTGGAAGTACCAATTACTTTCATATAGTAATATGGGAAAATGTTGTATTTAAATAAAATGCTTCTTTGTTATTTGCTTTTAAAAAGACATGATTTTGCAGTTCCTAAAGAACTTTGAGATGTGTTCCTATGTGTTTTAGTTTTCTTCCTTTTCTGCACCATCAAATCCCTCAGTAACTTCCTGCTTGCACACCTTCCTTTTCATAGTGCTGAGGATTCTTCTCTTTTCCATGTGCAGTTGTGCTTCCCATTCTCTAAAGAGCATCCTAACACTAGGAAATCACAGAGCACAGAGTCAACAAAGAGCCTTGAGAGCATTAACAAGGAGTATAAAATAAAAGCACTACCAAAGGGTACTTGGAATTGGGAGCCTTTCTTCTCAGAAGCTTAGAGCATACGTGTCCGTTCACTTTCAGGCAGAAGCTGGGACAGAAGAGGTGCCCCAGTTACTATGGGAATACAGGGGAGCTTGGCTTTTTTCCCTTTCCCCAAAAGATTTGAGAACTGCACTCTCATTAAGGTTGAGGAGAGGAGCTACATAGCTTGCTTTCTTGAAAATACACTTTTTTTTCCTTTCTACTTCTCTTAGGTCAGTTAACCAAATTATAGCTATTGTAGGTATCTTCTTAAAGACAGAGCTTCTTGAAAGTAGGATTTACTGTCTTCTGAACAGAACTCTTCCTGTATGTTAAGGATCAGCATAACTAAATCATGCTCCAGGCTTAGTATTGAGAATTACTGAAACAACCAGTACTGGCTCTTTGAGCTGCAGTTCATCAGGCTGCTGTTCTTGGCTACTAGTAGCCTTTAAATCATTAGCTTTGAGATCTTTATCATATTGCAGAAAATTATTCTGTCATCGTTTGTTACTTTGTTTGTTCATGGAGATTGCATAAGTTTTCCATGGTTGATCAAACGTAAATAACATAACAGATACTTAGCTGCCTAAAATCTTACAGAGGATTTAATAAACTACCAAAAATTCAACAGCAAAATTGATAACTGGAAACGTTACACTTTTGTTCATCTGCTGTAGCTGAGCATAAAGCTACTGTTTTGAAGAGTGAATCTGTAATTTAAATGCAGTATGTAAAACTGTCTTCTCTTAAAACAGTACATTCACCCAAACTGTGCATGTTACACCAGAACCTTGAGTATGTCACAATTCACAGTTATCCTTAAAAAACTCCATCAGAAGAAGTCATAAAAGGTATCCTACAAAAGTTTCATTTGGCAAGCGGAAGGAGCTCAGCTAGATTATGTTTTGCTTTTAAGTTGTTATTAAAATGAATGTGTATGCCTATGTGTTTGTAGCATATGCTGTAGTTCAACTGTGTTTTTAATAGCGGTATAACTGTTTTTCTTTATACTTTGCCAGATGAATTCTTTTCAGTTTGAAAACTGTTATGCTTGCATTCATCCCAAGAAATAATTATTTGGGGAAGCTTGCAAAAAAAATGTGTTTAAGCATTCTGTAAATAAGTAATGGATTTTATTTACTAACCGTGTTAATGAAAACTTCAGGGGAAAAGCTGGGATGGAGGACATGATGGCAGTGAAGCACAGTGGTGGTGCTTCGCTATGGAGACTCACTGTTTTAGGAAGGATCATTATAGCATCAGTTCTAATTTTCAGTCTTTATACCAGGCCAGGACTGGAGATAGCATTTTGCCTAGCGTGTATTTAAAATGAACTTACTTTCTTTGGCCTGTGCATAGTGGGGGAAGACCGTTCGCCATGAGTACTGTTTTATGTGCTGCTGTGAGAGAATGCAGAAAAAATTATAGGAACCTAAGGGAAATCAAGTCTTTGTTGGACGTGAAAGCATAAATTTTGTTGTTTTGCTTTTTGTGTTTTGTTGTTTGTTAGTTTGTTTGAGCCAGCTTTAGGTTTAGGACTTGCTTTTAAGACCTTCTGTAGTCAAGAAGAGTGCTATTAATTTCCATGGCACTTAGGCTCTTTGGAAAACAGATGTTTTTGATAGTTCCCCCAGGCCTAGCCATCATCGGTGCCCTGAGTAATGGACAGAATAGGAATAGAATCATGGAACCATCTAGGCTGGAAAAGACCTTTGAGTTCATCAGAGCAACCATCAACCTGACATACCAAGTCCCTTCACCAAGCCGTGTCACTTAGTGCCATGTCCACACATATCAGAAACACCTGTGTGGTCACTGACTCCATCCCTTCCTCAGACAGCCGGGAGCACACGTTTTGGGGTTAATTAGGCTAAAGGAGGGGTAGCTCAGGATACATGCAATGATGAAAGGACTTGTTGTCACATCTGATGGCTTTAGATCAGGTCTGATGTCAGGCTATTTTTATTTGATGCTGTCAGCATACTTAGAAAAGGAAGGGGAAAAAAGCGTGGCTAACTGAAAATAGACCGCACAGGGGAGGCACTGTATTGCAGGAGTGATTGCTTTCTAAATAAAGAATTTCTGTATCTCTTGAGAAAAATTAGGAAAAGGACCATGAATTTTCTGTTGGCCAACAGAAGAGAACCATCTGCTGGAGCTACAAATAATTGGCTGTGTTTAACAGCCAGTGGTGGACGGTCTCTGCTCCACCCAAGAGGAATTAGTTTATTCAGTGCAGGTGATTGAAAGTGGAAAAAAAAGCATACCATTGTTAAAGGAAGAGGAAAAAGAAAAGTGAGGATGGGGGAAAGCTGTTTAAAAAACAGAGTTATGGTTCCACAATGGCAGTATTTTTCTATTTCAAGTTTTTATCGTAAATTTCTCAAACTAATAAAATGCAAGTACATGCCATATAATGATGTTGGTGATTCATTAGCTTCATCTGTAGAGAGAAATACAACATTTTGGCACTTCCTTCTCTTTTTCCTTTCTTTCTTTGTGGTTTTCCATTTCTCTTCTGCAAACAGTTAAGACGAACTAAAGCATTCTCTGTTTTCCATTAGGTCTCATTTGCTACAGCTTTCTGCCTTTAAATTACTTCTGAACCACAGAATCTGGCAGGACTCATTGGAAGTCATTTGAGGACAACTACTTGATCTGGAGTACAGCCATGTACGGTACTTGAAGGCATAGAACAAAGCAGTATAAATTGAGATTATTTTACTAAATGTTTATGGCTCTTTCAGGGCAGCCAATAGAAATAAAGAAAAAAATCTTAATTAGGGCATAGTATGTAAATACTAACTTTTTATTGCATTGAGGAATGCTTTTACCTTCTCTGTCTGAAAACAAAGACCTTTTTAATGGCTTTTCCTTCATAGTGTCCCTAATCTAACATTCCTTATCTAATTGTTGGGGATTAGGTACATGTTTAAAAAAAAACAAAAAAAAACAGAACTGCTAACATCAGATGAATTGAAGAAGCAATTTAAGGAGGACTGGCTAGGTTAATAGATTAATCAAGCTTATGCAACTTCTCAGCTCAGGTTAAGCACCATACCAGAAAAAATGCATGTAGGAATTTTAATAATATCTCATAGGAGCCGGTTTAAACATTTTGGACCAATTCTTTCCTTGTATGTGTTCTTACAGCCTCGTTAGACCCTGTAAACTACTGTTAGGGATGCAAACACAAAGGAAATTCTTCCAGTCCACTTTAATGTATCTGAAAATGAGGTACGTTAGTAAAAGGAACAATGACGTAAGTAGTCTAGCAATATAATAATTATCATCAGAATATTTTACAGTGTACAATAAAATAATGCTGTCACTGGGGAAAGTGAGGCAATGCAAAGGGAGAAAGTGAGGTAATAAAAGTTTCAAGAAAGTCTGGGGTCAGGAGATGTGAGTTGTGCTCTCAGTTCCTGCCTGTTCCTCTAGATTCCTGTAGGCTATGCCATCCTTCCCCAGCATTTGACAGTCCTGGAGGCACTGTGTTCAATGTAATTTTGAAAGTGTGGCACAGACAGGGAGAAAGAGCATGGTAAGTAGTACAGTGTAATGTAGAATAACATTCCTGCTAACTCACTTAGCTGTTACACAATAGAGGAATTCAAGCCATGTAAACTGTTTTGCAAGGTGTTAGGTCACAGGTTTTTTTTTTTTTCCTCTTACCCATTACTGTTTATATTCTTTTTGCAGCAGTCTCTTTGTCTGTTCAAGAACTTGGAATATATAGAAACACGTTTTCAAAGCTTGACCAGTTACTTGAACTGAAATTGGGATGAACAAAGCTTTTGTACAGTCTCCCATGGGAAAAAAAGAGAGTGTCTGTGCAAACTGTATGGATAGATTATTCCTATTATGAGTGCTCATTTCCTTCCATGTTATAGGTTAGAAATTTTGGGTACAAATGGACAGTAGCTTGAACTCTTTAAGGAACTTGGATAAATTGACAGTGCTGAATGTTCTGTATACGGCTGCTATTTCTTGTAATACAAGGAGCAAATACAAAGTTAAGAATATTTAAGATAGATGAAACATTTTTATTTGTAGTATGAAGATATATCTGTAGCTGGAAGCAGTATGTTTACACTTAAAGCATGCAGTGGTTTTAGAACTTAGCAAGCAGTGCAGTTATTTAGGCTTTCAATTACATTGTAATCATTCTGTAGTTCTGCGGCTTCCTTACCTTTGGTAATAATGCAGTAATGAAAAAGATATGTAGTGTTTGAAAGATTAAAGTTCCCGATTTGATTAAAATACAGCAGTTATACCCGTCGGACAGTTGCCAACCATGTATGTTCCCTGCTTTTTTCTCAAGTTTACCATCTCCAGCTAAGGAGATGCTTGGGAAATGTCATCAGTATATCTGACCATCCTCATCATTCTAGGCTCAGTTTGCCTTACAGGCTGGCGTATTTGTACATTTGTCCCAAGTCAGAGCACAGACCTTTTGCAAGACGTGAATGCCTCCACTTATTGTGACTTTAGTGCAGACAAAGCAGTGCGCACAGGAAATCATATAAGCATTTTATAGACCCTGAGACAGTGTCCCAGATAGTAAGAGGGCATTTCAGAGAACTGCAAAAACCATAATGATACTTTTCACATATCCCTACAGTAATGTTTAATTTGTTGAAGACCCTTAATGAATATTTTTGTTTGTGTGGACCTAAAGCAGGCAAATGGTATCTTGATTAAAATAAACAAAACGCTAATGAGCAAGTATGAAGAAATATTGCTGATTTGATTTCATAGCCATGCTCTTTGGCTTTAGTATTTGCATGTCATGTAACTTTGTTTCCCTTACGCATCTTATAAATTAAGAGAATATTCCATGGAGAAGTAAGTTTTATTTATCTGGTAGCTATCTGAGGCTTAATTAGCCAAAGAAAAATTAGCCAGAAAATTAGTGTTGTGTGAAATACAGCAAGGGGTCACAGGGAAGGGAGTCTGTTTTTATCTATTACTTTACTAGTATGTAGAATGCTGTTTTCCTTCCTCTCCTAGTGCATGTTCAAATGTTGCCTCTCTTACTTCATTAGGCTGAATGTGGAATGTATTTAGATCTCAATCAGATACAATAGTAACATGTTCACTTTAGCTGTATGAATTTTCCCTGACTACTTTAAGTGATGCCAATTAAGCTCACAGCTACAGGAGTCACTTCAAATAAAAAGAAAGGGAAATGACCAAAAAGGCACAGAGCCGTCTTTGTGCGCTGAAGGTTTAGGAGGTATACAAGAAATGAATTCAACATTTTTCATTTGACTCACTAAAGCGCCAATTCAATATGCACTGATGAAAAGCTGCTTGATTTTGAAAGGTTATTCAGTCTCCTAAAGACAAATACCAAATTTGATTATGTTCTAACAATATTAAAGAGAGGACACTTAGTTGCTTCAGTCTTGGTTTTATGAAACAGAAGGGGCAACAGCTAAAATGTGAGGAGTGTTTCTCCCTTTTGAGTGTAGAGTTCATCAAGCTATATATGTAAAAAGAATTCATAATAAGCATAAAAGTAGCCAGGGAAGGTTCATCTCTTATCAAAAGCACTCTATAGAAAAATGTAAACATTACATTCTAAGTTGTGTACTGAAAAAAAGTTTAGCAAAGAGTATCTTTGTTTCTCTTCCAGTCAGAAATTCACCTTGTATGCTACTGAAGACTGACTGCAAGCTTTTCTTTGTTCTGCTTTGTATCTGGCAGCCCTTGTCTGCTTACCATGGGATCTCTGTGCTACAGAAAGTAGTAGTTCCTGGAAAAAAAAGTGAGAAGGTGGTTTTTGCAAATCCTTTAGATTATTATTATTATTATTATTATTATTATTATTATTATTATTTTATAAGTAGGGAGCTGTCTAAGTAGCAAGGGCAACCTGGAAGCATTCAGTACTCTTCTCATATGGGCTCAGCAGCAGAAGAATAAGAGTGAGAATGGAGCAATTCAGTGGTAT